>NC_138773.1:198376298-199013798 GCF_965119305.1 Pelophylax lessonae
GTAGACCCGGTCAATGAAAGTGGCCAACAATCGGTACCGGAAAAGCCGGCTGCCCAAAGATGTCAGCGGCCATCTGGGAGCTCTGGGACGCTGCATTACTAGAGTTAAGGTAAGTATAGCTATGCCAGTTAATGGGGGTTCACCAAAGTTCCTTAGCCAATGGATCAGTAGTTTTGAGTGATTGTAGGGGAGGTGTTTAGTCACTAAACTGAAGTCAGTAGAAAGTGGAGTAGAGATCTCCTAAATAAATATTTGCATAATTGCATAGAAAATGTGACACGTTTATCAGGTTGAAGTGGCTTTATGGGGAGAGGGGTCTACGCTATATTTTTAATAGATTTGCTTTCTTTATTGTGATCAGAAATACAAAAAGTGGAGTTACCCTTTAAAAAAGAAAAATGAAAATGCCCCCCAAACCAATATAGTCTCCCTTTAAAAAGACCCTCTAAGTTTCTGAAGCTGCGGAGAAGGTGGTGCTGCTGCTAATCAACTTTTGCCTGATTAAGTCCCTCTCCTTTGATGGAGAAGGACGTTTCAGAATTGGTGCTCTGGATTAAAAACTGTAATTAAACTCCAGTGTAAGCATATTTATAGAAATGATTTTAGGGACAGAATAAGCTTTAATTAAAGTGTATAATATCTGAATGACAGTTTGCGGAAAACCCAAAATTAAACACAGGCTTCATTCCGCCAGCAGCTGACAGCATTTAAGAAGTATTCCTTTTGTTGTCCCATACATTGCAATCATCTCAAACAAGTCTGCATGACGTGGATATAGAACGTCTTGATTGCAGAAATAGACGCTTGGAACGTGCAATGCGCGGCTCCAGTTCTGGTCCATGTGTGATAGCTGGCAGTGATGGCCGCCACATAACAGTTAAATAATGCGCTCACATGATAGCTATTTATCCACTGATAGCATCTATTCTACATCCTAACTTGTCATGTGCAATGTGTTTCAGTGAGGAGTTTTTCCCTCTTTATCTCTTTCTCTCCCTGTCTCTGGCACTGACTGATAAGGAATAATATCAGAGAGCCTTGATTTTAAAGCTGCAGAGGAGGAATCCAGCTTGTTTCTACTCATCCAACTTCCCTGTACCTGAACTGTAGGGCTGGAATAGATCTATGTATTAATTACGTTACACATATATTGCATTTCTTTGTGTTTGAAGTGCCTTCGTTGTCAGAGCCATGTCATCTCGTGTTTATCTAAGGCACTCTGCACCTTGTGAATTGAAAGAAATGCTAAGGAACAAAGTCAGTTTTGCATACTTGCCAACTGTCCCGATTTTGCCGGGACAGTCCCGGCAATTAGGAGCCTGTCCTGGGTAATTTACATTGTCCCTGGAAGCGCCTGTTAATCGGGCTGCCCGTGAATGTTACACAGAAGTAGTGGAGCTGAATGAGAGAATTATTCCAACTCTGCTACTTTGGTCTTAAAGCGGAGTTCCGGGCAAAAAAAAAAAATGTTAAAAAACTTGCCAACTGTCCCGTTTTTGCTGGGACAGTCCCAGCAATTAGGAGCCTGTCCCGGGTAATTTACATCGTCCCTGGAAGTGCCCGTTAATCGGGCTGCCCATAAATGTTACGCAGAGGTAGTGCAGCTGAATGAGAGAATTATTCCAGCTCTGCTACTTTGGCCTTAATGCAGAGTTCCGGGCAAAAAAAAAAAAAAATGTTAAGCTAAAAATACCCCTAGGACAGTCAGGGCTAGTGCATTTATATAGCCTCTGAACTGTCCCCTGTTTCACTTACCTGTAAGAAGAAATACTTACCTTGAAAATGTCTTGTCCAGCGCTGCCATCTCAGGTGTGGGCAGCTGAAGCCGGAGCGTCCCTCTTCGTGTCCTCTTCCATGATGTCGGTGTCCCAGAATGCCCTGCACCGGCCCTGCTCGTCACTTCCGGGGCGGGCGCGTCATCCCTGAACAGCTTCTGCGCATGCCCAGCTTCTGCGCAGGGAATGAAGCGCCTGCACTGGAAGTGACATGTGACTCCGGTGCAGGGTATTCTGGGATTGATGACGCTCATCTCCCAGGAGTCAATTCAAGGAAGAAGTGATGTCGTCTTCCGCAGAGGGAGGAAGAGGAAGGAAGGTAAGTATATTTTCATTAAAAACAAGGTAAGTGAAACAAACAAAAAAATGTAATTATCCAATTCTTTTTCAGGTGTTTTTAAGCTAGAGGAGGGTGTAAACTTCATTTTTAAAGTGGAACTCCGCTTTAAGTTTGAAATTCCATTTTTGATTTCCTGTCATTTTCTCTATATTGAGTAGACCCTATAATCTGATGATAAGCAGGCAGAGATGAATTATGCAGAGTGGGCAGAGCTTCAGGGAAGTGGGTGTGGTTGATAGCTGTGCTGCAAAGTGTCCCTGGAAATTTTTTTCAAATGTTGGCAACTATGGTATTGTTGAGTGAATATGAGTTGCTATATGGACCCCCCCCCCCCCCTTCCCCTTAGTTTGCAGGCATTTTTGGGGAGACCTCAAGTGTTGATACATTTAAGGCTGGATACACACTATAGAATTTTCTTTAGATTTTATTCTTTAGATTTACCAAAACCATATAATATAAGGTCAAACCTAAACAATTTCAATTTGTATGCAGTCAGGCAGGCCCTGGCACTACATAGTTGAAGGTAAATGTAAAGGAAATCTAAAACTACAAAACTACAAGTCCCATCATGCCTCTGCCTCTGGGTGTCATGCTTGTGGCTGTCAGAGTCTTCAATGCCTCATGGGACTTGTAGTTCTGTAGCAGCTGGATGGCCACGGTTTGCGTATCCCTGCTCTAGAGCTTAGTAAATGAGGTAAGGCTTCACTTTGCAAAGAATGTCCAATCACGTGCAAGGAAAATTTAAAAAAAAACAGCATTTTTGCTTGCACATGATTGGATGATGGAAGTCAGCAGAGCTTCTGCTCATTTACTAAGCTCTGGAGCAACTGCACTTGCATAGTCTTCTTCCCTTTAGTAAATAAGCCCCCGTGAGTCAGTATGCTTGCGGTGCCAGTCCAGTATCTATTGAGGAAATGTGTTTATATTTTATTTTTATACATTTTTTTAGGTCCCACAGAGGGACCTCTCCATGACAGGAGCGCTGACCTTATTGTACAAGGCGAAAAGGTAAAGTCGTGTCATCGCCTACGTTTAGCTTTTTCTCACAATGAAAAAATGTTGTAAATTAGGTGTTAGTGTCGCCAGAGAATTCATTCAGGTGTCAACGCCTGCAAGTTTTCGCTGATGAATCAAGCGGTATGATCACACGGTGGGGCACATGGTATGTGTTACCGTACATGCATTAGAGGCTGTGTGTGTGACTGGACAGATCCTTATTTAAAATGTATAAACTCAGCGATGAAACCAAAAATATTAACTTCCTAACATCTAGCTTTAGGGCCGGTTCACACCACAATTTCTGTATTCTTGATGCGTTTCTGCATGCGTGTTTATACACATTTCTGATGTGTTCCAGTGCAGTTTTCCCCTTGTTTTTATTTCAATTCAGTGCGTTTCTGGTGCATTTACATATGTTCCAGTCCATTGCCGCATGTATTTTGCTGCATTCCAGATGTGTTCTGTGACAAAAAAAAATGCAGCTTATTCTACTTTTGTTGACTTCACTCAAACACACTGTATTGGTGTAAACTAGAAACGTTGGAATACATTAAAAACAATATGCATGCGTTTTTGATGCAGATTAGAAACGCTCTGGGCTGTATCTGGTGTGAACCAGCCCCTACTGTTTATTATATGCATCATTTATAAACCTTTTGTTTCTTAGCCCCTTCCTGCTGCTCGCCTGCCATGGCCCTTTAACTGGCTCTTAAAGTGGTTCTAAAGGCAGAGGTTTTTTTTTTAATCGTAATGCATTCTATGCATTTAAGTGATTGCAAAATCTCATTTTATTTAAATAACAAACATATTATACGTTCCTTCTCTGTTGCAGTGGTTTTGCACAGGGCAGCCCAGGTCCTTCACTTCTCGGGTCCCACTTTGCTGCTCTTAGCCCCTCCCTCATAACGAGTGCCCCAACAGCAAGCAGCTTGCTATGGGGGCACCCCTAGCTAAGCTGCAGCACTGTGTGTCTATTCAGACACGGAGCTGCCATTCAGCCCCTGCCCCTCTCTCTCCTGATTGGCTAACTGACTTTGATTGACAGTCGCGGGAGCCAATGGTGCCATAGCTGTGTCACAGCCAATCAGGAGGGAGAGTCCTGAGAGAGAGGGGGCACAGGTAAATATTAGGGGGGCTGGGGGAGGCTGTTTCATACAGAAGGCCTTTTATCTAAATGCATAGAATGCATTCAGATAAAAAAAAAATTCTGATTTTACAGCTCCTTTAAGATAAAAACCTGTGTTCAGCAGCCCCCCTAATACCTACCGGAGCCCCATTTCAATCCAGTGATGAGACGCAGAGCAGGTAAGTCTAACATGCTTATTTTTTAACAAAAAAAAAAAAAAAATGAGACTTTTATATCACTTTAAGTGGCTTTAAAACTCTGAAATTAAAAAAAATGAACAAAGCATATCCTTCTATAGTGTGTAGCTGTCTCAGTCCAGAGCACTGAGTGGGATTTCTGTCTGCTGTCTCTTCCCTCTGCTATGCACATGAGTAATTTCTGACAAGATATGCCAACACCACAGAATCCTGATGACCCAACTCCCCCCTCCAGCACACAGCAGATGATTAACAGTCCCTTCTGTGCAGGTTTTCTTATGGGATTGTGTAGTGCAGTGGTTCTCAATTCCGGTCCTCGGGACCCACTAACAGGCCAGATTTTAAGTATTACCTTGAGGAGATGCAGACTAGAATACTGCAATCACTGAGCAGCAAATGGGATCACCTGTGATGTAATTTAGTTATCTTGCAAACCTGGCCTGTTGGTGGGTCCCGAGGACCGGAGTTGAGAACCACTGGTGTAGTGGAGGGGGGGGGGTGCCTTTCCTCTGCTCAGGTCTCAGATTACACTCAGTGTATGACATCAGATCCTCACAACCTGCCTGTTGGAGCTGAGAAATATCCTTTGATCTGTTTATTTTTGAAGGCTGTAGAGAGGGCTGCAGAAAGAAAAAAAATGAATTAACTGTGCATCAAAACAGTTGCAATCATGGCATGCCGTGAATGATTACTGTCACAGTTACTTGGGCTCACAACCGAACTGTCAAACCATCCAATGGCTGGTGTCATAGCTGATCACATGTGCAGAATCATAGCAACTGCAGATCAAACAGAGGCAAAGATGGCAGCTTCCTTGGCTGTAAAGGAGAGGAGGGTTTAGTTCCACTTGAAGGTCTACCCTGTTTGTCGTCACACATATGCAAGAGGTTAAGCTACCCATATGCCTGTAGGTGGAACTAACGAGATCTAACAGATTCCCTTATCACCATTAAACACGGTACATGGACGAATCTCCTGCTGCGTAGTACCCGAACAGTGGCTTCATCTGATTGGATACATGCATTGTTGAAGCTACGATTTTCCTGCTGGTTCCTTTTCCAATCGAGGGATGTCAGGCGGAGTGGTGCCAACACGCCCATCCACTGATCCAATTTTGAATGGATCATTAACAACTGTCCGAAATTCATTCAATATTGCGAACACAGACATCGCATTTGATTCACACCGCATTACTGTGCAGATCTCATGCGATGTCTGTGCGATACAAATTCAGCCATACAGTTTGTGCGGCTGAACTCGCATTGCATTTGCATTAAAATGCTGCAGGGACCTTTTATCTCTATCGTTCATTGACGGACGCAGTTTCTGATGCATATCAGTAGGGTTATACTGCCTCCTACAGGAGTAGGACACCCTACTCCTGTAGGAGGCAGTATAACCCTACTGATATGCATCAGGAACTGCGTCCATCAATGAACTTAAGAGAAAAGGATTTTACGGTGAGTCCAAAATCCAGTTTTTCCCGCGCTGGAATCGGATCGCAATCTGATTCCTGTCGGAATTCACAGTTCTCACTGCGAACCGATCTGGGGGTGTCATTAACTTTGTATTGACACCCACAGCGGTTCGCAGAGTGGAGTGCGAACTGCCTGCGAGAGAGATGCGATGTGGGAACCCACACTGGAATCGCACTGGTTCCTGCAAGTGTGAACCAGGCTCAGTGTATGTGTAGCTTTATCTCCGGCTGCTGCCAGCTGTTTGTGTGGATGTAAGTGAATCTGTATCAGGACATGGTTTGGGTTTACGTCACTGCCTTGTAAACATCATGGCAAGAACAATATTTATTTTTAGTCGCTCTGTTCTGAAGTGAATGCGACTCTCAGAGTAGCCAAATGAACAGCATCCCCTAAAAAAAATCATTCTTCAGTCGCTAATCTCCTTTTGCTCAGTAGTGAATGAGTGTTGCTTTAACCACAGCGCTGACATTATTCATCGCTATTGTTTATACATGTGTGTTTTTATTTAGATAGGGCCACACAAGTGTAGAGAAAACACGCCGTGATTCATGGCGCTCACTGTAATAACCGTGTTTATTTTCTTTTAAATAAAGTGTTGAATTTGTAAAGCATCTAAAATAGTCCCATGCTGAACAGTTTACTCTCTGTATTTATAAATAGGCAGACGTCAGTGCGATTAAGTGCCGGTTCACACATATGCGATATCAGACATTGCATGCGATTCGCATCGCACTGCTGTGCAAATCGCATGCGATGTCTGTGCGATGCCAATTCAGATTGCATGGCTGAATTTGCATCGCATTTAGGCCAAAGTCACACAGGACCCTTCTTTTTGGTCCGCACCAGAATCGGATCACATGGATGTTCACACCTATTTGATCTGATTCCTGTTTGAA
Source organism: Pelophylax lessonae (assembly GCF_965119305.1). Lineage (NCBI taxonomy): Eukaryota > Metazoa > Chordata > Amphibia > Anura > Ranidae > Pelophylax > Pelophylax lessonae. The sequence continues at coordinate 198,383,110 of NC_138773.1, forward strand.
CTGTCACCACCAAGAAAAAAAAAAAGGTCACGCACGTTGGACCACCTTTAGCTTTGATTACGGCACGCATTTGCTGTGGCATTGTTTCGAAAAGCTTCTGCAATGTCACAAGATTTATTCCGTCCAGTGTTGCATTCATTTTTCACCAAGATCTTGTATTGATGATGGGAGAGTCGGATCACTGAGCAAAGCCTTCTCCAGCACATCCCAAAGATTCTCAATGGGGTTAAGTTCTGGACTCTGTGGTGGCCAATCCATGTGTGACAATGATGTCTCATGCTCCCTGAACCACTCTTTCACAATTTGAGCCCAATGAATCCTGGCATTGCCATCTTGGAATATGCCCGTGCCGGAAGAAAAAATCCATTGATGGAATAATCTGGTCATTCAGTATATTCAGGTAGTCAGCTGACCTCATTCTTTGGGCACATGCAGTAACTACCCTGTTTCCCCGAAAATAAGACAGTGTCTTATATTAATGTTTGCTCCCAAAGATGCGCTAGGTCTTATTTTCAGGGGATGTCTTATTTTTTGGTTCCTCCTTCTGATCCTCCTGTGTCATTTTGATTGCCCCCTCTGATCCTCCTGCGTCCTTTTGATTGCCCCCTCTGATCCTCCTGTGTCCTTTTGATTGCCCCCTCTGATCCTCCTGTGTCCTTTTAATTGCCCCCTCTGATTCTCCTGTGTCCTTTTGATTGCCCTCTCTGGTCCTCCTGTGTCCTTTTAATTGCCCCCTCTGATTCTCCTGTGTCCTTTTGATTGCCCCCTCTGGTCCTCCTGTGTCCTTTTGATTGCCCCCTCTGATCCTCCTGTGTCATTTTGATTGCCCCATCTGATCCTCCTGTGTCATTTATGGTGAGTGATCCCCCACCCTTGTGCCAGTCATCCCCCCCCACACCTTAATTTCCTACCTCAGTCACCAGTGCTCAGTGCCTGACTGTCCACACACTGTGCCCCGCGCAACTCACTGTCAAGGCAGAGCGAGCAGCAGACGGCAGCGCGGGCTCTCTGATTATCCTGTCTCCGGCTGTGCTGCGGCCTACAGTGAGCTGCGCAGCGACGCCCACCGATACGGTCCAGAGTTATGGTACCGGTAAGCTTGAGGGGGGCTTATTATCGGGGATGTCTTATTTTTGGGGGGGTGCCTTATATTTCAGCGAGAGGCAAAATTATTAGTAGGTCTTATTTTCGGGGGATGTCTTACTTTCGGGGAAACACGGAATCCAATTGGTTAGTTACTGCATGCTTAGTTTAGTTATGCCTCGTTTCCACTGAGCGGAACGGTTTGGTACAGTACGTTATTTTGGGTGTTTCCATTATGAAAGTGGCCCATACAACCGAACCAAACCGCACCATTCCTGGTCCTGCTTCAGATGTAGGGCCATAGGAAATGTTACGGTACGGTTAGGGCGGAGCTACTGGCGTCACACAATAGATTTCACTGATTGGCGGACAGGAAAACTTTAATGCTCACGTCAAATGAAAGAGCAAAACAAACACCTCATTAGGTGTAAACCCCGCATGGTCCCTGGTGCCCCGACTTGCAGTGGAAACACTCACCTGAATAGACCGGACCATTCTGACCCTCCGAAACTGTACCGACCTGAACCATTCCGCTCAGTGGAAACGAGGCATAAGATGCTCATTCGGGTCTCCATGTAAAAAAACCCGGAAGCGATGTCATGACATCACTTCCAGGTACTCGGCGCCAAATTTAAAAAAACGACAGCATTCAAAACAGACAAACTTGGCGTTTTGAATGCTTTTAAGTGCAGAGGAGGGGTTTGGGGGTCTTTTAGACCCCCAGATCCCTTCACAAGAGTACCTGTAAAAAAATAAAAAATACATTTTAAATGTCCAAAAATATCAGCAGATATCGGCCGATACCGATATGTGATGACCAAAATATCGATATTGGCAATAAAAAAAACGATATCGGTCGATCACTAGATTTTTTTCTCAACAAAAGTGGAGTTACGCTTTAAGGTATTTATAGATATGTGAGAGGATACCCTTATCTCTGGACATATAAGTTCCCCCTCTCTGTTTTTATCTATTTTCCATCTGTAAAAGCAGTGTGCATGAGCCCTAAAACGCGTACCCTCACAAAGATAAATCAAGGCTGTACCAGGACTAAAAAAAGAAAAAACAAAGCATTTTTGAGGCTTTCCTCCAAAGCCGCACATGTGGGATCAAACTGTGAAGATGCTATTAGGGGACTAATATACAATGAAACTCTACAGCGCAGCGCTGAATGACTTTACAGGTTCTAATAACTGTGACACAATATACAGGACATAATAAACGGTGACATCTTTTTACACATTGGTGCGCATGTTCCCTGGCAGACTGTAAAAATAACATTTAAAAGTGCCATGGATGGCTACGCTATGGAGCTTAACATCTTATTTTCATGCCGCAGGCGCAGGTTTCGAGCAGGGAAAAGAATATTCCCACACTGTTAGAGCTGTCTAGCAGATCAGTCATCTTCCTGGAGATTGCTTAGAAGATAGCTGCTGAGTGAGAGGAACCCACAGACACAGCTCACAGTACAGCTCTGTCATCTGCAATATGGCTGCAGTCACGTCTCCATTGCCATGTAGAGGAGCACATTGCCCCCCCCCTAAAGCGAGTGGTGCCTTCCCCTGCGCCCACCCTTAGCCCTGCAGTTGTCTTACATGGCCGTGTCATTGTAAACAAACAATCAGGGGGGCCTGGGAGTGATTACAAGGTAGCACTATGTCATTCTCACCAGTCTTGCTATAGACAGAGGCAGCTGTCACTGAATTTAACCCCTGCTTCCCCGGCGGCTCAGGCTTGTTCCGTGCGCTTCACTTCTCTACCTCTGCGGCACGGAGAGTTCATGTATTATTCAGCATTAAAAACAAAAAAATGTCTATAGATCATTGTCTTTGTGAGCACAAAGTAAATATTTAGCGCAGCATTCAATATCTAATTAAATCTGCAGATTACTGTACATAGAGGTCCGCATATATATTATTCATTAAACATTTATTTCTCTGGATGCATATTTGCCAATGTCAGCCGAGATTGAACCCATACCGACGATGGAAGGATATGAGATTCACAAAGGCCTTGATAATATATAGGAAGTAAATGTTTAGATTTGAATTGGTGAATGCCAGGGGTGTCAAACTCAATTTATTTATTTTTTTTATAATTGACAATTTTTAATAAAGTTTTATATTGAATCATACAAAAACATAAGAGAGTAGAAAAAAGAAAATAAACAAAATTGTATAACATACAAGGAAAGTCTTGCAAGACTCCAACAGCAGTTATTTATGTGTTATAGATATGCTTTCGGGTGTAATACCCACGTTAATCTGCGTTTTTTGGCGTTTTTCAGCTTTTTTCAGCGTTTTTAAGCTTTTATCAGAGTTAGGCCTCATGCACACTGGATGTTATCAAAACGTGAGTAGAAAGCTGTAGCTGTAGAAGGAGTTTTTCAGCTTTTTTGCAGTAGCGTTCTTTAGCTTTTTTCAGCTGTAGCATTTTTTTTAGCTTTTTTTTAGCAAAACTATACTCCCACAAAAGCTTATGGCTGAAAAACGTTATTAAAGCGGAGTTCCACCCAAAAGTGGAACTTCCGCTTTAGGTAGTTCTAACCCCCTGACATGCCACATTTGGCATGTCATTTTTTTTGGGGGGGGAGCGGGTACCTAGTTTTGACAGGTTCCCACTTCCACTCGGAGCGCCACGGCGCCCTGAGCGGAAGTTCTCCTCTCCCCCTCCCTCCCTGCAATCTTCTGGGACATGTCAGAGGTCCCAGAAGATTGCCGGCCAATCACAACGCGTAGCGCAACTCACGCATGCGCAGTGCGTATCCGGCTGTGAAGCCCAAACTGTCACAGCCAGGTGCCCACACCAGTGATGCCGGCGCTGCAGAGTAGAGAGGGAGAAGAGCGAGGCTTCGGGCGGCCGCATCGCTGAACCGTTGGACAGGTGAGTGTGTGAGGCTGGAACTCAGATTTAAATGCAGAATAGCCATGTTTATAGGCGTTTTTTGGTGTTTTTTTGGCGTTGTTCAGCATTTTTAAGCTTTTATCAGTTAGGCCTCATGCACACTGGACGTTATCAAAACGTCAGTAAAAAGCTGTAGCTGTAGAAGGCATTTTTCAGCATTTTTGCAGTAGCGTTTTTTAGCTTTTTTTCAGCTGTAGCGTTCTTTAGTTTTTTTTTAGCAAAACTATATTCCCACAAAAGCTTATGGCTCAAAAACGTTAATATGTGCCGAATACCCACGTTTATTTGCGTTTTTGGCGTTTTTCAGCATTTTTCAGTGTTTTTAAGCTTTTATCAGAGTTAGGCCTCATGCACACTGGACGTTATCAAAACGTCGGTAGAAAGCTGTAGCTGTAGAAGGCATTTTTCAGCTTTTTTGCAGTGGCGTTGTTTAGCATTTCTCAGCTTTTTTAGCCGTTTTTTTTTTTTTTTTTTAGCAAAACTATACTCCCACAAAAGCTTATGGCTCAAAAACTTTAATAGATGCGAATAGCCGCGTTTATTGGCGTTTTTTGGCGTTTTTCAGCGTTTTTTTAAGCTTTTATCGGAGTTAGGCCTCATGCACACTGAATGCTATCAAAGCGTCAGTAGAAAGCTTTAGCTGTAGAAGGCCTGTTTCAGCTTTTTTTGCAGTAGCGTTTTTTTAGCTTTAGTTCAGCTGCAGCGTTCTTTTGCTTTTTTTTTAGTAAAACTATACTCCCACAAAAGTTTATGGCCTCAAAAACATTAATAAATGCCGAATAGCCACGTTTATCTGCGTTTTTTGGCATTTTTCAGCATTTTTAAGCTTTTATCAGCGTTAGGCCTCACTGGACATTATCAAAACATCAGTAGAAAGCTGTAGCTGTTGAAGGCGTTTTTCAACTTTTTTGTAGTAGCGTTTTTTTCGCGGTTTTTAGCTTTTTTTCAGCTGTGGCTTATGGCTCAAAAACGTTAATAAATGCTGAATAGCCACATTTATCTGTGTTTTTTGGTATTTTTAAGCTTTTATCAGAGTTAGAGCATTTTTACAGCTGAAAAACGCCTTCTAAAACCCACTAGTTTTTGGGGTTTTTTTCCAGCCAGAAAACGCCACTGCCAAAAACTGCTGATAACAGCCTATGTGTGCATGGACCCATTGGATAACATGCTGGGGAGTTTACTTGCTGTGCTGATAACAGCCTATGGGTGCATGGACCCATTGGATAACATGCTAGGGAGTTTACTGGCTGTGCTGATAACAGCCTATGTGTGCATGGACCCATTGGATAACATGCTGGGGAGTTTACTGGCTGCAGGAAAAAAATGTCTGAAGCCAAAAACAGCAGCTGTAAAACTTCCAGTGTGCATGAAGCCTAAAGTAGAGCCGATAAAACTGGAACAAGGTTCATATAACAATAAATGTAAGCATACTGCATGGGAAACAATCCAGTTGGTGATACAATATTGCAGAGAGTACCTGCAGGAGCAGTTCCATTAGCTTCAAACCCAGAAAGGTAAATCAGGTATCCACTGGATTCTCAAAAAAGAAGAAAAAAAGGGGGGGGAGGGAAGTAGAGACATAAGGGGAAAGAGAATAGGAATAATAGAAAGAGATATATGGCTTGTCATTGCTGGACCTAGAGAGAGTCAATAAACAGGGAAAGGAACGCAGGTTCTCCTCTACTCTCTCCCCACCCACCACATCTCAACAAACATCAATGGGGGCGGTTCAGCCTGACACTGAGCTAATAGGAAGAGAAAACAAGTAAATAACAGTACAAACACTTCTCCCTGAAAGGTAAGGCTGCAGTAGTAAAACAACATAGAGTTGAGTTTCTTATTACTTTGAATGCCCACACCTAAATGATTGTCTCCCTACTCTACAAAGCACTGGATTTTATTTTAGCAGTGTCCTTTTTTTTTCTAGTGTTTGAAATTGCCTGACCTACAATATCTTACACTGTTCAGCCTCATCACACAGAGCTGTATCCATCACAACAGAATTTTAATAGCTGGGCTATAGTGTTTCCAAGAAATTTTCCATGATAAAAGGCAAGGCGCCCAAACGGATATCAAAGACAAATATGCAATAGTTTGTATGGCTCTTCCTGTATTGGTTCCAACATGACACTCAATGTAAAACATATGGCTGTGGAAGTGATGCAAGTGAACATTTCCAGCAAGACTTTTGCTTTTTGTCGCTGTCTTGAAGAAGGAGAGCAATTTATATTTTTGGCTGCCTGTGTATATGTACAAAATCATTCACATTTTTGTGTGGAGTGGATTCCTTCAATGGATAAAAACCATAGCTTTGACATTGCAGTTTATGTGTTATAAATGTGTTATGGGTTTGTTAGTTTCACAAGAGGAAGTAACTAGAGAATGTGATAGTACATGTGACATTGGAAAATGATGGACTATTATGTGATTTAAGGTCCTACTTCCTGGCCAAGTCGAAGACATGAGAATTTCTCAACTCTTATAGCTGTAAATTTCCCATCTGTAATGGTGCTAAAATGTTTTAATAAGTATTTGATTCTCAGTTCATCTAGAGACCAGCCTTAAAGCCACTATGTTGCTTCCAAAGAAAAATCTAAAAAATGCGTAATACAAAAGAAAAATCTTAATACTTACCTCTCTGGCTTTCAAATTCTGCTGTCTTCAGTCATTGTAGCCTCCAGACAAGTCTACAGCATTCAGGTCATCTGTGAGTGCCAGATGCCTGTGTCTAGCACCATGAGCTCTGGTTCCATCCTCCAACCCTATTTCAGTGCTGTGATAATGTATAAATTATATTATATGAGATTGCTATTGCTTCTGATGATACAAAAAATGTATAGCTACTAATTGTGCCGGCAAGGTTGTCTGTTTGCCTCTGGATCCTATAGGCACATACCTACTGTACCTAATGGCAATTCCCCCCAGTCTTAAAAATACATATATAACCTAAATTATAACTACAGGCAAAACTTTTCTTTTGAGTGGAGAGGGATTGGAACCCATGTCAGTTTTTATTGCTGTCTGTGCCCCTGTTACAAGGATTACCCCCCCTCTATGTGTCCTGTTTGACCTTCCCTTCTAGATTGTAAGTTCTAGCGAGCAGGACCCTCTAATTCCTCCTGTATTGAATTGTATTGTAACTGTATTGGCTTCCATCACATTGTAAAGCGCTGCGCAAACTGTTGGCGCTATATAAATCCTGTATAATAATAATAATAATAAAATTATCATTGAAATTGAAAGTAAAAGAAAATCCCAAAATGTGGGTTGTCCCAGGAAACGTAATACAGGGGAAATCTTCCAAAGGGGGCACTAGTTCTGGCGACCTGAGGATCCCCAAGGAACTCCCTTAATTTGCCGGGATTTCCTCTCACTTCCTGTTTGGCTAGTGCGACAGGAAGTAAAGGGAAATCTCGACAATGGGACACAGATGACAAGCATAAATCTGCCAGGGGTTATAACCCTCCCTTACACTATCCAAAATACAAAAACAAAGTTTTGCCTATAGTTCTACTTTAAAGTCTAACTGCATCTTTCTGGAAAATGAAATCTTATTGTAAGTCAGGGCAGTGCCCACACTGCATGGGTTAATTGCTTGTTTTGTCTAGGGGTGAACAGAGCCTATACTCACCCGATACTTCAGTCCTCTGAAAAATGGAGCTGCCCCTAGTTCAGCAGTGGACTGTTCCTAATGTCGTCTTGTCCAAAGCCAGTCTATTGGTGTGATGACGTCAGGAACAGTCCACCGCACATGACCGCACGGGGGGTGACAGAAGCTGAAGGGACTGCTCTTGCGCTCTGAGGATTAGGTGAGTATATCTGGCTCTCCAAACCCCTAGACCAGGGGTCTTCAAACTATGGCCCTCCAGTTGTTCAAGAACTACAATTCCCATCATGCCTAGTCATGTCCGTGAATGTCAGAGTTTTACAATGCCTCCTGGGATGTGTAGTTCTGCAACAGCTGGAGGGCCGTAGTTTGAGGATCCCTGTCCTAGACCAAAAGGACCAATAAAACATGCAGTGTGGGCATGGCCTCACAGCATGGTAAAAAAGAAATTTGCCCAGAGTTCAGTTTTAACTTTGCAAGGTAAGTTACTTTCTCCCCAGACTCCAGTGAATGCAGTGAAGCTCTGTTGACTTCCATCACCCAATCACGTGTAAACAAAAATGATGTTTTTTTTTCTTTTCCCTACATGTGATTGGGTATTTTTTGGAAAGTGGAACTTCACAACATTCACTAAGCTCTGGGGCAAATTCCCTTACAAAATGCAACTTCCCTTGCAAGGTGAACAACCTATTTGTCCTTAGTAAATCAACCCTAACGTGTCTTCAATTCCTGTTCGAACATGTAGTCAGATGTGATATTTCTTCAAGAGATTGTGCAAAAATATTATGATGTATGCATAATAAATACTGTATAAATGGATTCATTTTGGTGCTTTGCATATCAGTTTTGGAACTATCCTTCAAAAGAGCATTAAATCTGAATATTTTTATTACACAGATATGATTTCATTGAAATCCGCGATGGCGACTCTGAAAACGCAGAACTGCTGGGTAAACATTGTGGCAATATTGCTCCATCTACAATCACATCATCCGGTTCACATATCTACATCCGCTTTATCTCCGACTATGGCCGTCAAGGTGCTGGATTTTCCCTGCGCTATGAGATCTTCAAGACAGGTAAGTTGAAAGGCATTGTTCTGTGCAGTAACTTAGAAGGGTGACCGGGATAGTCCAGCCGTGTATATTTTCTCACTCACAACTGTTAATGGACTTCTGTGAAATGCATTCAGCAGGCTTTCAGCTGTCCATCTAAGTTTATTACCAGATGTGAGCTTGCATGCTTTACAAATCATACGTGTTGAAAGTATACACATTCAATGTGATGATTCAAATTCTAGAACTGAAAAATGATATGATGGTATTTATGCAGTCTATAATTTGTAAACGGCAAGGGGGAATTGATTTTTACTCTTAGCATATGGTATGGTGACTACCCAGCCTATGCGTCATTCTGGTAAGTGTACATCATTTCTTGGTTAACCCAGCTCTGCATCACTTTTCTTGAAAGACTTCTGTGATTTAAATTGATGCATATGTTTAATCAATACTTGTTTATGACTTCTTATGCCTTCATACCAGTCATCTTTAAATAAGCCTGCAAGCTGATCAGCAATGTATTCTCTTAGATCATTGCAGATCATTAGGACATTTCACTTTATTGCTTTTCCAATCAACTGATCATTCTGATGATGCACTGAAGTCAAGGGCAAAGTGTTTAAGGTCAATTGAGTTTTACAACCTGAGATCCAGAGCCTCATCCCTCCTACCACTGCAAATCATTATGGATGGTGTTTAAGCGTGATTACAATACCTCCCAGATCCTTTACTTCTTCATAGTCAGCTCTTTGTTAGAGACAAAGCAAAAGTTAACAACGAATGGATGCATATCATCCTTGCTAAAAATAGGTTTTAAGACAAATATGTAATTCTTAACCTCTAAAGTTCAGTTAGATCTACTTTGAAGCTTTGAAAATAACAGGACACACAATAAAACATTTGTATGTGCCTAGGGCTTCATTCCATGGCAATCAATGAGAATTCATTTTTCACTGACTGCAGTAATCTGAAATCTGACTTATTGCTTTTGGTTAGCGCGCTTCGCACATAATCATTGCTTTTTGCCTTTGTTTATTATATAAGCCCAGTTGCATATGCATCATTTAATTATGTGTCATATAAATATATTTGATTGTGTTTTTGAGGCAATTAAATACACTCATAGGAGCTTTTACACTCTTAAAAATAAATATTTCATGTATTTTCAAAACCATGTTACAGAATACAGCTTCAGAAAATATAATTGCTTAAAATGATTGTTGAGCAAACTGTTTGGCATGAAGCAAGATTTGCAGTAATTCTAGCAAAGTCATTTTATGATCACTAATTTCTTTCCGATTTGCTTGTGGACTGCTAAAGAGGTATTTGAACCCCTTACTGGTTTTCTTCCTACATAAAAAAGGTGTCAATACGCTTTTCTTCCATGTAGCCCCCCCCCCCCCTCCTCAGTGACCAGAGGTAAGCAGCCATGTCTTCATTGATGATGTGTCCCACAGCATTAGGGGTGCATTGCATCATTGTGACAAAGGCATTTTCATTATGACTTTATTCTTACTCAAAATAAGGGAATTTATGACATGAATAGTGGGGCACTTATGAGACCTTGCTTAGAAAAAATGCTTGACTGTGGGCCCAGCTGCTAGAAGGGTGGGGACCTATAATTGCCGAGCACACTGTTAGGTTTCTGTGCTAGTAAACCCTTGTAGAACACCAACCCGGGGTACCCCAGGGCTCTAAGCTGCTTCTTCACCAGGGCCCCTGATGGTGGGGATGGACTTGCAGCAAGCTGGAACCAGGTTGCAGCCCCCAGGTATGCCTAGCTGACGATACAGAGACCATTCACATATGCAGAGTACAGATGGTAGGAGACAGAAGAGGATCCTGGAAACAAACAAAGTTCAGGGCTGGTAGCTGACAAGCACAAATGGAAGACAAGTCTGGTGTTGGTACACGGGATGTCAGACACAGAATACACAAAACACTAGGCAAACAGGGGCTCAGAGAACTAGGAAGTTGTTCAGGCAGGGAAGTCTGCACTGAGCATGTCTTATATAGGGAAGCAAACTAGAAGGCGGGCCAGGAAGTATTAGAAGGGAGGGAAAAAACTAAAAGTATAGCAGGGGACACCCATAGATGAGCACAGAAGCCAAACAACAGGTGTGAAAAGAATCAAAGGTCTAGCAGAACCATTGCCCATTGGGACAACACCCCCCCCCCCCGAGTCTACTGTGTTAATAAAACCATTGCTAGTCACAATCCCCCCTATTCCTAAACCAGAGACTGGAATGAAGATGGGGGTTAGCTATGCTTGTCTTCTGTATACTCCACCAGTGAATGGAAGCCCCATGGGGGAATAACATTTACTTAATTACTATATTGATAATGTGTTGGGGTCAATAAAATAATATAAAATGTTACAAAAAAACAATAAAATAAGGTGTTTACATGCAACCCCTCTGTTTTTCCATGTTGAACTAATGGTAAAAAGTAAGAATGGTAAAGAATTTTTTTCTATTATTATTCTAACATTTTGAATACCTTATATGCATTTCTTTTAAATCCCACAATGCTCTTTTAATGCAAACACAAACCCTTAAGACTGTTCAATGATTAGATTTTTACCTATTTCCCACAATGAAAAAAGCTTTTTGAATCAAGTATTGAAATCACAAGGGAAATGTTTTACCCATTAACAATGCATAAAACTTATGTCTTAAAAAAATTCCAAAAACTTTTTTCTTTTTGATGAATCAATCATTATGTTCACATCTGAAATGAGGCCGGAAAATATACTTTTAGCATAGAGGATGTGACACTGCAGTCCAATGCATAGCCTATTGTTTGTAGTAGGGTCTGTTCTGTGTGGTTCACTGTGTCATAGGCTATTCGCCTTGTAGGAAGCTGTGTGACTAGTCCACTTGTCTATTATTGGTTTACAATGACACTGGAGGGAAGGTTTACCATATAAGTCAGCTAGTTCTTGTACGCGTAGCATGCCCCTCAATGGCATTACCCCCCCCCCCCCCCCCTTGTTCTTTACCACTTTAACTAATTCATTGGTAGACAATGGAGGAGTTAAACTCTAGCACTCTTTACTGACCTTGTGTGACATGGCACACAGTAGCTGATTGACATTTTGACAGCTTAGTTGACGAGCTGACATCTTGGAGTCATAAGCTCTCTGTTACAAATTAGATATTTTAGCTTCACATCTGTTATCCGAAAACCCATTGTCTAGGTGGTTCCATATAATCAGAAAGCTATAATCCTTGTGTGGAGCACTGATGCAGTATAGTAAAGCATGTGAATTAATGGAATAGTGTAGGGAAATCTTTATGTTTAATCAATATATAGCTTTAAAGCTGAACTTCAGGAATTATCTTTTTTTATTTTTTTCTCAAACTTAAATTAATGCAGCTTGGCTACCTGTAATTTTTTATATCTCGCATACAGAGGACTGCTGGGGATGCAGAGATTCACTATAGTAGTATGTGCTGCAATGGTCTCTTCTGGGTGCTGCTCAAGGAACTTGATTCTTGTTTGCTTAACACAGGGGGCGCTCACTCAGCACTAGGGATCGACCGATTATCGGCAATGCCGATATATCGGGGGCCGATATGCACTTTGCCCGATATATCGGAATCAGCCCCTGGGGTTACTGATATTGCCGATATTTTGGGAAAGTGCTGTACCGGAGTGATGCCTGCAGCTAGAGGCATCACCCCAGTATCGGTGTCCATAGCCAACGGTCGGCCGTCTTGCAATGACAACCGATGCGGCTGAGAAGCCGCTCGGCTGTCATTGCAAGGAGCGGGAGGGGATGTCCCTCCCTCCCGCTGCCTTCCGCAGCTCGCCTAGGTCTCCTGTCCCACCGGAAGACACAGGCATCCTACCTGCACGGCCGCCAAAGAGAAGACCCAAACAAAGCCGCATTCGGCTCTGATCGGGTCTCCATGTAAAAAACCCAGAAGTGATGTCATGACATCACTTCCGGTTACTCGGCTCCAGATTAAAAAATATGACAGCATTTAAAACAGCCAAACTTGGCGTTTTGAATGCTTTTAAGTGCAGAGGAGGGGTTTGGGATCTTTTAAACCCCAAGATCCCTCCACAACAGTACCTGTGAAAAAAAAAAATAAAAAAAAAAAAGTTTTTTTTTGAATGTCCAAAAATATCGGCCGATACCGATATCTGATGATCAAAATATCGGTATCGGTATCAGCATTAAAAAAACGATATCGGTCGATCACTACTCAGCACCTCTGCCATTTAGAGAATGGCTTGTATTTTTTTCAGTGAACGCAAGGCTTTCTTTGATTGGAAGAGGTGGGGATTTGAATGTAATCTGCCCCATTCTTTGATTGGTGGAGGGACCGCGAGCAGCCCCCTGTATCCAGTATACAGACAGCAGCACTTAGAAGAGACCAATGCTAAATGTATGTAGCACAGAGTTTTTCTGCATCCTCAGGAGATCTCTGGATGTGAAAAGAGAAGAATTCGATTTAACCAGTGTAAGTTTGAAAAAAAAAGATTATATATGGAGTTCAGCTGTAATATATACAATATTAATATCCCTAAGTTATTCATATTCAGATGATTGAAGGATTGGGAATGGTAAAGATGTCTATATTTCAAAGAGCTTATCATAGCAGACTCATTTCTGATTCTGTTTTTATAGCCATATATAACCAAAATATCTGCTCTGCACACATACATAAATGTTCATGAGACAGAAGTGAGCATGTGTGTGCCCTTTTAGTGGAAAGCAGTGTAGAGGAAAATATGAAAGTTGCCATTGTCCATTCGCTTAAAAAAATGTTAGTTGCCTATCAATCATTCTTATCCTGTGACTTGCTGACCTAAAGCCAGTAAATTCATGCGGGTGGTCATCAAAAGGAAAAGTACAGAATACTGATCTATATGACAGAGAGACAACTAGCATTTTCAGAATAGTTTAGCAACTACCGGTTTTCTTTAAAAAATGGCTAAAAGCAAAGTTTTTATAGTTTTGGATACAGTGGAGAGAGATTGGAACACCTCCGGTTTTTATTGCTGTCTGTGCCATCAATAGAGAGAGTCACCATTTTGTTTACCGTTATCACCGAAAGTGAAAGAAATCACACATTTTGGGTTGTCACCAGATAGAAATAGAGGAGACATCTTCCAATGATAACACTAGTCCAGGGTTTGCCTCACTCCGGGAGGCATTTCCTCTAACTTCGTCTTTTGGCTATGGAACAGGAGGTGAAGGGAAGTCTCCCCAGTGGGGAAAAGCAGAAAGTAGCAAAAAAAAAATGGTGACAGGGTTATAGCCCTCCATAGCTCTATCCAAAACGAAAAAAAAAAAAAAAAAAGGCTGCCTTTAGTTCTATGTTAAGAAAACAATATTAGATAGAGAGTGAGAAGAGGTTATGGACTTTGCAGGCACCAAAGTACAACACTTTGTTTAAAAGAGTCATACATTTTATTACAGTGTGATTAAAAACTCAATTCAATTAAAATCATATACAGTAGTCAACTTGTTACCCATATTAAGCTATTATCAACACTTAGAGTCGGTTCACACTGGGGCGACACGACTCTGTACTACTTCGGGGGCGACTTGTGCATTCCCATGCACCACGACTTCGGAGCGACTTGCATGGACTTCACATAATGAAAGTCTATGCAAGTCGCTCCGAGGTCGCCCCGAAGTAGTACAGGACCCTTTTTCTAAGTCGGAGCGACTTGTGCCGCTCCTATTAGAACGGGTCCTGTAGCAGTCAATGGACCGCGAGGGAGCGCGACTTGTCAGGCTGACAAGTCGTCTGACAAGTCGCGCTAGTGTGAATCAAGGCTAAACCCCCATAGTGAAGCCCTGTCTTCATCCAAATTGTGTACGCCAATGGAGTATGGCTCTCAGTATCCAGGCAAGCTTGGTGCAGGTTGATGTAGCTTATTCAAGCTCCACTGTACGCGTTTCACGCTGTTGCGCTTTCTCAGGAGCTTAAAACAAGGGTTCTGGGTAAGTAAAAATATATCTTGAGTATAAGCGATATCCAAACATAATATACATTCAACAGTGTCATCATTGTTGGATTGTTTGCCTAATCACCACTGGAGGTCTACAACCACCTCAATACTTCCCAAAGCACAAAACTATAGATAGACCAGTGTATCTCAAACTTTTTGCAGTCAAGACACCCTTTAAAATGATGTACAATCTTAAGGCATCCCATTCTAAAATTAAAAAAACGAAGCTAATAGTTTCAACATATTGCAGCAACATCCACACACGTGAGCCACCCAACGTTAGAGGTGATGTGTTCCTCCAGCTTTGCACACTGGTACTTATTAGTGTTCCAGTGTTTCTGTTCCCCCTCAGTTTCTCTCTCTCATTGCTAGCATGACCCTATTGCTGAAGGGGAGGAGCAAACAAGCTACTATGCAGGCCCCGGACGTTCTCCCTATCAACCGATGATGTCATTGGTTGTTAGGACGTTGGCGGCTGGATGGTTTTAATGGTGCACTATGGAAACCTGTGGCTTTATGTAACTAAAAGGCGGGATTCATCCACCCGCTGGCTGGTGTACAGTTATTGGGCAATTGTCAGACATTTTGCCAAGGCACCCCTAAAGGAACCTGAAGGCACCTCAGAGTGCCTGGGCACCCTGGTTAAAGAAGGCTGAGCTAGACAACGTGCAGAAATAACCAATATATTGAGTTATGCTGCTCTTGTTATGAAGGTAACAGGGCAGAAATCACACTCAAATGTTGGACATGGACGTTTAAGTGACACATTGTGTGTACAAACAGACTCCCACTCCTTTTCAGCAGACCTTTTTTTCAGAAATTTGTTGAGGGAACTAAGGTTAAGTGGAGATTGTACCTCTGTCAACAGCCTTTTTGTGCATACACAATTTAGGATCATGATGACATTGTTCTGTCGGTAAGCCAACGGGTCAGTGTGCCTGGGGGGTTCTCTTCTATAGCAGTGGCAGCACAGGGGTCACGGAGGAAGTGACAAAGAACCTCTTTGCTATGCTTCAAAGAAGTCTATTCATTTTTTTTTTTTTTAAGATTAGAATCATTCCCAGAAAGCAGAATACACTGATCGGCTTTTGTAAGTTGCCCGTGCACACATATATTTTATGGAAATGAAATGTCACTAGTTTGAAATAAAGTAGCTAGATTTATGACTGTAGGACTTAAGCGCTTTATAAACACTTCAGGCTGTTTTTAGCCGCAGGTTTGGTATTGGCTTACTTAGTGCTGGAAGTAAAATAAAAAAAAGTCGGGCACAGCCTAGGAATTTGTCCTGTCCACTCGATTCGTACATTTAACATCCTCCTCTCCCTTATGCATTTTTAATGCTAGTGCTGCTGGCAGATAGCTATTGAAAATATCTGCCAACCTGGTCTCATTTGTATTGCGCAGGAATTGTAGAAATATACTGTCTCATCAAGATACGGGATAGAAAAAGAAATAGCGTGCCGTTTGTGAGCAATCTTAGATATGCATTTCTGCGGTGCCTGGTTCCAGAGGTATCTGGATTAGTGCTGTATCATTGATCTAGCTTTTGTCTTGGGTCCTGCATGCTGTATCAGCTTGTGCATGTGAACGGAATCTCAGATCAGGTTCTGCATATGCGCACCAGCCCAGTCTGTAGCAATGCTGTGTATGGGAGTGAAATATTTATGCACATAATATAAAAGACAAGCGAGATCTTGGGATAATTGAATAGTAAGCTGAAGGTTGAAGGTTACTGAATAAATATATTCAAGAAAGCTGCCTGGCAGCATTTTCATTGTGCAGTAAATGAGTTTTGTTGGCCCAGGTGTCAAGAATACAGAAGTCCACCAAAGCAGCTAGCCAGAATGTGTTTCATTTCCCCATACAAGTGGAGATCTTCAGACAAATGATGGATAAAGTTATAGAATATAAAAGCTAGGCTGAGTTTTTAGCAGTCAGGGTAGATCTTCCATAATACACAGCTGTCAATCACTCTTCTCCTTTCTGAATTAATAGAATGCAGTGTTATGAAACAGCATAGTGGCAGCAGATTCTAGCGCAGTAGCTGGTTTATTGCTCTGACTTCTGTAATGGCCAAATAAAATCCTGGTAGCGTGAGATGACATTCGTAACAGCATTAGCCAAGTTTTTGCTCAGCCTACTGCAATATGAGCCTGGTTTAAACAGAATGCAGGGGCAATGATACTGTCTGTATACTCATTACATGATACAGTAGGGGGAAACCCATTATAGTGAAGACCACCCAAGCACACCACAGACGTTGCATAAAAATACTTCATAAAGCTGTACATTTGGAACACTGAAACATGTTGGGAAAAATTTCTATGTACAAATATCGTACTGGTGACCTTAGCATAGGGAACAAACTTTTCAGAGAAAGGGAATTCAATAAGACACGGGGCCACTCACTAAAACTAGAAGAAAAGTGGTTTACCTTAAACTGCGTAAGGCAGGGGTGTTTAAACGATGGCCCTCCAGCTGCTCAGGAACTACAATTCCCATGAGGCATTGTATATCTCTGACATTTACAGACATAACTAGGCATGATGGGAATTGTAGTTCCTGAACAGCTGGAGGGCCATAGTTTGGACATAGCTGGCGTAATGGGCACCTTAAAGACCACAACATACAGGGGTAGACAATGTACGGTTAACAGCAAGCACACACACACATCATAGGTTGAACTGGATGGACTATTGTCTTTTTTCAACCTCACTAACTATGTAACTATGTATTTCACTGCCCAGGACTCTATCAGGTTGTCTTCATTCACATTTTAAACATGCAATAATGTAAACACCATAGACATGCGCACAGGGTGTGCCGGATGTGCCTTGGCACACACTAATCACCCCGTTCACATTAGCATTATCGCTCTGTGTGCTGGTGGGCAGATGGAAATGATCTCCCACTGAGTAGCTCTGCTTATAAGAGAAGTGTGGAAGCATTTCTCCTTCGCTCTGAATCTGCAGGTAAGGAGATAATGTGGCGGTGGGGCAGAGTGACGCAAGGAAGAGTATATATACAATATATATATAGATGCACAGTATATACGCATGTGTGTGTTGAGTTTTAGGGCCAGTTCATACTGATACGATGCCAGACATCGCATGTAATTCGCACTGCATTGCTGTGCAGATCACATATGATGTCTATGAGATGCAAATTCAGCCATTCAAACTGTATGGCTAAATTTGCATCGCATTCTGACCAAACTCCTGCAGAACCCTTTTCTTGTCCACACCAGAATCAGATCGCATGGGTGCTCACACCCATGCGATCCCATTCCTGTCCGAATTCACAATTCGCACTGCAATCTGTGAACCGATGTGTCATTAACTTTGTATTGATGACACCCTCAGCGGTTCACAGAGGGCAGTGTGAACCGCCTGCGATGCAGGTGTCATGCAGGAACTGGATTTGCAGGGTTTTCCGCATCACACCAGTGTGAACCAAGCCTTAGTGTGCACAACCTAATGCAATAGGCTGTGCACACCTAATGTAAACACTAGGTAATATCAGTCTACAGCAGTGAATCTGACCTTCGCCAAACATTCACAGCAGGTAAATGTGCATTTGTTTTAAATTAATGTGATTCATTCAGAACCAGTGAATGTTTCCTGAAAATCAAATGAGCTTTTTTATAAATATGCCCTAGGAGTAATTATGGTGATTTACCATACTGTAGGGTTGATTTACTAACACTGGAGAGTGCAAAATCTGGTGCAGCTGTGCATGGTAGCCAATCAGCTTCTAACTTTAGTTTGTTAAATAAGGCTTTGACAAAAAAAAAAAAACCTGGAAGCTGATTGGTTTCAATGCAGAGCTGCACCAGATTTTTCTAGTTATAGTATATCAATCCCTCTGTGACTTCAGTCCCAACACTGGAACTAGATCACTACGGACGTTTGTGTTTATTGGACGCAATCGATGCCCTTGATGTTTAGCATGTTTAATGGTGACAGCAGTCACAGCTATAACTGGACCTCTGCTCCAGAGGGCTCTATCCAGTTACTGCCTCCTTCCCACACTCCCTTCAAAGGGGAACTAAACCCTTCTGCCTTTTACAGCCAAGGAAGCTGCCATGCCAGCCTTGATTTGAATTTGACAGGGTGTTGCACATGTAATCAGTTTTGACTCCAGCCAATTGGTGGCATGACAGTTCAGTTGAGAGCATAAGCAGCTGTGACAGTTATCATTCACAGCATACGTTGAATATAACTGTTTTTGGAACCAGTTAAATCAATAGGTTTAGTTCCACCTTAATGCCCTGCAAAGCTGCAATTAAAGCAAAACATGCCAACTCAAACCTTCCTTTACAACAAAACTTTACAGGGAAGCTGTTGACCTCTGATACAGAGTACAGTGATGGGAATCCTGCATCTTAATGGAATTTTACTGTAAATTTAAAACAATTGTGAAAAGGAAGGTTTTAAAGCGGATCTTCCTCCAAAAGGGGAAGTTCCACTCTTCCTTCTCCTCCCCCCTCCTCTGTCAGATTTTGAACATTATTTTGGAGGGGAGCAGGTACCTAGTTTCGACAGGTACTTTCTCCCCCTTCTGCTTGGATCGAAGTTATCCTCCACCCTCACAGTTTTTGTAGCTTCATGTTTTGCCATCTGTGTCCCATTGGGGAGATTTGGCTTCACTTCCTGTCCCATAGCCAAAACAGGAAGTGAGAGGAAATCCCTGCAGACTAAGGGAATCTCTTAAGGGACCCCAAGTAACCAGAACTAGTGTCCCCATTGGAAGATTTCACCTCTATTACTTTTCTGGGGACAATCCCAAATTTGGGATTTTCTTTTACTTTCACTTCCAATGATAATGGTAAACAGGACAAAGAGAGATGGTGAAACTCCCTAACGGGGACACAGATGGCAATAAAAACTGACAGGTGTTTTAATCCATCTCAACTCTGTCCAAAACTGAAGAAAGTTGTGCCATTAGTTATACTTTAAGTGTTTTCTGCAATAAAGGATTTTTACCCTCTCCTTGCAAGCTCCTTACTTTTTTACACTGAGCTGTACATCTACCAGGTGCTAGGATGGTTGAACCCGGGTGCAAATGTGTGGAAGTTACGTCATCCAGGCTGATCGTGATGGCTAATCCCAAAACCAGGAAGCAAAAGGATGTTGGCAACAGTTTGGAAGCTCAGGGGTGTTGCATTGCTGGAGAGACATTGAGTAAAGTTTTGTGTTAATCATGAGACATCTTAAATTACATAACCAAGTTTAGAACTGCCCTGGCCCTAAGCAGCTCTGCTCTGAAGAAAGAGTTCAAAGCACCCTCCTCATCCAGCATTCTGTTCACTGATTGTAAGGAGCTAGAGCAGGGTTTCTCAGCCAGGGTTCCATGGAACCCTGGGGTTCCTCCAGAGGTTACTAGGGGGTTCCTTGAGCAACAAGGAAATATTGCCTCCCAGATGAGTTCCCAGTGACACCACTGATCTTTTTAGCTATCTATAGGGGGGTAATTCTTCCCAATGACCACAAGTGTAAGAAGCAATCTTCCCACTGACCATCACACTAATGTATCATTAGTTATAAATATAGTAATTTTTAGCAGGGGTTCCCTGAGACCAGAAGGTTATTTCAAGGGTTCCTCTGTGTTGAAAAGGTTGAGAAATGCTGAGCTAGAGTAACTAGGCCACTTCTTACCACCCATAGAGGGCGCCACCCTAGGCAAAATGACCTGTCTGCCACACTTGGAATATACAGAATCCCTAGGTGGAGCTTTTAGGTGAGTTTTCTAATATATTTAACAAGAAACCAAAATGGCTGCTCTCAAATCTCAATAATTTTATTTATTTTTGTTTTATTTTTTTCTGGAAGGCTGCATAAACCAAATACTTTTTTTTATGTTTAATTGTATATATAAAACTGTATGTTTAGAATACATTTCTGTATACATTTGTTGAAAATGTAATCAACGCTGATTTGCATGACACTGTCAGAGCAGGGAGACTGCTAAAAGCTGTTGAATAGGATTCTGATTGTGTATTGTAGATATTTTTTTTTTATCTTTGCCACATATTTTAGCTTAAACGTGAATTGCATGCTTGCCCTCTGCTTCAGTCACCACATCATTCCCTTAAAGCACCTCAAAGATACAGAACACAGCAGGACCCTTTGCTCATTCAGTACAATGGATGCCATTGTTGAAGCTGGTGCTAATAGAGTATTAATAGCCTTTGGTCTACTGATGAGCAGAAAGCATTCTTTAATCCTCAGAAACTGAGGAGCCATAGCTGCAACCTCTCTCCTACTTTTTATGTTTGTAACCTTTTGAAAATAATTTTGCAAGTGATCTCCAGAGATGGAATTTTTTTTTAAATATGGCTTGATATCTTTATGAGAGCCAAATAATATCTGTGAGAATATATAAAAGTCTTTGCAAAAAAGTTTTTTCTTTGCTGATGCGGTTTCATTGATGTATTTAATGTAATTTTTAATTGGTATTTTATTTAAAAATAGCCGAAAGCATCCACTAGGATTGTCTTTTTTTTTTTAGGAAAATCACATTACAGAAGCCTTTTGTCCACTGTTAAATGTATAGCATTTGTTCATTAAAATTGGTATTTCCAAATGCGTCATTTCCAATATAAACATATTACTTGGGTAATAGTCCCATTTGAAGTGTGTGTTGATTACGGGTCAACAGGGTCATTTAGCATTGTGTCTTTATTTCCTGTTTTTTTCTCTAGGCTCTGAAGATTGTTCAAGGAACTTTACCAACACTAATGGCACCATTGAATCTCCTGGCTATCCTGACAAATATCCACACAACCTTGACTGTGTATTTACTATTTTGGCTAAGCCAAAGATGGAGATCATCCTGCAATTTCTGAACTTTGACCTTGAGTATGACCCTCTCCAAGTTGGCGAAGGCGACTGCAAATACGATTGGTTGGACATCTGGGATGGCATTCCAAATGGTATGAAATGTTTAGAATTTTTACCAAGGAGACTAGAGGCTCAAACCATGAAGCTTACCACAAAGATAAGAATTTTTATTTTTAGCCATGTAATGGTAAGCTTCAAATCTCATTGGACTTAGGCCAGCCATACATGGTTAGAATCTTTTTGATTCGAACCGTTATTGGGCAGGGTGAATGTACCAACTTGATCGATCAATCAACTTGGGTACAACCAGCCTGCCAGATTCGCTTTCAATTATCACAAGAAGCTGCTCTAGCCCCTAGCGATAATCACTGTCTTCTCCTGGCCACCCCTGCCCCCCCCCCTCCCCCCCGGTAGCAGACAAGAGCTGGGCAGGAGGGATTCCCTTGTAAGCACTGTCTGTGTTGATGGGGGAATCGTTCATATTTCTTTAGAAATTGGCACCGTGTATGGCCTTCCTTAGTTGAAAATAAGGATCCTTATCTTAGTCTTTTAGCTTCCTGAATTAAACCTTATATGCGTAAATACATGTTTATCTATCTATCTATCTATCTATCTATCTATCTATCTATCTATCTATCTATCTATCTATCTATCTATCTATCTGTCTGTCTGTCTGTCTGTCTGTCTGTCTGTCTGTCTGTCTGTCTGTCTGTCTATCTATCTATCTATCTATCTATCTATCTATATATCACAGCATAAATGATGATAAATGCAGATCCTGTACTTCGGTTCCGTAAGCCAGCCATAGGCAGTTCGAATCTTGGCCGGTTCAGCAGGGACTGGCTGAGATTCAAACAATATATGGGCAGGCTGATTGTACCCAAGTTGATCAATCAATCAACTTGGGCACAACCAGCATGTCAGATTTTTCTGCATTTTGTTTCTGCCAGTGGCTATAGTCATTGTATTTAATAGCCATTGTAAGTAACCATTGTATTTTGCCGGCCTGAGATGCTCCCCACGCCCCCCCACCCCCCACTGGCATAATACAATAGTGCAGCGGGAGGGATTCGCTAGTGTTAATGGGGGAATCAAGCGATTTTCTTTCCTTCCATCCATGATGAAACAAAAGAAAAATGTATCATCTGTGGCCAGTCCTAAATGACAAAGAGCATGCAGTTGAGGTGAGCAGTAAGTATGTGAGTCAAAAGTTTAATGATTCTTCACTTTCATTGTCAACAGCACAGCAAGCCACAGTTTGGCTCCTAGTATTTCCATTAAATCAACCTTTTTACCTCTTCCCCTTCTCCCGCTTTAAGACACCAGGCAATCAAATCACTACCTTTTTGACCAGGCGTATTGTATTAGGTTACTGGAATTGGCAGCTGCCTTCTTCATATACCATTACTGCCGGTGGCCTGTGTAGCAGATAAGAAAAGCACCAGAGTGCTATTAGTAAAACACAGAAGGATGTGACAGCCTCTAATGCCCTCAACTGATAACACTGATGCTCTTATTTCTCTCTGCAGTGGGGCCCTTGATTGGCAAGTATTGCGGTACGAAGACCCCCTCCGAGATCCGCTCTTCAACTGGCATACTCTCTCTCACCTTTCACACCGACATGGCGGTAGCTAAAGATGGCTTTTCAGCTCGCTTTTACCTTGCCCCTCAGGAGGTCCCTGAAAGTAAGTTGAATATATATAATTTTTTTTTTTTATTATAGCTGTCAGGTGTTGGAAAAATCTTCTTTCCCTCTAACAGTATGTCTGTCAACCACATTGCCTTTTTTTAAACTTTGTAATACCTGCGGTCCTACAGTTTTGCCATCTCTGTCATATTAAACCAGTGTTCTCTGTCCCTCAGCTTGGATTGTCATTACATGTTTTGTTTCAATCAAACGTTATTGAAGCTGTAGCCATATTCAGCAGTACAATAAGTATGGTGTCAGTCACTCGCATCTCCTCAGTGTATAATTGTCTGAAATGTTTGTCTTCTCAGGCACTACTGCATTAATATTATTCTTTTTGCTGGCAAATAATGTGTCTTCGTTATTAAGACTCTCCTCCGGAATTGTATATTTATTTGTTTATGTTGCTTTTGGTGAGAAAAATAACATTTGTGGGATGCGCGGTTGTGAGATTCTCTCATTTGCCTGCAGATTCCCACAATACCTTGGGAATAAAATTCCCGCAGAGTGGCTTTAATTAAAGAACATCTTTTGGAAGCCAACTGTAATGTTTATAGGTTGCGAAATTGAGCACAATCATACATTGATGTTGATGTTTTTTTAATTAGCCTGTTCCTGCATTTTCCACTTATTATGCATTCTGCTTATTGTCTCTGTAGCACCTTAGTGTCTGCAAAACTTCTCCAGTGTTAAAATACAGTACTCCTTTATGCAGCAGGAGAAACTGTACAACATTATTAATTATCATTTTTATATCATTAGTGCCAGTTATAGGCAAGAAAACTTTAATACGGACACCTCTGGGATGGAATCACAAGCACAGACATCTGACTGTAATATGCAGAGTAGCCTCCGAAGAAAATAATTAAATCTCAACTAGATACAGTGCAGTGTAAGGATAGAGTTATGAAACTGGCCCAAATGTGCCCATCTCAGGAGTCTGTGAATAAGACCAAGAAATTAGTATTTCTGTTAATCTGCTGAAGGCTTAAATTGCTGAAGATTAGCAGCATTTTTCTTGTGATAAGGCCGTGTTTTGCTGTCCCTAATTTGCTCTGCTGTTGCGAATGTTCACCATTAAGAGACAAGATAGCAGAGCTTGTCTGTAACAATTAGAAAGCTCATGAATGGGATGATTCACGCAGAATCTCAAATTGCACGGAATGCTCTACAAATGTACATTTAATTTAAGAGCATTAAAGCTCTTAGGAAAGTCTGTTGAATATTACCCACCTGTTATGTGAAAACTTGATTACCGTGGAAGGCAGGTCTGGAAATGAAGTCTGTTTAAGTTTTAATATATGGCTTTATGTCTTGTTCAGCATTTCAGTGCAATGTTCCCTTGGGACTAGAGTCTAGGCGAATATCCAATGAGCAGATTACTGCATCTTCAACATATACAGATGGAAGGTGGACAGCTCAGCAGGGAAGGCTTAACAGTGATGACAATGGCTGGACACCAAATATGGACAACAACAGGGAATACCTGCAGGTGAGCTGACAGTCTCTTTCATTCTTTGACAAGTCAAAGTAACCATGACTTGTTAGGTAAATAGCTTACTAACAAACAGTGCTACATACACCCAACTGAAAAACACACTATGTATAGCATGTATTGTGCTTATCAGACAGATGTGGTAAATGAAGTGGTTTGTTTTCTTTTGAGCCTTTAAAAGAAAATCAGTAGACAATTCCAACCAGGTTAGTTGGCTTTTGTGTTCCAAGTTAATGGCTTACTATTGTAAGGGTAGTCATTGATGGGCAGATATATCCTATAGAACAGGCAAAAAAATATCTGTCTATTATCAGAGGAGCTGCCATAGTCCTTGCATGACGGTGACACTGGTGTATATTTGGTACCTTTCCTTTGCTCCATATCAAAATATCAGACCAGCTCATTGGATTTTTTTTTTCAGCACGTTGGTAAATCTCCCTAATAACAGCACCATGAACTGACTGTGGACACCCTATATAGCCAGATTATCATGTGCTATTATCAAATGTGTCTGAATAAGAAGTAGTTAAAAATATGTGATATTTGGTATTTTATTCCTCCTAGCATTTTCATTCTGTCAGACCATGGGTTTGAGAAAATAGCCTACTTAAATGACCACACTGTTACTAAATAGCCTAGTCTGACAGACAGAATTTAATATATAGTATTTGGTAGGGGAACACATGTATAGCATTCTTCTGTGTTCATACTGGCTCATCCAGAAATCCAATAGAGTTGTATTGTACCCCTTAAAGAAGAATTCCAGGTATGGATAATATTACATAGTTATATTGGTCCAACTTGGAACTATGCATACTCAATAGTTGTTGGATCCCTCTAGAAGTTTGAAATCACTGTAGTAGGCACTACTACTCCAGTGATCTCCACTTGCTTCTGGGTCCCATGCCGAGCGGATGCCCTGTTGAATTTTGAACTCGTCGGTAGGGGTATCATTTAGTAACCACTTTGCATTTTCTTAATGGATGTGTTATTGGATGAGGTGGTGAGCCGGGGTGGTGATGTCACACTCTACACCTGATCCAAGTAGAAAATGATTTGCTTTCATTGAGAAAATGCAAAGCATTCGCTAAATGGAGCCTGTGCCGATCAGCCAACCTCCTTTGTTCACAATGCAGCAGAGTAGCCGCTCGGCAGGGGACCAAGAAGTTAGTGGAGAGTAGCACTGCCTACTACAGGTATTTCCAGATTCTAGAGGGATCCCACAGGTATGGTATATGCCTAGGTACCTTGGTCCAAGCTGGACCAAAGTAACTATGTAAAAGTATCCATAACTGGTATTCCTTAAAAGTTGTACTATAGATACTGTAATATCCTGCAAAAGTCAAGCTGTTTTGATGATAACCCTTAGCTATTTTGGGTGTACCTTTTATAAACATAGCAAACGCAAGAGTATAAAAAGCATTACTTTACATGCAATGGACCCCAAGTTTTTTTTTTTTTTTCCACAACCAGGCTATAATTGTTCCATAGAGCATTAATAGGAAAGACATTAACATGCTTGCAAGTTTAGGGCCTCTTCTACTACCACACAAAACTTTACCCTTGCAGAACAGATTTTTTTTAGATACGATGTTATTACTTTTATTATTATTATATATTATCATAATGCATCCATCTGCTGTAAGCCAAGATGCAGCCTTGTCTGTAAATGTAGATAATAATTCACTGTGTTAGGAGACTGTATCCCACACCTGCAATGCTGCTGTACGAATCATTTGTGAAGTGATGCCAATAGATGAGGAAAAAAGCTTATGCTGCAGTGTCTAGTGAACTGGTTTAAATCAGGTATATTGATGTATTACGAATGGCTCCTGTCAAGGGCTCATTTGAATGCCTTATAAGACAGAATTTTGGAAGCTTTTGCTATGCATTGGGAAGGTAGCCCTCTTAAGTGGATCTCACTGCACCATGCTCAGGATTAATTGTTAGTCAGGAGGCATAATGCTAAGGCTGGTGGGAGTGCCGTAATGAATTGATCCTCTGCAGAAACAGGCTGCAGCGTTTTAAATCACCCCGTCACCAGTCAGCTCCCTTAGGATGTGAGCCAAGTATAACTGAGATTTAGTGTACAGGAGAAAAGTATAACTGCTTCTGAGCCAGCCTAAGGTACAGTGTGAGCTAAATAAATAATAACACATTCAAGATTACAAAACTGAAGGGTACAGAATAAAGACACACATGCGACACTGTAACTTTTTGTTTTTAGAAAAAGTAAAATGTTACATAGTTAATCTGGTTGAGAAAAAAAGAAAAAAAAAAACAAGTCTATCCAGTCCAACCCAATCACCCAATCACTGATTATCTCTGAAATGACCATATTTTTAGGATGCGCTTCCATTATAGTCAATTTTACTGTGCTGTCCAACCATATCCTCTTCTACATTCGGACTTTGAGCTGTATACAGCTGGTTGTGTGTTTGAATGCCAAATCTCATAAAGAAACCAGAGCCAACGAAATTGAGTTAATGCGAAACTTTTCAGCTGAAAAATGTGATACCAATCTGTTATATTTTTGCTGTCACTGTCCATTCTGAAAAATAGTTATATGGTTAACTAATCACAGACAAAGAAACAAATGCAGAAAGTGTGTTAAGGATGGTTAATTTGTTACTTTAGCTTTGTCAATGACTGCGACATTACAGTTACATTCTGTATGTCTCTGCCATTACCGTGACTGATGCACAGAGTAGCATTGTAACCTTTAGCTAAGACAGTTTCCTGAATAGCAGCAGGGAGAGGATTTAACACTTTCATCAATGAAAATAAAACCTACGGTGTAATATCTACTGCCATCTGCCAACCCCTCCACCTCCTATGTTATGAAGGTCAAGCTATAAATGTAAAGGCATTTCATAGTCCCACCTATGGTTCCAAGGGGAAGGCACATTGTCTCAGCAGGGCTGCGTCCAGCTGCCAAATACTGAGATAATTTATTCCACATTAGTAATCTGGCAGGAAAAAGAAGCCACCAAGCAAAATGCAAAGTGTCTTAGGCATTACTGCATTGCATTTTTTTTTTTTTTTATTTGAGAAAAACTTTAGGACTGCATAGGCTGCCTCTTGCATCACATCATCAGCAGTGTTAACGTCTTTAAAAGTCATATACAGAAAATGTTAACTGCTTATGATTTTCACAGATACAGTTACAGGAGCCAACTGTTGGTTGGGGGTGGAGGGTGATGGATGCATAGCTTTCCTTTGCTGAAGCAGATTATTGCTTTGTCATTATAGCCTTTGGTATAGAACAGTTAAATGGGCATGACAGCTATGGATAATTATCTAACAATATTAGGGTGGTGTAACATTGGAAAAAAAACAGGTTGGGTTTTTTCTAGTTTTTATTTTGGCTAGGTCTTAATACTTATCCATGTAATTCTACTTACTTGAGCATTCTATTTAATGTATAATATAAGAGTGAATAAAATGTTAAAAATGATACAAGAAACAATGTAATTTTAATTGAAAAAAAAAAAAAAAACAATGGCTGCTATGTTAGACATGACAGGGGTAGAGGGGGCTACTCACAGCCAGGTCATTGGTCTGTATGGAAAACTGAATCAAACTCTTTACCATGAATCCAATGTTACACCTGCTTAAGTATGATGACTGTAACGATGATGGTGAAATGATTAGTTTTGACTGCCAAGGCACCAGTCAGGTGGATTACAAAATGGCTGGGTGAATCTCCTGGTTAAGCATGCATTTCTCTTAGGCTACATTCACACCGGCTTAAAAAAAATGCTGATCATAGAGGAGTTTAATGTTTTGCCTGTAGAAGCAACTAATATTATCATATGTGTCCATGCATGTTAGGTATCCTAGAGGCGTTTTTTAAGCTCAGCATTTAGAAGCACCCAACAAAAAAAACCTTCTGTTATTGAGAGAGTTTTTCTGGCAGAAAAAAAAACGCTAAACGCTCCTAAACACTAGTACAAAAAATGCTCAAAATTAGCATTTATCGTCTGTCGACAGACGCAACCTCATCTCCGTGAGCCGAGTGGGTTCATGCTCCTCCCATGAGAAGTGGCCTAGGCAGTAACATTTGAATACACACGCCCAGGGGGCTGTCCCTCTAGGCATAAACCCCCACTGCACAATCCAGCACATCAGTTTGTTTCTGCCTAGAGAAGGAAGCGCATTCTACTAGAGCGCTGAGTGCCTCTTGGGCTTTTCGCCATCAGGTCTCTGTTGTACAAGTTTGTAAGGCAGAGACTTCCTCGTCTGTGCACACCTTTACCAAATTTTACAAAGTGGATTTGTTGGCATCTTCGGATGCCTCTTTTGGTAGTAAGCTTTGCAGGCTGCTGTTTCATAAGAGAATACTTGTTTGTAATTATCTTCAGGGTCTTTTTTCTGGATGAACTCCTGTTGTTTGGTTGAGCTCCATGTTGCCCAGTTGGCTAAGTTTAGCCTTTTGGAGTTGACGTTACTATCTGGTTGCGTTTTTCTCACCCCCTCATACCTTCACCTTGGGACATCCCACTCAGCTCATGGAGATGAGGCTGCATCTGTCGACGGATGATAGAGAAAATACGATTTTTGTAAGATCTTATCGTAAAATCTTTTTCTCTGATGTCTCTTGACATACGCAGCACCCGCCCCTCTGTTTGGGGTTGGTTCTTTTGTCTTCACTGCTTTTAAACTAAACTGATGTGCTGGATTGTGCAGTGGGGTTTATGCCTAGAGGAACAGCCCCCTGGGCGTGTGTATTCAAATTTTACTGCCTAGACTACTCCTGATGGGAGGAGCATAAACCCACTCAGCTCATGGAGATGAAGCTGCGTCTGTCAACAGACATCAGAGAAAAAGATTTTATGGTAAGATCTTACAAAAATCGTATTTTTTTTACCTCAAAGGCACTGCCATTTTTTAAAGTTTGTATACATGGAGCCTACATGTGCTATCCATGTCAGACTACCTTAAACAGAGGATTTGTCCAGAACTAGCTAGATAAATACTTTTTCAGTCTGACTGTTCAGAATGGAATGATCGTAAGCCCTATGACTACCTTACCAGGGCATGCGGTTTCTTTGCAAAAGTTAATGATAAAAAATGAACTGGAAACAGTAAAGAATGTTCTGTTTTCTCCCATCTATGTCCCATTATTCAGTATGTTTAGAAACATGTACTCTGTCAATCTTTGTATCAATGATCTCAATGTGAGCATTTGTTTATCCTTAGTTCAGCTTTGAGATAACACTGCCCAGAGCCTAATACCTAGTGTCATGCTGCACCGCTAAGCCACGTACGGTTCTAAACCGAGATTGCTAGGCACTGTAAAAAGATGCAATTGTTAGAGCAAACAGCTTGGATGGGTCTCGTCTGGGAGTTAAGCTGTCAGACTTTTACTAGAAAACTGTGTGCAGCTCTAAAATACTAAGTATATTGTTATCATTAATATACCTACAGATTGATCTCCGCTCCTTGACTCTGCTGACAGCTGTGGCAACCCAAGGTGCTATCTCAAAAGAAACACAGAATGCCTATTATGTCAAATCATACAAGCTAGAAGTTAGCACCAACGGTGAGGACTGGATGATGTTTCGTCATGGCAAAAACCACAAGGTGAGACAACATTTCAGCAGCTAATTGTTTCAGAGTTATTTTAGAATACTAACCGTGAAGAAAAAAAGATAACAAGCAACGTATATAATAGTATGTAACTGAAACAAAAAGCTGTTCACATTTCATGCAGCATTTTTTTTTATAACATAGGAATAAAATCTGTCTATATTCATTAGATAGAATTAAAGCAAGAGATCTTCCCTCATATCAATACTCCCATTCCTAAAAGTTGCCTGAACTCACAAATAAAGATGTAGAATCTTATAGGGACCATCTAGAAATGTTAATTGGGTCCAGGCAATAGCCTAACCTTTTTTGAATTGCCTCACAAAATAGAAGTGCATTTCCTGGGATGTGATTTTGTTTGGGCACTGCTATGCCTACAGCTTCATAGCTGTAACTCTTCTTCCACTAACTGTTATTCTCATGAGATTTAAAGTGAGGCTTGGCGATGCCACCATAGTTCTGCTCTCTCTTCCCTTTGCTGGAGGGGAAGTTGCATGGCAAGGGTTTCCCTTTCTTCTGATCCATTTATTCTGTGGCTCTGTGCTTCCTCCACCTCTTATGTTGCTTCCACCTCTACCAATATGACCACTTCCACACAACTAAATAGTGTGGAACAAGGCATGGTAAGTTAGTAATGGAAAAAAGATCACCTGCAGGGAGACCACAGGGCAATACTGGGGTTTAGTCCCTCATCCCTTCTTGCCTTTTTTGGGTACAGCCTCGATAGTGTAGGTCTTTAAAGCCCCACTCCAGGCACCAGCAAAAAATACCCTTGCAGTGGAACCTCCCCACACTACAGTACAAGGGTTTTATGCTTGTTAAGTCTAGGGGTGGAGGAATAAGCTGTAATACTTACCTTATTCCTTGCCTCTCAGCAGGCTTTCTTTTTGTTGTGTGATTTGTCCCCTGAAGCCTCTTCTTTAAGGCATTCCTTTCTTCGGTTGCACACTGAGGTCATCACATACAATAAAGGACCAGTAGTCTTGCATTGTATGTGAGGACTGCAAGGGCCCACCCACAGCTTAGATATCAGAGGGAGGAGGTGAGTGCCAAAAGCCTGCCGGTGCAAGTAGTAAGGCGAGTATTACAGTTTATTCCATTACTTATACAATTAACTGCACTATAAGAATTTTTTGTTCATTCTCAGAGTTTAGATTTACACTTCTGATAGATATGAGATGTCTGTTACCTGGGCAAAGCCAGGCAGATCAGACAATTAATTCATGTCTATGAGACCCCTGGATGACTACTGCATTATGTCATTTAGGTTGAACAATTGATCAGGCAGCTTAGAAAACCAATAAGCCACTCCCACACTTTGCTTCACCCTTCAAACGCCGAGCTTGCAGGTTTGTGTGTTGTGCTGCTTTGGGGCATGCTTGCACAACCTTTTAAGCCTGTAGCCAGCCTTAATTACTTTTCTTACTATAGGATACAATATTCTTGATACCGCAGGAAAATATGCTACAATCTAAACATAGGAAAACTGAATTCTAAGAAAATTTTCCATTGTCAGGCTAATGGGTTATTTTCAACTCATACAATCATTGTTTTCATGTTTATATATAATGTGATGCCACACACAGTGGGATTCCTATTAAACTCCATCGGCATTTAAAACGTCATTTTAGGGCACTGTATTGAAATCTCATGAACTCTTCAGTTCTCGGTATGAATGATGTTTAGGATGCAGCCAATTACATTTACTGAAAGGAAATCTGGCCTTTTGCAGACATTATTAGGAGCACACTGTGGCAATGAAGTGTAAAGAATTTTGAAAAAATGATATTGTACTCTTATTGAAGTGTGACATAGAAGGGCTATTTTATTGCTCGCAAAAAAATCAGTGAAGTGTTTTCTAAACAGCAAAACTACAGTGAAAACTGCAATTTCCAGCAAAGAGCACTTTGTAGTTGTTAGCAAACTTGCTTAAAATGGGATAGATATAAATGTACACGTCTGTTAAACTTCAGGTTTTAAAACTGCCATGATATTATGTATTTGAACCCAGGAAAAGCTCTAAGTGTCAATTTTTTAAACTTGCAAAATTCAGCACTGGCAACTGTATTCTTGTGATTTTATTTCTTCAATGTTGTAAGCCTTTCCCTTAAGAGAAACCAGGTCAGAGCACCAGCTTTACAGGCTATTATACCTGTTAATGGAAGGCCACTGGTGTACAGAGCCCCTGCTATGGTGAATTCATTTGTTATGACCCTCAACTCAAGCTTGGAGCTTTAGGAGGGGTCTTAAATTACATGGGGTCCTCGTCCTACAGCACCAGCCAATGATGATGGTACAAGGTTCTTCTGCACCTCTGGTACCCCAGGAACAATTGGGAAAAAAGTAGCAACTTGATTCAAATAATCCTCTAACAAGTCACACAATACCTCATGGGGTACCAGTGGTATGGAAGAACTCATTGCCCATCATAATTAGTTCATAAGAGCCTGGAATAGTTTATCATCAAGTTTAGTGCTGAAATGCATGCTGGTGTAAGCATAGTTCAGGGCATACATGACTATGACCATCAAAAAAGGTCACACAACAGAAACATGCATTTGTCACTGTACCTGTACCATTGCAAAAACAATCACACATTCTATAAGTGTGAAATTTTTCAAACAATGATTTGCATGACATTGCAGCACTTCCAATTTAAAAACTGCTCGCATCATAAAAAGAACGAGAGTTTAGTTAATGATAGACATAGCCAAGTTGGATCAAAGCAAATAAAGAGCTCAGTGTTGTATTGTCCTAAAGACTATCTGCCACATCCATATGAATATATGAAACACAAAAAGAAAAGGGGGACCCCCAGGTGGGATTTTTTTTAGGCTGAATTAAGTAAAAAGAGTATAAAACTATTGAATTTATTTCACATAGTAAAAAGTGACAAATATCACATTATAAAAGTATAAAACAATTGACCTTCCATTAGAGTACACATGTACCATACTGTATGTTCAGTCAGGGAAGCCAGGTGGGTCATAGGATCAGTGTTAATTTTGACATCAAATTTCCATTTTTTTATACTCTTTTGACTAAAATGCCATTTAGTTTTAGTCATATTTTAGTCACCTGAATTATTTTAGTTTTAGTCATATTTTAGTCGACCAAAATCCCTAGTACATTTTAGTCGACTAAAATCAAATGGATTTAATTAAATTTTAATGCATTATTTAAGCATTTCTTTAGAATTGCCAAACTCATTATATACTCCTGGAGTAAAAATCTAACAACATGTTTCTATTTATGGCATTAAATCTGAGTTCCAGCATCAAAATCGAAAAAATCGATTTTGGGCCATCCACTTGCTAAGGGCCACCTGAAAAAGAAATGGATGCTCCCAATTTTTTTTTTTGGTCACTTACCTTGATATTGAAGAAAATATACTCACCTTCCTTCCACTTCCTCCCTCGGCCCGCGCCGTCACTTCCGGCTTGTGATGACTCCTGGGAGCTGAACGTCTTTGCTCCCAGAAGTCAATGCACCTGCACCGGCCCCGCTCGTCACTTCCGGTGTAAGCGCGGCAGAAGTTCAACTTAAAAATATTTTAAAAACCCCCAAAAAAGAAAAAAAAACTGTTGCCATTGCACATTTTACCTGAATATATTACTAACATATAATATTAAGAAAAAAAAATAAGAAAAGCCTTTTTCTTATTTTTCTTTTCTTTTAGCAGTTTAGTAGATGCCCCCTACATATTCTTATGTGGTAGGGCAGTGTTAATTTGACGTCAAATTTCAACTTGGTTTTAGTTATAGTCTTTTGACTAAAATGCCATTTTAACTTTAGTTGTATTTTAGTCATCTCAATTGTTTTAGTTTTAGTTGTATTTTAGTCGACTAAAATAGCCTTCATTTTCTATGAAAATATTTTAGTCAACAAAATTAACACTGCATAGGATGTAGATACCCAACCAGACATACGTAGGTTCACACTGACACATCCACATCGAACATGTTTCGGAACATTTAAATTCCTTCCTTGAGGGAAAATAGCAACAGGGTACTCAGGTCTATAAATGCAAAGTATACATGTCAATATATGTGATTTGTCCAAACCGTATCATCATAACCAAATCCATACAGTCATCATGGCATATATAATACTGTACTCACATTTATACAATTGGGTCAAAACATTTCAAATTAGCTCCTGGAAATGCGCCCCATTGTGACCATGTCTCCATGTGTTGCCCCGGGATAAGACCGTGTGTGTCAAGGCCAAAAGGTAGAAGAAGGGCTTTTTAAGAGCAAATGTTCAAAGGTTCTGCCACATTGTTCACCCACAGGGATCAACAAAAAGGGAACCAGTCCTAATGAAAAAATAGTAATAGTAGGGTTTTCTCAACAAGCATTGTAACATATCTAGTGTATATAAAGAATGAATATGTAGGCCTTGAGGAAGACTCCAAGTGGTGCCTGCTTAGCAATGGGTGACGGATCCACTTAAATATCAAGCATCCAATGCAAACAAAAATTTCCCCCTAGACATACTTCTATACACAATGTTGTAAGAAATTTTCAGCCACAACTAACGTGGAGCCTGCAGAGGGATAGAAAGCCCTCACAAGTACATATATATGTGCACTAGGGGGTGTGGTCACGCCCAAGTCACTCCCCTATTGCATCAATTGGAAAATCAAAACTGGTGTGCCGGGAGGGGATCACCAAGCGGAAAATATTCACACACACATGGG
The DNA here is from genome assembly GCF_965119305.1 of Pelophylax lessonae. Lineage (NCBI taxonomy): Eukaryota > Metazoa > Chordata > Amphibia > Anura > Ranidae > Pelophylax > Pelophylax lessonae. The sequence continues at coordinate 198,418,053 of NC_138773.1, forward strand.
TATGTCACAAGGAGCGCTCCCATTCCCCCAGGTTGGTATATGCTCGGGCGCAACAGGTCCCCATAGCCACACCCTTTACCTGGAGTAAATGGGTGTTGTTAAAGGTAAATGCCCCCGACACGCAAAGGCCCTGAGGTGTTTTCCTCACCTCGGGGCCTTTCAACATGACCGCACTATGTCCTTGTGGGCCGCTGCCATTGGATGGAGCGGCCCACATGCGCAGGTTGAGACCTGCATCATCAGTTTGGTGACGCAGCCTTCATGTTCATTCATTCTCTTCCTAAAAAAATCCACCTTGGGGGTCCCCCTTTTCTTTTTGTGTTTCAGACATAGCCAAGTTGTGATGTATTGCCGTCTTTGGCAATTTGCCACAGCAGTGTTTAAGAGGTTACTAACATTGACATTGTTTCTCATGCCTGATTTTCAATCACTTCTAGAAAGCCCAAAGGTGTGTCTACATGGAAGCATCACAGATTGAAGTTTAGATTATGTTTGCTCTTTTTATAATACATGATGAACCAGTTTACATGCACTGTTAGTTCTTTTCTGTAATGCAGGATGAAGTGTTTGGGTTAGCATTTTGATGTAACATTAAAACTGGCTTTGTAAGGATTGGCAGTTAAAAAAAAAAATAAAAAATCATCAGATGTATGCAGTCTCTAGAGGTAAATAATGTGAAGACAGTAAGATGTTACCACTGAGTGCAGCGATGCTGACAGACTGAGCACAAGCATGGGAAAGTAACTGGGTCCCTGTGGACAGCTCTAGCTTGGATATCTCAGCTGTGTCCATCTACCCACGTGGACATTCTGTTAAACCAATAAAGACTTGATATGTAACACTGACAGTCTAGCTGGCCACCAGATTTCTGTTGCTGACTCATTTATTGCGATGTTTCATCACACTCGAATTCCTCTATGAAATGATATTTAGGGCAGCTGTTTCCAATTGACTTGAAATAAAACTATTTGTCGTGCAGTGTGTCACCAATCTTTCTGGCTGAGAAAAACACTGGCTAACAGGCAAGTCTACGGCAAGGGTTTCTGGCACTTGTCAGCAAAGCAAAACAGACCTGTTTTTGAACAGCCGTACTCTTCTTGACAGTAAGTCAAAGGGAAAATGTTTTCCCGTAGTTGTGTCCCTTGCTTCAGATGGAGTTTGTGGAGAATTTATGCTCCGTCTATCCACATGCTGTGAAAACAATCAAGAAACCACACGAAGATGCTGTTCAGGAAATAGTGAGGCCTAAAACTTAGAACATGACTCCTGCAACCAATTTCCCAGGCAGGAGATCTTATAAAAATCACAACTGTGGCTAACGTGCATGTTCTTTCTTTTATGGAGACATGTGGTAAGTAGGCATGGTATTTTACACACCAGGATTGCCCCATGCAATCTGTAGTGGGAATATTATTACAATCTATTTCTGTGATTACTTCACAGCCATGAGGTTTACTGAGTGGACAATTACTAAACCCAGAACCTGCATTCACTATATCTGGTCTCCCACAGTACACATAAAGTGGAAATGCAATTATTTTAGTAAATATAAACAGATAAATATATTTTCTCATCAGCAGTATATAGAAGTCGTGTGACTTGTATCAGTTCCTAGTAAAGCTTTTAGGAGGAGTTTTTATTCTCCCCTGACCCTCTGTCTGGACAGTGCTGATTGGCTCGGTGCTGATCACATGCACTTTCCCAAGAAAAAAAAAAAAAAACTCTCTAGCAATACACACCAAACTGAGCATGTGCAGCCCGTCCTATAGCTCTGTAAATATCAGGCTATTTTTTGGAGACAGTGAAAGAAGAGGAGGATCAGAGAGATATGATCAAACAGCCTTTATACACAATGCAAAGGATTAACCCCTTAGGTTCCACAGTGAGTATAACAAACTTGCTTTACTGCATAAACACACTGATTTTACTGTTGTAGGTTTAGTAACACTTTAAATAGTTTATTCCCAATAGTAGATAGAATTTACAGTTTTAGATTCTCAAAGAAACTTATTCAAAGAGTCTCCACTATACTCATAAACTTGGCTAACTGTGTCACGGTGCCCAATATTCTTACAATTTCTTAGTAAATTAATAAAAAGGGAACTTTACACTAGATTTACCTTGCTGATGATAGTAGAGTTTAGCATAAATAATCCTTGCCACCTCTAGGTTTAGGCCTATATTACCCATGGTAAGTCCTTGAGAGTAGAAATATAATAGGCTAAATGAAAAAAGGTACCATGGCTTTAAAACAAATCAATACTCAGAATCTTTGTGCTCACCTAAAACCAGCAAACAATAAAAATATACAGCTGCAGCATTGTATAGCACTCAAAGTTATCTAATATTGTACAGCAAATATGTTCACCAAATGTGAAACCCTGAATTACAAAGCGTAACAAAGGCACTATTTTTTCAGACTTTAGACAGTAATTTAAAAATGATTTTTATCTTTGTGGTCTGACTTTATCGATTTTATACTTATTCTGGCTTAGTTGTTTATAGTGTATTAAGACAGGAGATAGTCAGGGTCCTAGATAAATGAAAAGTTTGTGCTGCCATTTCTTGACTTCTGAAAACGGGAACTGCATGGCTATTCCTGCCATCAGTACTTCTGAGTCCTAAGCTGACCCTTATGGCTGAATCTTCTGAAATTTGTTCCTTTGTGGCCCTGCCAGCACCTCATGGGTCAACATAAGTTTCAATTGACTTTTTTCGAAGGAGCCCAGTAGAGAATACAGTAGCCTCCAATGCACTTCTTTCCATCCATGCTGTTTAGTGAGGATGGGGGACTGTCTTATTCAGCCTTGCAAAATAGTAATGTGTATGGTCAGCTTTGAACACAGAACAATCATGCAGAACACGAAAAGTCTGAGAAATGTCAAAATTTGGTATCTCTATGATTTTTCTAAATCAGTGACTCAAAGAACTAAAGCTAAAGTATCAAAATACTTGCCAGGGGAATAGCATTTTCTGGAGATATTACCAATGATGCCCACATATTTATCTCATGATAGATACTGTATTTTCTTATTTAAATTCTTATATACAATGACATTCAGTCACCTCCTGGTCCCTGCTCACCATATCCGATCCCGTTTAATGCCCTTTTGACACTGATACCCACCGTTCACATACAAATCAGCCTTCTGGTCACTAGTCCTTCTGCACGTGACCCAGGCATCCAAATATTGGTCCACCATTGGGAGGGAGCAGGACAAGAGCCAGTGACTAGGAATCGGATTATACCTGCATTATTGTTTTCTAGGGTGCAGTTGATCAGATGTAGTAAGTAGACACTTAGGCTCCATTCACACCTGGGCGTTTTTAAGCGTTTTTCAGCTCCAAAAACGCTAAAAAAAAAAGTTCCAAAACGCCCAACAAATAAAACCCCATTCCTTTAAATGGCCCCTGTTCACATCTGAGCGTTTTAACGCCTGAAGCAAAATGCCTGTAGCTGAAAAAAGTACATGAGCTTCTTTTTGGGGTGATTACCAGCGTTTTTGATAGATGTCAATGCCTGCCTCCAAAAACGCCTGAAAAGAACGCCTGAAAATTGCGGTAAAAATCGTGGTAAAAAACGTGCGAAAACGCTACGCTCAAGTGTGAATGCAGCCTTAGAGGTGTAGGCTTTAACTTAAATAAAATGTGCAACAGGTACACTTTAAACTGTAGTTTGTAGAGCTAGAAAGGCTGTGGGAATTCATGATTGCACAGTGAGACCACAAACTTCTGCTGCCTAAATTACCAATGCTTTTGAACACACCATATTGAAGGTATGTTCATGGAGACAAGTTGGAATGAATTACTGACTTTCAGCAGTCATAAACTAGAATTTTCCAAACCAGTTTGCAAAGATGAATCTCTGTCATTGTCTTTTATATACCACCCAGGCATATATATCGTATTTGTAAAATCTGTAAGCTCTCCTTCTGCAAAGAATTCCTAACTGCATCTTCAAAGTGAAAATGTATTATGCAGTGAGCAGATGGCTGAATGTGATCAGATTTGATAAACATGGCAAAATATTACAATTTACAGATCTCCATCAATGATCCATAATATATCCAATAAATTTACAAGGGGGATCAGTATAAAATAAAAGTGATGCAGCCTGTCAGGGAAATAGGATCTGTTATAGCAATCACACTTGGCAGAGATGTATTGAGTCTTCCGTCTGCTACTACCATCTGTAGCTTTTGGAAGGAAATGTACTATGTTCTGTGTGTGCAGCACGATCCCATGGGACGGTTAACCCGTGTTTTTGTACCAGCAGTAGAATACAAACATTCAGGAGGAATGAGGTAGTGGATCAGGGTCACAACACCCCATTTCCTGCCCCACACGTGACACACAATGCACTGCAGGCTATTTCAACATGAAAACATCCTACTACACTAAGAACTATGATAACTTGGCTGTGTCTCTTAAACAGGGAATAGGTTTAACTATAGGCTTTTACTGTTATGTCTGTGAAGGTTCTCATTTATCCAGGTCATGATATATCAAGCATTAGTTAGGCATATAACAACTGGACTTGTTCTATAATGTTAAAGATGTTGTATAGCTTATCTGACCTTCATTAGCAAGTAACAAGACTAGCAAGTAGCAAGTGTAGCTTATCTGACATTCATTAGAATTGAAGACATATGTTGGACAGGGGAGACGTGAATGTGTTCTCTACAGCAACCAGTTGAACTTTGTGGTTTATTTTTCAACAGTATATTGATAGAATAAGCTAAAACCCAATTGGCTGTTACAGAAGTTTATTGCACTGGCTTCAATGGTCATCAAAAAATGGTTCCTGATTGACACTGTAGCTGAAGAAGGAACTAAGGGCTAAAAGCAGATTTCATAAATTCGTCCTTACGAACTGTAGACTATGGGATGCTTGAAATGGTTCTATTATAAGATGTACTGTATGTTTTATGTCACATGCATGCATACTAAATATTAGGTAAGTCTAACACTTGCAGGAATGTATTTCCTCTAAGGCTGAGTTCACACTTGGAAAGGTTGCGGCTCACAGCAGGGTTCCGGTGCGTCCCTGTTATCCATTTCAGGGAGGAATCAGGCCTGAATTTTTGCCTGAATTCAGACCTGAAACAGAGCCAAAGACGCACAGGACTCCTGTGCACTCTGCTCTGCAGCAGCCCTGGAGATGTGTGAACCGGCTCCATTGAGAGCCAGGCACAATCTTCTGTCATGCGATGGTTTCCCTGCATCCAATTTGCATAAGTGAACCCAGCCTAAAAGAGATCACAGTACTTACCCTGACATCTTCTTTTGTCCCTAGAAGGCAGCACCCACTTTATTTAGGCAATATCAAGAGTCAGCATTTGCTTTCTAGACTAAAACCCTTCCCTAGATGTCACAATTATGTAATTCCTGGTATCAGAATTAGGTTCTGATCTGTGTTCACATATGTTGTCCCTCACAGATCGGCCCTCTGCAGATGCATCTCATCTTGTGACTTGCTACAAAGTTTTAGGCTAGATTCACACTTATGCAGATGGTTGCCGCACCTGCTCCCGCAGTCGCAACCACCCGCACAGAAAAATGAGCTGCCACTCAGGAGATGCTGGGAGGTACCATTAATCCCAATGGCACCCACGTGCACTAGTTTCTTCGCACTGGGAACTGCACTGCACGTGTGATTTCTGTGTGGGCCGTGTTTTCCGAAAAGGAGCAGGGACCTTTTCTCTGCTTTTTCTGGAGGCTAAAATGATGAATGGACTGCTTTGCCTGTGCAAAATGCATAAGTGTGAACCTAGCCATAGTTTTAGAGTCAGAGCAACCACTGGGAGAGAAGAGAATGCCTTCAGCAAATTATATTCTCCCAGATTACACCTCTAAACCTTGGCACAGTCTCTTGCCTGGACTCAGTTGCTTATTTTTAATGATAAAAGGCAGCATTTTTTTAAATAATATAGTTGCTGCATGTTGTTAAATGTCTGTAATGTATTAATGCAGACTTACAAAATTACTGATAGGTACACTCTTTTGGGGATCCTTACTTACTACTAGATTGTTTTTCAGATATTTTCCCCTTTAAAATAGTTGTTAATTCAATATGACTCAGAGAAAAAAATCTACATTGTCAGCTTAAGTATTTTGGACATAATAAAGAATCAGCATAAAAGGATTATTTAATGCAAGGAACCTTTTAGTGGAGCATCATGGCGGATCACTGCAGTATCATGATCTAGGCCCGCATGCCAAGTAGATTTGTCATATCTGCCGCATCTTGACTCAGCGCCACAAAAGAGGCTGGCATTTAAATAAATGTATACAAGTCTATATATGTGTCAGGCCATTAAAGGCATCTCTGAATTACTCCCTGCTGCCTGATGGGTGGGCCCTTTGCCAGCTGGAACAAGAAATCAGAGCTTAAATGTACTTTCCTAGCAGAGGGAAATAGAAAAAGTGCAAATATGTCCCAGAGGAGGAAAAAAAATTGAAAATCCTTCCAATATGTATGACCTCAGGTGCCAGCAAATTGATAAATGTATTAGTACTCAATCCTTTTAATAAGCACTTAATAATTGATAATTAACAGGGGGTATCAATCATTGCTTTGAGGTACAGCTCAGTATAGCAACAAAATATTTTAGGCAGCCATGAAATTGAATCTTCCCATAAATGAGTGGATGTTGGCAGTGTTGGGGTGCAGATAGATTGTAAGTTGTAACATTTCTATGATATGCCTCCCTTCCAATGCGTTGTCAATATAGCAGAGGTTTCATTAATTTTAACTGTTAGTTATTCTCTAACTTTCTCGTTTCCTTCAACTTCATGCTCTCTCTACCCTTCTACCTCTGACCTAGCTGCAGTAATTATCAGTTCTCTTTAGAGTGTATCTCCAACCATTTTTTTTTTAGGTTTGGATAGAGTTGAGAATAGATATGGCCCCTTTTATTATTTTTACTACTGTCTGCAGAGATTTGGGGTCCATTCATGCCACTTGTGTTGGGCTGAGTTGGCCTGCATTAACACCCCCCCCCCCCCCAATGCAGAGTGCTCGATAGTCAAAATGCATTTTGTTACAAAGTGCGTAACAGCACATTAACAATGCGTCACTGAGACATGTGTTAAAGGAAAATAAAGTATTTTAGCTCCTGCTGTGAAAAAAATAAAACACACAATAACGTAAAGGTGCGCCTAGTGCAACAGTGTAATATACAGTGCCAGGATGGTTTGGTTCTGGGTATCAACCCCTGTACATAAAGATAGCAGCAAGAATAACAAGAGAGGAAGTAGTGGAGGACAATCACAGCGTTTATGGGGAAAACCCCTTACTCAAGTCAGATGCACCTGTACACTATATTGGGTTTACAGAGGAAAGCCAATTTAGAGGTTTAATGTTTATGGGTTTGGTTATGTTCCAAGTGGCCAAAACAGAAAAAACAGAGCTGGGAAAAAATCCAAGGTATCCACCAAAAAAAAAAAAAAAAAAGAAAGTGAGAGAAATGACGGGAGAAACTTTATAGTGTAGCAAAGAGACAATTTTGTTCATGTCAAACAGGGACAGCCACACACTAATCAAAATTCAGCTGGACCCTGCCAAACCGGCTGAATTTCAATCCGTATTTGGCCAGCTTAACTCCTTTGTGTACTACGTTTCATCATCTTTTACAATCACCTTTCTTTTAGGCCCCCTTTTTCTTCCATAGCCAATTAAACTGTTTTAGTTTATAAGACAATTTTTACATGATGGTAAGGTTTTTTTCTTTGTGTCTTTTTTTTTTTTCATTGAGGTGTAAAATAAACCTTCACAAAATGCAAACATTGTGAAAGTCTGAGCCATACTAAAGATTTTTAGTTACCTTCTTGAATACATTTTCTTCCTTATTTGGTAAAGACCTTTGCTTAATATGTTAATCTTTCTGACAGCTTTCCATTGCCTCAACTTTCCAAGCATGGTATAACAAGTCACACAAGTAACATAGGAAGTGCCAGGCACGTGTTAATGAAGAAGTTCTTTAAGAGTCACACTTCACAAAAACAGTAGTGCACACATATATTGATTGGTCTGCTGGGAAAGGCTGTAATAGGCAGTGAAGTGAAGAATGTAATTAAGCGTAGAGCCTTGTTCTCTAGCTGTTATAACCATCAAACCTGGAATGAAAGTGCTCTAATATTGGAATATTCGAAGCAAACGTGTGCATATATGTCTAAATGTGTGTGTATATATTTCTATTCTTCTTTGTTTTTTGTATTTTTGTTAAGTAAGACCATAATAGGAAAATCACCTGAAAATACCTCTATAATACCGCTTTTGCTTGTGTGAAATATGGCAAAGCAGAGATGCCTAATGCAGAATGCAAAAACCAGACATGAATTCCCTTCCTGCTGTCAACGGCACTAATACAGCATACTAAATACAAAAGGATAGCGAGGGGAAGCCTGCCTAATGAGTTCTCAAGGCTGTACATGCAGATAGCAAGAGAGGAGCCTCAGAACAGGTTATCTGCTGCTAGGGATATTTTTTGGCAAGAAGAAGGACTTCGTGCCCATATTCTTGTAGAATGTAGTACAAATACATCACTTCCCATATTTTTCCCAAATATCAGGCCTCTGCAAGGCAAATGCAAGATAGTGTTTTTTGCATGATTTGAGTCATGTCATGGGATAAATCACGTGGCAGCCTGAAATAGAAAGTGTGGAATGTTTTATTTAAATTTGGTATGTGCTTTGAAATTCCTTCAAAATGATTATGTGCTGAGCTGTTCATATACTTTAAAGGGTGTTTAGGAAAAAAAAAAATCAGACACTGTTTTTTTTCTACTAATACACACATAGAGATGCATTGTAATATTCCTTGAATAGTCTATTGACTGAAAATGTTTAAAGCATCCAAGAGAATGTTCTCCAATGTTGGTGGCTAAATGTGTGGTGCGATTAGTGGCATCTAATGGAAAACCCAAATGTCAGCATAACAGGAATTACTTATTTACCAAGTGATACTCGTGGTATTATCCACTAGGCCAGTGATGGCGAACCATGGCACCCCAGATGTTTTGGAACTACATTTCCCATGATGCTCAACTACACTGCAGAGTGCATGAGCACCATGGGAAATGTAGTTCTAAAACATCTGGGGTGCCAAGGTTCGCCATCACTGCACTAGGCAGTTTAAAATGCACTGATGATGTGTAATAACATATAGCAACTAGTGTATATTGGCATTCATATACTTCTAGTTGTCTTTGCTATAATAAAATGTATGCTAAAAAGATAAGCAAAGCTTGTCAGCTTTTTTATAAAGTAAAATTGGCACAAGTAAAACATGGAAGCTGCCATTATTGACTCCTCCCTCTCAAAACTCTAGTTGTTCGAATGCAAAACAGAGTATATATGCCAATAAGGAAATCTTACTTTTTACTGACTGTGCTCACCTGCCTACTTGTTCCAGGTAGTTTAAAGTATTTGAAGCCCAACTCCAGGAATTAGACCAATATAAAGCCCAACTTGAAGCCCAACTCCAGCAATTAGACCAAACGTCTACTGCAAGGATTAAATGCTCGCTAGTTCTAGGAGGAGCTGAAATACTTAACGTATACACACCATCTGGTGCTCTCCTCCTCTCCTTTTGGTGATCCAGGCTTTGGTTGGACCTTTGGCATCATCATGTTCAATACAAGATTATTTTCTTTGTCTTGAACGTGGAGGAGGCAGATGTGTGACTATGGCCAGAGGCGCCTTAAGGAGAAGGCTTCCCGGGAGCAGTCCCACAGATGGAGGAATCATACAGGAGCAAGAAGTAAGGTAACCATTACTCTTTATTCCTGCACCCTAGACTTAATGAGCAGTTAACCCTTGCAATTTGGAGGGCCCCACTGCAAGGATAGATTTTGTCTAAATCCTGGAGTAGGGCATTCCGCCTGTGGTCAGCATAGCGAGCAGACAATTAGCATTTTGAAAAAGATGTAAGCAATGGCAGCAGCCTTCATTTTTCCATCGTCATGTTTTTTACTTTAGGTCATTTTTTATATAAAGATATCAGAGAATTTATTTTTATGCCCATATCTATCAGTGTATTGCTCTTAGTAAAACAAGATAACCATAAGTGTGTATTCTCTTATGCAAAATTCTGACTCTTGTAGAAAAAAAAAAAAAAAGATGTTTCCATGGTAATTCCATGCTAATTCCAGCATTACGAAATATTCATCAAGCATGAATTCACATGAAAGTTGTCCTAAGATAAGACATTACTGGTATCTTTGATTATGTCCCAAGAGTAGTAAGTCAAGAAAAGATCTTTATAAGTGCTGGTACTAAGTTTAGTGTATTATGTATACAGTATTTGTAAAATCTGTTTAAAAAGCCTAAGTAATCAATGTACCGAATATGTGAATACACGAGACCTAATAAACATTATAATATTTCACAGGTATTTATGTGATATGTTCAAGCTAAATGCCCATTAAAGCATTCAGACCCAGGCTTGAAGGTGATAATTTGTGAAATTACCTAGTGATATGAGAAATTATTCCCAGATTTTCAGCCCTGTTTATAATTCAGCGCAGACTTTGATTTAGTAACACACATGCATGCACACAAAATCTGAACGATTGGCTAGCTCTGTCATTAAAATGACACTGTGTAATAAATTAGAACTGAGCGCTTGTTCATGCAGGTGGGATTGTCGGTTAAATAGCCATCTTATTTTTCTCAGCCCTTCCAGCTGAAGTAATTTCTTTTCTGTAATTCTCTTCCACTACAATCCTTAAATTCCGCTCAGATGAAGTCTTCAAATCCTAATCCTGTTAGTACACAGACTTCTGAAGCACTTTCTCCCTCAACCTCTCTCTATATGTATTTATGGAAGGAGGGGGCAGTTAATCCTACAAAGGGCCTACAGGTGCAGTTCGAATGCACAGATGGCAGAAGAAGGCACAAGTTAAATACCCAGCATAACTGTGTCCTTCAAGTGTGCTTTGTTTGGATGGCCTCAGCATATTTAACATAAAAGAATAGGAATTTGAAGCATTTTGTTGCTTTTCCAACTTAATGATGTTTAACTATATCATTAGAGCTGTCCTGTGATACTGACAGATTTTCCACATTGGCTGAAATGCAGCTTTTAATGCAAAAGTGGAAATATATAAAGCCAATGGCTTTAAATGTAAAAATGGTTATTTAATGGCTGCATGAAGAAAGATGGAATCACCAGGGGCGTAACTACAGGGGTTGCAGGGGTTGCAATTGCAACCGGGCCCCATGCTCCAGGGGGCCTGTGCGGCTCTCCTGTACACCTGGATAGGAGGGGCAGTGGGGGCAGCATGTAGAGAAGCCCCCCTGCCCCCCCCCCACTGTGCTCCCCCCCCCACTGTTCCCCCCCCCCCTCCCACTGTGCTCCCTCCCCTCTCCTGCTGGCTGCTGCAGGGGATGGGGGTTGTCACAATAGAGAACCGGGAAGGGGTCGGTAAATATGTAATTTACCAGCTCCTTTCTTTTCTGAATGGACAGAGTCATAGTCAGTGACATTGGAAAAAAATAAAATAAAATGATAAAAAATAATACAATTAAAATACCAAAACATAAAAACTACTGACAGCAGTGGGTGAGCTTCCTGGATCTCAAAGGTCACACTTGCGACCGGGCCCTGGCATTCCACCACCACCTTGGGGAGGCCCCAAGATGGCAGGAAGGGGGCCCACTACAAAACTTGAGAAAGGGCCCCGCTGCGGGACCGTAATAAAGGGCCCCGCAACAAGAGTAAAGGGCCCACAGGATCAGTTGGAAGAGCCCCAGGCTTGAAGGGAAGGGCCCTGGCTAGGGGTCCGGGGCCCTTCATGGTTTCTTGCACCGGGAGTAAAGGGCTCCAGGATCAGTGGGAAGAGCCCCAGGCTGCCAGGGGACCGGGGGGCCCTTAATGATTTCTTGCATCGGGCCCAGAAGGTTCTAGTTACGCCTCTGGGAATCACCAATGTGTGTTGTTTGCCTGAGCCCTCATTCAGTACAAGTTACCCTGCAGGAAATCCAGAGCTCCTCATGTTCATGCTTCAGCTGAGCCAGTGGTTTATAACTCCAAGATACAAGCAGATTTACCCCAATAATTCCAATATTGGGTACAGTACATAAAAAAAGCATTTTTTTCTTCATTTTAAAAATGTTACCTTTAAAACAGCGTGACCTCATCACTTCCATTGAAATAACGCATACATGGATGGGCAGCTGAAGAAGCTATCAGTAGAACAGATATGTCACATCTGCTTACTGTGGGACCTGTTTGAAGAAACTACAATTCCCATTGTGCACTTGGAATAATAGTTCCTTAATGAGCAAGATTGTGGGCAGGCCTTGCAGTCAGGTTTGAGATAATTGTGGGCAGGTTAGACCAACAGTTTTAGACTCATGGGTACCCTCACTAAAGCAAGCGGGCGAAGTAACTACATCGCCACCCGCTATTCCCAGGAACTGCGGAAAGGACTATAAATGACCAGTAGATTGTCAGCCACCTGTTGTACAAAAACAAAATACAGGGGCCTGAGACCTAATCACTAAACATTCATCTTGGGTCTACTCTGTTGGTGCTTTGTAACTAAATGTAGTATGAAATTAACCAGTACTCACCTCATCCCTGGTGTTGTCCCCTGCAGATATTCCTCTCTCTTCTGGGTTGAATGATGCCCTGTGCTATTTAATCCACGTCCTGCATGTTCAGGGCATCATGGGCTTGGTCACATCACAGCAACTAGCACTCATAAGGCAGTGCTGCATAGGGCAGCACTAGCATCATGGGGATTATAGTCCCATTGCAGTGACATCAGTACCTATCTGTCTCTCTGTATTTTGCAGAACACATGTCACCATCCTTAGCATCTGCAGCAAACCCTCCTCCTAAACTGCAACTTTTGAAATATGGAGCAGACTAGTGGGGATATGTGACCTGATATTACAAGTTTTACAAGGTACTTATGTAGCGTACAGCCACATCAGTCTCTGCTCTCGGGGGGCTTACAATCTAAGGTCCCTAACTTACATTCATACATACACATACTAGGGCCAATTTAGACAGGAGCCAATTACCCTACCAGCATGTCTTTGAAGTGTGAGAGGAAACCTACGCAGACACAGGGAGAGCATGCAAACGGCAGGTAGGCCATTGGCTGGGATTCAAACTGACAACCCAAGTCCTGCTAGGCAGAAGTGCTAACCACTTAGCCACTGTGTTGCCCCATTTTATAGTAATTTTTAGTGTTTTTTTTTATTAGATGAAGGTATTTGAAAAGGTCACAGATTTCTCTTCTGAACTATGCAAATATTCTGGTGTATTGACTGCCACTTTAAAGTTTAATTCCACATTTTTCAAAAAATAATAAGTGCACCCATATTGATAAAAAAAACTGTGCATTTTATATTAATTTGCACTGGAGCTTTCAAAGCATTGCAGCTGCAATCAGTGGATTGTGGGTGCAATGCTTTGGGTGCTGCAGACTATTTGTCCAGCCACAGGTCCAGTGGATTGCGGTAGCAATGCTTTGGCTCCTGCAGACTATTCTTCCAGCCACAGGTCCATACCAAGGTACAGATCTTCAGTTACAGAGCTGGAGGAAGTATCAAAAGACTACAAGTTCTGTGACATCACCTCAATTGTGCTCCATTGAGAACTACAAGACCCTGTGCCTTGGTGGAAGATGGGACTTGTAGTTTTTTCATTCACAGATTCTGAATTCAGATTGACAGGAGCCTGCAGAAAGGAGAACTCCTGGATTTTGTAAGGGGTGAGCAGTTTGGGGCTGGGGGCTGAAGACTGTGTTTCATGGCACATCCTAAATATGGGTGTAACATGAAAACATGGTTAGAAAGATAGCTTTTCTTTTGAACAAGTTTTTTTGTTACACCATTTTATTAGGCATACTCGCTATCTCCATAAAGCCCTATTATTTATAATTTAATAACAGTAACACAGAGGATTTTTCAGTTGCTAGAAATGTAGTAGAACAATAGGCCCTTTGGGAGCTAATGTGGTAGTTTATTCAGAAAGACAGGAAGAAAGAAGGGCATAGGGATTTGATTGCAAAGAAAGGGGAAGAGTGCCTTTACAAATGGGCATAGCTGGGAGGAATGTAGAAAATATTTAGCTCATTGGTGACTAGCACCTGCAATTTTCACCTGGAAAATGACTGCCAGCTGCATTAAGAAATGATGTATGCTGCAGAATTAGGAAGCTGGAAGAAATCGCTCAGAGGCTTTTCACAATGAAAAATGTAAGAGGTAAGAAGAGAAGGCAATTTGTAGGCACAACATTTGAATAGTACAAGTGTAATTAAGTCTTTAATGTGCTGTTCATTTATCTTATTTGCTTCTCTGTCTTCATCTCTATGCTTACAAAGACTGGGCTTCATATTTCTCTTTTATAGTTGCGATATCCAGCTCTGGATTTGTAAAATATCTACCTACAATGATGGAGTAACATTAGATGAGTCTAGTCCAAACAGAATAAGGTGTCATCAGCCGCAGTTTTATATCACACAGTATGATTGATGTGTGACTGATGTACTTACTTGTTGTTGTAGTCATTATAGATTTAAAGATCAGCGAGTAGATGAAAAAACAGCCAGCTTATTGTAGCCAAAAGCGAAATGCAGCTGAATAGAGATATCTGGCAAGGAATGCCAAATACATGTGGATGCTCATAAGTCATAGTATATATATATATATATATATATATATATATATATATATATATATATATATGTATATAGCTTTTCTTCGTTTTCAGAGCTGAGTTGTAACTGAATATGGATGTCTATAGTTGTGTCCAGGAGTATGAGTGACACTATGTACATGTACAGCCCATAATAACAATGAGTATTATAGGCACTAAGCATTTTTGAAGCTGCTGATAACAACTGGTTATTTTACTACACATTAGTCAGTGACCTTGGAAGTGGACACTATTTTATTTGTCACACTTTATGTCTTAATTTAGATTCTTTGCAGAAGCCCACTATCCAATCAAGTCCAAAAGAAGAACAGCACTGAAACAATTTATAAAGTTTGATACATTACATTTCAGTGGCAAGAGATCTAAACTGGTGGTTTGCAGCATTGAGTCCCTACAGAGAGAGGGCTTTGGCATTCTCTATGGTCCCTTCACACTAACCCTTCTGTAATCCAATCCCTAACACTAACCCTTCCCATAACCCTCACCCAAACACTAACCTTTCCTGTAGCCATAACACTGACACTCGATTTCCCTAAAAGTAACCCTCTTTGTAACCCTAATGCAAACAACAACCCTAACCGTAACTCTAACACTAACCCTTCTTGTTACCCAGATACTAACCCTGTAAGCTTTACCTAAACCTTTAATCTTAACCTTAAATGCTAACTCTCCATGTAATCTTAACCCAAACACTAACCCTTTCAACAGCCCAACACTATCCCTCTATGTAACCCTAACACCAACCCTTTCTGTAACCATGAACCAAAGCCTAAAACACAAAGGCCGAATGTCGGTCAGCATCGGCCCGTTCAATAGAAACCAGCCAACATTTTGGCCTGTGTTTACTGCAGTCGGTCTAACAGAAGCCAGCCGTTCGTCCAACTTCTGTCAAAGGGGCATGACCGAAAAGGTCTGTCGACTGGCTCTCAGTCAGCATTCTCAGCCAATGACAGAGAGTCTTGACTGGAAAGTTCTAGAGGGGGGGGGATCACTGTACTAACATTGCATAGTTAGTACAGTGACTCTGACCTCAGCTGTCTGTTTTTTTTAATTCAGTCCGATGGGTTGAGCGAAAATGAACTAGTAGTGTGTACGAGGCTTAACCCTTCCTTTTGTAAACTTTTTGACATACTTGCCTCTTCTGTGCCAACTCTTTCTGCTTTGAAAGGCATCAGTGTCCCAGCACAGGAATCTACTGATTTACATGAAAGTTCATGTTGATGGGTGCCTGTGTTTTAGGGGTGCAGTTATTTATTTTACAGTTTCCCAAATCCAGAATAGCCGAGTACAGGGCCTCTTTAGTAAACAGCGCATACTCTTTTTAAACTTTAACTTGAAATACTTGAAACTTAGTTCAACTTTAAATTTGTAATATATTATTTCCTTATACAGTATATTAGGATGTTGTTTTGAGTATAGATGAACATTTAGCATATGCTGTAGAAGGCGTTCAGCTGAAACTCCAATGTTATAGCAGCAAACAGGATGTTTTCCCACTAACACAAAGCTATGGTATTTTCACTGCATCTCCAAAGGAAGTCTTTTCAACTTATTAACTCTAATTAATGCCAGGAATCCCATACTCTGTCCTCTGCCTTTCCCATCAAGTCACTCGACTCTCATTTTGCATCTCATTTATATGGGGAGTGCATATCTTTCCTTGATCGCTTTATACTCATGGAAAAAGTAAACTCTGCTTTCATGGAAGTTTGCGGCGATTGTTTACATGGAACATTTTACTTGTGGTACTGAATGGGCTAAATCATTAACCATATCAGGATAATTAGCCCTATTTACTGAGAGCCATCAAAGAGATTGCATGCTTGAATGTACAGAGAACAGCACCCTAATGATGTGTGTGGGTAGACCACGTTTATGTTCGCATTTTTCTTTGTTATCCTTATTTTGGTTTGTTTTAATTCACTTCATTCCAAAATGTAATTGTATAGTTAAATGTACTGTATATATACTATATCTTCAGTCGCGTCTGTCATCTTCTTCCTTTTATATTTTGTAGATTTTTCCTGGGAACAATGACGCAACAGAAGTGGTTTTAAACAAGATTCCTCAGCCAGTGTTAACCCGATTTGTTCGCTTCCGTCCTCAGACATGGCATATGGGAATAGCTATGAGAGTGGAGCTATATGGCTGCCAGATTACAGGTATTGTTTCTAAAATTATTGCATATTTAAAGCCCAGTTCAGCCTTCAGTTTAAATTTGGTAAATATATTCCAGGTGCATCAAAACCAAAGGCGTTCAATGTCTTAAAGTTTGTTTTCTTTCTAGGGCAGCCACAGCCTGAGTAGAAAAGTCAGTCCCCTGCCAGTAGCTGCAGGGTGGGACTGTTGCTCTCTGTTGGGAAAGCAGCCGATTCAGTTCAGAGGTCAAAAGTGCTCACCACTGAGTCAGGCTTATAGCTCTGCGTTTGGCAAAGCTCATGTTCCCTGCTGATTGGAGAGTTCTGGCTTTAATTCGGCAGGGGGACTGCCTAGACTCTGCAAAGAGACCTCCGCTTCCCCACAGAGAACAGGGTCCCACTCTGCAGTGTGCTGGCAGGGGATCGCCTTTTCTACTTAGGCTGGAGCTGAGATTCAAAGAACAACTATATGACTTTGCAAAGCTTTGTTTTGTATCTGGAATGTATTTAGCTAATTTAAACAGAAAGTTGGACTTTAATACATAAGTTGCTTAAAGTATTGTTTTTTTGTATTATTAATATTACTACTAATGTGCAGCGCCTTGAAAAAAGTATTCATACCCCTTGAAATTTTCCAAATTTTGTTATGTTACATACTCTTTCCATTTTTGGATGATGGATTTAACAGTGCTCTGTGAGATGTTCAAAGCTTAAGATATTTTTTTATAACTTAACCCTGCTTTAAACTTCTCCACAACTTTATCCTTGACCTGTCTTATGTGTTCCTTGGCTTCAATATACTTTTTATTCACTAAGGTTCTCTAACAAGCCTCTGAGGGCTTCACAAAACAGCTGTATTTATACTGAGATTAAATTACACACAAGTGGACTCAGTTTACTAATTAGGTGACTTCTGAAGGCAATTGGTTTCACTAGATTTTAGTTAGGGGGCCGAATACAAATGCACACCACACTTTTCAGATATTTATTTGTAAAAAATTTGAAAACCATTTATCATTTTTCTTCCACTTCACAAATATGTGGCACTTTGTGTTGGTCTATAACATTAAAATCCCAATAAAATGCATTTACGTTTTTGATTGTAACATTCTAAAATGTGGAAACTTTGAAGGGGTATGAATACTTTTTCAAAACACTGTAAATTTATTTTAAGTCTAAATCCAGCCAAAATGTTTTTCCTTTACTTTTAGATGGAGTGGGGAAAATTTTGTATTTCAGGTGTATGTTTATGAAGTGGAGAACTTCAGATCTCAGAGGGAGATCAGAGAAGAAGTTTTTCCTTATGTGTATATATATATATATACACAGTAAAACCTTGGATTGAGAGTAACTTGGTTTGAGAGTGTTTTGTAAGACAAGCAAAATTTTAAAATACATTTTGACTTGATAAACAAGCAATGTCTTGATATACAAGTAGCGTCCTGTCACAACTGAGTATAAAAGAGAAGAGAGGCACCTCTAAGTGTAGCACTATGGTTACATTTAATGAAGGTACAACATTTAGCAGCTCACATGGTTTGATTGATTAAAACAGGCACATCTAAGTATGTAGGCATCTGGGGTAAAGCTGTCCACAAAGACCATCCTCCGCACTGCCATCAACGTCATCCCTTCAACGCTGCGATCCACAAGGGTTTTAAGCCTCGCTTTCAGATCACTCTAATGCAGGATAGTCTTCCCGGTCACAATTGCAGACTGACAGTGGTGAGAGATGGCAGTACGGAGGATGGTCTATGTGGACAGATTTACCCTGGATGCCTGCATGCTTAGATGTACCTGTTTTAATCATCAACCATGTAAATTGCTAAATGTTGAACCTTCATTAAATGTAACCATATTGCTACACTTAGAGGCACCTCTCCTCTCTTTTTTACTCTGTAGCTCCTGCTGGATTTTGCTTCCAATCCCCTGGTGGAGGCTGCCATTTGTGTATGGACTTTTTATGGTTACACAACCTATCACTTTGCAATAAACTTTTATTATATGGACTATAAACTGAAGGACTTGGTTGTGGAACGAATTATCTGAGTTTCCATTATTTCTTATGGGGAAATTTGTTTTGATATAACAGAATTATGCTCGCAATCCAATGTTTTACTATGTATATATATATATATATATATATTTGGCTGGGGGACATGTTTACTGTCTTGGGGAGTCTGATCAAGGAAGAAGGAAGTCAGTAATCTTCCTTCTTCCCCCTCAGTTCTCCCTGGATTCGGGCTTCTCTCCCTGATTCACCACCTCTGGCCTGGTGAATCTCGGAGTGTGAATTCTGGCACAGATTGCCAGTGAAGTGCGGAGATCGCAGCTTCATAAACTGGCCATTTCTGTGTCTGTCAATGACAGATTCTCCGTGTGTGGAGATGATCAGTTCTCCCCCGATCATCTCTGTTTAATATACCAAAAATGACCCAAGATGAGCTGTTTCATAAACGAACACCTCATTCAGAATGTTATACCAAAAGAATATCAAACCATATATCTTTTATTAAACCCCTATGTAAGGGTGCATGGTAAAACGATGCTATCGTGAAATCTCAATAGTAGAGAAAGCAAACACACGAAGGTAAAATCCAGAGAAAAAGCTTAATAAAATCTCAAATCAGAAAAAGATCTTGAAAAAGAAGGTTGCTTTAAATGTTGGTGTTTTTGTTCTCATAAGGAACTGTAATAAACTCTTTGTCTGGATTTTTCTTTAGTATGCTGGCTTTTTCTATGATTGGATTTTTATTGTTGACTATTAAAGAGATTTACTCAAACTTCCTGTCCCAGTGACAACCATCAGGTGCAATAGTAAGGGAAGAATTATTAGCGCTAAGGGCTGCAGCAGAAATTCTACCCATTTTTCACTCTCCTATACATTTCCTAGTACTTCCTAGCCCCCAATAGTGACACAGAAGGCAATAAAAATCCCTCAGAACCTTTTCCCACTCTATTCAAAGCAAGAAAAAAATGACCGAAGTTTGACTTAAAATTTAAAGTAATGATTAGCTTTTATTTATTGTGCTGTATGTATAGTCCAGTTCATTGTACTGTAAAGTTAATTTGTACATATTGTATCTCTTTACCCTCCCGATTAGATTGTAAGCTCTAACGAGCAGGGCCCTCTGATTCCTACTGTATTAAAGTGTATTGTATTTGTACTGTCTACCCTTAAGTTGTAAAGTGCTGCGTAAACTGTCGGCGCTATATAAATCCTATATAATAATAATAATATTGGGATTTTCCCCTCTAACCATCTTTCTCTTATGGTTTTCTAGATTCTCCTTGCTCTAATATGTTGGGGATGATGTCAGGCCTTATTTCAGACTCCCAAATTACAGCGTCTTCTGCCAGGGAATACCTGTGGCAGCCTGGTGTAGCACGATTGGTCAGCAGTCGATCAGGCTGGTTCACTCATATATCTGCTGAAGATGCAGGAAAGGAATGGCTGCAAGTGGATTTGGGTGCCGTGAAAACCGTCAAAGGGATCATTATACAGGGAGCTCGTGGGGGAGACACCAGCACTGAAAATAGAGCATTTGTTAGGAAATTTAAAGTCGGATACAGCTTGAATGGAAACGATTGGGAATTTGTAAAGGATCCAAAAACAGATCAGGCTAAGGTATGTAAAAATCTTTATGTTGCTTAGAAAACTAAGAACACTTTCAGATATTTTCTTTCTAAATGTATCAGTGCAAAAAGGTATATATCATGTAAATAAATTGATTTATTTGCCCTGTTTATGACTTTTTATGTCTGCTCCACGGTTTTTGTAGTTGTTTGAGGGCAATATGCACTATGACACCCCAGAGGTCCGAAGATTTGAGACAGTGGCTGCACAGTTTGTCCGCGTTTATCCAGAAAGGTGGTCTCCAGCTGGCATGGGCATGAGGATGGAAATACTGGGTTGTGACAGAACAGGTAAGGCCATTTTACCAATTATAAAAAATATCATATATATATATATATATATATATATATATATACTGTATATCACATATGTTAATTAAAGAAATTATCTACCAAATCATGATCTCTGAGGGAAAAGTGAACCCTTATTTTTGACAGGTATACATGAGTCAAATTCCAAACGAATTTTCCTTTGAAAATCAAAAATTTTGTGCGTTTTGTGATCATGCCACCATTGATTTTAGAATTCGACCAACCAAGCCCTTATTTGACCTTATGTTGCTTCAAAAATCTTCTTTTCTTTTTTTGCCGAAATTTTCTTTTCTTGTGTTCATGCCCATGTTTTATTTATTTTTTTTATTATATTTCTCATATGGTTCTCCCATCATTAATTAGAAAAGCGATTGTTTTTGAAAAAATTTCCAACATGCACGATCATTCAAATTCAATGGCCGCACAAAAATCTGTCCTTGCTGCGGCCCTCTAATGGTGTGAAATCTGAATGAAAAGTCTTAGATAAGATTTTCGAAAGAAAATTCTTTTGAAATTTGACCCATGTATAGCTGGCCTTAGTTTTGTCTGCTTAATTCACAACAACCCCAGCCAAACACAGTTGTATCTTCAGTCAGACATGGCAGGTCTCACAAGGTTTATTTAGCTCATTAATAAAACTTTTTTAAGTTCACATATGTTTTTGGGTTGTGCTGCTTGAGTCATCTGTTTCAGATCACGTCACAGCATTTCAATGGGATTGAGGACAGGACCCTAAGTTGTCTATTCTAAAGTGTGCGATTTCCGTAAAGATATAGCAATCTAAAATGTTTTACATTAGTCTGATTATTACTGTAATATAGATGAAAATCAGTTTACAGTTTATAAGAAATTCATGCAGAAATCCAGAATATTCTATGGGTTGTCAAACCTTTTCTCACAACAGCATATTTGTAGCTTAGATAAACTTATAGCTGGATAGACAAATTCTATTTTCCATAGTTAAATATATTCAGAAAGATTTACTTTCTCCTCAGTCTTTCATGTTTACTGATACATTTTTTAATATATCAGTCTTATATACAAAGTCATTTTTATTATGTTGTGTTTAAATCATTATGCTTCTTCTCTTTGTTTCCTTGGCTCTTAAAAGGTGGTTACTTTGCATGTGTTCTTATTATTAATCTGTCAAGATAGATTAAATGTCAACTGTTTGATATAGGCTAGTAATGGCTTTCTTTGTTATTATCATAACACTGTTATTATTGTTTTTAGCGTTGTGTTATTTATTTCTGAACCAGGAAATTGTACTTTAACTGCTGCTAATACATCTTCATATCTTTTGTTTTCCTGCTATGTCTTCTGTTTTTCTAAAGACGAGCAGCCTTGAGGTGTGCATACAGTCCAAACACTGTCTTTATATAGAAACTGTATTTAATTCTAAGATGTGTTGATATCTTCCAACTCACCCTTGAGCAATTTCCCTTTCTAAGTGAAACAAAGGCTTTATTTTTTATAGCTTAACGTCAACCACCCATTTTAGATACCTGGGTAGGCAAGCTGGGCCAGAAAATAATACAGATCAGAGAATTCTTTGTGATATTGTATATTGAAAGAAGCTTGCTTCAAAATGTGCCATTGAAACATTGAAAACCAATATCTGCTCTCCAGATGTGCTTCACGGACAGCCTCTGGAGCTTTCCTTCAGCACATCTGGGAAACACATCTCCCTTGACTGCCTTTGCAGGAAATAAAGAAGAGTAGTCCTTATAATATATAACTCCTCAGTGGTCACCCTGAGCTCATAACTCATTCCCCTGTATGTGTCATAACATTGATGTTGGATTTATAGTCTTTGTTAGGAAAGATTTCAAGAAATAAAAAAAAAATGTAAGCAACGTACTATTCTCCAGAAACATACTATTCTCCAGAAACTATTCATATGACTATTTACGTGAGACCAGTTTTGATAAATTCCTAAAACTATTATCCAAATGGTTACTCTGGGCTACAAAACAAAAAAGGCTGACAAATAAAGGATTGAGGAAGGAAATCTGGAGAAACGTGGAGCAGTTAGTAATGGCTGCCAGTTTGATTTAACTTATACCGAAGGATCAATCAATGAATTGGATTTCCATGCTTTATTTTAATTGATATCATGTTGATCTAGACACAGTGGTTCTCAACTCCTGTCCTGAGGACCCACTAACAGGCCAGGTTTGCAAGATAACTGAAATACATCACAGGTACTTGCTGCTCAGTGATTGCAGTATTCTAGTCTGCATCTCCCCAAGGTAATACTTAAAATCTGGCCTGTTAGTGGGTCCTAAAGACAAGAGTTGAGAACCACTGCTATACCAGGGTGCCTTTAGGTTTATTCAGGGGTGCCTTGGCAAAATGCCTAAAAATTGCCCAAAAATTGTACACAAGCCAGCAGGTGGACCAAGCCTGCCTTTTAGTTACACAAAGTCACAGGTTTTCATTGGGCACCATTACAACCTTCCAGCTGTCGGCGTCCTAACAACTAATGATGTCATCAGTTAATAAGGAGGACATTGTGTGCCTACACGGCATCCTGACATTGGGTGCCTGCACGGCATCCTCGTTTGCCCCTCCCCTGTCCCTCTCCTTAAGCACTGGGGTCACATTAGCTGAGTGAGGGGGAGAAACATTGCAGTAATAGTCAGTACCAGTGCGCACAGGTATATTTTAAAAAAACACGTCAGGTGTCCTACATGCATTGATGTTGCTGTGTTATGTGAAACTATTAGTTACGTTTTTTACATTTTAGAATAGGGTGCCTTGAGATTGTGCATAATTTTATAGAGTGCCTTAACTTGAAAAAAGTTTGAGAAACACTAACTCTAGACACAGCTGGATGATGGTACACTTTTCTATGAGCTCTTCCTCGTGTGACATGTTATTATTTAGTACAAGCTTTTGGAGGCATTGTGCTACCTGCTTTGAGTTAAGCGCTCCCTTTTAACTCTGCAGACCACCAAACAAGAGAAAAGAAGGATTGGTTTGAGGTTTCGTGAAATATAAAGAGACTTTTGACTCTCCGTAGCATCCACTTCACCCCTTAACACTACAGTTCTCCTGCTGAATTTAGCCACCAATGCCCAGATGTTAAGGCTTGGTGCTGTCACTGCCTTGTACCTTGCTGTCCTAGGCACTGTTTCAAGAGTACTTTAATGGAAAATAGAACCCTGACTGCAAGCCATGTTTTTGAATAAGGTTGGGCAGATTTTTGCTAGTAACATAATCAATCTGCGTACCACTAGCAGCCTTCTAAAGCTCTGCCAACAAAGAAATGTCCTTTTCCCAAAGGTATTTAAAACAATCCTCCACTTTGCTTGTACTGGTCTCCTGAGTCAAATAAAAACATTTCTTTGGCCCTGGTGATCACAATAAAGGCAAGTTATTCCTTTATCTCTAATTGAAAGCAGTTAGAAATAAGCCATCTATGGAAGACCTAAGTTCCACTGATTGCATATTATTGTTTAGAGCCAGCAATAATGAAATGTGTATTGGTATTACATGGGACAGAATAAGAATCTTTTGAAGTACTTAGTTGCAAATGAAGGTTGTCTATTTGCAGCTGTGACATAATAGCCTCATTCCATAGAATACAGAGACATACGAGTGCTGACTTCTTAATCCTGCTTGTCCTCACCTTATTCTTACTTTAAAAAAATTTGAAAACAAATCTCTTCCCTCGATATTACATGCCAGTCTTGATCTTTGCACTGTGTGAGTGAAGTAGACAACTGGCACCTCTGCGTTCCTTCCTTTTCCGCAAGTTTCAGAAATCAGAGTACAGCTGCCAGAGGTTAATGGCTGGCTAACTCTAGGCTGAGGTTCGCAATGACTAAAGGTTGAATATATCAGATGTCTTTGGGTCACTAAAGGAAGAGACTCTTTGGTCACGGTTTTTAACTCCCTAGTGAGCCGCTGTCTAATGTTCCACTGGAGACTGTAAAATTCCACATTGCTTGGGTTAGCAAAACACTTATCACTCATCCCTAAATGACCTATAGCTTCCTTTAACCAATTTATTGTCTAAAAGAGTTTATCATACATTGTGTCAGTATAGTGTACAAGGAAAGATATATAACCTCCTCAGGTCATTCATATATGCAGTGACATGGAATAACCTTTAAAAGTAAGTGTTAAAGTTTTGGCATTCAAATATCAGTTATAATGCCTCCTCTGACATTTCAAAAATGCTGTTTATAGTAAGTTTTATGGTAGCTGCCATAATTTGTCATTTTAATTTAGTTTGCACCACTTCTATTGGTGTGATTTTCCTGCAGCCATTTGTGATTCTTCTCCTCCCACCATAGCCCTAATGTCATGTTCTAAAGTCTGCAGTAATTTGTTTATTCTTCACCCTGTAGACTCCACTGGGGAGGTTTTGCTATAATCTGGCATTGTAACCATCATGAGTTGTTGCCCACAGTGAATAATCAGAATATTAATTTAACTTTTTTAGGCCTCATGCACATTGGATGTTATCAAAACGTCAGTAAAAAGCTGTAGCTGTAAAATAAGTTTTTCAGCTTTTTTGTAGTAGCGTTTTTCAGCATTTTTTAGCTGTAGCGTTTTTTAGCTTTTTTTTTTTTAGCAAAACTATATTCCCACAAAACCTTATGGCTCAAAAACAATGATAAATGCCTAGTAGCTGTGTTTTTCTGCGTTTTTTGGCGTTTT
Source organism: Pelophylax lessonae (assembly GCF_965119305.1). Classification (NCBI taxonomy): domain Eukaryota; kingdom Metazoa; phylum Chordata; class Amphibia; order Anura; family Ranidae; genus Pelophylax; species Pelophylax lessonae. The sequence goes on from NC_138773.1 coordinate 198,443,487, forward strand.
TCAGCTTTTATCAGAGTTAGAGCGTTTTTACAGCTGAAAAACGCCTCTTAAAATCCACTAGTTCTGGGGTTTTTTTCCAGCCAGAAAACGCCCCTGCCTAAAACTGCTGATCACAGCCTATGTGTGCATAGACACATAGGATAACATGCTGGGGAGTTTACTGGCTGTAGAAAAAAACGTCTGACACCAAAAACAGCAGCTGTAAAAACGTCCAGTGTGCATGAGGCCTTACTGTAATACAATGAAAGGGGAAATCTGATTTTTTGCTTTGGGCAATCAAACCAATTTGTGCTAGCTGTACATTGTCCAATGCTTATGAACCAGCTCTGTTGTAAGTTATGTACAGCCAATAGGGCGCATAAGATACAAAGAAACAAAAGAGATGTTTAATAGATATGTGAATTTGCCAATACCCAAAATTGCAGTATCCAGTATTTTTGGGATTGCTCATTCAGTCGTGTATTTTTATTCCCATGAAATGTTAGCCATGGGAAAAAAATGAAAGATTATAAGAGATGTGCATTTGCCAAATACACCAAATGTATTTAAAGTTGAATTTTTATGGAAAAAAAAAATAATTTTGTACTGTAAACAAAGTTTAGTTGTGTTCAGTCTAGTGTTAAGGGCCGTACACACTTGACGAAAATCGGACGAAATATCCTCCGATTTTTCTCTGTCTTCTCAGCGTTCATTACCGTTTTTAGTTGACAGTGCATAAATGTTCACAAAATTTCTAGTCCGATTTTTCTTTTTTGTTTTGGCACATTTGTTCCTAGACTTCTGGGTTGTCAGCAACTTCAGATCATGCGTGCTCTTTTGTATCCGATTTTTCACGGATGTACTGCATACACATTAAACGAAAATCGGTCGTCTGGGGACGGACGAAAAAAATTTTGGTGTTTGTCCCTCCGTTTTTTTTCGTTAAAAATGTCGGCATCGGCTGCTGAAAGTTGTGTACACACTAGGCGAAAATAGGACGATTTCACATCGGGTGGGAATTTTCGGCAGATTTTCTACTAGTGTGTACCCTGCTTTAAAGTGATTGTAAAGCTTCAGATTGCAGTGGTTTTGCACAGAGCAGCCCCAATCCTGTCCTTCTTGGGTCCCCTGCCCACGCTGTCTGCTCCTCCCCCTTGCCGAGTTCCCCCTTTGCAAGACTATTCTATGGAGGAATACATTAAGGTAAAAAACCTTCAGGCTTTAGAGCCACTTTAAGCTAACCATAGACAAAAGATGACTGTTGATAATCTATCATCTAAAAGGTTGCCAGGTTTTGGCAACTGGGACAAGGGAGTGCATGCTTGGTTGTGTCCTGTACGCACATATATCCGCTCTCCAAAATTTTGGGGTATCTCTTGGATGACATTGCTGTCCATCTCTCACCTCATTTTCAGTTGGATGTACTCAAAATATATAGAGAATAGTATTCAGAGGTTGCATAAATGACAAGAAAGAACTTCCCAGACAAGAACTTAAAATGGCAGCTGTTTAGAAATACTGAACACCTTACGACTCATTCTCTAGGTCCAGCTCCCTCTGATCTGTTCCGCTTTTCTGAGTCATGCCCTGCATCTGGTATGGATCTTTTTTGAAGTTCCTAGTGTCTGCTTTCAATTATTGTACTGCTGGGCGTCTCAATCTGGACTTTCTTTTTGCTGGTCTGTGCTCAGAAGGGGGGCTTTCTCCTTCGTTCACTTTCTATTTCGCTCACTGCAGTCTGATCGTTTCTTTTCCATTATCTCACACAAATGTTCTGTGCTGTGGTGAAATAAGGAGAAACGCAGACAATTCTGTCGTCACACACCAATCAGCTGCTCTTACAGCTGTATATAGGGAATGTTATTTTTTTATTTTTTTTTTATCAAGATCTGCGTGTGGTTGGAAATTTTAAAAAGAAAAGAAAAACTACTAGCCAAAGATTAGCTACAGACAATTGGACACCTTCAGCACAGGTTCCATTTGTTCGCTGTCTTCTAGGTTATGAGGATACCTTTCACAATAGTAAGTTTTACTTCATGGAGCTTTTCACATTCAGGTGTCATTTCAGTATATTAACCTCAAGGTCTCTGTTAATGTTGGTCTTAGAAACTACATTAACGGGAATATTGACCTTTCTACAATCAAAATTCAATTAAATGCATGTATCAGTAGGGCTTACTGTAAGATGACATTGCTTTATATTTTTATTAAAACATTCTCTGGAAGCAGAATCGGCTTTTTTGTTGGGGTTATTATTGTTATGGCTCCAGATAAAGATTCATCTGTGTTTAATGCAGTGTCATTACCAAGAAGGCACTCGCGGCTAATAGATTTGATCATGTATTCCTTTACAAATCATTGGACCACTGAAGATCCCTTGTTCGGCTGACTTGCACATGCATGTTTTTTTTTGCAAGCAGTAGAAGGTAGATCCAGAATTTAAAAGCTGCATTATGGTAAAGAACATGCTCAAAATTTAAACTGAGCTAATTTACAATCCAGATGTTTTTTCTCTGCTATCGTAGTCCTTTTTGCATTGATTCATTATCTATCTTGCTCTTTAATTGAATAAAAATGTCTGTCCGTATGTGTGGCCTTCTTGGACTCCAAAGAACTATATTTTTTGTTTGGCGAATACTGACGAAACTTTCTTTTGCCAGTCTCTCAACTCTTCCTGTGTTGTTTTTAACCAGCGTGTTAGCGTGATAAATAACCTAATTAGATGCCCACTTGGTTTCTACATGGGCCCCTGCTATTCCAGTGCTTTCAGTATTGAAGCATAATTGCCTGTAATAGGGGTATTACGATGATGTGAGGAAGTTATTATAGGCGTAACAAGTAGTTATTAAAAAGGATCCAGGCTAGACAAAAGGAAATACTTCTGAAGGGGAAGTCTGAAAACATAACACAGGAAAATTCTTCTAGGTTGGTCTCCATTACTGATTATTCATGAATTGTATACGATGTTAAAGTTTGTAGCAAAACAATATAGTTTCAAGGTTTTCGTGTTTTTCCTTTATTAACGCATGCTTATGTAACTAAACATACATAGTGTATTTTACAAGGATAGGACAGAGGTCCTCTGTGAAGTTGACCACAACTAACTTGTATGTGGCTTTTGTCATCCTCTTATCGAAGAACCCCATGGCATTACTGTACATCATAAAGCCACATATAGTAAAGGCAGTCTGCGATAGCTGTTTCTGCTTGTTTCATATCTGAGCTGTGGTTATGAGGCCCATAGTCATGTGACTGGCATGCTTCCTTTCACAGGAGTTATTTATAAAGCTAGCAGTGGTTCTTTGGAAAAGGAAATACCTTCACCACCTTCCGCTTGTTAATTAGCAACTATTCCTGGCCAGTTCCCATTCACACCAACCAGCTCACTCTCTAAGTATGTCTCAATACTTATTGTACTCTAACAGCGCATATGAAAATCAGTATCAAACTTAATTTTTATAAACAATATTTTTACGTAAATTATGTTTTTCCATTATCAGGATTGTTTACTCCTAAAGAATAAGAAAATGGTTGTCTCAAGATGTTCACATCAATAGTTTAATCAAATTAGTGGAAGATTTTAAAATAGATGCATTTATACTTTTTGTATTAGACTGGACAAGTGCTTATATGCTGTTCTGGAACTAAACAGGCTGTAGCTGTGATGTGCTAGTTTCAGCAGTTTTTTGGGAAACCAGAAATTGCAGGCTTGGCTGTATCACGTTATATCACGTTAAGGCCTTGCTACCCCTTACCAAGTGAAAAGTTTACAGGAAGTTTAAATTAAAGTAAGTCTGTCATTTTGCCCATAAAAGTAATTTTTATGGCCCATGTCCTCTACTACTAATACTTACCTTTACTGCGCTCCCTCTCTTTTCCATTCAATCACTGGAGCTCTTGTACCTTCTCCCCTGCATCCCATATTACACTTCACTTGACTGGCCAATTGCTTGAGCCAAGCGCCCTCACATGGGGACAGGGTGAAGGCCTTAGCAATGTGTAAGCTCTTGACTCAAACTGGTACATAGCAAACACATATTATACTTGGGTCTGTAGTGGGCAATATGTAGAGTAGGTAAACATGAAAAGAGTAAGCATTGATGGGAGGGTGCGGGCTCTAAAGAGAATATGTAACCAATGAATTGGGAAAGATAATCTGGTCTGCTTCTTTTGCTAAAAGGAACAAGTTATTTTTATGACCCATGTCATCTACTACTAATACTTACCTTTCCTGTGCTCCTCTGTTTCCCATTCAATCACTGGAGCTCTTGTACCTTCTCCCCTGCATCCCATAATACACTTCACTTGACTGGCTAATTGCTTGAGCCAAGCACCCTCACATGGGACAGGGTAAAGGCCTTAGCAATGTGTAAACTCTTGACTCAAACTGGTACATAGCAAACACATATTATACTTGGGTCTGTAGAGGGCAATATGTTGAGTAGGTAAACATGAAAAGAGTAAGCATTGATGGGAGGGTGCGAGCTCTAAAGAGAATATGTAACCAATGAATTGGGAAAGATAAGCTGGTCTGCCTCTTTTGCTAAAAGGAACAAGTTATTTTTATGACCTATGTCCTCTACTACTAATAATTACCTTTCCTGCACTCCCTCTTTTTCCCATTCAATCACTGGAGCTCTTGTACCTTCTCCCCTGCATCCCATAATACACTTCACTTGACTGGCCAATTGCTTGAGCCTAGTACCCTCACATGGGGACAGGGTGAAGGCCTTAGCAATGTGTAAGCTCTTGACTCAAACTGGTACATAGCATACACATATTATACTTGGGTCTGTAGAGGGCAATATGTAGAGTAGGTAAACATGAAAAGAGTAAGTATTGATGGGAGGATGCGGGCTATAAAGGGAACATGTAACCAATGAACTGGGAAAGATAAGCTGTTCTGCTTCTTTTGCTAAATGTGAGGAACCTAAATAATGGGAATGGGAATCCTGAGTAGTTCAAATTGGGTGTATTTGGCTTTGCATTTTCATTGCATACATTGCATTTCATTGCACCAGGGCTGACTTTATGTTATGTGTTACATAGTGTGATACATTGGGTGTAATTGGGTTATTTGATTTAATTTCTTTGTGAACAGTCGTTGAATTATAAATGTAAAATAAGGCCTAATACTTGTAGAATGACAGTATAGTTTTGCTTTGTAGTATATAGTTTCATAGCTATAATAAACTGATACTGAGAGCATCAAGATGACTACAAATGCATTTGCTTGCCAGATAGTTATAAATGTTGCTTTGGAACAATAGACACAATTTACATTGCACTTTAATGCTTCTAATTGGTTATCCTGGGTATAACGCTGCTTTTTAGTCTGCATTAAATGATAAACATAAAAGAAAAGCTTGTGGTGTTGTGAGGCTGCATTGCGGCACAGGGATTTTAGATTTAGCTCTTTTGGTCTCCATATGTGTATCTGTTATAGAGATATCAGACTGCAAGCTCTACAAGAGCAAGTTGAACTGATGAGAACTGTTGTCTATAAATGCACGGCGGGCAGTTATATATCATATTAGCAAAATTGTGCTTATTCATTAAACAGGATGAGTAAGTATAGTAAAAAAAAAAAAAATGTGTGTTTAAAATGGTAGTCTAAGACTAATGCTTAAAGCAGTGTTTCTCAACTCCGGTCCTCAGGGCACACTAACTGGTCAGATTTTAAGTATTTACTTCGGGAGATGCAGACTAGAATACTGCAATCACTGAGCAGCAAATGATATCACCTGTGATGTAATTCAGTTTTCTTGCAAACCTGGCCTGTCAGTGTGCCCTGAGGACCGAAGTGGAGAAACACTGGCCTAGAGTGTATGCAACCCATAACAATTGGACTAGAAAACAATAAGACCCTATGTTGTGGAGATGAGAAGTGGGAGGGATTCACAAGTTTGGCAAAATACAACAGGGCAGGGATGACACCATTCAGTCCCCATCATTGCTGTGTGTTGTCGGGCCACAACAAGAGATGCATTTCAGGCAGAGTACCAGGTATTTTTCTGTACTTGCAGGGTTTAACCACTTTACCACCGGAGGATTTTGCTGTCTTACGTCTGGGCCACTTTTTTGCGATTCGGCACTGTGCGACTTTAACTGACAATTGCGCGGTCATGCAACACTGTCCCTTTTTCCCCACAAATAGAGCTTTCTTTTGGTGGTATTTGATCACCTGTGCGATTTTTACTTTTTGCGCTATAAACAAAAAAAGAGCGACAATTTTGAAAAAATAACAATATTTTTCAAATTTTTTTATATGAAATCCCCCCCAAAAAAACTGTAAAAATCTACATTTTTTATCATTTTAGGCCAATTTGTTTTCTGCTACATATTTTTGGTAAAAAAAAAAATCGCAATAAGTATATTTTGATTGGTTATTGCAAAAGTTATTGCGTTTACTAACTAAGGGAAAGATTTCTGTCGTTTTTGGTGTTTTTTTTTAACGAGTAACGGCGGCGATCTGCGATTTTTTTTTGCGGGACTGCGACATTGCATCAGACAGATCGGACCCTTGACTGACATTTTTGACACTTTTGGGGGTACCAGTGACATTACTACAGTAATCAGTGCTATAAATATGCACTGTTGCTGTAAAAATGACACTGGCAGGGAAGGGGTTAATTTTTATTGGTGATCAAGGGGTTAATGTATGCCTGGTGCTTACTGACGTGTGTGGGGGGAGGGGACTGAGTGACACAGGGACAGATCGCAGGTTCAGCTATGCTGAACCCTGCAATCTGACCCTGCCTGTCACTTAGGAGATCCGCCCGCTTTGTTTACACAAGCGGGCGGATGTCTACACTCGAATCCCCGACGATCGGGGAAGAGCGGCGGTGATCACCGCCGCTCCTCCCCTGGCCCGACTCCCGCTGTGACTGAATACAGCGGGAGCGAGCCTCCAGCGGCGCGCGCGCGCCGCCGAGAGAGGGGAATGTCTGACGACGTAGGTCTACGTCGCCAGGCGTTATCGAGCCACTTTGCCGCAGTAGAGCTCTAGTGAGCAGCGGTAAAGTGGTTAAATGCATAAAATATGGGGAAATGTGCATGTATTGTGGAGATGGATTTATATTGCATTTTTTTCCCTCAACATAGACTTTAAGATAGTTCCTGGCATCTTAATATTTACATTTTTTTCTTAGCAACAGTTTACAGCAGACAATACTGAGAGTATTTTTAATCTATAGTACTAAATGAACTTTGTCTGGACAGTTGTAACAGGAAAGAAGCTATACATTCCTCAGTTAGAGTGTGACCAGGTGGCTCTTTTATTTACTGGACATTCCAGTCTAGTCTTACATTTATGCACCATTAAAACCTCAAAACAGTACATAGATGCCCCCAGGAGATTTGTTAAATGATCCCTAACATTGTATAACAATCTGGTTGCCTATTTTCCACTAGGGCAGACATTATTTATATTTGCCATCGTGTTTAATATTGGCATGTAGAGTATGGAATATTTATGGATTTTTTTGTATTCCCTAGCCAAAGACATAGGATATGCTATAGGGGTAAAGGTAAACGGAAGACTTCATTCTGGAGATTATAAGAAACAGATCCCTGGGCCTGATAGTGTTGTTTAAGTTTTCCCATATGAGTCGTCCTAGACAAGAGTCTGGAGGTGTACACTGGTCTAATATTTTATTCTGCTGTTTAGTTCTTTCCAGCCATCTCACCAACGGAACAAAAATTCCTTTTATATGTGCACCGTCCAACAATTCCTTAGGGCTGCGTTTGAAGTAGCAGGCAGCAGGGATACTGAGTATATAAAGATAAACTCTTGCCTGTTCATATTACATCTTTTTTTTTTTTTACTTTAAGTACAATTTTATCTTGGATACATGTGGAATGTAATTTCAGACTATTAAAAAAAACTTTCTCTGCCTCTGTTTCACCAATTCCTCTTTCCCCTACTTTTTTTTTTACTTTTAGCGATGATAGTAGAGGATACAAGAGCAGAGGAAATGCTCAGGGCATGAGACAGACATAGTTGGAGTTAAGCATATATAGGCATCTGGAGAGATATTTCTACTTTAAAAATCAGCAACCTGGCATTAAATTGAGAGCCATCTGCTAATCCTAACTGCAGAATAAATACATTACCTTTTATAGTATTGCTTCAGTCTTTCAAATCCATTGGCAAACATCAGATCTGCAAACTAGAACAAAGACTCACAACTACCGTTAGTTTATAACGAAACTTCTTACCAAAGAGGGAATAAGGATCAAAGCGCCCTTTTTTTTTTTCTATTTTGTTAAAGCAAATTATCCTCACATCAGAGATTTTGGCAGGTTTTTGTTCCATTCAAGTTCAGCTTTCATTGGAGTTGGTTTCTCAGTGTAAAACACATGGATGTAATAGTCCAGTGAGAACATTGGTTAACTCCTTCAGTACCACGGCAGATTTGTCTGACTTAAAAGAAAAACATGACAATAGAAAACAAAGTTAAAAAAAAAAAAAAAAAGACAAAACCTGATTGGTCACTGTGGGGTTGATTTACTAAAACTGCAGAGTGCAAAATCTGGTGCGGCTGTGCATGGTAGCGAATCAACTTCTACCTTCACCTTGTTCAATAGAGCTATGGCTAAAAAAAAAACAACCTGGAAGCGATTTGGTTTTTATTCAGAACTGCACCAGATTTTGCATTCTGCAGTTTTAGTAAATCCTGTTTGACTATTTGACTCCTTTAACCACTTCTGGACTGGAAGGATTTTCCCCCTTAATGACCAGGCCATTTTTTGTGGTTCGGCCAATGCGTTACTTTAACCACTTTACCACCGGAGGATTTTGCTGTCTTACGTCCAGGCCACTTTTTGCGATTCGGCACTGTGCGACTTTAACTGACAATTGCACGGTCGTGCGACGCCGTACCCAAACGAAATTGACGTCCTTTTTTCCCACAAACAGAGCTTTCTTTTGGTGGTATTTGATCACCTGTGCGATTTTTACTTTTTGCGCTATAAACAAAAAAAGAGCATACATTTTGAAAAAATAACAATATTTTTCACATTTTTTTATATGAAATTCCCCCCCCCCCCCAAAAAAAATTTAAAAATCAAATTTTTTTTAAATTTTTGGCCAATTTGTTTTCTGCTACCTATGTTTGGTAAAAAAAATCACAATAAGCGTATTTTGATTGGTTTGCGCAAAAATTATTGCGTTTACTAACTAAGGGAAAGATTTCTGTAATTTTTGGTGTTTTTTTTTTTAACGAGTAATGGCGGCGATCTGCGATTTTTTTTGTGGGACATTGCAACGGACAGATCGAACCCTTGACTGACATTTTTTGACACTTTGGGGGTACCAGTGACATTACTACAGTAATCAGTGCTATAAATATGCACTGTTACTGTAAAAATGACACTGGCAGGGAAGGGGTTAATTTTGTTGGAGAGGGAGGGGTTAATGTATGCCTGGTGCTTACTGACGTGTGTGGGGGGGAGGTGACTGAGTGTCACAGGGACAGATCGCAAGGTTCAGCTATGCTGAGCCCTGCAATCTGACCCTGCCTGTCACTTAGGAGATCGAGCCACTTTGCCGCAGTACGGTCAACGTGACCGGTCGGCAAGTGGTTAACGAACACTTGCGCAGTCATGCAAAACTGTATCCAAATAAAATTGATGTCCTTTTTTTCCCACAAATAGAGCTTTCTTTTGGGAGTATTTGATCACCTGTGCGATTGTTATTTTTTGCGTTATAAACAAAAAAAGATTGACAATTCTGAAAAAAAAACAATATTTATCACATTCTACTATATACCATTCCCCCCAAAAAATGTAAAAATCTAAATTTTTCATCCTTTTAGGCCAATTTGTATCCTGCTATTTTTGGTAAAAAAAAAAATCGCAACAAGCGTATTTTTATTGGTTTGCGCAAATGTTATCACTTCTACAAACTAGGGGAAAGATTTATGACATTTTTATTTTTTTATTTTTTTAATTAGTAATGGCGGCAATCTGCGAATTTTAACGAGACTGCGACATTGCAGCAGACAGATCAAACCCCTAACTGACATTTTTTACACTTTTGGGGGGACCAGTGACATTACTACAGTAATCAGTGCTAAAAATATGCACTGTTACTGTAATAATGTCACTGGCAGGGAAGGGGTTAATACAGTGGTGATCAAAGGGTTAAGTGTGAGCCTAGGGGAGTGTTTTCTAACTGTATGGGGGGGGACTTGTGAAATGACCACAAAGACCTGTGATCTTATATAGAAGGATCACAGGCGCTGTGTCATAATTTCAGAGAAAACAGCGGTCGGTTGTGTTTACAACAGCTGACCGTTGTTCTTTCTGATCGGAGAGCGATCTCAGGTGCCCGGGGGCAATTGCGGCTGTTGGCCCCATGGATGGGCATCCCCGCTGCCTAGTGGATCACCCCCAGCACTGCTTCCGCGAACTGACATACCCATACGTCGATTCGCGCAGCCGAGCCAGCCTGCAGCAGTATATATGCGGCGAGCGGTCAGCCGGCAAGCAGTTAATCGTATTTTCTGTTTTCCCAGATTTTACCCCTCTTAGATGCAATATGTAAAAAATAACAGTGTGGGGTATCTAGAATGTAACTTTAAAGATGCTTTCTAGTATAATGGAGAGGGTTGATACTAATGTATAATCATTATTGGGCATTTTTTTTTTTTTTTTTTTGGTCGTGGAGGGGGAAGAGATTGGCTTAAAACCTAAGCAAAAGTATAATGGCCCCTTCCCCATAAATGTCAAACTGTAGGGAAAAAGGAGGGGGGTTTCTAAGTCCACCCTAAATGGGAGGAGTTAGAACCAAAGGGGATTTAAATGTGCCTCTGAAAAAACATGTAGAACTCATTTTTTTTGTAAAAAAATAATTTTTGCGAGATTTATTAAATAACCATTAAAAACAGACATACGTGTAGAACATTACAGTAATATGTAGTACACACAACAAGGTACAAAGATTAGCAAAAAATACACTTGTTCATTATATTTGGGTAGGCCCACATGGACTGCATGTATATCAAACTGTTGCTGGAACTACATATTACTGTAATGTTCTATATGTATGTCTGTTTTTAATGGTTATTTAATAAATCTCGCAAAAATCATTTTTTTTTACAAAAAAACGAGTTCTACATTTTTTTATTTATTTTTTGCTGAAAATGACAAACAATCTTTTCAACCAAAAAGTTAGTTTGAAAGCAAGCAGCCATTAGTAACATTAGCAGACTTCAAACCAAGTTATGTAAGGGGTGTAATATTAGACATTGGCTTCAGTGGGAGGCTTTGATGTCTTTAGTGAAACAAATGGATAAGTGGGCAAGTTTGAGCAGCAGTTGTTGTCATGTAAACACTTCCTAAGCAAGTTAGGACTATTTAAGAAAAAAATGGTATTTAGGTTTAGTAATGGGGTCTGTTTGTTAGAAATGTACCCCTCAGGTTATATCAGGATTAAGCAAATGAGTCTTAATTGAGTTTGCATTAGTAATATAATTTGTAAATGTTGTCACTTGCATAATATCCTTAAAGCATTGCTTGTCACGACTCATATTTCACTTTTTTTTTGGCAGAAACCAAACCTACCTCAGAGACAATGAAGCCTACTATGAAAACTGAAGAAACGACAACAGTTGTGGTTCCAGAAGAGGAAATTAGTGAACCTACAGGTACCGAAGGTAACTATGCTTTGTAGAAGGATTACCAATTTGTATTCAACATAAAAAGCTTTATTTAATGCATGTGTATCATAATTATATTTATAGTGTATCAAAAATAACTCCTTACCCAAATTTCGCAATCTACAGTAATTGTAAAAATCTATGTCGTTTTGCTTTATCCATTATTGTTGGATTACAGGAAAAGTCAGCGCTCATGATTAGCTATTAACATATTAGCTTCTATAGATGCATTTAGCTTATATTGCAAATTATCTGAAGCCCGGCAATTTTGCCCAGTATAACAAATGATAGAGCAGCCTTTCTCCAGCAGGGTTGTGTGGAAATTTGGAGTTCCTCCAGAGGTTGCTTGGTGTTCCTTGCCATTCTACAATGACAAGGGGCATTACAATTTTCACTGTCTGTGTTCTTTTCTGGCTGTTATTATTCATTTCACTTCATGGTTATGAAGTAAACACTATTCTTTACTCTTTATAATAAAAGTTCTCTACAACCTGCTGATCATGCTAATGTAGCATGACCTGTAGGTGTAATATATTTAGTGGTGGTTCTGTGAGCCCTTAAAATTTCAATGGTTCCTCCATAGTAAAACGATTGAGAAAGGCTGGTATAGAGAAATATCAGTCTTTTTTTCTTCCAGCTTAAATAAGGGTTCATGGTTTGCTAACCAGTCTTTAGAGCTTTTTCTGTAAATTATTTCTGCATATAAAGATTGGAAACATAACTGATCGATTTACCCAACTCATACCAAATACGTTGCTTTTTTTCAAAGACACAATAGCTTGATTTATAACAAAATTGGTCATACAGTATTTGAAATGACTAAAGCCGTCTATATATTGAAAGTGGTAGTTATATGAACCAATTTTGATGAAATTATGTAACAATTTATAAACTTTTGCTCAGTACACAACCGTTTCTATTGATTCAGCAGAGACATATCATTATCCTTTGAGTCCTTTGAAATAGGAAGTACATCCAACATGCACTAAACATCTCATCATTTAGCTGGAATCATTTTCCCTCTTTTATAACCACTTTTCCTAAATATGAGAAGACAATATAATCACATTATATCTGCTGCCTGCCCTTTACCCCCTGTCTTGTACTGCCCTTTCTTACCATTGTGGACTGGTTGGCCTTATTATCACACTTAAAGATATGACTTCATTGCCCCACAAGACATGCAAGGTCTGGAAGCAAAAAGACTAATGCCTCGTACACACGTTTAGATAATCAGACGACTTATTGTTCGCATTTTGTTGCATGATAATAATATCTGTAAACAATATATATACAGCGCTATATAAAATCAAATGAAGTGACAATGTGCATCATATAAATAAATATTCCTCTTAAGTTGCAATATATATATATATATATATATATATATATATATATATATATATATATGATAATAATATCGAATTCAACAATGCATAAAAACTTAGGGATTTTTTTTCGTACGATTCCGGAAAAGCTTCCTGGTTGCTTAGCTACGTATCAGATGGTGCAAAACAAAAACAATGGCAGCCAGGCTTTTTCCGTGCTATTTTAGTGTTTCTGATCATGCGCGGTCTTTGTCGATCAATTCGTAGCGGACGCATACTGTACTGATTAAATGATTGTCGTTTGCTAGGCTATCGTACGACTGAAGTTTTCGTGTTTGTCCCTTCGGATTTTGTTGGGTGAACTGTCGTGATCGGCTGTGGAAAGCTGTGTACTAACGATCAGATTATCGTGCGATCAAGTCGAAAGCGATTATTTTCATCCGATTATCTGAACGTGTGTATGAGCCATAAGAGACAGTGGGGTTGTTTTACTAAAACTAGAAAGTGCAAAATTTGGTGCAGCTCTGCATCGAAATCAATCAGCTTGCAGGTTAATTTTTTTGTCAAAGCTTAATTGAACAAGCTGACATTAAAAGCTGATTGGCTACCAGGCACAACTGCACCAGATTTACTCTCCAGTTTTTGTAAATCAACCCCCATCTTCTTAGTTAATTCAGTACACCTTTACCTGGCAACTAGAGGAGAAGAGCAAACTAGCACCCTAACTACTAGCAGATTGATTTTAGGTGTATAGATTATACATTCAGATTGAAGTAGCAGGGCAGTAAAGTGCAATACTACATACAAGAAAACATTACTGACAACCTGAAACACGATGTGTCATTGGCTTGCCTGTCTTCCATAGCAGCCCTGCTGCTCTACACAATGACCTATACTGGCTATGCAGAAATACGGCCCTGAATACAGTATTTTATTCCAAGTCTTATTCTAATTCTGTCACATTGCCTACTACCCTATTATCCAACTAACTTTAAGAAATTCCATATTTGTAAGTGGGGTTATGTATGCATGCATAAAAAAATGAGCAAGTAGCTTTGTCTATAAGTAGATCCTGTAGTATTTTCCAAGAAGTTTTGTATGGAAGATTCAGTCTGATTATGTGTGCCCCAAGGCTCTCTGTCTTTGTTTTGTTGGTGGGATTAGGTGGGTTTCAGTCTATCAAAACGAATGTCAGATTTAAGACATGTGAGCCAACTAAAAGGATCCCAGAAGGCAGGGATTTCATACACCACACATCAATTTAACGGGATAATAAAGAAAAAAAGGGATATAATAGCATCATTAAAACCTGTCTACTTTCGTTGTCTTACCTTGTAGATTGCCAGGTCCCATCAGGATTTAATTGCAATTTTGACCATTCAGAAGATGTGTGCAGCTGGACGCATGATATTGAAGCTGATTTTACGTGGTCTTTCCATCCTAACAGTCCATGGATGGGGCATTCAAGCTCTGTACCTGGTAAGTGCAAAATTCATTATATTGACATGCAACAGGTCATTCTGAGACTAGGAAATATCAAAAATGTGTGTGCATTCAATTTACTCTGCAGGCACAAAAATCTCAAAACAGTGTATTCCTCTTTAGCATTTACCAAGTGCACAGTATGTCACATACTGTACAAGTTTCTAGAGTACATCAGAATATTTTTGCATGGCATCAATGGTGATAATTAATTCTAAAGTAATATTATTCATAAATGTCCCCTATGGATTTGTCACAGGGATATACCTATTAGCATAATCCGTAAAATGCCTTAATGATGGTACTATAGCAACCAAACTTTTGAACTGTTATAAGTAGTGTTATCTATAAAGGCAATGCATACTGTTTCTTTTTTGACTTGTACCTACGGAGTAAAAGTCTCAAGAGCAACATATGGAAAAAATAATGAATATTAGCATAATATTTTTCATATTAAAACTGCAAAAAGTCAGTCTGACCCACTAGAACATAATACATTTTATAATGATGCTACAAAGCATCTATATTTTCTTACATTTTATATAAAAGAAAAGCAGTCATATTCAACAAGGAGTGCTCACTTAGTCAGACCAGGACAAGATTAATTCTGATTTGTTGCTAGAGCCATCAATCAGAATTCAAGCTGTTCAAGTCACACCAGGACAAGATGAATTTCTTATTTGTTTCTATGACTATCAGTCAGAATACATGCTGTTCACACAGCAGGACAAGATGAATTCAGATTTGTTACAAAACAAAAAGAAACGAAAGGGTCTGCTGTCCAAAAGTAATATTTTATTAAGGCTACATTCACACCTGAGCGTAGCGTTTTTTTACCGCGATTTTACTGCGGTTTTTACCGTGATTTTTACTGCGATTTTTACCGCGATTTACAGGCGTTTTTACAGGCGTTTTCTGTGCAGGCGTTTTTAGATTGAATAGAGACTAATGGAAAATGCCTGTAATCTGCCCAAAAAGAAGCTCATGTACTTTTTTGAGCGTTGGGCGTTTTGCTCTCAGCATCAAAACGCTCAGATGTGAACAGGGGCCATTGAAATGAATAGGATTTGTCTTGTCGGGCGTTTTGAGTGCTGATCCTAGAGCAGAAAAACTCCCCAAAAATGCCCCAAAACGCCTACATGTGAACGGAGCCTAAAAGATAGATCTGATAGGCTGAGACTAAAGTCTTCAGATCTCTGCCTATTTTTTGCCTCTGCTCCCACCTACCACAAGATGCTCCTTCTTCTCTTGATACGTTCCCCTTATCATAAAATAAATAAGAGATCCAACAAAGAAAGCAGGATACATATGGAATGGACCTGATGGGTATGCAGAGCTATGAACTCAAAAGCAAAGATCTGATCCCACCACCGGAGTCCCTGAGAAGGAGAAGAAACTGTTAGATGGTCTAACTCTCGTTCCCCTTATCATAAAATAAATAAGAGATCCAACAAAGAAAGCAGGATACATATGGAATGGACCTGATGGGTATGCAGAGCTATGAACTCAAAAGCAAAGATCTGATCCCACCACCGGAGTCCCTGAGAAGGAGAAGAAACTGTTAGATGGTCTAACTCTCGTTCCCCTTATCATAAAATAAATAAGAGATCCAACAAAGAAAGCAGGATACATATGGAATGGACCTGATGGGTATGCAGAGCTATGAACCCAAAAGCAAAGATCTGATCCCACCACCGGAGTCTCTGAGAAGTGGAAGAAACTCTTAGATGGTCTAACTCACCTGGGTCTACCAAAAACTAAAATATCTATTTTTATTGAAAAAAAAAAAACATCTGCATGCCATTAATATAGACTTCAAGATCAGTAGCAGACTTATTTTCACCTGGTTCTTATGTGTTAAGTGGGAGGAAGGGTTGGCCTACCATAGCCACATGTTGAGCTCCAATGCTGCAAGAAAATTTGCCAATCACACCACAGCAGGAGAGGACATGCCCAACTTCCAATGGCCTACTAAGTAGTAAAGTACGAAGAAGGACATTCCTGGAACATAAATCTTCAGAAACAAGTCAGTAGCAGTAGTTCCCTTATTTCTGACAAGTTGCCTTTAAGTGATGTTTTCCACAACATACAAAATAGATCATAGAAGCCTTAAAATGATACAAGAACTCAGAAATACTGGCACTTCAGTAAATCAAAAAAAAGCTCATGTGTTTGAAGGAATATACAGAAAAATACTGTTTTATATTCCTAGGCATGTTAGGTGTCTTTTGAAGTATTCCACCAGTGCTAAAGAGGTCAGCAATCCATTTTGGAAAAGGCTCCTGTGCAGCGAATAGGTGCTCACAGCAACAGAGAGAATACTTACCAACAGTCTCTATAGAAATCACTGCCTGCCCATCTCCATCAGCCTAATAATGTTTAATTAATATAATGAGCCTTCTGCATGAAGGGAAGAGCCTATTTTTATAACCTATGCAGCGTTTTGCTTTTCATTTCCTCTCCCCAGAGATAATATAATTGCCTGTTATTTTGTTAACCTTTTATGTGCCATATGCTATGCAGCTGTTTGATAGAAGAGCCCACAGGTAAACCCAGTGATAATCTAAAAGGCTGGTAACTTTTATTTCAATTTATAATGGTTATATGCAAACTGCCAGTGCTGCCTTTATGTACAAAAAAAAGAATGTGCAGCAGAAGATTTGGGAAAACTAAATATATATATATGTCAGTTTGTAGAAAGTTATAAAATGTGAGATGCCAGAAGGCTCCAGGGTAAATTATATACACATGACATTGCCTGCAGGCAGAACCGCCAGAGTCCAGTGGATACGTTTGTCAACGCCATGGAAATATCAAGTGTTATGCTGTTAGCTGCATAATCTCCTGTGCATAATGCATCTAGAGCTGTTAGATGCCGACACTTATTAAGTTGGACTAATGAAATCATTGCTCCATTGTATATTTTAGGGAATAACATAGCCCTAGCTGCAGAATTTATGGTTGTCTGTAAGAAGCTACCACATGGTTCCCTGATAGGATAACATTAATTATCCTATCAGTCTAGTAAATGTTAACCAAATAGATATGAGTGCACAGAGACCGCTCTGGTGTTGAAATGTCCTCGCAATCAGAAGGGTGCAGGTTAGGTCCCTAGACCCGACAGCTGTACAATTAAGAAGAAGGCAACCGCACACTACCTTGAGAGTGATAGTAAATGATAAAAACCTTTTATTGAAGATCCATAAAATCCAAAACGACAAACCAGAAACAGGAGGGTAAAAAACAGTTGACGTGTTTCACGAAACTATGTTCGCTTAGTCATAACCGTTAAGTTATTGTAAATGACTAGTAAATGTAACTATATTTTTCTGCAAAATGACTGTGGGTTTATCATTCTGTGCAATGACCACTAGCTTTGCCTGACCTAAAGAGGACTAAAGGCTATTTTATGTATCTCTTTTTAATTTAGGTAAATGCAGGCTGCATAAATTGTATACATTCATGTGGTTCTGACAATCAGCTCTGCCCAAAGGACTAGAGATACACTATATTGTCAAAAGTATTGGGACACCTGCCTTTACAGGCACATGAACTTTAATGACATCCCAGTCTTAAGCCCCGTACACACGCGTCGATAGTTGGCCGTGAATTTTCAGCTTGTTAGTATGATGCTTTTGACAACCGACTCCGACTTTTCAGCCGAAAATCTGGTGTGCAGGCTATAAAATTTTTGTTGGCCGTCAACACAACGTCCGATTTTCGGTCAGTCAGTACAGATTTCGGCAGACAAAAATCTGATGAGCAAGACTGGGCATGCTCAGAGAAATAAAAACACACGGAAAGTAAACCAGCACATGACATCACTTCTGAAGTAGAATTTTGTTGGCCGAGAAAATTTGTGTGCAGTCTAGGCACATTCCAACCAACAAAACACAACTTGGACAAAAGACGGCCGATCGGTCGGCCGATAATCGTTGCGTGTGTACGAGGCATTAGTCCGTAGGGTTCAATATTGAGTTGGCCCACACTTTGCTGCTATAACAGCTTCAGCTCTTCTGGGAAGGCTGACCACAAGGTTTAGGAGTGTTTCTATGGGAATATTTGACCATTCTTCCAGAAGCATATTTGTGAGGTCAGGCACCGATGTTGAACGAGAAGACCTGGTTCGCAGTCTCCACTCTAATTCATCAAAGGTGTTCTGTTGGGTTGAGGTCAGGAATCTGTGCAGGCTAGTAAAGTTCCTCCACCCCAGACTCGCTCATCCATGTCAATTTGGACCTTGTTTGTGCACTGGTGCGCAGTCATGTTGGAACAGGAAGGGGCCATTCCCAACCTGTTCCCATGAAGTTGGGAGCATGAAATTGTCTAAAATGTCTTGCTATGCTGACGCCATAAGAGTTCCCTTTACTGCAAATAAGGGGCCAAGACCAATTCCTAAAAAACAACCCCACACCAAATTCCCCCCTCCCATAAATTATTTGGACCAGTGCACAAAGCAAGGTCCATAAAGACATGGATGAGTGAGTTTGGGGTGGAGGAACTTGATTGGCCTGCACAGAGTCCTGATCTCAACCCGATAGAACACTTTTAGGAGGAATTAGAGTGCGGACTGCGAGCCAGGCAACATCAGTGCACACAAATGTGCTCCTGAAATAATGGTCAAACATTCCCATAGACACATTCCTAAACCTTGTGGACAGCCTTGTTGAAGCTGTTATAGCGGCAAAGGGTGAGCCAACTCAATATTGAACCCTACGGAGTAAGACTAGAATGCAATTAAAGTTCATCAGCGTGTAAAGGCGGGTGTCCCAATACTTTTGACAATATAGTGCATATCTAATAGTTTACCAATTGGGACTGAAAAATAGCATAGCATTCATGTGGATGTCATTAAAGTAAACCTGTGATTTGATCGTACAAGAAAAAGTTAAATGTTACTTAATTCTGGGCCCTTCAGCTGTTGTATTTACCTTCTCTTTTCTTCACTGTCACTTTGTACACACGTGGGAGCGATAAAAAGTAGTCCTGCGTGAGCCCCAAATCTCAGCATTTAGCTTTCACAAGGCTAAGAACTCTCTTCCCACCATCATATGACAGCACTTGATGTCTGAGTGGCCAGTTGCCTACCACCAGTGCTATCATGTCAGGGGAACAGGAGTAAGTCACATGCCCCTCCATACCTCAATGTACAAGCTATATCATTTTGCTTCCCGGGGTAAAATGGTTTCTTGGAAAGGTAAATATACAAAGCTCTGGGAGCTGCAATAAAATGAACATGAGGTGGCAAAGCACAGGTTGACTTGAAAATGAATTCAGTTCTGTGAAGTAACAAAACTGCCATTTGCTGGTATGCATTGAATGCAAAAAAAAAGTGCTGTGCATGTAGACATAGTTACTTTTGTAAAATTACACAACTTTATTTTGTAAAATGAATAAAGACTATCTAAAAGCTACAGTAGATGAGTAATGTAAATCCAAGGCAACGAAAGAGTTACAGCATTGAGGTCCTCTGGAAAGTTCATTTCTTGTCTGTCTTTGTAGTTTTTTTTGTACCCTGCACCCATGACAGTAACATTGAGTGTAGGCTATCCCAGAACAGAAAGCGCTCAGTGTTTTTAACTGCTCACAGAAGCTGCTCTCATGCATCAAAACTGTGCCTGGAAAGAAAGATTTGTCACAGTCCCTGTTAATGCTTTTCATGCTTGGGGACCAGGAATTCCTACAGCGGTCACATCTGACAGTGAAGGACAGAAGGGGTATCTGTATTCTTCTGCAGCTTGTGCTGACACTGAGAACTTGTGACTTTGGGGTGGATAAGGCACACCTTCTTTTTAGTTTCAGAAAACAGTTTTGAAGTTCTTGAAAAAGCCAAAAGTTACTGTTCTGAGCTCAAAACACTTACTAGCAGCTGGTCTGGCACTTCAGCATGACATATATATATATATATATATATATATCTATATATATATATATATATTATATATATATATATATATATATATACATATATATATATATATATATATAGAGATAGATAGATAGATAGATAGATAGATAGATAGATAGATAGATAGATAGATAGATAGATAGATATAGATATATATACACAGTATATTCCCTCCAGTAAAGCACCATTTTTGTCAAATGAACACTCCTCCCCAACAATTTTGTCAACTCTTTCAAAAATAAGCAGTGTGTGTGTGCTGACCTAACAACTCTTTACCTAACAAAAAAAAAACAGGCCTATACCACTTACTGCAACCCTCCCCACCCCTACCACTATCATTCACACACTTTTATTTTACTAATTTTCATACATTTAACACCCAACCCTAAAACTTAACCTAACCCATAAGCCCCGTACCCATGGACGAATGTCGGGCGACATCAGCCGGTTTAATAAAAACTCATAGTGTGTACCAGGCTATAGAGTGAGCTCTTTACTTACTAAAGCCTGGTACACACTATGAGGTTTTTTTTCCATTCAACCCTGCAGGTTGAAGGAAAATAATACTGTCAGGTCCGGTCGGAGCCGTTGTACTAACGATCCAACATTAGTACAGCGATCTTCCCCGTTGAGCTGTCATTTTCTTACAGGGGGCGGCCTCCCCGCGCCC
This sequence comes from Pelophylax lessonae, assembly GCF_965119305.1. Taxonomy (NCBI): domain Eukaryota; kingdom Metazoa; phylum Chordata; class Amphibia; order Anura; family Ranidae; genus Pelophylax; species Pelophylax lessonae. The sequence goes on from NC_138773.1 coordinate 198,464,517, forward strand.
GAACACTCCATTGGCTGAGAGCACTGATCGGGAGTCGGTCTTCCAGAAGCCAGCCAAGCTTCCTATACGCACGGGCCGAATGAAGGCCAGTTTTTTTTTAACCTTCCAATGTCGTCCGGCATTTGGCCTTGAGTTGTGAAGGAAGGATAAGCATGGCTGCCCTGGAGCAATAATAAGTAGTAGTAGTTAAAAAAAAATGTCAGCAATGTCAACTCAATATTTCCGTGATGTGGAAAAATAAAGGTTATATCTGTCTAATCCAGATTATATCAGAAAGATCAATAATAGTAGAACTTTTTTTAATCAGCCTATTTTGACTTGTACCAGCAGAGTTGCGATGATGCAGGTTTGTAATTCTGATTAGATCAAAATGATATGATAAATTGTTCTGGATCATGCTTTGTGGTCTGTTTCCTTTCATTTATGTTTGTGTTGAGCAGACGTGGTTTTGTTTTTTTTGTTTTTCTTTTTATCTAACATTCAGCTCAGGGGATGCGAGGAACTGGGGATAATTTAATAAAGCTATAGCAACAGTCCCACACTAAAACAACTGTACCCACTTTTTGATTTCTTGATTTCTTCTTTCTTAATGTAGAAGACTTTTGTATTGCATCATTTTAAAGTAGGTTTTTGCATGCAGATGTTTATATAGCCTTAAAATGTATTGATAAAGAATATTAATAATATAATTTCCCTAACACTAGTAAGTAAATCTGGCACTCTAATTGAGTTTGATTAACCATGTGTTGAAAGTAAAGCTAATGAAAAAGTGACCTGATTTTATTTTTTTAATTGCTTCTTTCAGTGAGCAGTAAAAACTATTTACGCCTGCCCAGCAGCGGGAGAAAAGAGGGACAACATGCACGTTTAATAAGCCCCAAAATGCACCAACACAGGTGTGTCCTCTGTTTGGTGTTCCGCTATCGTGCTTCAGGAACTAGTGATGGAATGTTGCAGGTGCTAAGAAGATCTAGCCAAGAGAACAAGTTACTGTGGAAAATAACAGAAGAGCCAGGAGGTGAATGGAAAGATGGCCGCATCCTCTTGCAAAGCGATGAGGGAGATTACCAGGTATGCAAAACTGTAGCCCATGCTAGATTACATCTATTTAATTCAGAAACTTTGAATATAGAAATCATCTTCAGTAGACATGCACTGTTAAGTACATTTTAAAGAGGAAGTAAACTCCCCTTGTTTGTTTGTACCTATTGGTAATCCTATATTAAGGCTTACCTATAGGTACTGTAAATATCTCTTGCAGGAGATATTTACTGTATACTGCGCTGATTACATCACTGGCACATGCACTTTGAAGGAACGACCGTCTGTGCCGTTTCTTCATGGTCTGTGCCGTGAATGGTGGCTCCTGCACGCATGCACAGGAGTGACATTATCGAGGCTCTGGCCAATCACAGTGCCGGTGCCCGTGAACCCCCTAAGAAACACTGGGGAAGATATCGGGCATGTCAGCGGCATGTGGGAACCGTTTCAAGGCTTTGTTTCTAAGGTAAGTATTTTATAATGAGCTAGTATGCGTCACATACTAGCTCATTATGCCTTTGTGTTACAGGTTGTTTGTTTTTTTCTTCATGGGGGTTTACAACCTCTTCAAAGTGTAACTAAAGACAAAACTTTTTTTTTTTTTTTGGACAGAGTGGAGATGGTTTAGACCAGTGTTTCTCAACTCCGGTCCTCAGGGCCCACTAACAGGCCAGATTTTAAGTATTACCTTGAGGAGATGCAGACTAGAGTACTGCACTCACTGAGCAGCAAATGGTATCACCTGGGATGTAATTATCTTGCAAATCTGGCCTGTTAGTGGGCCCTGTAGGCCAGGGTTGAGGACCACTGGATTAGAGCACCTGTTAGTTTAGGTAAAGGAAAATCACAAATTTTGGGTTTTTCCTAGAACATCAATAAGGGGAAATCTTCCAATGGGGATAGTAGCTCTTGTGATCTGGGGGGCTCCAATGAATTACCATAATTTGCAGGGATTTCCGCTCACTTCCTGTTTTGGCTATGGGACATGAGAAAAACTTACAGCAGTTATAAGCCTCCCTTATTCCATCCAAACTGAAAAATAAAAGTTTTACTTTAAGGACATGTCAATGTCAGTCAAGGACATGACATTCTTAGGGTCCTTTCACACGAACGATCTGATCAGATCTCCCTGGCAGTTTTTCAGGTGGACCTGATCAGATCCTCCATGCATCCCTATGGGGCAGCGGATGTCAGCGGAGATATCTCCACTGACACCCGCTGCTATCCGATTCCCATCCTGTCCGTGAAATCCGGATGGATGGAAACCCTATTTTCCATCCGTCCAGCAGATTGGATCAGATGGGATCCGTTCTCATCCGATTCCCCCATAGAGAGCAGCGGGGAGCTGACTGCTCCGTCTCCGCACACAGAGCGGAGACGGAGCTGTCACCTGCCTGCTCAGCGGAGATCGGCAGATCTATCCCCCGTTGAGCAGAGAGCGGACCGCGACGGACAGCACATCATGTGAAAGGACCCTTAAGGACATGGGACTAGATAGCCAACATAAGACATTTTTGCTGACAACCATATTACTTCAGTGTAGATTAATCCAAACGCAGAGTATATACCAGTCAACAGTATGTATCAGTCAAAAATGCCATTTTCTGAAGAGACCAAAACAAGAACAGAGAATTTAAAAAATATATATTAATCTGAGCAAAAAAAAAAAAAAAATTATATATATATATATATATATATATATATATATATATATATATATATATACAAAATATAACATTTTGGTGTCTGGGCTTAAAGTGTTACTAAACCCAGGACCCTGCATTCACTATATCTGGTCTCCCACAGTACACAGAACATGGAAATGCAATTATTTTAGTAAATATAAGCTGCTAAATACCTTTTCTCATCAGCAGTATATAGCAGTCTTGTGACTTTTATGAGTGTCTAGTTAAAGCTTGTAGGAGGAGTGTTCATTCTACTCTAACTGTCCTATGAGGCTGCAGGAACCCTAACCCTCTGTCCAGAGAGTGCTGATTGGCCCTGTGCCGATCACATGCACCCTTCCAAGAAAAAAAAAACTCGCTAGCAATACACACCAAACTGAGCATGTGCAGAGTGCCCCCAGGCTCTGTTCTATCAGAGGATAGATTAGGGACAGTGGAAGAAGGGGAGGATCAGTGAAGACAGGATTAAACTGCCTTTTTACATAATGTGGAGGATTAACCCCTTAGGTTCCACAGTGAGTATAGCAAGCATGCTTTACTTAATATACAGACTGATTTTACTGTTGTGTGTTTAGTAACACTTTAATACCACTTAAAGGTGAGAATCTTATCTCAGGTGATGCACTTTATTGGTCACATAAGAAAATATTTTAACGTCATGAGCTTCCTTCACATCCTGTTAATAGTGATTTGATTGAAATCACAGCAATATTTCCATAGTGCCATGAATGGGCAGAATAACACTTGGCAAAAAGGCGCGTGAAGATCTGTTTCAGTCAATGCCCAACATTCCTGGGTTGGAATAGCAGGCCATAATATTAGTGGATCAGGAAAACCGATTTATATATCTAGATAAACTGAATGAGTGTCATCAACTTGACACATTATAACAGAATTAAATAGGGCAATTGGATCAAAGCGTTTCCGCTTTTTAAAACATTTTCTTTACTTGTAGCTAACAAAACACATTTCTAGCCTCTGGAGAGACATTATCATGACTTTTTCTGTTTCATATGGTAGGAATAAAGTTAAACAACCATTTAATATGATAATTGTATACATTATACATATTTGTACTTTCAAAATTATTTTCCATGTGTGGAGTTTTGAGTTCCATTTAAAAATAGCCCCTAACTGACATGATATTAATTAATGTGCATTTTTAAAATCAGCCTCATGCTCAGTTTAAATTTGTTTAAATATCTACATAATCCTTTAATCCACAGTGAGTATGAGGATTTTTGAGTTGTTACAGGCTTAGAACAATGAAGGGACAGTACTTTTTCCAGATGACTTTGATTTCCACCTTACTGCTGCTTACTTTGTGACCTGCTCTACCTAACTGGCTGTTGTACGCAATGCTAGATTTCTCCAGTAGGAGGAGCTGCAGATGAAATCAATACCTGCTACTATTTGCAATGGTAGTTGGCAAGAGTTGCAGAAGATCGAGGAATCCATGTATTTTTCTACAAAGTAAAAACACAATCTCATGGGGATTTCTGTGTTTTCATCCTAAAAGTATTCCAGACAGCCTTATCTTTCCTTTGTGTATTTCATCAATATGAAATATACATAAAAATGCTGAACTACAATTACAAATTCATCACAACTGAATTACAGGCAAATGAAAACAAAAATTAAAAACCTGAAGAAAGTTTGAAGAAATAAAAAACCTTACCTGATAAACTATTTGTATTTTTTTTTTTAAGCCAGCATTGTAGTGGTAAAACTGACCCTTTTCCCCAATTAACTAGTTTATTAACTAAAACTGGAGAGTGTAAAATTTGGTGCAACACAGCATAGAAACCAACCAGCTTCCAGGATTATTTTATCAAAATTGAACAAGCTGAAGTTAAAATCTGATTGGCTACCATGCAGAGCTGTACCAGATTTTTCACTCTCTAGTTTTAGTAAATCAACCTTGTCATGTCTTGCTGCCATTTTCAATCCGACCCATGATCCAGACCATTATCTGCCTTTGTAAATCAGCTCAGTTTGGCCATACATTCTATAATTCTGGTGGGCAAAGCTTTGGCTTACCCCCTCATAAAACCCCTGCCCAGGTATTGATGCCAGGAGTGTGGGCAGTTACATGCTATGTTAGCAGGACCGTTGTTATATATAGTTCTAATTCTGTAAAAGAATGCCCATACATGTTCACATTTGGAGATAGCTGCCAGGGCTGTTGGGACAAGTAGTCCAAAAAGCTGCACTTACTTTACAAGCTGGAATTGTTTTTCTGCTTACATTAAGGTCTCATAGATTCAATTTGGAGCTGCTGTGCATGATCACATGCACCAACTTTCAGAAAATAATTATAGCACTTATATACTAGACTACATTTTAAATTATTAATTTTAACACATTTTTCTATTGTTGTCCAAGATGTGAATTTTAAAGGTAAAAAAGATCAAAGATAATCTTGTATTAATACCGGACTAGCAATGAGTGCATACAAATGTTGGGTAACATTGCCCATGTTACACCTGGCACTACTGTAGAACCCTACCCTAAGCCAGAACCTTTTTTCTTAGTTTTAAATAGATTGTAGAAGAGTAAGAAAATCTACCATCTTTTTATTGATGTCTATTTCTCATTGAGCTGGAGGGAAGAGCAATCCAATCAGATGCAGTCACTGTTTGGATATTCAAACAGCAGCGGGTGCCAAGACTGTCTGAATATAATAGAAAAGAGATTCCTCCATCAGCACTATTTACCATTATCATTCAGCCCACAGATCAAGCAAAAGAAATCTAGTTGCGTATGACTAGCCTAAATTGCCCCAACATGAACACATGTAAAGAAACCTGCAGTAAAAAAAGAAAAAACTAAGTTTTGGGTAGATTTGGGCTTTAAAATAAGTGATAAACTCATATGCAGTATAACTTTATGGTTTTTAAATATGTTTCTGCTATAGACTTTCTATAAACAGCAAATGTTCAACCTTTGCTTTCTATAAACAGCAAAGGTTGAACATTGGGCCTATAATGTACCCACTTACCGATGTCAGTGCTGTGGGTGGGCACTTATGCAAAAAAAAGAAAAGAATTACAGTAAAAAAGAAAATTATGCAAAAAAAGGCACTTATTCAAAAAAATAAAAAATCAAGTCAATGTATACTTATAGCTTCTAGCCCCGTACACAAGGGCCGAATGTTGGGTGACATTGGCCAATTCAAAAAAAGAAAACGTCTGACATTCAGCCCGTGTGTATGCCAGCCGGTCCGACGGTTTGTCCGGCTTCTATCAGACGTGCATGCTGAAAAACCAGCAGCTGACTCAGAGGGGGAGATCTCTGTACTAACGTCGGATTATTAGTACAGCGGCTCCAACCGTAGTCAACTGTTTTTTTTTTCATTCAACCCGCTGGGTTGAACGTAAAATAACTCATAGTGTGTACTAGGCTTTAGTCTAAGCTTGAGTTCCAAGCCCCGGACAAAGGGAAACAAAAACTGAATTCATTTTGTGGATGTTTCCTAATTTCTTTTTGCTACCTCTCTTTTCCCAGCTGTGCCTCTCAAAACCATAATTATAAGTCTAGGCGTTACCTGGATAATGCAAGGTATTCTTAATTACAGTGAGCCTTAAATTTGTCTCAGGCCCCGTTAGACATTTTTTAAAATCCGTGATACCTTACAATGTGCATATATTATGAGGTTAATAAATTGTCAACGGACTGCGGGAGAGAATCCAACTTCCAAGTGATTTGAATTAAAGGGACAGTTCTGGCAGATATGCAATAAGAGATTTGTATTAAGAGGATTTATAGTGTTTATTTTAATATTACAGGAGAATCTGGATGGCTCCCATCGGAGACTTCAGTTAAGCAGAGTTGTTTTCATTCTGTTTCTCGTGTTGTTATAGCAACTAAATGGTACGCTGCTTGTTATTCAGAAAGCACTGATCTATAGCAGTATTTGGGTCTTTGTGGATGGCATTAGGCGTTTGATGTATTCGGGAGAATTTTGAAGTCTTGTCTTGCTACAAAAAAAAAAAAAATATTCTTCACTCCCTGTAGTTTAGACATCCAGGTATCAGCTCTATGTTTCAACTGTGATTGTAATCAGATAGAAATGAAACATCAGCCCAAACAGTCAGCATAAATGGAATAAAGACAGCCTTTGAAAGGTACATGTGTTGTACTCAATATGTCATAGGAGCTGCAGGTTTTTTTTTGGTTACATAAAGCTTTTACTACATATAGTAATTTTTTTCTAAAGATAATGCTTGCCCTCTTGTCAACCAGTTAAACAGCGATTGTGTCTCTTGTCTAACTGATATATACATATATATATATATATATATATATATATATATATATATATATATACACATTCATAATACCTGGTTCCCAGGGAAGAGGAATATCTACACGTATACTTGACACGTGGCTATATTAAAACCTTACAATAATAAAATTTCCATATTTATTCTTTTGAAATTTAGAAATTTCTAAAGACCCAAAGATTCTGGGTACATTTGAGTGTAAGCTTATACTTAACATTCCAAGCAGTAGATAATTTTCCATAGACTGCAGTGGTGTAACACAACCAAAGGACAGACCATAGTTTTACCAAAAGAAGGATTAATTTGATAGTTTTACCATTTCCGTAGTGATTTCTGAAAGGTTTGAGAGTTTTCCTTTAGTTACGCACGTCTATGTTTATATCTATTAGGAAATACACAGAAATATTGTAGCTCTGAGGTCATAAGTCTTTCTTTAAAACCAAAGAGGACACAATCTGTATTGAACTTGTATAAGCTCTCTCTACATTTTTGTGGTGCTGGGTTGCTCCAGTTCATAACTTACTAGAGGGTCGGTGGTTTACCCGGCCACAATATTATGAAATCTGAAGTTTATCTAAACTTCTAAATAGAGTATCTTTAGTATTCTATATAGCAGGGATCCTCAAACTACGGCCCTACAGCTGTTGCGGAACTACACGTCCCATGAGACATTGAAAAACCCTGACATTCACAGACATGACTAGGCATGATGGGAATTGTAGTTCCTGAACAACTGGAGGGCCATAGTTTGAAGACCCCTGCTATATAGCGTAGTCATTTTTTTGTACAACATTATGCTTTTATTTTTTTATTACCTTAGGGAGATTTCCTTTTACTTCCTGTATTGTAGATATAACAGGACGTGAGAGGCAATCTCTCCTAAGTGATGGGAAGTCCTTCCATGGACAGTTGTCACCAGAAGAGGTCTCCTCAAGATATCCCCTCTATCTCTGTTCCATTAACAACTATAAAATGTTGGATTTCCCATCACTCCTCCCGGTGACAATGTTTACCAGGACATGTAGAAAGGGTGAAACTCCCCGGCAGGAAGACAGGAATAAAGATTTCACAGAGGTTTTAACCTTTCTATAATGTTGGCTTTAAATATACAGTAAGTAAAAAAACAATCCAACAGGTAAAAAATAAGTATTTTTAGTTGGTAACATTAGTGGAGAAAAAAATAGTTACCGTACAGACAGGTAGACTCATAAAAGACTCATAAAAGAGATGGAAGGCTTTGAGATTAAACATACGGGATATATAACGTATGTGATTTACTGTATATTTCACATGTGTGGTTATGCAGCTTATCAAATGATCAGAGCAGTTTATAAATAGCACAGAAACGCAGATGATGGGTGATAATAAGGTAGGAAGATCTGACATGGATTGCTCTTGAAGTGGCACATGAATGGATCCATTGGCAACAAGCAAAATCTAGGTGCTAATCACTTGTCAAACATTGTAGGAGTTATTAGACTGTACTTATGAAAATCCTTCTATCAAGAAAATGTTTATGAAGATGTGTGAAAAACACATTCTTTCTTCTTAATGGTATCTATCCAGTAACTCACGCTCTTGTATACATGTTTACGTATTATTACCAATACGCTTTTCTCTCTATCCCATTGACAATGTATCCAATTCACTTACATTTCAAGCCTATAGCAACAAAGTCGAAATGTCCTTTAGTGAAAACCATTCTGGAAAGAAATCCATAAACAGCCATTTTGGCATTTAATTAAATTGTACTCCTGTTTTATGGCAGTCACTGTTTTTGAAAAGGCCACAAGGTTCGGAACTGATGCAAATTCTTGCAAATGGCTATTGAAAGGCTAAGCTGCTATTTTTCTTGTGCTGTTCCCTTTTAACGACAGACATGATTGCATTGATTATTGAGGAGATAAGCAACTGTATTAATCAGCAGTCAGTGAGGAAGTGCCTTGCTGCTGGAAAAGAAATTGCATTTTAAATTCTAATTGTTTAGTTTTCAACCAGAGGAACCCATAGCTGATGTTTAACAGACCTCTTTGCGCTTTTCTTGGTCACCTATAGCAGCAAGGATGCACTCAGCCCATTCTGAGAAACTAATTTTAAATACAAATTATGTGCATAGTGTAGTAAATGTAGAATTGTATGCAACACGATATTCAACACAATAACCCCAGGCCAAGTTGTATTGGGCAAAGGGGAGTCTATTTACATCCGTAGTAACTAGGCTAAAGTAAATCCAATGCTGGTTATTTGATGATTTTGAAATAAAGACAGAAAAAAAATATGAAAAGTCTTTGGCTATATAAAATAATTTAAGAACATTATATTTTATATAGTTGTTGTAGTGTTATAGTTGGGAGATGCATCCTGTACTTGTGTTTTAATAATGTGGATGCAGATTATGCAAATACATTAGGTCAGAAGGGGCAGTCAAATGCTGGTAGACTGATAAACTATCCAGTATTTGCTAGGGATGTGACCTCATAAGGCCTTAGTGGTGATAACTAAGTAGTATACGGATTAAGAAACAAATGATGTGTTTACAGGCATGAAAGTATATAAAAAAGTCTCAGCACTCAAGTCTCAGTGCTCTTTATAATCGTTCCTTTCTCCCCAAAGAAAAGAAAAGGGAGCAAATGTCAGAGGTTTTAGGAAATATCTCAAAGCTTTTAGGTGCTTGGCTTTTGAAGATTATTCTTTTTAGTATTTTGCTTTTGTAGAGTAATATTGACCAGTCAATTTCTTAATCTTTCTTTGCAGGTTGTCATTGACGGGACTGTTGGAAGGGGCCAGCCAGGAGAGATAGCTGTGGATGACATTCGAATAGCTAATGACATCCCTCTGGAAAACTGTATGGGTAAGGCACGATCAGATATTATTTTGTTGGCTAAGTTTCCTGTCAAACAGGTTTGTGAGCAATGAAAGTTAAACAGTATGCAACTAATGTTATTAGTGGCATAACCAAGGACACTTTACATTTTAACCCCCCCCCCCTTCCAACACACATACAAACTAGACTTGTAAGGGCCTTTTCACACAGGCTTTACGTCCGGCGGACTCCGTTATGCTCAGTGGTTGATTAATCCGCTGATTCCCGCTGAGCAGGCGTCTGACAAGTCACTCTCCGCTCTTTGTGCTGAGACGGACCTGTCAGATCCCCGCTCTCCTCTATGGGAGATCAGATGAAAATTGACCGCCTGTCCATTTTCATCCGATCCTATCCGATCCTCCAGACAGATGGAAAATAGGGTTTCCATCCATTTGGATTTCACAGACAGGATCGGATTGGATAGCAGCGGGTGTCACCGGACATGTCACCATTGACATCTGCTGCTCCATAGGGATGCATGGAGCATCTGATCTGGTCCGCCTGAAAAACTGACAGGTGGACCTGATCGGAAAGCCAGTGTGAAAGACCCTAAATGTACTCATTATAATCTGCGAATAAATGCAAAAAATAGATTTGGTCACTATGGGGGCATTGGTATCTTGATGTCCAATCCTATATAATTACATTGCCAAAAATGTTTTAAGTAACCCTATAGCAATTGTAAAGCTTTCATTTTTTTTTCTTTAAATAATAAACATGTCATATCCACCTGCTGTGTGCTAAGGATTTGCACAGAGCAGCCCTGATCCTCCTCTTCTGGGATCCCCTGCTGGAGCTCCTAGCACCTCCCCCCTGCCAAATGCCCCCATAAGAAGCCACGTCCCTGGAGGCACTTGTGCATGCTCAATCCTGAGCCAGGCTGTTTGTATCTATTCAGACACAGAGCCGGGCTTGGTCACCTGCTCTCAGGTTTTGACTAATAACAGCATGAGCCAATGGCTTCCGCTGCTTTCAGCCAGGCCGGTGAGACAGGGAAAGGGGAGAAGAGTTGCTGCAGGTGTGCCCATTTTATGATCAAGATTGGGATCAGGTGAGTATTTGGGAGGGGCAGGGGGGAGGCAACTATACAAAGGTTTTTTACCCTAATGCAGAGAATACAGTAAGGTAAAACACCTTTTACTTTAACAGCCACTCTAAATTAGTATCTTCATACTAAATGATTTCAAATAAACAAATGGAGAATTGGATATGTTTGCCCTAGTGAAATAAATGCCTTGTGGTCCACTTGCACCAATTTATAGCACTAATATGTATTCATCCTTGCTTTACTCATTAAGGTTCAAATCCACACTTCTCCCAAAAAAGTTCACCGCTCAGTATAACACTGCACTTTTCCAGACCCTTGTCTCCACTATTCTTTCCTAAATGTATTGGCTAGATATTATAGCATTAATGTGGGACCCCCCTAATAGCAAATTACAGTAAAGTGGTATTACCCTGTGGAAACCTAGTCCTGAAAACCCATAAATACTTTACATACCAACATGGATATGCAGAGTCTCCTTCAGACTATAAGGGTCCGCACTGGAATCCTTGGGTTCCATATTTAAATCAATTGTGAGAATGGAAGATAAAACAGAAAGGGTGGCAACATTTCCCGACAGCGGTAAAGACCCAGAAAATCAGCAAATAACACTTAAAAAATGACAAAGTAAAATGATTTCTTATGTCTCTGAAATGAGACATTAATCCTGACATAATTATCATCTTTAGGAATGCAGGTAAATTAATATCCCACCAGGAAGATTTTACTATCATTAGCACATTCAGCAAGGTGTCCTAGCATTGATGAGCTGAATGCATCAATAGACCATGAACTAGCAAATAACTAAAACATCATGTATTATTTTACTGTTTTTAATATCCTGTCCCATTGGATGCATACCAACTAACAGCAAAATCACATTGAAGGGCTGAAACATACTCAGGATAGTTGTTCAGCCTCTCTCTGTCAAATTCATCCAAAGTACTGTGGTTGTTCTAGGTGAGAAAAGGTTACCACAGTGGTTGCATAGGCTCACATGCAAAGTAAATATTAGGTACTCGTATGAACATGATTAATAATATCCAGTAGAAGTCCAAATCAGCATCAACTAGCTTTAGGTTCCATTCTAATACCTAGACCAGTGATGGCGAACCTTGACACCCCATATGTTTTGGACCTACATTTCTTATGGTGCTTATGCACCCTCCAGTGTATTGAGCATCATGGGAAATGTTGTTCTAAAACATCTGGGATGCCAAGGTTCGCCATCACTGACCTAAACATTCAAATGGCACATATATATTACTGAAGGAAAGGGGTAAATGTTTGGAAATATAATATATACAATGCAATTCTTGAAATAGAGTTAAACTTTAATAAAAATATCTGCGCTTGAGTTCCTTGGTCTGTACATCTTTTCTGGAGATTATAGGGGGCTTCTTCCTGTTGGATTTTTTATTTATGTTTTATAATGGAAAATGCAACAGAAGGCATTAGAATATGTAAGAGCTCCCAGAACTCCCATAGCTGGGAATGATGACAGAGACATTTCACTGAGGGAGAACCCATGACACGTTAAAAGTAAATGAGCTGACTAAACCCGCCAGCCTCCACTTATAACAAAAATTTCACTTTTGGCTGAACTAGTTCTTTAAGTTAGGTACTGAGGTTTTCTTGTTTTATGACATTATTCAGATGGGATTTAGAATATTTGGACCAGAAATGTAATTTTATTGTTATAGTGGTGATAATTTATATGTGAAATTTCCACATACTCTATCATTCTGCAAAGCAAGAAAACAATGAAGTAATATGTCGCAGAGCCAGAAAAAACATAAATATTTTCTACATAGAGATATCTATTGCTCTCTAGATAGGCAATAAGTGGCTGACTGATCACTTTGGGATATGTAGTTCAGATGTTGATGACAAAATATTCTTGCTTTAATTAATGATAGTCATAGAAGCCATGCGAATATAATTGTTCTGTTCCTCTCCAGGATTACATATCAACAGCAGGGATGTTGTTCCTGGTGCTCTGAGCGGAATAGACCAAACACCTAATCAATAGGCAACTCTTGCACTCATGCCCGGCATCGACATTGCATATTAAATCAAATGTAATGAATCCTGTGGGAGACGAGTACTTGTATCTGAAATTAACATACCAATGTGGTTTACAACATTGCCTGTACCCAATACGAAGAACAAAACAGCATTTCAATATTGAACAGTAAACTTCAGGAACGTCAGAAATGTGTTTAAAATTTAGCAGGTCTTTAATATAAAACCTCTGACCTTGCTCTGCTACAAGGGGCCATTGTTTGACCTTGGAAATATGTGAACAGTAAAGCTCTTGATACTAATACACACCCCCTGCCCTGATACTAGTACACACACACTGTGCCATAATACTAATACACACCCCCTGCCCGGATACTAGTACACACCCCCTGCCCTGATACTAATACACACCCCCTGCCCTGATACTAGTACACTGTGCCGTAATACTAATACACACCCCCTGCCCTGATACTAGTATACACACACTGCCCTGATACTAGTACACACACTGCCCTGATACTAATACACACCCCCTGCCCTGATACTAGTACACTGTGCCGTAATACTAATACACACTCCCTGCCCTGATATTAATACACTAGTACGCACACTCTGCCATAATACTAGTACACACACTCTGCCGTAATACTAGTACACACCGCCCGCCTCGATACTAGTACACACACTCTGCCGTAATACTAGTACACACCCCCCGCCTCGATACTAGTACACACACTCTGCCGTAATACTAGTACACACCCCCCGCCTCGATACTAGTACAAACGCTCTGCCTCAATACTAGTACACACACTCTGCCGTAATACTAGTACATACTTACTGCCGTCATGCTAGTACACACACTGCCCTGATACTAGAACACACACTCTGCCGTAATACTAGTACACACCCCCCGCCTCGATACTAGAACACACACTCTGCCGTTATACTAGTACACACCCCCCGCCTCGATATTAGTACACACACTCTGCCGTAATACTAGAACATACTTTCTGCCATCATACTAGCACACACACTCTGCCCTGATACTAGTACACACACTCTGCCATAATACTAGTACAAACCCCCTATCCCTATACTAGTACACAGACTTTACCATAATACTAGTACACACTCTGCCATAATACTAGTACACACCCCCTGCCCTGAAACTAGTAAACACACTCTTCAATGATAATAATACACACCCCCTGCCCTGATACTAGTACACACCCATGCCTTGATAATGGTATGCATTCCCTGCCTTGATAATAGTTCGCATTCTCTATCCTGATAGCAGTACACACACTACCCTGAAACGAATACACATTCTCTATCCTGATAGTAGTACACACGCTCTACATTGATAGTAGTACACACTCTCTGCCTTGATACTAGTATACACCACTCACCCTAATACTATTACAGATCCCCTGATATGTGTGACACAGCAGTGCCTATTCACAGAGTATAGTGAGTACACATCACACAATTCAAGTAAATGTCTGATATTCTTCACAAAATAAGTCTACAAACTTTAAGATCCTTCAGATTTTTTAGGAGTCATCTAGAAATAATTGGATCACAATGAGTGATGAATATATGAATTTACATTTTGACCATAGATACACTTTAACATATTATATATTCCTGTTTTCTGTTATAGAACCAATCACGGCTTTCCCCCCATCAACAGTATATCCTGGTAAGTAATAAAAAAAGATGTATTATGTTTTACTTGTTAATTGTTGTGAATGTAAACATTGTGAAAATATACCTCAGCAGACATGGCCCTATCCATAGTAAGTAAAGACTTGATTAATGTCAAATGCCCATATGTGAGACTTGTTTGGCTAAGAAATAATGGAAGTCCCTACTGTAAAAACAACTTATCCGCAAACACTGACCCCCTGCTTAAATCGCAAGATACCTGGTGCTTATCCTGACCCACTTTATGTGCATGCTTGTCCCTGGGCCTGTGAGTTACAGTACTGAAGCAAAGGAATCAGCCAAACATGCAGTTAGCTTGCCTTTACAGAAGAAGAGGTCAACAATGACAGGTTTTCTTTAAAGCTGGGTTCACACTAGTGCAAATCAGATGCAGGTTTACCCAGAATCAATATATGCATGACAGGAGAGTGTGCCCAGCTGCGGAGCAGATTTCACAGGGGTCCTGTGTGTTTTTGGCTCCATTTCAGGTTCAAATTCAGGCAACAATTTGGGCCTAATGTGTCCCTGAAAGGCAGAACAGGGACACACCGGGCCCTGGCTGTGACCCGCATCCGATTTAAGTGTGAACCCGGTCTTAAGCTGAGCTCTAGGCAAGTGTTGTTTTTGTTCATAACTACATTGGTCAAGCTTGGATTGATGTAAGTATACATATTCCACACCTATCTGATCCCTGTGGAAGCTAAGAATCAATGTAGTAGCCAGTGCTACTACAGTGATCCTCGCTGTCTTGTGGATCCCATGCCAAGCTGCTTCCCTGCTGCATAGTAACTATACAAAATTGCTCACTTAGCGTGGGCACCATTCAGAGAATGTCTTGCATTTTTTCAATGAATGCAAAGCATTTTCTGATTCGACGAGGTGGAGATCACCCCATGTTGTGCAATCAGAGAATGCATGGCATTCATTAGGAAAAATGCACTGCATTCTCTGAATGGCGTCTATGTCGAGCAAGCAGCCGCCTATGGTTATGATGTAGCAGGGCGGCTGCTCGGCATCAGACTTGGAAGACAGTGAGGATCATTGTAGTTGTGTGCGGCTACTACAGTGATTTTCGGATTCCACAGAGATCAACCAGGTATGGAATATTTATGCTTACATTGGTCCAAGCTGGACCAATGGAACTGTGCAAAAAAAGAAAACATACCTGGAGTTTAGCTGTAAAGATATTCACATAAGAATGGTCCATTGATTTAGCCAGTATTTATATTTAAAGAAAATAAGATTTTAAAGCTGATTTACTAAAGCGTTTACATAAAAATGAGCGCCCGGTGTCCAGAAAAATGTGACCTCTAAAATATGGTTCATGGACCTTAAAAATGAGCAACATGTACATCAAGCCAACACATTTCAGAGGAATAGACTCCCCCTTCTTCAGGGCTGTTGCTGCTTACTATTTGGTGGGAAGGATTCCCATTCGTGGTTATGTTGGATCAAGGTTTCTGAATGACAGGATGCCGGCTTTAGTTGTATAGGCAGCAAACCTTACTAAAGAATTTAAGAATCTTTACTCACAAAATTGTGTGTAAACTCACTTAAATTATCCAGTCGTGTGAAAAAAAAAAATTCTTGCTCCGTTGGAATTTCCTATCATGTGCAAATGCATTTCAAATTATTGGATAATTGGGGGGGGAAATATTCACGCTTTTTTGAGTATAGAATGCAACTCCTTTAGTAAATCAGCTCAAATAGGTTTCCTGCTTTAGGTTTAGGAATGGTCTACATAGCTATACGGAAGCAGCTATTGTATGAATTAAAGCAACTTAAAGTGACTGTAAACCCTCTCCTATACCCAGTGAAGGGAATAGCCTCAGATGATACACAGAGATGAAATAAATCTCCCTATATAAGTTTTATTTGTATCTGCTGTCTTCATCTTTATATACTGTTTAGAAAGTATTCATAGTGTTAGATTTTTTTTCTTCCTGTTTCAGCTGTGGAGTGTAGTCTTGGCATACACTGTGTGACAGCTCATTGGAGGAAAGACACACACATCTACTCCACATAGGCAGAGGAAGGAAGCAATGTGCAGAGCTGTGCTGTGAATAGATCAGCTCTCTGCTAATCTATTTATAGCACCCACCCGACACAAAGTTTCGGCTGCTTTTATCTCCCATCTCAAAGAACTTGCCAGAAGTTATAATGCTGATAACAGAGGAACAGAGCAGCATAAAGACACAGGACTTAGAGCTTTGGAGAGATATAAGTAAACAGTACAGTTTTTTTTAATGAATCAGGTATACATCCACTTTAAGTTGGCCACACATGGATTGAAGTTCATCCAGTTCAGTAGGAACTGCTAAAATTTTGATCCATGTAATATCACTGTGGTTGTACAGAAGTTGATCTACCAGTCAACCTCTGTACCACCGCCCTATCAGATTTTCTGTGCTTGATCAGCTCTGCAGGCTATAGCCTGCCATGCTGATCAGTGTATTCTGACAGTAGGGAAGCCTCCCTGTTGTCAGAATACAATGACACAGTGGGAAAGATTCCCCCATCCACCTTGAATGTGTGGATGGGGAAATAGGGTACGTGTTTTATCCAACCCAGTGGTTGAATGAAAAGAACTGACTCATCTTTGGACTACTTTAGGCTACCAGTTTATAATTAATGCCAAAGCTACAATAACTTACTGAGTAAAAAATAGTTACACTAATGCTGGCCATACACTAGCCGAAAGATCGTTCGAAAATCTGTCATTTGGTCCGATCGTTAATTTTTTCGTCCAGTTAATGGGCACAAATAGAAAATCATTTTTAACTTTTCAGATCTGAAAAATCGAAGGAACAGTTTTGAAAATCCGCCGGCCAAACGATAAACGAACGATAAATTGAGAGGTTAATTTGTTTCTCGGCCGACCTGTTTGCCCTAGGTATATGTGACAAACTGAACGAAAAACTGATTTATTTATTTCCATTGAATGATTTATCGTTCGAAAATTTGGTCATTACATAATGGCAGGATCGTCTGCTCTCACGGCCAATTTTTCGTTTTTCGAAAATGAGTTTGCCCGATATTTCAGCTAGTATATGGCCAGCATTAGAGATGTAATTGAGCAAAATGCTGACAATCACGTAATTAATTACATATTAATATATAGCTTTTCATTATTATAGGTGGCTCAGCCAAGTATTTCACATCTTTTTTTTATAAATCTGTAAATACATTTCTGGATTGAGCTAAGGACACTTGGAAATGATACAACTTATTAGCAGTACTGTAGACAAAGAATTATCATATTTGCCCATGTAGCCCTCATTATCTTCCCTTTGTCATTTGCATTGGAGAACACGAGCATAAATATTGTCTACTGGAGACGCAAGGGATTTGTGACCGCAGCTGACCCAAGAGCTGTATGTTAGTAAAAGCTAAATTATCAATACAGTCTAATGTAGCTGGTTTTTATCATCCAGTTGATTTTTGGTTGCATCCTTATCTCAGCAATAATAACAATACAATAGATGACCTAACTGTTGTAAATCTTCCATTAAAGGCAGAGATGAAAACAGAGATTTTAAATTGTTATTGTCATCCACAATATTAGAGTGTGCCATGCTTCAGAGCAATAGATTTTATGGAGCCCTTGTCTGTGAAATTGGATCCATGTTTTAGGGAATAGTGTGTGGATAACTTCATGTTGTGTTGTCGAATATAGCTTTGTGTCTTTTAGTCTAATAACATTCTCGTTGTTATTAACTTTGGGAAACACAATCCTAATGTGTCTCCCATTATGGCAATATTTCACGTGCATTCGGCATTAAAACTAGAGGAAAATAGAGGAATGTGGCTGACATTTGCCTTTGTAATTCAATATCCAGGTGCACAAAGACTCTTGAGCAGACCTGAATCAGATATAATACATAATCCTATAATGATAATAATCTGCACCTAATTATAAAGTGCCGATTTACATAGCATATTTAGTTATGGGACATGTAATAAAACAGTGGTTTTATATGGTGAGCTTGAAACAGATTTTTTTTTTTTATACTAGTAATCCTTAAGCCATTGTATCCCGACAGCAGGGATCATGTTCCAATATAATATAAACATCCAGCTGATAAAGTTTACCTATTAAATCCGCATTTTCTATCGCACTGTTCATTTATCCTATTACATGTGATCTGTATTCCAAACTCCTTTGCTGCATATTCATTTCCATCTTAACTGACCTCTACATTAAATCTAAACAGCTAAATTTGCAGCTGAAATACATATATGAGGGCTGTTTACATGCCAAAGGATGTGCATTTCTGGCCATCCAGTCCTGAGATTTACACAGCTCTGCCACACAGACCAGCCCCGCCTAGCAGGGGAGGGGACCTGATTTTTCTCTGCTGCTGATATTGATTGGACAGTGAAAGGAGAAGCAGCAGAGTGATGAGCTCATTTCTCTGTGACTCTGCTCTCTCTTTGTATCAGCATGCTCCTTGCACTGCAGCACACCTTATTGTCTTCTTGTGCCTCTGTTACCTTCCCCTCTCCGAGCTCTGCTGTAGAGACTGCATAGTAGATTGTAAGAGGGTCACTCCAAGTGAAAGTCAGGTACTTACACTTAACTTTAATATATATATATCTATATAGATATATATATATATATATATATCTATATAGATAGATATATATCTATATATATCTATATATATATCTATATATATATATATATATAGATATATATAGATATATATATCTATATATATATAGATATATATATATATATATATATATATATATATATATATATATATATATATATATACATTTAATGCTCTAGTACATTTACATTTATTACAAATATGCCTGGAATTCAGCTTTAAAGCATATATAAACCCAAAAACAAAATTTTAAATATTGTAGCTTATCCAACTTTGAATGTGGTGGCAGCATTTGTTTTATTTTTTTATGCTTATAGGGGTTGTTTTCCTAAAACTGGAGAGTGCAGAATCTAGTGCAACTCTGCATTGTAGCCAATCAGCTTCCAGTTTTTTTTGGCAAGGCTTAACTGAACAGCTGAGGTTAGAAGCTGTTTTGGTACCATGTACAACTCACCAAATTTTGCACTCTTCGGTTTAAGTGAATCAACCCTATAGTCCTTTATTTTCATTTGGTGATTGGCCATCAACACACCTCCTGGCTAAGGCAGCCCATAGACGGTGCAAATAGACGGGTTGCAGGAAAGCAATTTGCATTATACCCCATCAACACAGGCAGTGTTCACATGGGAATCCCTCCTGCTGAGGAATTGTCTTTTCCCAAGGAGGGTGAGGTGGTGGGTGGGGTAAGCCGTCCCTGCCGGAAGAAGACAGTGATTATCGCTAGCGGCTATAGCAGCGGCTTGCTATAATCAGAAGCAAATTCAGCAGGCTGGTTGGATCCAAGGTGATTGCTCGATCACTTTGGTACATTCAGCCTGCTCATTAATGGTTTGATTCTCAGCCGGTTCCTGCCGAACCAGCCGAGATTTGAACTGTGTATGGCCAGGCCTTAGGGTGGCCACGTTCACTCCTACACTTTATGGGTGATCCGTGAAGCCCCCCTTGGGCAGCAACATTGTCAACCAGTGTAGAGGGTAGGATTGGGAGAACTAGTGGCTGTAGATGGACTTTACATAAGGTACTAACAATTTACAGCCTAGCTTCAGTTAACACGTTTTAAGCAGTTACAGCAAGGGACTATTTTTTCCTTTTGGGATAAGGGTTTTACTCATACAGTAAAACCTTGGATTACGAGCATAATTAGTTCCAGAAACATGCTTGTAATTCAAAGCATTCCTATATCAAAGCAAATTTCCCTATAAGAAATAATAAACACTCAAATGATTCGTTCAACAACCATTTATTTATAAATCCTTCAATTTATGGTCCATATAAAAAGATTATAGCAATGTGATAGGTTGTGTAACCATAAAATGTCCATCCACAAATGGCAGCCTCGACAAGGGGATAAGAAGCAAAATCCAGCAGGAGCTACAGAGTACAAAAGTGTAGCAATATGATTACATTTAACAACTCACATGGTTGATGATTAAAAGAGGCACATCTAAGTATGCAGGCAACCGGGGTAAAGCTGTCCACATAGACCATCCTCCGCCCCACCGGCTCTCACCGCCATCAGTCTGCAGTAGTGACCAGGAAGACTATCCTGCAGTAGAGCGATCCGATAGCAAGACTTGAAGCTCTCATGGAGGGCAGCATGGAAGGGATGACGTCAATGGTGGACAGCTTTACCCCAGATACCTGCGTATTTAGATGTGCCTGTTTTAATCATCAACCGTGTGAGTTGCTAAATGTTGTACCTTCAATAAATGTAACCATATTGCTACACTTAGAGGCACCTCTCTTCCCTTTTAAACTCAGTTGCAATATGACGCTGCTTGTATATCAAGTCATCGCTTGTTTATCAAGTAAAATTTCCTAAAATAAAAATGTTGCTTGTCTTGCAAAATGCTCTCAAATCAAGTTGCTCTCAATCTAAGGTTTTACTGTATCAATAAAAGCTGCCCGTAGCAAGCAGCATTGTTAGTGTTAAATGGTTTATCTCAGCCTTCTAACAGCCACTTTTGCTGACAGCTTGGCCTGTTAAAGAAAGATGAAAAACAACAGACTTGAGCCCCGTACACACGAGTAGAAATTCGGCCGGAAAATTTCGTCCGACGACCGATCTGCCGATTTTCGGCTTGTTAGTATGGTGCTTCCGACAACCGACTCCGACTTTTCGGCCGAAAAAATCCTGGTGTGCAGGCTATATCATTTTTGTACAGATTTTGATGGGGAAAAATCTTATGAGCAAAACTAGGCATGCTCAGAGATGAAAGAACACAAAGAAAGCAATCCAACACATGACATCACTTCTGAAGTAAAATTCTGTCATGCGGGAAAATTCGTGTGCAGTCTAGAGCACATTCCAACCAACAGACACCACTCTGGACAAAAGACGGACGACCGGTCGGCGAAAATTCGTTGCGTGTGTACGAGGCTTTAGAGAGTTAAAAGAGTTGAAAAACAAAGACCACTGTGTTAATGCTATTGACAGACATTTATGTCATTTTTAATTTTGCCCATAGTAACATTTGTTAACCCTTGAACTAGACCGCTGGCCCCCTTTGCAAGCAAAGACCCTTTGCTTTACTTTAACTGATTCTTCCTCTCAATGACAACAATGATGGGGCATAATTCCTTCCACTGACACCGATGGAACACAGTTTGTCTCAGTGACACCAACAATGGGGTATTATAGCTTCTCTTGCTGAAAACAGGCAGTAAGTTAATTTTTACTAACACAGAGCCTGATGACAAATTGCCAACACCTAATGAGTTATGATAACTTTGCATATGGTACCTTTGCCTTTTCTTCTCACCTACCACATTTGGCATGCTTTACTATACTGGACACTTTACCACTTGATAAATCTGCCAGGTGACTATTTTTTTAATCTTTTTACTTAAGTTACTTCTGTATTCAGTAATCACTGCCAGGGTTTCTGTTGAATTCTGGCCTCTACAAGTCATTTAACCTAGGTTTACAAGTTTTTAATGAATTCCATAAATTGTACTTATTTTTAATTAATTAAACCTAAAAAAAAAGAACCCTACAAACTTTTCAAAGTACCTCTAGAGTAGTCCAGAACTTCTCAGAAATAATTTTAATGCTAAGTTAAATTTAACATACCTATCCTCTGAAAATAATACTACTTTAGAAGAGACTGCTCTATAGGCTAAGTTCACATGTAGGCGTTTTGGGGCGTTTTTGGGGAGTTTTTCTGCTCAACAAGACAAATCCTATTCATTTCAATGGCCCCTGTTCACATCTGAGCGTTTTGACGTTTTAAGCAAAACGCCCAACGCTCAAAAAAGTACATGAGCTTCTTTTTGGGCAGATTACAGGCGTTTTTATTTTTTTCCATTGGTCACTAGTCAACCTAAAAATGCCTGCACAAAAACGCCTGTAAAACGCCTTCAAAACGCCTGTAATTGGCAACGCCAAGATGTGAACGTAGCCTTAAGCAATCTTAAAAAATAGATACAGATCAGGGAAACTTATGTTTCTCCTGAAGACTTTGAAATCCTTCACCTCTTTGGTGCCAGTCACACCATTAGTTCTTAGAATTGATCACATGGTCTTTGCCTAAGGGGCTTGGTAGACTGCTGTTCGGGCACAGCCAAACAATCAGTGGAGGCCATGTGTCCAGTGCCTTTGGCATGGTAAAGCATTGCAATCCAGAAGAATGAAACATGTCCTTTATGTTTTTCAACATTGGCCAAACGGACGTTGCTTCAAAATTTTCTTTATAGAGAGTATAGGTCTGTTGTAGGTGACTGAGTTTTAATAAATTTCGGACAGCTTGTTTTTTTTGTGTGTAATGAATCACTGCTATTTTGTGCAACCGTTGTAAATGTGTAAACCTAAAAATATGTCGGACAAGCTTTGTGCACCCGAGTCCCCCTCCCTTTTTCTCTGGCATTTTGTTTTCGTTCCTCAATTGCTTCTAAAACCAAACAAGAAAAATGTGAGGCTGTGCCAAGACCGTTACTGAATATTTTGCTTGTGCTCCTCGGTCAGAATGATCATGACTTGTGCAACAACAATCTCGCGCTCTTTGTTTTTAGCTGTCCTGTCTCTCCGCTGGTCATTGTGTTTATCAGCAATATTTGATTTGTCTCCACGGCTGCTAAGTGTGCTGTTGTATAAAAGCTCCATTATGCAGAAATCCTGCTTGTGAGCTGCTTTTCGCCTTGGCACCTTATTTGGCTATTTTATGTCTGCCTATTCCACAGCATTTTCCCTTTCTATCCGTCTGAGATATTTGTTTTGTTTTCTGTAATTGTTGGCTATAAAAACTGGATTCAAACCTAGAGCCAGTAAAAACATAGCAACAGTTTGGCCTGGTGCAGAAGCATGGTTGGTTCTCCAATAGTCATTCTGTCTAATCGCATTATTCACTGAGAATACTGCATAATTCAACCTGAGCAATGGCATTCTGTCACAAACCTGAGATAAAACATACCAAATAGATTGTTTTGTGTTCTTTTTTTTTATTTTTTTTATTTATGGTATGGAGTGGACTTTATTTCTAGGGAAAGATCCCTGCCCCCTGTGCTGAAAGTAGTGCATTAAGGATACTATATTTTAGTTTCATTTTAGGGAATGCTTATTTTTGTAAATTATTATTTATTTATTTTTATTATTATTTATTTGCTTAATGTTGACCATACACTTGTAGATTTTTGAAAGAATATTTAGATGAAAATTCTCAGTACATTCAATGGCTTGATGAATGTATTTTAAAAATACTTCAAAACCTTATTTGCTTTGAACATTCGATTTAGGAAGGTTTGAACTTTCACAAAAAAAAAAAAGCAAGAAACACATTCACTGTTAGAAATTATATAGGAAATCCCAACCTAGATGGGATAATATAGCGCTATATTATCCCATCTAGGTTGGGATTTCCTATACATTCACTTTGCACTTTATAGCAGCTGCTTATTTAATTATTTTATCATCTTTTATATAGTAGCCACATCACCTGTTTTTTTAGGCACTCGTAGGCGCGAGGAATATATTAGTTTGAATATAT
Organism: Pelophylax lessonae; assembly: GCF_965119305.1. Lineage (NCBI taxonomy): Eukaryota > Metazoa > Chordata > Amphibia > Anura > Ranidae > Pelophylax > Pelophylax lessonae. The sequence goes on from NC_138773.1 coordinate 198,488,767, forward strand.
ACATTTGCAGCACTGTTAGAAATTAGTTTACTGAAGAAATATTTCCATCCTGCTCCTTCTAATTTTCACTGCAGTAAAAAAAACAAACATTGATTTGACCTCACTGTTGATTAGAAACTTAAACGAACGTTCTTAAAATAAAAACAAATGAAGAATAAGATTAAACGCCGGTTCACATTGCAGCGACGCTACTTCGCACCGCGACCTCCGAGGTCGCGGTGCGAGCAGCGCGCCGCGACCTCGGAGCGGCCGCCACGGACTTCATAACATTGAAGTCTATGGCGGTCGCCTCCGGGTCGCCCCAAAGAAGCTCCGGACCCTTTTTCTAGGTCGGAGCGACTTGTGCCGCTCCTATTAGAACGGGTCCCTATGGGAGGCGACCTGCGGCGACCTGTGAGGCGACCAGGTCGCCTCACAGGTCGCCCTAGTGTGAACCGGCACTTACTAAAACTAGAGTGAGCAACATCTAGTGTAGCTCTGCATAGAAACGGATCAGCTTCCAGGTTTTATTGTCAAAGTTCAACTGAACAAGCTTAAGTTAGAAGCTGATTGGCTACCGTGCAGAGCTGCACCAGATTCTAAGTGCTCCAGTTTTAGTAAATCTCTCCCAAAATGTCATTATGTTTGACCTGAGGGGCTACAACACTTGATTGAACAGGAGGTGAACTGTGAAACTGTTACTTGTGCAGATATATATATATATATATATATATATATATATATATATATATATATATATTCAGATGCTTATGGACACCTGACCATCAACACCCACACAAGCTTTTTTGGACATTCCATACCTAAACCATGCACATGACTATGGTGTTGCCCCAGCCCATGACTATGGTGTTGCTCCCCAGCCCTTTCCCCTACCAGAACCACCTTGGTGGCTATAAAAGCATCTACTATTCTGGGAAGGCTTTGCACAAGATTTTGGATTCTGTCAGGGTGACTTTTGCCCGTTTAGCCAAAGAGCATTTGTGAGTTTAGGTATGAGACCTGACTCAGTCTTTAATTTCATACCAAAGATGGCTCAATTGGGTTGAGGTCAAGGCTTTGTGCAGGCTACTCCCACCATACTCACCAAACCATGGTACAATAGATCTGGCTTTGTGCAGGCTACTCCCACCATACTCACCAAACCATGGTACAATAGATCTGGCTTTGTGCAGGCTACTCCCACCATACTCACCAAACCATGGTACAATAGATCTGGCTTTGTGCAGGGGGACACAGTCATGCTTAGTCAGAAGATGGTCTTCCCTAAACTGTTGCCACAAGATTTCTAAGACATGTTAATATGCTGTAGAATTAACAGTATTCTTCACTGGAAACTTCTGAATTCAGTCATTTGGAGGGATGCCCATATAGCTGATGTTATGCTAAATGTTTGGCCATGAAATATAGCAACACAAAAAGTAAAGTGTACATTGCAGCAACTGGCAGCAAATAGTCTGTCATATTTCACTCATCAGATTCTATTCAACTGGAAACTGATTTATAGCTATAGGTTACTTCACATTGCACTTTGCTTGTTTTATTGTCACGTTGAATAAGCACACTGTTTTTTTACATCAGAACTGTATCAGGCTACTGAGGAACTGATGCATCTTTACTCTTTACATTTTGTCTTTTTAAGGCTGGATTGCTGTAGTATTAGCTTGCACATAGATGCTTAGGGTTGATTTTCTAAAGGCAAATATACAGTGCACTTTGCAAATGCAGTTGCTCCAGATGCTTAGTAAATTAGTAGAATATCTGCTGACTTCCATCATCCAATCATGTGCAAGCGAAAATTTTTCTTTTTTTCCTTGTGTTTGGGTATTCATTGCAAAGTGAAGCTTTACCTCAATTACTAAGCTCTAGAGCAACTGCACTTGCAAAGTGCACAGTCTATTTGCCTTTAGTAAATCAACCCCTGAGTCGCATATACTCCATACTGTTCCTGTCTTTGCCTGCAATGTCTTTGTTTGTGAGTGAAAAGTTAGTGGCAAATGGTTGTCCTCTGTGATTAAATGTGATATGAATCCTCTATGGTAAAAATTAACCAAGTGATATGGCTCACTTTGGCTGCTTTAAGTGACTTTCCTTTATATTCAACCAGTAACAATTTTAGGTAAAAAACCTAAAATAAAAAAAAGTTTTTTTGTTTTTAAAGTGATAAACCAGCACACTATAAGGCTCGGTTCACACTGGGGCGGCACGACTCTGTACTACTTCGGGGGCGACTTGTGCATTCCCATGCACCACGACTTCGGAGCGACTTGCAAGGACTTCACATAATGGAAGTCTATGCAAGTCGCTCCGAGGTCGCCCCGAAGTAGTACAGGACCCTTTTTCTAAGTCAGAGCGACTTGTGTCGCTCCTATTAGAACGGTCAATGGACCGCGAGGGAGTGCGACTTGTCAGGCTGACAAGTCACCTGACAAGTCGCGTTGGTGTGAATGGGGTCTAAATTGCTTTTTTAGATTCCCAAAAATGGTTACCTTGTTACCACTACCACCTGTTGCATTTGAGATCATTTTATACACTGCCTGGCCAAAAAAAAAGTCGCCACCAAAAAGAAAAGGTCACACACTATAATATTTTGTTGGCTTTGATTACGGCATACATTCGCTGTGGCATTGTTTCGATAAGCTTCTGCAATGTCACAAGATTTATTTCCGTCCAGCGTTGCCCAAGATCTTGTATTGATGATGGGAGAGTCGGACCACTGTGCAAAGCCTTCTCCAGCACGTCCCAAAGATTCTGAATGGGGTTAAGTTCTGGACTCTGTGATGGCCAATCCATGTGTGAAAATGATGTCTCCTGCTCCCTGAACCACTCTTTCACAATTTGAGCCCAATGAATCCTGGCATTGTCATCTTGGAATATGCCCGTGCCGGAAGAAAAAATCCATTGATGGAATAACCTCGGTCATTCAGTATATTCAGGTGGTCAGCTGACCTCATTCTTTGGGCACATGCAGTAACTTTCCAATAGGATAGTTACTGCATGCTTAGTTTAGTTAGTTGGTTAGTTAATTCCAGGTGGCGACTTTTTTTTTGGCCAGGCAGCGTATAACAAGTATAATCATAAAACTATAACATGGAAGCAACATTTTCTCATTAGCTTTGTAGGCAGCCATGTTTAGCTATACCATCCTGTTTTGTGTACCGTACTTATAGTAAATACGTTTTTTCATTGATAGCATGATCATCTTCTCTCCTATGGGTTGTCAGTGCTGCGGCTGCTTTGCTTTAAAGCATATGTGAGAAATTTAGCTTGCTTGAAAAAGAAGGTCACTCTGAGGTCAAGCTTTTTTCATTATTTCTGCGGCTGTTTTAGTTCCATTATACAATATGTGCCCGTACATATTTTATGCTGCTGAGGTTTTGAAGCCTCATACTATTATTCCATTTCCATCCTGTTAATCTTTCAGCGACATTGTTGTCTGTAATTAATATCGATAAAGCTGTTCAAATCGTGAAGGCAACCCATTTTTCCCCAGAAAGCAGATTCTTGGAGCACATCTAAACTTTAAATTATGCAATCTGCAATTCAGAAAACTGCATTTTATTTTTTTGTTTAGTCTGAAGAACAAATCTTTTGTAGGCTCTGAATTATGAATAGCTACACAGAGGTTGACTTACCCTTGAGAAGATGAAAAAAAAATAGTGAATTGCCTTTTCTGGTTAAGTTGACAAATTAGGAAAGTGAACAGTATTGCTGAGCAAGCAACATATAGGCACATCTACATGATAAGATATTTTGGCTGACCAAGTGTTATTGGAAACTGTATATTTCTTTAAGGTCCAACTTGAATTCTGTGGTATTTTTATATACCTCTAAGAATTTTTGCAGGATGTCTCCTGACAAACAGCTTAGCTAAGGCTAGTTTAGCTGAGATGGAAGCAAGCTGCAAAGCTTCTGATTTTAATTGACTTCTTGTTTTGCTCCCTAAGGCTTAAAGTGGACCTGTGGCTAGTCAAGTGTTGAAAACATAAACAACCAGTTAAAAAGTTTTAAAACAAACTCTAAGTGACCCCAGTATCTGCATGTACTGTAAAGTAATTCATCCTTAAAGATCACAAAAGAGACTCTGAAGGCAGTTTTCAGTTGGTTCAAACAGCTTAGTGCCGGTTCACAATGATCCGACTTGGACCGCGACTTGTCAGCCTGACAAGTCGCGGTCTGTCGGGCATGCCATTGTTCGGTACAGGAACCGTTCTAATAGGAGCGACACAAGTCGAAAAGGGTCCTGTACTACTTCGGGGCGACCTGGAGCGACTTGCATAGACATTCATTTTATGAAGTCCGTGCAAGTCGTGCCGAAGTTGCGCTACACGCGACTTCACAGGTCGCCCCCGAAGTCGTGCTGCTGCAGTGTGAACCGGTACTTACAGCATATGTTGTGTGTTTACATCAGAAGGCTGGCAGGATGTCTAGAGTCTGCTGCCAGAGAAAACACGGGATGTGGGGCTGTGATTTAAAGAGATATTAAAGCCTTCTTTTAAAAAAATAATAATAAAATAACAACCATGTTATACTTATCTGCTCTGTGCAATGGTTTTGCACAGAGCAGACCGGATCCTTCTTTTTTCAGGTCCTACGCTGATGCTTCCTGGCTTCTTCCTCCTGCCAGGTGCCCCCACAGCCAGCAGCTTGCTGTGAGGACACCCAAGCAGGTGTGCTCCCGAGCGGCAGCTCTGTGTGTCCATTCACACATGGAGCGGTGGCTTGGCCCCTTCCCCTCTGCCTCCTGATTGGCTCACTGTCTGTAATTGACAAGCAGATTGCCATGGCTGACACCCGAGCCGAGCTGCTGCTGCTTTGTGTATTCATTCAGACACGGAGCCGCGACTAGGCCCTGCCCTCTCTCTTTTGTCATTGGCTCACTGACTTTGATTGCCAGCAGCGGGTGCCATTGGCACCTGCTGCTGTTTCTAAGCCAATCAGGAGGGAGAGTCCCGGACAGCCAAAGCCTTCATGTAACATCGCTGGATCCAGATGGGGCTCAGGTAAGTATTAGAGAGGGGGAGAAGCATCTGCACACAGGTTTTTTATCTTAAAGCATAGAATGCATTAAGATAAAATACTTTCTACCTTTAGAACCACTCTAATTGAATGTATATGTTTTGCATGGTTTTATCCATATTGATGTACATATTTCTTTAAAACAGATATTTGCATAAAATCCAACACATATTGCACATTTGGCTCTTTTAACTAAATAGAAATGTTCATTAGGCCTATTGTAATTGCTGTCATACTATGTATGTATCTTGAAGTGTATGTTAATCCTAGCAATCAACTCATTTGTTCCCTTTTGGTCTAATAATATAAAACATTGAAAGAGTTATTTTATATTTGTTTGCAGAAAAGTGCCTGTTGATCCTCACAGAAATCCAATGAGCTGTGCACACTGCAGTATTATCTCAGCCAGTGTTATCAGCCCTGCCTAGTTTACCTCCATGAGCAATAGAACCCCTCCCTCTATTTTCTGAGGATGAGAACAGGGGGACGTTTTCTTAAGTCCTAACACACTGTGGGGTTGATTTAAAACTGAAGAGTATAAAATCTGGTGCAACTCTGAAAAGAAACCAATCAGCTTCCATTTTTTTTTTTTTTTTTGCCAAAGCTTAAAGGGATATTAAAGATTTGTATTTTTTACATTACAATAATAAACATGTCAAACATATGCTGTGCAATGGTTTTGCACAGAGCAGCCCCGATCCTCTTCTTCTCGGGTCCCTTGTCAGCGCTCCCTTCCTCTTCCTCCTGCCGAGTGGCCCCACAGCGAGCAGCTTGCTATAGGACCATCCAGGCACGCTCACTCCCGAGCCTCTGCTCTGTGTGTCCATTTACACACAGAGCTGTGGCTTGGTCCCGCCCCCTCTCTCTTTGGCTCACTGACTGTCATTGACAGCAGTGGGGGCTGATGGCTCCTGTTGCTGTCTCAGCCAGCAAGTCCCCTGAGAGCCGAGGCTCCCATGCACAGTGCTGGAGCAAGATTGGGCTCAGGTAAGTATTGGGGGGCTGCTGCACAGAGAAGGTTTTTTTTACCTTCATGCATAGAATGCACGAAGGTAAAAAACCTTGAGCCTTTAGAACCACTTTAATTAAATAAACTAAAGGTTGAAGCTGGTTGACTACTATGCAAAACTGCACCAGATTTTTCTCTCTCCAGTTTAAGTAAATCTACCCCTTTCTGTCCTTGCAATTCTGATCCTCCATAGATACAGTACAGTGAGTTGGTGGACAGGAAGTGTGAATAGGACAGTAAATGTGTTTTACTGGAAGGATCGCTGGCTTAAAAAAAGAAAAAAAAATCTAAAAGAAAACAAGTGCAGCCACAACAACTAAGAAATGGTAAGCTGTAAAATATTTGAAGAGTAAGTTCACCTTTTAAAAAAAAAAAATGAAAAGGTGAACCAACACTGTATACCCTCTACATTCTTCTGGTTCCCACTGAACTTACTTCCATGGGTGAGCAGCTGTCATGCAGTGCTTCCGGGATAGAACAGAACCAATCTCAGTTCCAGGACTGAACAATCAGAATTGTTCTGATCCATCCCGGAAGTGCTGCAGAAAGAAGAGGAAGAAGAGGAGGCATATCAAATCCTCCGACTGCTGCACCAACTGCAAGAGCATTGACAGCTCATCACCCAAGGAGGTAAGTTCAGTGGGGACCAGGGGCGTGGGAAAGGTGTACAGTGTTCATTCATTTTGAAAAGGTGAACTAACATTTTAATTGCTGCTGGATTTAGATACACTTTAAGTTGGACAGCACTGTGCTAGAATAATATACCTATGCCACTAAAAAATATATTTAAAAGTAAATGGTGTTTTGATCTGTAAACAGGTTAATAAATACATTTATTGTGTTATATTTGAAATATGTAACAGCTTAGTTGTTAAATTATAGGGAAAAAAGCATGTATAATTTCTCAATTTTAGTCCACCAACATCCCACCTAGCAACGCTCTTCTGTGTCTCTCCACCAGGGGGCACCCTTCTACCAGGGAGCGAGCCCACAGTGGACACGGTGTCAGTGCAGCCCATCCCAGTCTACTGGTATTACGTTATGGCAGCAGGAGGCGCTGTTCTGGTACTGGTCTCCGTCGCACTGGCCTTGGTGCTCCACTACCACCGATTCCGCTATGCGGCCAAGAAGAGCGACCCAGCCATCACCTACAAAACCTCACATTACACCAACGGTGCACCACTGGCAGTGGAGCCTACTTTAACTATAAAACTAGAGCAAGATGATCCCGACCACAGCTCGCGATGCTGAGTGCACGGCGGATGCTGGATCTAGACTTAACAGACTCAAGAACTGTTGGCTCAATTTGCACTTTTTTCCTCCAAACCCTTATGCCCCAATGATACTTTATTCTGAAGACTTTAAGAAATGAACCCATAGACATCTCACCCCTCGTTGACTGTCTCTAAAATCTAATGCTGCATCTTGGAATACATTTGAGAAGAAGGCGAAATGCCTTTAAGAACCTGAATGCTCTTCAGTTTTTTTTTTTTTTTTTTGAAAGACAAGTTTTTTTTCCAAGCTTTGTTTATAATTTTTCCCCCAGACGGAAACAAAATTTGCCTGAGAACATGAAGGAAAGTCAGAAGAGTGTAGACATCTATCTATATTCTGTGTGTAAGAGATAGCATGTGTGAGCAGTGGTGAAAACCACAAATTAAACTAGGCAAGCAATGGTAATGTATTACAGCGAGCTCTTATTGCAGTCCTTCATGAATTGAATCTAAATTCTAGTCCTTCATGGCAGCTAATAAGCATAAAGAGACTCTGTCGGAAACCAGTATACTTGTCTTAGAAGGCTCTGATTGAAGCTGCTATTTCTTGAATCACAAAGCCCACGACAGTACCTTAAGCCTAATTCAACCTACTTGCCCTAGGATTAAAATGTGGCCCTTAGGTTGGGGAATGTCCGCTTCCATCAGTGGCTTCTGCTTTTCTGCTTCCTAACAGATGATCTTTAATTTTGTCTTTTTCCTGCTTTTCTGGCTTTCTACTACTTCAAATCTGGATGATCTTAAAAGCTACTTCTGATTTACTGTATTTCAACCCACTTATTACTGTATTTCTGAAGATTGTTCACCTGCTAATTTAAAGGAAGCCTGTCCTGGAAGAAATATATTGATTGCAATTGATGTCTTCCTTCTGAACATGCTACTTAGATGGCTATCGCTTACTTCAGTCATAGATTTTGAACAAGTAAGCACAGCTGACCTGCATACTTTTTCCAGGTCAGTGGGGTTAATTTGCTTAAAAAATGAAGGCAGGTTCACTTTGCAAAGTGAATTTTCACATTCAACAGAGAATGTTCACTTAGCTTAGAGAATAAGGTTGAGATATGTTTAAGAAAGGATCGTGATTGGACATTCAAAGTAATCATGGCCTTACCTTAATTACTAAACTATATACGCATACACTTTGCTAAGTACAAAATTCACCATGCTAACTGAACCGCTTGTACTCTTTTAGTAAATCAATCTTAGTGAATTCGAAAGCCTCTAGGCCAGTGGTCCTCAACCCTGGCCTACAGGGCCCACTAACAGGCCAGATTTGCAAGATAACTGAAATACATCCCAGGTTATATCATTTGCTGCTCAGTGATTGCAGTACTCTAGTCTGCATCTCCCAAAGGTAATACCTAAAATCTGGCCTGTTAGTGGGCCCTGTAGGCCAGGGTTGAGGACCACTGCTCTAGGCCATTGAATCAACATAGAAGCCAAAAAAACTAGCATTTTCGGAAGATAGCCCCTTATGTAATCCTCTCAGCACAGGTTTCTGTAATCGTGGCAAAGGCTGATTGATAGATTGAATTCATTTTGTAGATTATGCAACCAATGATTAGGAAGAAAGTGAGAGAAAAGTAGATAACTTTATTAAATGCTGCCCTAGGGATAAACAGGACATAACATACAGCTATCTGAGCTCTCTAGAATACATTTAGACAGATTTAGTCCATATATGCAATTAATAAACATGATGATATTTTGTACTTTACAAATGCACTTTTTTATTTACATTTTGCAAAGTAACATATTAAACGCTAGGTGGTTTATACTCCGAAAATCATTTTGGTCAGACCATCCATAATACACATCAGTGTTGTTGTTGCAAATCAAAATGGTCAACTCTTTTTATGGAGCAACACAGGTTGTTTTTATACACTTGCTAGCACAAGATTGACCTCTTGCCGAACGCCTCCTTATTTCCAACACATTGGGGCTTATTTACTGATGGAGAAGAGACTAGTCACCTGTGAAGTTGTGTTGACTATAGTTATCCAATCATGCAAAAGCAAAAAAATATATATACATATTTTTTAATTGCATGTGCTTGGGTATTTAAAGTAAACAAGCGAACAATCTCTTCCCCTTAAAGCTAGACATAGACGGTTCGAATCTCGGCTGGTTCAGCAGGAACCCATGGTTGCAGGAAAGAAATTTGCTCCGTCTATGGCCATGGCGCCTTAGTAAATCATCCTAATGGATTTCAGTGTGGTATAAGCCATTTGTCAACAAGATAGGTTAATTTTGTGCTCCAAATAGTTAAAAAAATGTCCTCTGTAGCTCAGCCTTTATCACCGAGTTGACCAGGGGCATGCGACAGATCAGTAAAGCACAGTGGGTTGATTTGTAAAAAAAACTACCATATAACAAAATATTTAAGCTGCCTATATAGCCACTGGTTTGCTTTTATGGCCTGACTCAAATCCATATGGTTGCTAAAAGCTCTGGAAATTACTATCATTAAAAGGTTTTACAAGGTCTGAAACACATATCATTGTTCAGAGAGTTACCATTGTTAATGACCAGGTAGTAGAGTCAGAGAAAGAGCGACCTCACACCTGTCCTCACATTCATATGTGGTGAGATTGCATCTCAATGGCTTCTTCTCCTCCTCTACTAAGCTTCTGCTTTATGCCCTCCTAGCCATCTTGTGTTGGCAGTCGTTGCTCAGTCTGTGAATTAACCGGTGTTTTGTTAAAATTGAAAACCTTTGTATATTATTTTTATGTATTATTTTTGCTGCCTTATCTAGTCATGACTATGTTTTACATGACTCCGATTAATGAGATTTACAAGATATGCATCAGTGCAGATGTCACTTTGCAGAAATATATCCATTGAATTACCAAGGCATTAAAGTTACTATACAGAGGCTTGTAACATTTGAAATACTACACCAAGAAAAGGATGACACAATAGTACATATTAGGAAATGGGGCTTTTATAGCCCAGCACTTGGCTAACCTGCACTTGGCTAACCTGCTGCTTGTTATGGTATACCCTTACTTGCACACATGAGTATAATCAACCATTATATGAGGCTAAATAATATTGAGCTTACAGATAAGATAACCATAGTTAGTCCATGCTATGGCCACTAACACTGTAAGTAATTGACAGGTACCTATTAATAGACTACGTCAGGACCTTACCATTATAGATGGCAGAGGCAAAGAAATGGCTTTTCCTGCAAAAGTATTGAGTTACACTTTTTTGGCTATCATCAATAAGAAAAGAGAAAAGGCTTTTTAAACATTATCACTATATTCTTAGCCAGTGTAGCAGCAGGAAAAGAGAAATGTCCTATTCAAAAGAGGTGAACTTAGCAGAAAGGGATTACTTACAGGGGGAGATTTACTGAAACTGGTGCATGCAGAATCTGGTGCAGCTGTGCATAGTATCCAATCAGCTTCTAAATTTCAGCTTGTTTAAGCTTTGAGAATAAAACATGGAAGCTGATTGGTTTTTATGTAGGTCTGCACCAGATTTTGCACATTTTGTGTTAGTAAATCTCCCCCACAGTGTTAAACAATGTGTGCTCATAGGCTCCCAGTGGTGTAAATCCAGTCATGATCATTAAAGTTGCTTTCATTTTCCTTTTTAATTGATGGTAGCATTCACAGAGTGTATTCATTGTCTGTATTTTACCATCAGTGAAAAAAAAAATAATAGGAAATGAAAAAAATGAAGTGGAGCTTTGTCTAGCAGTGGTGAGAGTTCTTGAAATCCTTGTAGATGGGTTTCACCAATGTAGTGCCAGAAATGCTTACTTTGCATATCTAAAACTAAAGATGAGCTTCAGTCAGATGTCCCAAAATTAAAAGTCAGCAGCTACAGTAACTATAGTTGCTGACTTTTCATAGAGACTTGTCCAAGCATCCAGTGACCAGGACGGATTCTTCACCAGTCTTTGGGTCCCTGGCACCGGCAGCTTAGCTGTGGGCAGCTGGCTGTGACTGTTTGCAGGTTCACAGCTGGCTGCACACTGCACATTTGTGAGCCACGCTTCCTTTGTGAATGGTCCTGCTGCTTTCTGGAACATGTGATGTGTCCCAGAAGGCTGCAGGCAAGAAGGAGGGAAGTAGAACTTTCACTCGGATTACCTAAATGGTCCAAACGGAAGTGGTAGCAGGTACCTGTCAAAACTAGGTAACCACTCTCCCCAATGTAATCCAAATGTGGCAGATGATTGGGAAGTAGGTGGAAGTATTTTGGGTGAAGTTCTGCTTTAAATTGACCTTATACTATCACCTGTAAAATAAAATTACACTGCGATGACCACAATTTAATTAGTGGTCTTCAGCCTCTTCCCATTCACCAGCTTCCAGAATTCTTGATATGGAATAAAAACCTTGATGTTTTAGATGCCTGGCGCTGGAAAGAAAAATAGCAGCTGATCACAGAAAGATTAACTTTTGATAGAAAGGATATCCCTAAAAGGACCATTTAGGTCAAAAGATCCTAATAGCATAAATGTCATATAATCACAATATGGGGACCTTGAAATTAATTTTAATACATCACAAGTGAGCCATAATTCAGGCAATTTACAAATAGTCTCATACATTCTCAGATATTTTGAGATATTCCATATTTCCTATACCAGCTACTGAACTATGTTAGGAAAATGTGCTAATTGCCATTTAGCAGTGCACACAGGGAGCCAACGTTAGAAAAGGAATAACACCCCTCATATGTTCATGTGAATTATTTCCTTTTGCCTGTGCCAAATCACAGATTACTCTCTGTTTACCTTGTTCGTGTTTACCTGAGCCAAAAATCTCCTCATTGTACAAACATATAGCCTCAATCCTTATTAATACATGAAGCATTGCATTGGGAAATTATTGATTAACTAATCATTTTTCTGGTCCAAACTAACACAATACAATAAGAAGTAGACAAATGCACTGATGCTAATTATATATCTCTTTAACACAATGTACATAACAGTTGTGGCTCACACATTTGACGTTTCAGTGTTAGTGGAGCTTAAGAACAATCAGTTTTACATATTTTTTAGGTAGCAAATGGGTGGCCTTATATGCTAAAGTGACATAGAATTGTATATTTTTTTGTATCCATGCTGTTATTTGGGTGTTTGAATGTATTTCTCACAGAAATGCTAGTATACAGTACACTGCTGTGTATAATTTTGAGCCGTTTTGTATTAGAATGGTTTTGTCCATATGGCATTACTGCTGATTTTTTATTTTATTTTTTTCTTCTGTGCCGTAATCTGCACATGCGTATGTGCCTAGAAGTTGTTATAGTTTGTACTATGAGAAAGTGTACTGCAAAGCAATTGAGGCAGTGATTTGGAAAAACTATACAAATTAATTGTCCGATTTATACTGGCCAAACATAGGTGGATCTTCATATGGTGCATTAGAAGTTCTAATATGTTATTATTCTTAAAAATGGTCTAAGACTACAAACGGAGAGAGTAATGTTTTCCTTACAACTTAAAGTTTTCTTTGCAATCACATGTGGACTGTATAAAATAGGAACTCTACGTATTGTCCCTTACAGCAGTGTTTCTCAACTCCTGTCCTCAGGACCCACATAGGGTCCTTTCAGACGGGCTTTCCAATCAGGTCAGCCAGTCAATTTTTCAGGCGGACCTGATCAGATTCTCCATGCACCCCTATGGAGCAGTGGATGTCAGCGGTGACATGTCTGCTGACACCCGCTGCTATCCGATCCATTCCTGTCCAAGCGTTTTAACCTCAGGCAACGTGGGGGTTCTTTACTGTTAGGGCTACAAGATTGTGGAATTCTCTACCACAAGAGGTGGTTTCTGTGGGTAGTATGGTGGCTTTCAAAAGACTCTTAGACGTACATCTCAAGGATCACAACATTCAGGGCTATATGAGATGATTACGTCCACACACACCTACACAGGTTGAACTGGATGGACTATTGTCTTTATTCAACCTCACCTCCTATGTAACTATGAAATCGAGACAGATGGAAACCCTATTTTCCATCCGTCTGGAGGATCAGATAGGATCGGATGAAAACGGACAGGTGGTCCATTTTCATCTGATCTCCCATAGATGAGAGCGGGGATCTGACAGGTCCATCTCAGCACAATGAGCGGAGACGGACCTGTCACCCACCTGCTCAGCGGGGATTATCGGATCAATTCCCGCTGAGCAAAACAGAGTCCACCGGGCGTAAAGCTGTATGAAAGGACCCTAACAGGCCAAGTTTGCAAGTTAACTGAAATATATCATAGGTGATATAATTTGCTGCTCAGTGATTGCAGTATTCTAGTCTGCATCTCCCTAAGGCAATACTTAAAATGTTGCCTGTTAGTGAGTCCTGAGGACAAGAGTTGAGAACCTCTGCCTTACAGACCCTAATTGTTGTATTAGAATATCTACACCTTCAGCCCTCCCTGTGGAGTGTAATGTGCAACTATATATCTCATTGCATTTAGCTTGTTATAGGTGGATGGGTCTAGCAAGGCCTTTCCCTAGAAAACAGCCCACCTGCACCAATTGGTTGGACTACCACAGTCCACCCACAAGGTCTACATACTTAGCAAAGCTCCCTATTTAATAAGGGAACCTTTATTTTAATCCTTTGCTACTAATATTTGTAAAGATTATTATAAGAAACACAATGAACTTCAGCTCATGTATGGTCAGTATAATTACCCCCCCCCCCCCTTTTTCTGTAGAATTAGTTGAATTGAACTTATTGCATATCTGTTTTAAGGCAACCTCACGTATGCTATGTTTGTAACCCATCCTGTAGGTCATTTTGTTTGTGGATTTTTTTTTCTTCTCTACAAAGCAAACACGCTGCTTCCTTTCTGTCCATGGAAGCACACTGTTTAATAAGTACATACTGTAGATATAAATTATTCTTCAGGGTTCTCTGTTTTCACATTGAATTTTTGTGCTTTGCTTAGTCCACTATCATGCCAATTTGCTGCACAAAACAGTATAAGGCCTTTTAAAAAATGGTTCATGAAAAAAAAAAAAAAAAAATGTCTTCTTTATGAAACTGGATTTTTGTACGTAGACTTTTCATACAGCTCAATCACAGGAGGAAATTTATACCAAGTCTTTTAAAAATCACATCAGTCTTATAGCATAAGAGTGTCAGACAGCACCCCTCTGTCCATTGCACCGTAATTGGTAATTACACTGTTACTTTTCTCTCGTCTGTTTAATCTAACAGCAGTATCTGAGGCTTACCATCTGTTACCACATGCTTAGAACAAAAGTTCTATGATTGTAAATAGCATTTTACTGTTTGACTCTGAAAACTCAAAGGAAAAATAGTACATATATAGAAAAAGAAATAGCTCTTGCATGTGATAAAAAAAAAAAAAAAAAAAAAGAAAAACCAAGGCACCTTTTGGCCCCCAGTTTTCTATCTTTTGGAATTTGTTCCTCATTAATCTGTTTTTCTTCCTTAAGCCAACACACACACATCTAGGCTACCACTTTAGATACTGATATTGCAGCTGGAAGTGTTAAAAAAAACACAGTACAAAAATCTGTTTTATGTATGTTTTCTTTGATTTCTTTCTAATCAATGTAAAAGATTTTATTTTCCGTCTGTTTTGTCCTGTTGATGTCTGGGGTTGCTTTAAAAAAAAAAAAAAAATGTTTAATACATAGATATTGACAATGAGAATACAAAAGACACAGTTTGATCTTTGTATTCCATTCAGTGCAGGTTTTTTTATGTTTTCCGCTTGTCTCAATAGAAAAAAAAAAAAAAATGATTGCTATTATTACATTTTAACATTATGGAAAGATGTTTTTTTTACTGAAGGAGTAATCACTTTAAAATGAAGGTGCATGTTAAATTATATTTGTGTACACAGAGAAAATTTATATATGATCTATTAACACACACAACCTCAGGTGACTGTTGCTGTTGCCTTTGTCTATATTACCAAATCCTATTCCTTATTAAGCCATGATGTGGGGTGGCCTTAGGTGCACCTGTCACCTATACCTATGTAGTGGGAATACCACGGCATACCATTTTTTTCAGCATGCAAATTTATTGATATCAAGTGACCAGTAGGTTCAAAACTTTGTTAGTTCTGCTTACAGGTGACATACTCTAATATGTATAGTTGGCATGTGTACCTTATTATTCACTACCATAGGATCATCACTGTTTCTGCCTTTGTTCACATCATTGCATACAGAAGAGCTTTGATTTTTTTGATTTTTTTTTCTAATTCATTTTAAAGTGATTATATATACTCTCCTGGAAGATATAAGCCTTTAAAAAATAAAGCTCATCTTTAATTTTTTTGATATTTTACTTATTTGCAAAGATTTGAGCATGGAGAATGCTGCTCTTTATTGATACTTTGTATGATATTATTTTCTCTGAAAACATTGGATTAGTCACTATTGGTAAATATGATATCCAGCCATTCTCTCCTTATTACGCTGCATCTCTTGCTTTGTCCTCTCTGCCTGTGAATGAACGAAAAAAAAAAAAAAAACTTATAGAAATTTGAAACTTATTTGATCATGTGCTGTGTGGAATGTAATTAAAGGATGGTATTTTTGTACAAACAATTGTTTGTCTTTACTTACCTTTTAGAAATGTTGTAGATAAATGATGCAGTCTCTCAAAGCACTTAACCAAATTTACAGTTTTGTTCCTCCATCATCTACTATTTCATAGGGTGTCGTCTTTTTTTTGCTGCCTTTCCTGAAGTTTCAATCACTCTGTCACCTGAGACAACAATGGTGGCTCTTACAGGATTTTAGTAAAGTGCTAAATTGCCTTGAATGTGTTTATAATGAAGATTGTCTCTCTGGAGTAATCTGCAAAATGGAACATCATTTTCCATTTCCCCAAAGAGAAAATGTGAGCAGCACAGTTGCACACTGGTGTGACTAAGCAGCATTGCACAATTAGATCAAGTTGAGTTCACACAGAAAAGTGATTAATAAAGATGGGATCACAACCAGATTTAGAGGATTAGGTTGATTGGATCTGAAAATAATTGTATGTTTATTGGTTCTGTGCATCCTTTGTAGACATTACTGACTAACCAATCCCAGGGGAAGGAAGAATCACTAAACTTGAACCCATCCTAATCTGATATAACATTGTAAAAGTAGAAGTGACATGAATGTGTTGACTGATCCATAAAGAGCTCCCAAACCATCATTCTATTTCTTTAATCCAATGTTAAATTTGCACTGTGTTATATATTGGAGAACAGGGTTTGACATATGGCACTTTTCCACTGCAAGTACCGGCTCGGCTCTACTCGGCCCTGCTTGGCCCGGTTTACTTTTCCACTGCTGGTACCGCATGGTACGGTGTTGGAACGGTTCGGTGCGGTATGGTATGGTTTGCTTTTCCACTAAAGTAGTACTAAAGTTAAGTGGGTGGGATGTGGGTGGGATAACAACGATTCTCTGACCAATCAGTGGCTAGTAGTGACTGCATGCAAAGGATTGTGGGATATGGTACCGGGTATGGTACCTCTTGGAACCACAATCGAGGTGGTACTGTTTTTGAGAGCCGTACCGTTCGGTTCCATGCAGTGGAAAAGCACCGCCGTACCGTACCATCCGGTACCAGCAGTGGAAAAGCACAAAATCGAGCCGAACCATTCGGTTCCATGCAGTGGAAAAGCGCCAATAGTAAAACCGATATCTCTGTACCAAAAGAGGTACATTCTTCATTTGCAAGAACATATATGAATTGTTTAAGGTCTTTGGCGGTTAGGAACAGTTAGATCCCCTGTCAGCTTTATAGTGTTGCTGTCCATGTCCCTACTACAGAGATTGACCTCCTCTGTTTTTCCAGCTGGCTATTGTAACATACACATAAAGTGATGAGAAATCCCAGCTTTACTTATCCCCAAATTAGAACATGAGGGTAAACCCTACAATGAGGACAACCGTAGCAGTGAAAACTGTCAAAAAAGGAGTTTCCCTAACTTTAAAATGATTTTCTTTCACTTCTTGTTGCATCTTTAGAGCATAAAGTGAACAGTGGTATCCCCGTGGGGTGCAGTGTGCAAAAAAAACAAAACAACCAAAAATCCATGTATGGGTTTTATGTAATCCCAACACTATTCAGAAAAAAAATGTTTTGGATTTAGATATGGTGATTCACTAAAGAAGTACATTTTTTCTTTTTATTGCTTGAGCCAAGTGAACTTATATTCATTTAGAACAATGAAGATATGAAATGTGAATTTCCTTTACCAATAATTGGTTTACTCATTCCGGTAAAATACTTCTGTATTAAATATGACATTAAATAGGGTCTCTTATTGGGGTAATGGAAAACCTGCTGTGACTTGAAATATTTGATAGCATTCCCCACATATCAAAGAATGACCACAATACACACAAACAGTCCTCAAACAATCATTGTTGATGATAAGCAGCATAAACTATTTTTGCAGGTTAATGAACCTACAGAAAGCACATTTTTCTAATAGTAAATACATTTCTTTGAAGATTCCCCCCCCCCCCATGTGGTCCCAAGGACGACTGCACTTAGGGCTTGATCTTACCGTGAATCGCACAGGAACATGCTGTACGTTCCTGTGCACTTTACATACAATCAGAGTGCAGTGAGATTTCAGCCCATTTATATGAATGGGATAAAATTGCGCCAGACTGCACCAAAAGTAGTGCATGCATCACTTTTAAAAACATACAGCAACAGGCTCGCCTGGTACTACTGTACCATGCGATCCAGTGCAAATGCAATATTCCCCATGCACACCTTCAAGATAACCGGCTGTTCAGTGATGCTGGTTGCTGTAATGAACATAGTTTGGAAACCATGGATTTTCAAAGTGAAGAAATGTCATCAGCACACCAAGGACTCCTCAAAAGCGTCCAAAGCTTTTTTCCGTGGTCACATGATAAATATATAGCAACGTTTCAGAGCCACGAAGGGCCCCTTCATCAGGCAAGTGCTCCAAAATATTGCTGTATATTTATCATGTGACCACGGACTAAAGCTTTGGACCCTTTTGAGGAATCCTTGGTGTGCTGATGACATTTCTTGACTATGCGATCCAGTGCATGCAAACACACTGCTTTTGCAACCTGTGTTTGTGGTGTCATTAACGCTAACATTCGCTGCAGATTGCAAGTGCGATACATTTTGTATGTAGTGCGGGAAAAGCACACGGAATGCGGGTCATCCGCACCATGTTCCGATGTGAACTGGTCCTTATACC
This sequence comes from Pelophylax lessonae, assembly GCF_965119305.1. Classification (NCBI taxonomy): domain Eukaryota; kingdom Metazoa; phylum Chordata; class Amphibia; order Anura; family Ranidae; genus Pelophylax; species Pelophylax lessonae. The sequence goes on from NC_138773.1 coordinate 198,507,281, forward strand.
TAAACCAGCCACACTGTGGAGATGTTCGAACCCGTGCTGCCTCTGTTTAGACACGTTACTCTCTACGGGTCAAAATACATAGGACTTATCTCAGAGAAATACTATAGGAAAGTGTCCCTCAAGATAATAAATAAGAATATGTGTTTCTGACAGGTACTAAGCATAAAAGGGCAGACTCTGTGCTACAACAGGGGAGTGTGTATAAATGGGAGAGAAGTTGTAATTAGAGTCTGGGTTCTAAACAGAGCATGGGCTTACGCTTGTTCCAATTTTATATTTACATTTTTAAGATGTATGCCATACTAACTTACGAAACAACATCTTTAGTATGCAAACAATTATGACTATCCTGAACTTTACACATGCATATTATCTCATCCTCTTTCCCTAGAATATTTTTCAGTTTGTTTACTTATATTATGCCAAGCTTTCATTCCTCAAGACTCAAAAAAAGACATGGGATTACTAAAATGGTTTTACATAAAGCTGGGAATAGCTAAAAGCATATTTATATTCTGAAATAGAGCTAGACCATTGATTCATTTGGAGCTGCAGTGGGACTACAAAGTTCCTTACCAGTTTCTGGGTATGATGAACTCGTGTTTTGAGCAGTTAAAGAGCTATTAGATGCGCTTGTCCAAATAATGGCAAAATACGAATCTATACGCACTAGTCAGCATGAATAATTCAGCAATTCTACAACACTATTGTATTTGGGACTGATATTGTTTTGGATGCTTAGCTCTGAGCTTAAAAATAATTAAAACAATTTTTCTTTTGTTTCTTTTAGTGGATGTACCTGTGGTAAAAAATGATTTTGATAATCAGGGTCGTCGCTATGGAGGAAAAATTGGTAAGAATTGTTTTAATATATCTGATGGCAAATGTACAAAGGCAAAGCATATGCATTCATACAAGGTTGATCTCAGGCATCTACATTTTTAAGATTTGATCATATACATCCATCCAGTTATGTATGTCTGTAAAGGTTCTTGTTTATACAGGTTATGGCTTAGCTAGTGGTAGTTAGTTAACTGGACTTATTCCATTAGGTGAAGACATTTCACAATTTATTCAAGCTGCTTCCTTAGTTCTAATGAGGGTTGGGAGCAAACCCAGCCTTTATAGCAACACAGCCTATCATGTTCTGGGTTAGTCATCTTCTGCCTTTTGGGTACAATAAGGAATAGTTAAAACCCCTCTTAGTTTTTGTCATCTGTGTCCTATCTGAGACATTTCCCCAACTTTCCATCCAGTTATGTATGTCTGTAAAGGTTCTTGTTTATACAGGTTATGGTTTAGCTAGTGGTAGTTAGTTAACTGGACTTATTCCATTAGGTGAAGACATTTCACAATTTATTCAAGCTGCTTCCTTAGTTCTAATGAGGGTTGGGAGCAAACCCAGCCTTTATAGCAACACAGCCTATCATGTTCTGGGTCAGTCATTTTCTGCCTTTTGGGTTCAGTAAGGAATAGTTAAAACCCCTCTCAGTTTTTGTCATCTGTGTCCTATCTGAGATATTTTCCCCAACTTTCTGCCCTGTACACACAACAGGAAGTGAGAACTAGTTAAAAAAATTAGGTAGGTCCACTGTTAGACTGTTGTCACAGATGGAATCAATGGAAGATTTCTACTGCATTCTAGTTCTGTGGCAGCTCAAAATTTTGGATTCCCTCTCAGTCCCTTAGAGACACAGAAAGTATTAAAAACCTAACAGAGGTTCTAACCCTTCCTTACACTATACAAAAAAAAAAAAAAAAACAACTGCCTTCACATATATATTAAGGTAACTGAGTTAGCGGCATGGTTACAAATACTTAGGTAAGTTCCTAGCATCCATTAGAACTAAAAAAAAATATCTTGGAAGCATAAGTTTGAATTATCAGAGAAATTTGGCAAAATTGATTTAGCCATTTTGCAGTTCCTTCTCCCATAGATTTCAGTGCATTTGAGCAAACATTTTAGCAAAGTCAGTTTGTATATTTTCCCTTGGGTGAATATTTGGCGAATTGCATTGGAGTAAAAAAAAATGGTGAACTTGTCAATTTAGCAAACTTTTGCTGCTGATCTCTACTATTTAACTCTAAAACAATCTTTCTTTGCTGATGACACATTTATTGGCACCTTTGCTACAACAGATATACAGTTTGGCTTGTTCATCATTATTTACTAGTAGTCCTAATTATTTTTTATTTTTTCCTTTAGATGAGTACGAGTTCTTTACAACTTTTCCCACCAGTAATGTGGTAACTCCAAGGACTGACAAAGAAGAAAGTTGGCTTTATACTTTGGATCCAATTCTAGTTACTATCATTGCTATGAGTTCCCTTGGAGTTTTACTTGGAGCTATCTGTGCTGGTCTTCTACTGTACTGCACTTGCTCTTACACAGGCCTCTCTTCTCGTAGCTCAACTACCTTGGAGAACTATAACTTTGAGCTCTATGATGGAATAAAGCACAAAGTGAAAATGAATCCACAGAAGTGTTGTTCTGAAGCGTGATAGACTTGTTTACTTTAATGCTGAACACTTGGTGACATTACCATTTGGAAAATCTTCTCTCACCATCAAATGTGGTGGTAATTTAATTAGCAATTTCAGCTGCTTTTTTCTTAAAGACATGGAAATGAAAATTTCTTACAACAAATTAGAGAAGAAACAATGTTTGAAGGAAACTGCTTGAAAGGAAGGGATAAAATACCCTTTCCGTTGATGCCTCCCAAAACTCAAATGCCTCCCAGTTTTACTTTCATGATGTATGATTTTTTCATGGGTTTAAATATCCCAGCAGAAAGTATTGCTCCATTAAGGAGTGATGTGAATCAGTTCTGATTTCAGCGCTGTTAATTTCGCCACTTGGATATTTGGAAACAACCGCACTTTTTGGTGGGATGAAATTTACTGATCCCACCCCAAGTGAGGAGGTGCACAACAGCATCTGAACATGAGCAGAACAGCCTTAAAATAAGTCATGATCAAGAGCCATTTTCTACAACCAGGTCTCTAATGGAAATGCGATTGCTTGCTTCTTCTTGTGGTCGCTTACATTTTCAAATGCCTAGAACAATGGACATATTTTTAAAGGGTTTTATATTCAGAGCTGGCTTTGATTGTACCTTTTATGTATTGTATGTTTGGAGGGGTAGGGAGTAGTTACATTTCATGTATTGTTTTCTAGTGAAGCTTATGAAAACTGTGTTTATCCCCTACACTGCATTTGCTATGAATTTGACATGGTTCCATTCAAACTGGTAATATAGATGTGCCACCTAGAAATGGTAGAAGCTGTCATTACGCAAGGTAAACCAACATTAATGAAAATGTGTCCAGTCAATATACTAGGAGTCAAAGTCTTGTAGCTTCTGGATAAATTCCACTGGTTGCTAGTGAATTAATATAAATTTCGCACTGCCTACATAATGCGCCATTCCACATTGTGTAGGTTAAAGATATGTTATAATTGAAGATCTACTCAGTATCCTTTCAGGTAAATTGCATCACAGGAGCTTCTGATTTTATTGACTGTACCTTTTAAATGTAACCCCATGGACAGCATATTAAGGCTATGCATCATTCAATGAAGAGTTGAATGAGAAAAAACAAGTGTTCTTACAGATATACAAGTGAAGGGGGTTTATAGTGAGGTCATATGCTGTGGTACAAAAGTAGGGGCAATGTGCATATTTTAAGGAAACCATTGTGCTTTACACCTTACCCACACGCTCAGATAGAGAACAGCATACTGGGAACTGAGATCAGCAATAACAAGCTTAATTTTGTGCTTATTATATGCTGATATATGCAGTGGTAGTGACATCAGTACTAATATTAAGCAAGATTTCACTTCAAATGCATTTTCATGCGTCTTCTGAATGTTGATAAATACTAGCTGATTCAATCAAATGATTAGGTAACAACATTCAACCTCAGCATAGGAAATGTAATATATGTTATCTATACCAAACTACACAACGGGCAATTTTAAAATGATGAAAAAAAAACACAAACCTGTAGGTCTGTCAATGTTTGGTTGTGTAGTGACTCAGCAGAACACCCTCGCAAGCACTTAGCAGCAATGAAATAGGGGCAATACTTTTCATTATTAGGAAATGATTTAGGTGCCTATAAGTTTCAATGTAAAGGTATTCTGAATTTGATGTTTTGTTGTACATTTCTGTTTACTGATTGTAGTGCCCAGTCTATTCAGCGATATATGACTGTTCTGGCAAAATGGCAGAAACTAGTGTCTTATGCCTAATAAGTAGTTTTTGTTGTTGCTGTTGTCACTGTGTTTTTGTTAAAGGAAAACAGGCGTTGTTTACGTTTTCAGGAGCAGCTAATTACATAAACTTTCATTTAAGCGTAGTCCTGTTTCCTGCTTAAGTGCCTTGGATACACAGCATGAACGTTCAGAAGAATGAACATTTTCTTTGTTGCCATGTCTTCAATGGGACTTCAAATTCTTTTTCGATCAACTTGGTTGTGACTTTGTAGAACTGGTATATTGAATGAGTAGCTCCTGTTGCCAAAGCAAAGTCAGATCCATCTAGCTGGTGGTCAAGCACACTGGATTGTAGAATTGGTTATAGCTATTCCCTTCATAAAAGTTGAGATAACACCGTAACTACAAAAAGATATACTGTATTTTCTGGCGTATAAGACTACTTTTGAACCTCAAAAAAATCGCCCAAAAATGGGGGGTCGTCTTATACGCCGAGTATAATATCTCCAAGGTAACATAAGTATAAGTATTACCGGTAGATGAAAATTAGGGGGGTCGTCTTATACGCCCAGTCGTCTTATACGCCGGAAAATACGGTAAATAAAGGCAAAAATGGGCTTGATATAAGAAATTGTCCATTTTTCTAATGCAGATTACAAACTCAAAGGAAGACTTTATTAGTTGTTACTAATTAGAAATGCTTACGTTAAAATGTTTCTCATATGCCATGATAACTCTACATTTGCCAAAAAAAATGTATTACTTGAAGTTGGTTGGAAGCTTAGTACGCACTAGTATGGACAGTAGAAAAATGCTGTTTTGTAAATGTCCTAACAGACACCAGCTGAGTGCATCTATAAAGAATAAAGGTTGACAGACACAGGCATTGCTCATGTCATTGCCATTAATGTAATAGAAAATAGAAATTATAGCTATTGATCACACATGCCAATATATATGGCTAGCTCAAGTCCTCCTTCTAGCCTTCACAGGCCAGGGCTGACATCCTTTAACGTATAATTTAAAAAAATGGTTTATCTCTAGTCACAGAGGGTTTTATTTGTCAAATGCAGAGAAGGTTTTCTATATTCTCCTACCAATCAATTGTTTTGTTTCGTTAACTGTTGCATAGAAAAAAAATGACTGTCTGTAATGGGGACAAAAAAAAAAAATAGTTTCATTAAAGAAAAACCTTAGGAACTATTTACAGAAAGGATTGCAAGAGGTAAGAGTGTCAATTGCACTTACTTCCATGCTAGCCTTTTCTGAGATACCATGCTGAAGAAGCATCACTGCTAGGGCAGCAGCACTGTGGACTAGCCATTTCCAGCCTATGTGCTTACCTGAATTGAAATAGATGTCCCTTTAGACTTCGGTTGTGCTGATTACACTATAAATAAAATAAATCAGTGAGATAGGAAGTGGTCATCTAAGGCAGTGGTCCTCAACTCCGGTCCTCGGGGCCCACTAACAGGCCAGGTTTGCAAGATAACTAAATTACATCACAGGTGATCTCATTTGCTGCTTAGTGATTGCAGTATTCTAGTCTGCATCTCCCCAAGGTAATACTTAAAATATGGCCTGTTAGTGGGCCTCGAGGACCGGAGTTAAGGACCACTGATCTAAGGAAAGCAATGGGATTTTTTCAGTTTTGTATCTCTAAACTACCTGTGTATCACCCATAATGCTTTCCAAAATTAGTTTTGTGGAGTTTTCCTTATGAACGTAAGGATGTTTTTCCTACAAGTTTGTATTTAGCATTTGCAAATACAATTGTAATTAGTTTCCTTCAGCTTTTACTATTGTACTTAAAGTCCAGTGTGTGATTTTATATAAAACAATCTGATGAATGCAACATTTAATATATTTTTGCAGGTCATTGCTGTTCCCAGCAGTTGAGGTCTTTGTATTTGGATAAAGACAATACTGAATAGACACAGTAGTCACTTTTTTTGGAAAATGCAACTTAAATATTTATGGTGGTGCTTTGCATGAAATGACCAGCACAAGCAAAATAATTGCACTGTCATAACTGGCGATTGGAGCTATTTTTTATTTATAGAAGTGAATGAGCCACTTCACTAAGGAATAGTTACAAGTGGATTACCTTTCTGGCCGGTATTCTGAAATATTAATTTGTTATAAAAATATTTTTAACTGTTAATGTTAAAGAGTCCGTCCTCCCAAAACTGATTTTCCAATTTTTGGTAAATGTTGGAGAGTTAAACCACTTATTCCTAAAACTCTTTGGAGATCTATTGGCGAGATTTCTGTTCCTAAGTTTCTGGGTCTAAGCACCAGTGGTTACCATTAGGATAGGTTTTGTTGCAACTGTTGAGTGTTTAATTCACCTTATATTATAGAGATTTCAACAAGAGCGATGCTCAAAATTCCCAGGTGAATAGGAACAGGGCCAGGAATTATGGTGGGAGGATTTCGCTGCTGGAATATCTAAGGCATATAAGAAGCCAGGGTCTGAACCCACCATTCTCTAATAATAACTTTCTAATTTCTGACCCTTTAACAGAAGCAAACATGGTAAAATGGAATCCCAGTGCTGCATAAATGTTAAACAAATGTCAAACTTGACAATATAACTAAATTTAAATACAGTGTTAGTGCTAAATTCGGCAATTCTTTTTTTTTGTTCCATGGCCAAGGCATTAAAAGCAACTCATTGCAGCCACACCTTCTTGAACCCCACATATTCTATCTTGATCATAACTACTTTAAACTACACTCAAAGTGTACAATTCAAAAAAAGAAAATCCCTATTACTCCAAAATGTAACCAGCAAGTGGGTAAAACTAACTTACAGATGTTCATGTATTCTATCATGGCCTAAATCCTTACTGTAGCTATAATTCTGTACAGGCGATAATGAATGTTTTGGAAATTGAAGGATCTGTCTTGTATCCATAAAGTAATTATTTTGTTTATGTTTAATGTTAGTACAGCAGTGTAATATACTCAGCAAATTTCATATTTCAGGCAACTGTAAAAATTATTCTGTGACTCTTACCAATGACTTTATACCGAAGAGGTAGGTCTGCCTTTAAAGCTAAAGCAGCCTATAAAACATACAGTAGCAACCTAAAATTGAACAGAAATATTTTTTAATCAGTTTATTCAGTCCTGTTTTTTTTTTTTTTTGTGCTATTTTTTAAATGTAAATTATTTATCTATAAGAACGTACCTCCTGCCCAGTCTATTTATATTTCCTTATCTATGTAAATACTTTTGCTGTAATGTGAAATTTGCATTGAGTATTTTGTCTCGAGCTGCACTCCAGTCTTTTCAGGGGGCCTTGGAATGGCTTGACATTGCATGCTCCTTTGGTAGCAGAAGGGTTAAATGACATCATTCCATTTGCTGGCTGAGCCAGAATGAATGGAGTTAAGAGCTTTACTGTGATTCTTTATGTAAAGAATTAGAAATACAATGTAAACTGTGTTATGTAATTTGTATAAACATTTTTTTAAATAACTATTTAATAAATAATATGACAAATTTTTTTCCAGAGTCTTTTTTCTTTTATTAAGTTAAAAAATAAAAATGTGTTGTTTTCATGTGACAAGACAAAGGGTTCAGAGAACCATAGAAGCACAATGGTAAAGCTAGAATTTAAAAAAAGTGAAAAGATATAAAGTAAAAGTCTGAAGAAAGGGGAGCTCTGAGTCAAACGTCGATTGATCAAAGAAAGATCATTTGTATGAGAAAAAGATTTGAGAAATCGATCTGCAGAGCTAGAGGTTTTCAGCCATTTTCAGTTAGGTGTACAACCTTATTGCGTGTTCCGTTTTCTAAGATAAGTGAAGGACTGTACTCTATACGCATTCACATTTCCTGTACTTGAAAGAATCCTTTTGATATTATCTGGCACTTTTGAACATGCTTTTCTCAAACAATTTCTTTAGTAAAAAAAAAAAAAATGTTGCTGTTTAGGAAATGATCTTTACTCTTAGAGATTGGCCACAAGTCCAGCAAGCTCTACCTCATACCTAGTATAATTTTGGACATTGAGTGACACTGTAATGTCTGTGGGGCACTCGCAAACGCCATCAAAACCCGATCAGACATGTTGGTTGTTTTTCTAATAGCTATTGCTTTCCTTCAGATAATCTGGAGGTGTCTGCAGCATGCCTCCCCCATCCCTCTCCATAGTCTCAGTGTGAGCTGTTAATGTTTATGGACCCTAGGGACAACAATAATGCTCAAAGCCCTGTGATGTGTAATGCGAGTTTGACATACAGTGGCAGAGATTCACTGTAAAGACTATTTTTTTTTTCAATCTCGTGACAGTATGAAAAATATAAAATAACAATTGCAGAGCTGTGGAAAATGTTGCTTTTCTTTGATCTCTGCTGATGCTGAAGATAAACAAATTCACCACCACACTGCCCCATCCGCAATAACCGGACTGTTAGAAGTAGAACTCCAGACAAACTGCTAAAACATATTTAATTATAATTTTATGATACACTAGCTTTTGCTAATCATTAAAGTGATTCTAAAGTCTTATTTAAAAAAAAAAAAAAATAACAAACATGTTATACTTACTTGCCCTGTGCAGTGATTTTGCACAGGGCAGCCCAGATCGTCCTCTTCCTGGGTCCCTCTTCAGCGCTCCTGACCCCTCCCTCCTGTTGGGTGCCCCCACAGCAAGAAGCTTGCTATGGGGGCACCCAGGCCGCAGCTCCGTGTATTCATTCAAATACGGTTCGGCGGCACCCCCTCTCTCTCCTCATTGGCTAACTGACTTTGATTGACAGCAGGGGGAGCCAGTGGCCAGTCAAGTTTCTCCACTCCAAACTCACATATCCATGTCTTTATGGACCTTGCTTTGTGCTGTGGTCCAAATCAATTGGTGGAGGGGGGATTATAGTGTGGAGATGTTTTTCATGGGTTGGGCTTGGCCCCTTAGTTCCAGTGAAGGGAACTCTTGAGGCGTCAGCATACCAAGACATTTTGGACAATTTCATGCTCCCAAGTTTGCGGGAACAGTTTGGGGATGACTCCTTCCTGTTCCAACATGACTACACATCAGTGCACAATGCAAGGTCCATAAAGACATTGAAGAGCAAGTTTGGGGTGGAGGAACTTCACTGAGTCCTGACTTCAACCTGATAGAAGACCTTTGGAATGAATTATAGCAGAGACTGTGAGCCAGGCCTCTCGTCCACGTCAGTGTCTGACCTCACAAATGCGCTTCTGGAAGAATGGTCAAACATTCCCATAGACACACTCCTAAACCTTGTGGACAGCTTTCCCAGAAGAGTTGAAGCTGTTAAAGCTGCAAAGGGTGGGCCAATTCAATATTAAACCGTATAGAGTAAGACAGGGATGCCATTAAAGTTCATGTGTGTGTGTGTAAAGGCAGGCGTCCCAACACTATTGGCAATATAGTGTAGTTGAGATGAAAAGATCTAAAATTAGCATTTGCTCATTCAAATGTAATCAGTGAAAAAGATTATGAGTATGTAGGCTATGGAATAAGCAATGTATTCCTCCATATTTTCTTCCTAGCAAAGATGTGCAAATGTTATACCCCAAAAAGAAAAAGGAGCATCTGTTCTGTTTATATAATAATAGAAAAATAAAACCATTTATTAACCAAATGTGAATCTGGAAAAATAAATATATTATCATGTTTATACAATTACATTTTAACAATCGTTTCCTTAATTATTTAGTAAAAACAAGCATAACCTTGTCAGCGTTACAGGTATAACTGCCCTCAATAATGTGAGTCTAAGTGCAGGGCAAGGGGAAGGCTCCTCTTCAGTGTTGTAAATCAGGAAAACAATAAACGCCACTGGAATACCAATCTCTCCAACCGCACAGGCCTTGCTGCCCACTCTAGATTGGGGACATCAATACTGAAATAAAAGCAAAAGAAGGCGGTGTATGAGCCTAGTGTATTATCATAAGACTCTTTATTGAATCAATAAAAACAATTCCAATATACTCACAAAGGTACACAGTACAGTGCATATACTGTAACAGACTCCAATCCTGATGCTTGGATCTTGTTTGCACCCTGAGGTGTAGCTTACACGTTTCTAAGCTCTGAGAAAGTGGGCTTGGCCCTTGAAAGGCATAAGCTACACCCCAGAGAATGAACACCATCCCAGCATTGGGACTGGAGTCTGTATATGCACTTTACCGTGTACCTTTGTGAGTACATTGGAATTGTTTTTATCGTTCCATTAAAGAGTCTTAGGATAATGCACTAGGCTGATGCACCTCCTTCTTTTTACTTTTATCTTTCCCTTAAATTTATTTGTTTGAAAGATAGGGAATCACTACTATTTCGAGAGTTACACAATATTCATTTCCTATCTGGCACCCAGTATCTAAAGTCTGTCAAAAATATTGCAGTTTAGTTTACCTATTTCATTGCTTTGTTCTTTTTTTGGATTATAGAATAATAAGGCTCCCTAAAAACTGAACATTGGACGAGCATATAAACACACTGATAAAATGAATAAAAGGTTGCTTTCTTACTTGCAAAAGGATTTGTATTTCTGTGCAGTTCTGAGATGTATATCTGAGATGGAGTGATGATCTTCCACCTAGCTCAGCCAGGGGCATGCTGATACTTTCGTAGTTATGGTTTAGGAAATATAGTGGTGTCATCTCCCAATCTCCAGCATGCTGAATGGAAAGTAAAAAAGCAGCAGTAGACTGATGAGGTTATCCAACTGTTCTTTTAGCTCTTTCCTCCTGTCATATTTTTTATCAGAACATTTGCATACAACACAACTTATTGTCTCCCATGCTGCCCTCCTCTACCCCCCAAGTCTCATGTGAGACAGATATAAAATGCAGTTAATGCCCTAATGCAGGGGTAGGCAATCTTTGAGAGGTAGAAATCTTCGAGACAACATGGTAAATGATGACAACATCAAAGATCACCGGGGTGTGGCACCATTTCTGCTAACTAGCAAGCCCCCAATAAAAAGTAAGGACAATGACTGCACAGAGAAAACGTTAAAACTTTAAAAAGCTAGCTTTAGTGACCCCCACAAGTCTGTGACAGGAGTCCATCATGAAGGCAGAACCACTAAAACTGTAGGCTGACTTGGTCTACTAGTTTCAGGCCTTACTGGCCTTGTTGTCTGCTCTGAGTTCTGGCCAGTGTAAGTAGTGTGTAAGGCAGTGTACAGATGTCAGCAGGATGTATGCCAGTGTACAGGGGTCAGCAGAATGTGCAGCAGTGTACATGGGTCAGCAGGATGTACGACAGTGTACAAGGGTTAACAGGATATATAGCAATGTACAGGGGTCAGCAGGATGAACAACAGTGTACAGGGGTCAGCAGGATATACAACAGTGTACAGGGGTCAGCGGTATGCAGGACAGTGTACAGAGGTAAGTGTAGGTAGGGCAATGAACATAGGTAAGTAGGATGAAGAGCATTGTACTGGAAAAAGTAGGCCAGTGGAAAGGGGTGAGCAGGACAGGGGATCAGCAGGGCTCAGGAGGGCTCACTGGGGGCTCAGGAGGGCACAGAAATTTTTTCAGAGCAGCGCATTGTTCTGCATTCTCTTTTCTAGTGCTGATCCTAGCTGGCCCTCCTTTCTTGTCCATTCAACATGATGTCTTCCACAAGTGGACTGAAGAGGAGGGTTGGTTTGGATAACCACAGTGCACAAACCTGGGAGGAGCTCAGGTGCATTCACACAAGAGCCCCAACCTGCCGAGCTATCCTGCAGCTGCCATAGACGGCAGAGGCAGTCCCCGCCCCGCAGCCACATGTAAGCAAAGGGCATGCTACGAGGCTGGGAACGCCTTTGCCCACTAGGATTAGCTATAGCACATCTCTGCTTTGCTGCACAGCTCTGCCAGTTGGGGGTCAGCAAGGCAGGGACATGATCGTGACCTACCTGCGGTTAACCAATTGCAATCGACGAGTTGCAGACCCCATCCCTAATGTAATTTCATTAAAAAAATGTATGTTTAAGAGTCAAATATAGGTAACAGGGGGGTTCTGTACTAGGGGTGTATGTAAATGGGGGGTTCTGTATTGGGGGTTAGGCAGGAAGGGGGTCTGTAATTGGGGGGTCTGTACTAAATTGGTCTGTACTGAGAGGGGGGTGTCTCTACTGGGGAGATCTATACTAAGGGGTTTAGGCTGGAAGGGGGTCTGTACTGGAGGGGTCTGTACTGAGGAGTTAGAACGGGAGGCAAGTCTGTACTGAGGGGTTAGGCTGTAAGTAGGGATCTGTACTGACTGGGGTCTATACTGGGGGGATTCTGTACTAAGTGATTAAGCTGAAAAGGGCAGGGTCTGAACTGAGAAGTTAATCTCTGAGAGGGGACTGTACAGGATGATCTGTGCTAGGAGTTCGGCACTAAGGGGTTAGGATGGAAGGAGGGGGGCTGTACCGAAGGGTTAGCACAGGAGGCTGTACTAGGGAAGGTCTATACTGACGGGATAGATTGGAAGGGAGGGGGTCTGTACTTAGTGGTCAGGCAGGAAGAGGGGTTTGTATTGAGGGCTAATGCTGGGACTGTACTGGCGGGGTCTATACTGAGGGGTTAGTATAGGAGGGAAGTTTGTATTGGGGGCATCTGTACTGAAGGGTAGGTTTGGGAGGGAGAATCTGTACTGAGGATGTCAGGACTGGGGGGGGGGGGGGTTCTGTACAAAAGGGTTAGCCTGGGCTCTGTACTGGGAAAGGTCTGTACTGGGAGGGTCTGTAATGCAGAGGGTGACTTACTGAAGTGGTGGGCTAAGAGGGGAGGCTGTTGGTTGCAATTTGTAATGTGGGGGATATGGGCTTGGATTTGTACTTGCAGCAGGGAGTCATTTTTGGTTGTATTCTGTGCAGAGGCCTGTGCATCGCCTACTCCTGAGTCCTGCACTCTGTGTGTTATGCACTCCTGAGAATGGAGGCAAAAATACTGTGGCATAAGTGTGTTGTGTTTACAGTGAAAAGGCTCAGGTTTTATTAAAGGATAAGTTCATCTTTTTAAAAAAAATAATGCATGCACATCTTTTTGCAGGTAAAAAATGTGCATTTATTTATTTTTTTTTCAATTGGGAGCCTGGAAAGCATTACACCCATGATCAGCAGATCGTAGGTGCTATGCAGGGCTCTTGCAGATTCTGTGTGTAAGCTGAACTACCACTGAGCTCAACAGTGCTCAAAGGCTGCTGAAACTACCACAGCGCTCAAAGGCTGCCGGATCTTGCAGTTTTCAATTCACAGCTCTGTGAATGAGTCATGTGGCTGATTCTGGCAGAAAGCGGGTGGAGAACATGGGAGGAGCAGGGGACAGTGGATTTTTTACCCCCTGAATATGGGTGTAATATGTAACTTGTTACAAAAGGTGAACTTATCTTTTAAACTATGGCCCTTTATAGTAACATTAAAGTTTAATTTTGGTCTTGCACAGAGCAGCCTGATCCTCCTCTTCTGGAGTCCCCCAACGGTACTCCAGGCTCCGCCCTTTTAGCTAGTGCCCCCCATAGAAAGCTGCTTTCTATGACTGCACTTGTGTGGGCTTTCTCCCGAGGCACCCTGTCTGCATCTATTAACACAGATTGGGTGGCTCAGCCAATGGCTCTTGCTGCTATCAATCTGCCTAGTGAGGAGGAAGACAGTGGTGAGAGCTGCTACTCTCATGCACATCCTTGTTAAGGATGGGACTCAGGTAAGTATAAGGAGGGGTGGTGCCGTTGGGGGATCTTGCAGCACAGATGCATTAAAGTGGACATTTTTTTTTTAAATCCTTTTATTGGTTTAAAACAGTATCATCAAACATACAGGTAGGCATATGACCCTCACAGGGGAATAAAGTATATATTGCAATATAAAGTTACTTATAATAGCACCAGAGGAGGGTCAATATGCTGAAGGAGAAAACTAAGCTCCCATGGGTCAGTTGGAGGCACGGGCTAACACATATCAACCAATACAATCCAATACAATCTTGATCAGTGCAAGTAGAAGGCATTTTGTCAACCAAATTGAGGAAATAGCAAAGGACACATCGGATGTAAGGCACCTCAGAGGGATCTGCCAACCATTTGGACCACACCTCATCATATGTGTGTACATGTATCTTTATAAAGGGGCAAGTTTTTGTTGACCAGCTGTTTCCAAAAAGAGATAGACGGAGGAGAGGATTTTTTCCAGTGGAGTTCTACTGCTTTCCTAGGGTAGAATAGGAGCAAACTTATCAAAGTGGATCTTTAGTCAGAAAATTAGGTCCTGCTAGATCACTTCAGGCTGGCCCCTTTTGCAGGTATAGCTATATAATACTCAAAAAACAAGTGCCTTTACTGTTTAAAATACAGTAACAATGTCTCATCCTGCTCTACATATGCTCAGTTACTCTTTATTTTTTGGCACTATGCTGAAAATCGGAACCACTAAAGGCTGATCTGCTGACATCCTAAAAATTTACTGCTGCTCAAGGGCTCTGGGCTTTTTTTCAAAATGGCAGCCTCCGGCAAGAAGAAACAGGTACGAAGCTGGAGGCAATTTACAGTACACACTAATTTCGGTAGCATAATTATTAAGGTGGAATGTATGTTTCTTCCTAAAGAACATTATTTCCTATTAAGTTGTTATGGGTAAAGTTCTGCTTTAAGGTAAAAAAAAAAAAAAAAACCTAAAAGCTTTAGAAGTACTTTAAGCCCTTCTCACAGTGTAATTTGGCCACACTCACTCACTTGCGTGCACCACTATATTCCTTTGTTTTTTTTTCTTTTGGTGTATTTTTGTGTGGTGGAGGGGACTGTTGATTACTCATCAGCTCGGGTTCCAGATATGCTAGGTACACCACGGTGCCCACAAATAGAACAGATTATATGTGCATTGCCCAACATCCATTAATTAATTATTAAAAAGAAAAGGAAAACAAGTAATGAAAGATTGTCACTGAATGGAACCTGAGTAAACAGGAGAGGCATTTAAGCATTTAAAAAATGGCATTGGGAACATGTTGAGCTGCCAAACTTTGCCTCTGATCCAATAGTATGTAGCTCATGCTTAGTTCCGGTTGTCCTCTTTACTTGGCTTCTCATCGTACTCCAATTTCCCCACTGGCATTTTTGTTTAAGCTCTTTACCTCCTTTCCTTTTCACCTAGTTTGTGTATCTAGTTTAGGTTTAATTTAACAACATTATATAATTGTTGTGTTTCCTGCTTCTAAGAATTTTTTTTCTATAGCTATCCCCTTAGAATATCACTGTATGTTGAAATAATGCTAGTTATTTAATTTATATATTGTTTTTCATATATAATTTGATGTGCCTGTGTGCATAATATGAATAAATTTAGATGATAAAATTGTTATTTTCTTGTGGGTTACTGGAATCATGCTAATACATTTTGTGTGAATTAATAATTAACAATTGTTAAAGTGTTCATGTGACTATGATTGTTAGCCTCAGACAGAAATCACTGAGGTAATAAAGTGGTTTTGACAGGTCACTAACTCTTTGCAAACTGCTGGCGTGCAATTTACAAATCTTCTGTTATGCAATACTGATGGAACTCTTTTTCTATAGACATGCCTTCTAACCATCCCGGATCATGTGGGACTGTAGCAGAAAATGAGTGGAATCTCAGCTTTCAGCAGATTCAAGCTGTGTCCCGCAACCAGAACACTGCAGCGGTCTTCTCTCTGCTCTCTCTCTCTTTCTCACGAGTTAGGCCTCATGTACACTTCTGCTGATAAACAGACGTTTAGGAGCAGTTTGGCTTTTCTTTCAGCAACCCCTGAAATCCCCTCTATGTCATCTTTTCTGTCCAAGTACAAGTACACTGAGTCGTTTAAAGTCATTTAGAACCAGTTGAGTTTAGTGGCATTTTTTTTAACGCAAAAAAATGCGTTCAGACGGAAGTTTAATGGCATTTGAAGTACCAAATGCTTGTAACAGTGTGCAAACGCGTCTAAACGCGATAACACGCGTTTATAAGCGTTGTCAAGTTCCAGCGTTTAAGAAAGGTTTTCAAACGTCCCGTGTACATGAAGCCTAAGTGGTAGCCCAGCAGCGCTGTTACATCTTGGTGTCCGTCTATGATAGGTAAGCCCTGGCTTGCACTTAGTAGTTGCAGTGATGAGCTTTGTACTGTAACCCTTCCTTTTCCCATACTCTGCTCCTGAGCTCAGGATCACTGTGTGTGTGTGTGTAAGTTTTCTCTCCTGTGCTGCCTGTTTACAGAGCCTGGCACTAGACAAACTGCTGCTTTTCAGTACCTCTGCCAGCCATCAGTGAGAAATGGTATTACAGCTGCTGGGAAGCCATGGAAGAGGCTACTGCCCATTTCACATAAACAGGTTGTTCTGCTAGTAGAGTTATTTGTAAAAGCTCCATTCTATTACATACAGTAAGCTTCCTGCCTGAGCCTACTTTAAAGCAGATCCAGAACCCCTTAAATTAGCCTAGCTTACCTCTTTAAGCCTCCAGCCTGCCTCAGTGCCCCCCTCCCTGAACAAAGTGGCAGTGTCCTCCCTCTCTCCCATGCAGAACATCAGTGTCCTCCCTTCTATACAGAGCACCTTTGCCCGCCTCTCCCTCCTCAAAGGACAAGTGGCTCCCTCTCCCTCCTCAGAATACCAGTGCCCCTCTCCCTCCTCAGAATACCAGTGCCCCCTCTCTCTCCTCAGAATACCAGTGTCCCCTCTCCCTCCTCAGAATACCAGTGTCTCCTCTCCCTCGTCAGAATACCAATATCCCCTCTCCCTCCTCAGAATACCAGTGTCCCCTGTCCCTCCTCAGAATATTAGTGTCCCCTCTCTCTCCTCAGAATACCAGTGTCCCCTCTCCCTCCTCAGAATACCAGTGTCCCCTCTCCCTCCTCAGAATACCAGTGTCCCCTCTCCCTCCTCAGAATACCAGTGTCCCTCTCCCTCCTCAGAATACCAGTACCCCCTCTCCCTCCTCAGAATACCAGTGCCCTCTCTCTCTCCTCAGAATACCAGTGCCCCCTCTCTCTCCTCAGAATACCAGTGTCCCCTCTCCCTTCTCAGAATACCAGTGTCCCTTCTCCCTCCTCAGAATACCAGTGTCTCCTCTCCCTCGTCAGAATACCAATGTCCCCTGTCCCTCCTCAGAATATTAGTGTCCCCTCTCTCTCCTCAGAATACCAGTGTCCCCTCTCCCTCCTCAGAATACCAGTGTCCCCTCTCCCTCCTCAGAATACCAGTGTCCCCTCTCCCTCCTCAGAATACCAGTGTCCCCTCTCCCTACTCAGAATACCAGTGTCCCCTCTCCCTCCTAAGAATACCAGTGCCCCCTCTCTCTCTCCTCAGAATACCAGTGTACCCTCTCCCTCCTCAGAATACCAGTGTCCCCTCTCCCTCCTCAGAATACCAGTGTCCCTCTCCCTCCTCAGAATACCAGTGCCCCCTCTGCCTCCTAAGAATACCAGTGCCCCCTCTCTCTCCTCAGAATACCAGTGCCCCCTTTCCCTTCTCAGAATACCAGTGCCCCCTCTCCCTTCTCAGAATACCAGTGCCCCCTCTCTCTCCTCAGAATACCAGTGCCCCCTCTCCCTCCTCAGAATACCAGTGCCCCCTCTGCCTCCTAAGAATACCAGTGCCCCCCTCTCTCTCCTCAGTATATGCGCGTGGTCCTCCTCCACACAGCACTAGTGCCCCCCCCCTCCCTCCATCATAGCCTTCTTCTCTATTAGCAGAATGCCAACAACCTCCTCTGCTTTCTCAGAACAGTGCCTCCCTTCATAGAGCGCCAGTGCACCCCCTCTACTACCATGGAGCATCAGTGTCCCCTTCTTTTCTTGCAGAGCACCAGTGCCCTCTCTCTCTCTCCACAGAGCATCCGTGCCTTCCTCTCCCTCCACAGAGTGGCAGCACCCACCTCTCCTTCTGCAAAGCACCAACACCTCTCTCTTCATCCGCAGAGCACCAGCACATTCCTCGTTCCACAAAGCATCAGTGCCCCCATTTCCCTCTGCAGAACAGCAGTGTTTCCTCTTCCTCTACAGAGCACCAGTGTCCCCCCTCCACAGTACATCAGTGTCCCTCTCTTCCCTTGCAGAGAACCAGTGCCCTTTTTCTTTTTTCAGAGCATTTGTGCCTTCCACTCCCTCCACAGAGTGGCAGCACCCACCTCTCCCTCTGAAAAGCACCAGTACCTCCCTCTCCTTCTGCAGAGCACCAGCACCCCTTCTCCTTCCACACAGCATCAGTGCCTTCCTCTCTTTCCTGCAGAGTGCTAACACCCCTTACTCCCTTGGCAGAGCACCAGTGCCCCCCCTCCCCCCACAAGGCGTCATTGCACCCCCCTCCCTCTGAAGAGTGCCAGTGCCCCCCCTCCTCCTCCACAAAGTGCCAGTGCTCCCCACTGCCTCCACAGAACATCAGTGCCCTTCTCTCCTTCTGCAGAGAACCAGTGCCCCCCTCTCCCTCTGTAGAGCACCAGAGTCCCCTCCCCTCTCCCTGAGCAGAGCACCAGTTTCCTACCACTGACCACTGATACTGGTCCTTGTTTCCTCTCGCTAACCACCGATACCGGGTATTTTTCCTCCCACTGATGGCAAACACTTTTCCTTCCCCTAGCCATCAATGTTAACCATTTTTTACCCTGATTGACAACAAACACCTGCCATCTTTTGCTATTGTTGACCAGCAATACAAGGGGCACTATTACACATACTACTGACTGCTGTACTCTATAGATTGTAATTATATGTAACAAAGTGCTTGCTGCTGTACATTAAATACTCCTAATCAAAGTGTTTATTGTCTAACAGTTGCTAGTCGCTAAGCAAAAGTAGGCTTAGCTCTTTGTTCATATTCTGTTTTGAGATCTCCTTTTACTTTAATTTATGATGATAACGGTCACCATGACAAGTAAAGTGGCTGGACCTCCCTACCAGGCACACAGACAGTAATGAAAACCTGACAGGTGGCAAGCAAGGAAGTGAGTGCCACGCAGTGCTGGCGAGTGGGGTGGTCCATGTTGGTGCAGTGTCAGAAGGTAAGGAAATGTGTCTCAGAGATTGGGGTAGTGAACATATATCTAAAAAATATAATAACAATTTTAAAGACTATCAACTCTCTTTAAAAGCAAAGGTCCTGCCTTAGAGATGTCTGCTTTCACCATCATTAACCAAAAAAGCCTGTTCTGTGCTCTTGTTTTGTTGCTGGGACCTGATTTTCCCTGACTCCATGGCTAAGTTCCAGCAACTGTAATTTTCTTATTAAACCACACTGTCTCAATGGTCAATAAGGACACTTTAATTGCAAATATATTTATTTATTTATTAGAATTAAATAACAAATCATGATGTACTAGAACACTATTGTTTTCCAATGCAAAATTGCCATTTGCTTCTGAAAACAAACGATATTCAATCAAAATGCAGTGGATATGTTTAAAGGGTGTTTGCACTGGAGTCCTCGGCAAGCAATGAGCATTATGTGGCTTACAGTACAGTGCTAGCTAAAGGGTACATGTAACAGACAACACTGAAAAATGTGCCATTGCGGCCTAGCAAACTAGTTTCTGCCTGAACTCCCCACTTAATGTACTAGAGGTAATTTGAAAGATTAGGACTTGTTGACCAACAAATATTAAACGTTGTGGTCATTGGTACAAGAAAAGCAGTAGAAAGAGGGTGCCTGGGTCAGTGTGACAGTAAAATCAAGTAACACTTTATTCAGATACACTTACATAAAAGTATCTTGCAAGCTGCACACAGAGTGGATGTGGATCACCAATCTAGCAGCCACCCATCATGAGGGATGAGAAGACCACTGTGGGGATAAGCTTAGACCTGCCATATGAAGGTATGTAAACAGCGTCTCCAGCTCTCACACTCGAATGAGGACTGGAGCAGGGCACAACACGTTTCCGAGGTGCCGCCTTTTTACTTCTCTTTGCCTGAGAATGCGTTGCAGCCTGCCCTGTCCTGATTTGGTGTCTTGCTAGCTCTGTGAGAGTGGGTGTGAGAGTTGGAGTTGCCGCCGGTTGCATATCTACATACGGCGGGTCCGAGCTTATCCCCAGAGCGGTCTTCTCATCACTCGTGACAGCTGGCTGCTTGATTGGTGATCCGCATCCACGCTGTGTGCAGGTTGCAAGATACTTCTATGTAAGTGAATCTGAATAAAGTATTACTTGTTTTTACTATCACACTGACCCAGGCCCCCTCTTCCTACTGTTTTTGTTTGTGTCTGAGGGAATTCCCATTGCCTGCTTAGGTGCTGCCGGTAACTGCGTGTGCAATCCTCATCTACCTGTGGATCCATTACATACTGCAGACTTCTCCTTGATATTATTTACTACCATGGACTGTATAGACTAATTCTTACCAAATTTGTTTTGAGTATATCTTTTTGTTTTTTTCCCTCTTTTTATTGATCCCTTATGGTCCACCTTATAGCTGCCAGTGAGCGCTGACTCACACACTACCTGGCAGTTCTGTGTAATGTATTGCCTGTGTCATTGGTACAAGATTAGAGTATGAGGGGCTTGCGCTTAGGAAACCTCGGTTCGGTGAATATAAATAAAACCAATAACTAAGTAATAAATCAATAAATTGAATACATAAGCTGCTGCTAGGTAGAAAAGGTGATACCTTTCAAACAATACTGAAAAACTAAGTACCTGCGCTGCTTAAACCGAAACCATAAACATCATAAACATCAGTTGTGCTAATAAATAAATATCATCATAAAGTGCTAGTGCAAATAACTGTGCAACTGTGTATATAAATATAGTGTTACTCTAAATATAACCGCATAAATATTATAAATAAACTCATATGTGTGACATATCATATATCAAAAGTAATTATAAATATAAAGTTCATAACAATAAATATCTTCCAAACTGAATAAAGTGCAAGTCTCTTGTGCTACTATAAGTGCTCCGTGCTCAAGGTATATGGATAAAGTGCCGGTGCTCAGTCCTTGTGAGTTAGTGCTCCCCTCTCGGTCCCACACTCACCAGAAGCAGAGAGTAATATCGCCTTAAAACTGGTTGTATAAGGTAACCGCCTCTTATGGATCACCAACAGATATAAGCTGTAGATCTCCTGTGCCTCTATATCCAGGTAAATATCCAGGTGATGCTCCCCAGTATCATAAAAAGAAAAGGGCCATCATCGTGCAGTATGTTCTAAAAGTTTAATTTTCCACGCAATAAAAAGATACACTTACAAAACATAAAGAATCAATCCGCCTTTAGCAAACCCACGGGACGCCAAACGAATGGCCGTGCGTTCCACCCGTGTAACCGGAAGCCGGAAGCCGGAAGAGGTTGCAGCCGGAAATGACGTACTACGTGTTCGGACGGCTTGACGCGTTTCGCTCCGCCAATCAGAGCGTTCTCAAAAGCGAGGACGTCACGAACACGTATTACTATATATATCATTCACAATTTAAAATTATCATAAACAACTGCGTCGGACCGGAAATGACGGAGACCGGAAATGGAACGCCGCCATCTTGGGCCACCCCATTTTACCGACTGTCATACTCCATCTTAGTCCACCCGGAACCAAAGCCGTATATAGTGGACTTATAATATATTCAAAAAAGTATGCAAAAAATATATATATATGTGGCTATGCCAACACAGCCACGCATATCGTGTGTATAATATACTAAACGATAAACTAATTTGACCGTATATATAATCAAAAAACGTCCAATTCCGGTTCTCCTTCCTGATTGTCCCTATGCATGTACACTACATACAGAAATGAATACAACACACCTACAATATATTAACAACACACAATAATACTGTAATATTGCACCATAATATCCTAGCAGCCTATCATATAGTTATTATCACCCATATGTCCATATCGGACTCTAATTTGGATACTAACAGAAACTTTATTCAATACTCAGCCACATATGTCGCTGGCTCATCGATCAATTAATAATTTTCCTATGTAAATTACACTTGAAGATCATAAAGTGATGTGTGCTGAGTTGGTGATCTACAAACTA
This sequence comes from Pelophylax lessonae, assembly GCF_965119305.1. Taxonomy (NCBI): domain Eukaryota; kingdom Metazoa; phylum Chordata; class Amphibia; order Anura; family Ranidae; genus Pelophylax; species Pelophylax lessonae. The sequence continues at coordinate 198,529,455 of NC_138773.1, forward strand.
CAACTATATAAAAATATAAAAAAATATATAAATGTATAAAATTAAAAATCATTTATAAAACAATTAATATCTAAATCTACATTGAGGCCTGAGGGGACCATGCTCTTAAGTTGCTGAATCCACCAAGTTTCATTTTAAGAAACAGCTCTCCTCATGTGTGTTCCTCTCCAATGTGCATTGATTTTATCTATGCCACAAAAAATTAATTTAGAGGGATCTTTGTTGTGAAAAAGTCTAAAGTGGTTTGATAAATTGTGTTTGCGGAACCCCTTTTTAATGTTACAAATGTGTTCCCTCAGACGTATTCTAAGCTCCCTTGTGGTACGGCCCACGTACTGCAGGCCGCATTCACATTGTAACAAATATGTCACGTGAGTGCTGCTACAAGAAATAAATTCTTTTATTTCATATTCTTTTTTTGTGGTCCAGGATTCAAATTTCTTTATGCTCCTTCTTTTATCCTTACGGCAGGTGGTGCAAGCCACACAGCGCCCGCATTTATAAAAACCTGTTCTATCCAGAAATGTAACTAATTTCTTTGGGGGGTTGGGAATACTCTTAACAATCCTATCTTTAAGAACAGGAGGCCTTCTGTAAATAAATTTGGGTTTATTAGGCAACATTTTTTTAAAAATAGGATCTCTCAGTAAGATGCTCCAATGCTTCTTTATACTTTTCTCCACTTGTTTATATTGTTGATTGAACTCAGTGCAAAATGCAATTTCAAAACTCCTATTATTGTTCACAGTTTTGGGTTTATCTGCTAGTAATGTTTTTCTCTCCAGGCCACCCACTTGATTTCTTATTTTCTCAAGATGTTTTCTCTTATATCCTTTCTCTTCAAACCTCTTAATTAGGACTTCTGATTGTTCATTAAAATCTTTATCTCTATTACAGTTTCTTTTTATCCTCAGCAGTTGCCCTTTCGGCACAGCTGAGATCCATTTAGGGTGGTGACCACTGCTGGTTGGGATGTAGCTATTACGATCTGTACTCTTAAAATAAGTTTTAGTGAAAAGATTGTTACCATTTTTAAAAATTGTGAGATCCAGATAATTCACTTCCTGAGTGCTAAAACTTTCAGTAAAACCAATCCCGTACCCATTGTTATTAATTTCAGAGATAAAATCCATAAAAGAATTATGTGACCCCTCCCATATTATAAAAATATCGTCGATGTATCTAACATGCATCTTGAGAGGGGTATGGGGTCTCTTAAAAATAGTTTCCGATTCCCATTTACTCATAAAGAGGTTTGCAACCGTGGGGGCATATTTAGCCCCCATGGCTACACCTCTGGTTTGATTATAATATTGGCCATCGTGCCAAAAATAGTTGTTTTGCATGGCCATATTTAAGATTTCCAATATGAAATTTATTTGTTTCTGCGGGAGTTTATTGTCCAATTTTAATGCCCATTCTACAGCTTTGCTGGCATCTTTTTGCTTGATGTTAGTATATAACGAATTAACGTCTATACTAGCTAGAATGGTGTTTTCTGAAACCTTTAAGTCTGCTATACGATTAATCAGATCTTTGCTATCTCTTAGGTACGCTGGGCATTTTTGTGCAAGTGGTTGGAGATGGTAGTCAACATATTCTCCCACCCTGGAGTATACTGAATCCACCCCATTGATAATGGGGCGCCCCGGTGGATTGACTGTATTTTTATGAATTTTCGGGTTGTGATAAATAATAGGTTTTTTAGGGTGGTCTGGTATGAGATATCTGGCCTCTTTTTTGTTTAAGATCCCTTCTTTTTGTGCCTTCTTAATTTTCTTTGTCAACATAGCTTTCAATTTCTTAATTGGATCGCCTTTCAGTTTGGTATATGTCTCTTTATCTTCAACTAGACGGTTAAGCTCTTTAATGTAATGTTCTTTGTCCATAACCACAATTCCCCCCCCCCTTGTCCGCAGGTCTTATAATTATGTCATTGTCTTTTTCCAATTTCTTTATGCTCTGCTTAATTACTTTACTACCTTTTATGGGGTGTATTGATATATTCTCTAAATCCTGTTCCACCATCAATTTAAAGACTTCTAGACATTGGTTTCTGGGGTTCTTGGGGTTAAAAGTGGACTTATTTCTTAAACCACTATGGATGTATTCATCCTCTACTAAAGTGCTAGTGACTGGTTTGTTAAAAAAATGTTTTTTAATATTTAAAACTCTAACAAACTTATGTAAATCGATAAAAACTTTAAATTTATTTAACTGCTTAGGAGGTGCATATTTTAATCCTTTATCTAAAATCTCTAATTCCTCCTCATTAAAAATCTTTTTACTTAGGTTAAAAATACCCGCGCCTATACATCTCTTTTCCTTTTTCTTCTGTCCTCCCCTGCATCCTCTCTTCTTACCTCTCCTCCTTGTGGGGGGTGTGTGTTGTGTCCCCTGTACGGGCCTCTGTAGGGGCCTCTCGGTCTCCAATAATTCTGTCCCCTCGGTGGGCCCCAGTATTGTCCCCTTCCTCTGTAACCACCCCTTCCTCTCCCTGGTGGTCTCCCTTGTCCTTGATCCCAAAAATCCCCTCTATAGGGCGGTCTATATTGCTGATCATATAATCTCTGATCTTGATAATATTCTCTGGGAGCAGGGCTAATAGGTGAGATGGGGTCATACCTATTGTGTGTAGGGACATTAAATCTAGGGGACTGTTGGTATGGGGTATCATTCCTATTTACTCTCACCGGGGTCTGTGGAGTATTTTCTGGTGTCCTAGTAGGTGTCTCAGAAGGGAAAGTGAAAGTAACCTCCCTTTCAGGTGTGGTATCTCGGGATTGTGTGTTGGTTTCAGTCTCATCCTCCTGCCATTTATACACATTCCCCTGTTTATAATCATTGCAATCCCTGTGAAATTTTTTTATCTTTTTCTTTTGTGTATCTTTATCAAGTTTAGCTATATGATCCTGGATATTTTTCATTTTCTCTTTATACTCTGCATTATCTAAAAAAGGTTCCAAAATTTCTTTCAGGCCCTTCACCTTGTTTTCCAGCATTTCAAGTTTGGTTTTTCTCCTTGAAATGATCAGACCTAATAATTTCTGTTCGCAGCCATTGAAGAAGTTATACCAACTATCTTCTAATTCTTTCGTCTCTAGACCATCATTAGGGGCTATATCCCACCTAAGTCGTCTAGGTGTGATGCCCTCCTTTAAATATTGACTTAAGGTGGTAATGTCCCACCAAGATCTAATTTGTTTGTCTAGAGTGCTGCGAAGTTGTTTAAGGCTACGATCTACATCCATATTAATTGTGCTTAATGAGAATATCTCTTCAGAATTAATATTCTTTTTACTAATCAAACTAAATAAATCCATAGCTGCAAAGCCAAAAAAATATATATAATATTTTTTTGAAAACTAGAGTATGAGGGGCTTGCGCTTAGGAAACCTCGGTTCGGTGAATATAAATAAAACCAATAACTAAGTAATAAATCAATAAATGATTTAATGGTCTAATGGTCTGAGTTCAGCTGATCTCCCTGTATAGTATATTGCATATAGTTAATGTGGTATTAATGGTTTAGCTTTTTTTTTAATAAACATAACAAACATGTCATACTTACCTGCTTTAATGGTTTTGCACATAGCACCCCGATCCTCTTCTTCTTGGGTCAGCCGCTGGAGCTCATGCCCCCCCCCCCATGACCAGTGCCCCCCAATAGCAAGCCTCTTGCTCTGGGGGCACTGATGCATGCTTGCTCCCGAGCCCTGCTCTATGCATCCATAAGACACATAGAGCTCAGCCCCTTCCGCTCTCTCCTCATTGGCTGTGATTGACAGCAGTAGGAGTCAATGGCTCCGCCCTCTGTCTTAGCCAATAAGGAGAGGTAGCCCCGAGACAGCTGAGGCTCTCGTACGCATCGCTGGTTCAAGAGGGGGCTCAAGTGAGTATTAAGGGGAGCAGCACACAGAAGGTTTTTTACCTTCATCCATAAAATGCATGAAGATAAAAAAACTTCAGCCTTTACAACCACTTCAAATGTACTCTACAGGTGGTAGGCAATGTGTGCAATTCATGTCTAATAATTGCCTGTTTTTTTGTGTATGTACTGTATATCTGCTAATACTTCTTGACAATGCACAATTTTTCATTTTAATTTTTTGCAAATTTTTGAAGTAGGGTAAAAAACACAAATATACTTTAGGCTATGGATAACTCTGTGCATTATATATTTAGCAAGGTGGAAGTATTTGTGTTGCATATGACAGCTAAATTATTTTAACACTATGAGTTTTGTAATGGAGAATTATATTCATATTATGCAATGGCAAGTAGGCCCTATGTCTGTAATAGGTATAGCTGCCATTTGTGCAAGCTGCCTGTGTTAGAGAGATAAGGTTTGCCCTCTGCACACATCAGTCACAGTATGTCTTTGTATTCTATTCCAAACATTTAGTCATCTCTTACTAATGTGAATCCTTGCAGAGTATGAAGATGACTGTTCGCTTTATATACTGAGTATCCATTTGCTGTGGCAGTTTTTTTTTTTTACTGTTTTGAGAGATGATAGTAATCCACCATATGGAATAGGAGTCACTGCAGGATTGGCTACATTTGACCTAGGATACAATGGCTTTGGAGGTAAAGAACTTAAATAAAATGGTTCTTGTGCCCTTTATTGAACCCATCATAAAGTATGAAAAATGCAATCTTTATTCCAGAGCCCATTGCAGTTTATGGGGATCAATTCTTAGAAATAATTTTTTTGTCTTTTCAAGGCTAATAGGCAAGGGGTTGTCAAGCACAAAGCACGGGGGACTGGGCACTGTCATGGGGAATATGTAACAATGCTACTGAGCAAGCCATGGGAAAACACCATTCCTATTACATGCCTGGGAGATACCTTTAGGCTGAATGCACTATTACTGAATAGTGGGATTCTCATAGACTGTGTCAGACACAGTGTATTATGACATCACATATATTTTGAATGTGTCATTGTTTATTTACATTTTGCATTTATCTTGGCTTAAAACAGCAACAAAGTCCCAATCTGATTGATTTTAACTTGAAAAAATGCTTTTAAGTAGTTCTGACTGAGACGCATGATTTTTTATCTAGCAGAAAGAGGCCTGATTTCAGTGGTGGAAGGTGGCAGCCCTAACAAATCTAAAAGCTATAGGAAAGTTCAGCTCTGTACCAATTGGCCAGTGACAAAGCATGATATTATAGTGTGTGACATTTTTGCAGTACCACACTGTGTTGCATTAAAAGTTAAAAAAAAAAACCTACATTCCATTTGGAAAACCAAACCATTACCTCCTATTGCAACGGACTATGAAGTGTGGTGCGGATCAGCCATGGAGCAGAGGAGTGGGATCTTGGTGATATATGAGTCACTCTCAGGGGGTGGCCCTAAACCAGGCTATGCTTTGGCCTGGGAGAAGGACCTATCCCAGGAATGGGAACCAGAGATGTGGTACTCCTCTATGATGCGGGCATATAAGGGTATTTTGAATGTTACCTTAATAGAAGCCAGTTTGAAAGTTATAACAAGATGGTACCTTGTTCCCCAAAGGCTCAAACAATGTTTTCCCTCGTCCTCCCCACTTTGTTTCAGGGGTTGCTCTCATAGGGGCTCCTTTCTACTTACTTGGTGGGAGTGTCCGAAAATCAGAGGTTTCTGGAAAAAGGCTTTCCACTTGATTCGTAAAGTTACTGGAGTGGCTACACAATCCCCTCCAATAGCCCTTTTGAATTTTGTGCCAGATAACGCTTCTAAAACTCAAAAACAATGGATTCAGGTTTCCTTCACCTTGCTGAAAAGAAAGATTTCTTGGAGTATGACTCAGGAAAAACTTGCTAGTGGTCTATTTAATTCTACCCAGAAATTTGAGAATATACGGGAACTTTGGGCCGCTTACACACACACACCTTTCTGATTTTCATGTAGTTTCACCTATATATCTGATAGTTTTGGACCTCCAGGGCACTGTCCTTCTCTTCTTGTCCTACCCCTCTTCCCGATTTGTCCTCTCGCTATGTACTCCACTTGTCTCTTTTCCCTTCTTTTCTTCTCTGCTATTGTTTCCGCTCTCAATGGTTAGTAACAAGTTATGATTGGGTCGCCTATCTGGAATTCCCAGTGGTAATAAAATGTTACTGTTACATTTAACATGAGGGTATATTCCATCCATACTCCAATCAGTTGTTGAGTAAGTACAGGCAAATCTGCTTTACTGTTTATTTGTCCTCCTTTAAACCTCTAGTGAGTTACTCAGGATGTTTATAGTTGTTTTCCATATTTGTGCTGCAAACTTTACTAATGGGCTCCATAAGTATCAGTTGAACAATTTGTATGGGGGCTCTCTCTGGCTCCCAGGGCAACAGTTTGTGTTCCCAATGGGGTTGCCTGGGGGTTGGGAGGGTCATTCCCAATCTACTATTTCTAGAAGTGTCCATACCTATAATGTTTAATATGGATGTTTATTTGTAATATGTCATCTATTGGCATCAGTTCTCGGAGAACCCTGTTTGTTACTCTCCATTATAACATGCACTGTTTTGTTGTTTGTACCTTTTATTACTGAACCATAATAAAAATCTTTGAAAGCAAAAAGTTAAAAAAAGAAAAAAACACTTATAAACCACATAATTTGAAAGCAGGTTTCATTGTGATATAGAAAATATAATTTAGAATGTATTATTTTTGAGACAAAACCCAGAAATATTGTCCATGCATACCATGTCTGCTTTTTTATTTGGCTACAGTTTCAGAGACAGGGACCAGACAGGTTTTATCATGGAAAAAAAAAAAAAGATTGTAATATTTTGGTGACAACAGCCAAAAATAATGTACAGACTCGATAAAAAGTATTTAAACACTTTTAGCAGGCTGTATTATGGAAAAAGACAGACACCAGGCAGATTTTAGTCCAAAAGTTGCCATCACAGTGTATTTCACAGGAGAAAAAAAAAGCAGAAAAATGTAATGAATGCATAGACAGCCTTTAGGCACATGGAGTAGGCTGTATTTTGAAACAAAATCCTCAAACAGCAATCCTCTTGTTATCAAAAAACAAACACAATGGTGTATCTATTTCAATGAAAAGAGATAGAAATATTGCACTGATTTTACAGAATTGCAACAGGCCTTATTTTAAAAACAACACATAGCATTCAACTTTCAACTTTTCTTTAAAAAAAATCAACATTGCATATATATTTTACAGAAAAAAAGTTGAAATATTGTACTGACTCCACATACAGTATTTAAGCACTTAGAGTAAGCGAGTTTTGAAAGGGAAAAACAACATGCAGATTTTCATTAAAAAACATATATTTTACAAAAATGGCAGAAATGGAGTGGTCCACATTTTGAAAAGGATACAAAGCATTCAGCTTTTCTTAAAAATAAATAAATAACAGTAAATTGTAAACAGTTCACAGAAAAGAGGTAGAAAAGTGTACTGATCGCAAAGACATTATTTAAGCACCTAGAGTAGACCATATTTTTAACATGAGGAAAACCAGTAAGCTTAAAAACTGTACAGACACCATACAGAGTATTATAGCACTTTTGGGAAGCAACATTTTGAACAGGGGAGACTTGAAGCTTTTAAAAAAAATCAACATAAGAGTGTATTTATTTTACTGAAACAAGCCAGCAAAAATATAATATTGACTTAATACACAGTTTTAAGCACTTTTAGTAGGCTGCAGTATAAAAAGGAGAGACATCAGTCAACGTTTAATCCACAAATAAATATTTGAGTGTGTTTATCTCACAGAGAAAAGCAATAAAAATATTTTACAATCTCCATATATACAGTGCCTTGCGAAAGTATTCGGCCCCCTTGAACTTTGCAACCTTTTGCCACATTTCAGGCTTAAAAAACATAAAGATATAAAACTGTAATTTTTTGTGAAGAATCAACAACAAGTGGGACACAATCATGAAGTTGAACAAAATTTATTGGATATTTCAAACTTTGTTAACAAATAAAAAACTGAAAAACTGGGCGTGCAAAATTATTCAGCCCCCTTAAGTTAATACTTTGTACCGCCACCTTTTGCTGCGATTACAGCTGTAAGTCGCTTGGGGTAAGTCTCTATCAGTTTTGCACATTGAGAGACTGAAATTTTTGCCCATTCATCCTTACAAAACAGCTCGAGCTCAGTGAGGTTGGATGGGGAGCGTTTGTGAACAACAGTTTTCAGTTCTTTCCACAGATTCTCGATTGTATTCAGGTCTGAACTTTGACTTGGCCATTCTAACACCTGAATATGTTTATTTGTGAACCATTCCATTGTAGATTTTGCTTTATGTTTTGGATCATTGTCTTGTTGGAAGTCTCAGGTCTTTTGCAGACTCCATCAGGTTTTCTTCCAGAATGGTCCTGTATTTGGCTCCATCCATCTTCCCATTAATTTTAACCATCTTCCCTGTCCCTGCTGAAGAAAAGTAGGCCCAAACAATGATGCTGCCACCACCATGTTTGACAGTGGGGATGGTGTGTTCAGGGTGATGAGCTGTGTTGCTTTTACGTCAAACATAACGTTTTGCATTGTTGCCAAAAAGTTTGATTTTGGTTTCATCTGACCAGAGCACCTTCTTCCACATGTTTGGTGTGTCTCCCAGGTGGCTTGTGGCAAACTTTAAACAACACTTTTTATGGATATCTTTAAGAAATGGCTTTCTTCTTGCCACTCTTCCATAAAGGCCAGATTTGTGCAGTATACGACTGATTGTTGTCCTATGGACAGAGTCTCCCACCTCAGCTGTAGATCTCTGCAGTTCATCCAGAGTGATCATGGGCCTCTTGGCTGCATCTCTGATCAGTCTTCTCCTTGTATGAGCTGAAAGTTTAGAGGGACGGCCAGGTCTTCGTAGATTTGCAGTGGTCTAATACTCCTTGCATTTCAATGTTATCGCTTGCACAGTGCTCCTTAGGATGTTTAAAGCTTGGGAAATCTTTTTGTATCCAAATCCAGCTTTAAACTTCTCCACAACAGTATCTCGGACCTGCCTGCTGTGTTCCTTGTTCTTCATGATGCTCTCTGCGCTTTAAACGGACCTCTGAGACTATCACAGTGCAGGTGTATTTATACGGAGACTTGATTACACACAGGTGGATTCTATTTATCATCATTAGTCATTTAGGTCAACATTGGATCATTCAGAGATCCTCACTGAACTTCTGAAGAGAGTTTGCTGCACTGAAAGTAAAGGGGCTGAATAATTTTGCACGCCCAATTTTTCAGTTTTTTATTTGTTAACAAAGTTTGAAATATCCAGTACATTTTGTTCCACTTCATGATTGTGTCCCACTTGTTGTTGATTCTTCACAAAGAATTACAGTTTTATATCTTTATGTTTGAAGCCTGAAATGTGGCAAAAGATCACAAAGTTCAAGGGGGCCGAATACTTTCGCAAGGCACTGTATTTAAGCAGTTCTAGCGAGCTATATTTTGGAGGAGACAACAGCCAGCCTTTAGATAAAAAAAATGAATTAGAAAAGCCAACAAAACTATTGGCAATGTGCGCAATATTTACACACTTAGGTTCCTTTTTTCAAACAGAAAAGACATTGGTCAACTCTTAGCCACCTTTTAAAAAAATCAATGATATAGTATATTTATTTCATTGAAAAAAGCCACCAACATATTGTAATGACTACACACACAGTATTTAAGCACTTTCACAAGGCTGCTTTTTGAACAGGACAGACATAAGTCAATATTGAATTAAAAAGTTAACAAACAGTATTTTTAGACTGGAAAAAAAGGCATCAAAACATTGTAGTAAGTACATGTATATTGTGTATAACAAAAGAAAAGAGAGGGCAAGCTATTCCCTTTCTGGTGTGCAGGGATCGGTTACTGCTACACATAGGAATGGAAGAGCTCTATCTATACAGGCTGCTGGCACTGTGACGGGCACTGTTAACAATGGGAACATACGAGTTCAATGGATTTTTATGTATTATATTGATCTGAATAAAGAAGGTTTTACGCTAGGGAAGCGCTTCCTCTCTCTTTTCTTTTGTTTTTCATGTAGATTGTTTACACAGACGTTGTTGGCAATCAAGGGATAGCTGCTGGTACTCCTGTAGTTATGTGTAAAGTCTAATATTAGTGGATAGATTTTGGGCCAATAAAGTGTTTGATTGGCAACTTTTTTCTGTGTACAGGTGTACAGTATGTAGGTACTTTTGAAGTGGACCAAAAACTGCCAACCTTGAATAAAAAATATCAATATTAAATTGTATTGATTTCCCTAAAAAAAAAAAAAAAAAAAACAACATTTTGCAGTGACTACATGCATGCTATTTAAACATTTATACTGAGTCACTTTTTGAAAAGGACCAACACCAGCAAGGTTTTAATTAAAAAAGAATAGCATTTGAGTTTATTTATTTCACTGAAAAAAGGCCAAGAAAATATTGTAGTGACTCCATGCCCAGTATTTAACTACCCAACTGCCACCATACATTTATCAATGGCAAAGGGGTGTCTGGTTATTTACACAGCACCAGTTACTAAAAAAGCAAGGGCACCCAGCAGCTAAAGAACCACAACCAGATTTTTTTGCTGACATGTACAAACACACTGAAGAAGAGCACAAAACAGAAATAGGAATGTTTTAAATTGGCTGTATGCAAACACCTTGCAAACTATATTTCAATGGGCAATAAGGCTAAAAATAAAACCATCCAAAGTGAAAAAATAGCTTTACAGAATTAGAAAAAGGCATCTGAAATATATAAAAATGTGGAAACACTATCATCATTTGAAAGTTACAAAGACTAAAACAGAATATATGAAAAGAAAGTCAAAATTTTCAAATGAATGACATATGCAAAAGAGAGTAGGACAAGCCTCAAAAATTCTTCAATTATATTAAAAGTAAAAAGGCCAAGTTGGAGTATGTAGGCTATTTACAAGATAATTCAGATTTGGTGACTGGGGACAAAGAAAAAGTCTAAAACGGTGCACTCTGTAATAGCTTTGTCCTTTCACAGATCGGGGAAAAGGGTCAATCACAGTGGCCCTTTACCATGTGATCAGCTGTGTCCAATCACAGCTTATCACGATGTAAACACAAGCTGGTTATCAGCAATCCTTTCCTCACACTGACAGCGTGAGCAGAGGAGAGGAGAGCTGGCAAACGGCTTTCATGAAAGAGACATCTACACTGATAATCAGGGCACTGATTATCAGTGTCCTGATTATCAGTGCAGCCCCAACAGTGCCCATCAATGCTGCCTATCAGTGGCCATCAATGTTGCCGATCAGTGGCCATCAGTGCTGCAAATCAGTGCTCATCAGTGCCTCCTCATCAGTTATACCTATCAGTGCCAATCAGTGCCTCCTAGCAGTGCCCATCATTGCCATCCATCAGTGTTGCCTATCAGTGTCCTTCAGTGTCACCTTTCAGTGCCCATCAGTGTAACCTATCAGTGCCCATTAGTGCAGCCCCATTAGCACACATTAGTGATTGAGAAAAATTACTTGTTTGCAAAATTTTATAACAAACTATGAAAAAAATTTTTTTTCAAGAGTTTCGTTTTTTCCTGTTTATTTAGCAAAAAAGAAAAACCTAGTGGTGATTAAATGCCACCAAAAAGAAAGCTCTATTTATGTGAAAATAAATGATAAAAATGTCATAAGAGTACAGTGTAGCATGACTACACAATTGTCATTCAAAGTGTGCCAGCGCTGAAAGCTAAAAATTGGCCTGGGCATGAAGGGAGTAAAAGTGCCCAGTAGGCAAGTGGTTAAAATGGATCAAAGTCCTTACCAAGTAACTACAGACCAGTTTGTTTAACTTCTATAGTCTAGAACAGCCTTTCTCAACTGGGGTGCCACAAGAGGTCCTCAGGGGTGCTGCTGGATTATGGTAGAGAAAGGCTGTCAGATGAGCCTGAGCTCCTGATCCCCAGCCGAACTGTACATCAGCATTGGAAGGGAGCTCAGTCAGACTCAGCAAAGTGAAAGTAAAAGGATGGGGAGTGTGCTGTGCTCTCTCACTGTTTCCCTCTACAGTGCAGTACCCGGCTATGTGAAGAAAGGTACTGTACTAGAACCTTTTCAAGGGCTTTATATATGTGTTTGTGTGTGTGTACATGTGTCTGCATGTGTGTGCCTGTGTCTGTATGTGTGGGTGTGTACATGTGTCTGTATGTGTATACATGTGTGTGTGTGTGTACAATGTGTCTGTATCTGTGTGCATGTGTTTGTACGTGTGTGTGTGTGTGTGTGTGTGTACATGTGCATGTTTTTGTATGTGTGTGTGTGTGTGCATGTGTTTGTATGTGTGCATGTGTGTGTGTACATCTGTCTGTATGTGTATGTGTGTGTGTGTATATGTGTGCGTACATGTGTGTGTGTTTTTACATATGTTTGTATATGTACTGTATATGTGTTTATATGTGTCTGTATGTTACTTTTAATCCTGACCCCTATTCCCGTACTATCAGTACTGCTTTTTTAGGGCTTGTTTGTAATAGCAGCAAAGACTTCTGCTCCTCTGAAAAGCAATCCATGTTCAGATCTCTTTTAAGAGGCATTTGACAGGTGATAAAGAGGCAATTAGAAACAAAACCACAGCGCTATAGACAGTATATGATTTCCAATATACCTTGATAACGTGCAAAATACAACCCAAAGTGGGAATATAGGTGACTTGTGATAAATTAATATTATATAGAAATAATATACCTAGTGCTGAAATTTTTTTTATATATATAAATATTAGTGATCGACCAATATCGTTTTTTTACCGCGATACCGATATTTTGGTCATCGGTTATCGGTATCGGCTGATATCTGCCGATATTTTTGCCTGCATCTCTTCTCAGCCGCATCGGTTGTCATTACAAGACAGCCGACCGTCGGCTATGGACACCGGTACCAGGGTGATGCCTTTAGCTGCAGGCATCACCCCGGTACAAGCAATTTCCCTGAAATATCGGCAATATCGGTAAATAAAAAGCCGTTTCCGATATATCGGGGAAAGTCCATATCGGCCCTCGATATATCGGCTTTGCCGATAATCGGTCAATCTCTAATATATATATATATATATACAAACCCAATTCCAAAAAAGTTGGGACACTGTACAAATTGTGAGTAAAAAAGGAATGGACTAATTTACAAATCTCATAAACCTATATTTTAGTCAAAATATAATATAGATAACATATCAAATGTTGAAAGTGAGACATTTTGAAATGTCATGCCAAATATTGGCTCATTTTGGATTTCATGAGAGCTACAAATTCCAAAATAGTTGGGACAGGTAGCAATAAGAGGCCGGAAAAGTTAAATGTACATATATGGAAGAGCTTGAGGACCAATTTGCAACTCATTAGGTCAATTGGCAACACGATTGGGTATAAAAAGAGCCTCTCAGAGTGGCAGTGTCTCTCAGAAGTCAAGATGGGCAGAGGATCACAAATTACCCCAAAGCTATGGCGAAAAATAGTGGAGCAATATCAGAAACGAGTTTCTCAGAGAAAAATTGCAGAGTTTGAAGTTATCATCATCTACAGTGCATAATATCATCCAAAGATTCAGAGAATCTGGAACAATCTCTGTGCGTAAGGGTCAAGGCCGGAAAACCATACTGGATGCCCGTGATCTTCGGGCCCTTAGACGGCACTGCATCACATACAGGAATGCTACTGTAATGGAAATCACAACATGGGCTCAGGAATACTTCCAGAAAACATTTTCGGTAAACACAGTCATCCGTGCCATTCGCCGTTGCCGGCTAAAACGCTATAGGCCATAGCTAAACATGATCCAGAAGCGCAGGCGTTTTTTCTCTGGGCCAAGGCTCATTTAAAATGGACTGTGGCAAAGTGGAAAGCTGTTCTGTGTTCAGACGAATCAAAATTTGAAGTTCTTTTTGGAAAACTGGGAGTCATGTCATCTGGACTAAAGATGACAAAGACAACCCAAGTTGTTATCAGTGCTCGGTTTAGAAGCCTGCATCTCTGATGGTATGGGGTTGCATGAGTGCATGTGGCATGGGCAGCTTACACATCTGGAAAGGCACCATCAATGCTGAAAGGTATATCCAAGTTCTAGAACAACATATGCTCCCATCCAGATGTCATCTCTTTCAGGGAAGACCTTGCATTTTCCAACATGACAATGCCAGACCACATACTGCATCAACTACAACATCATGGCTGCGCAGAGGAAGGATCCAGGTACTGAAATGGCCAGCCTGCAGTCCAGATCTTTAACTCATAGAAAACATTTGGCGCATCATAAAGAGGAAGATGCGACAAAGAAGACCTAAGACAGTTGAGCAACTAGAAGCCTGTATTAGACAAGAATAGAACAACATTCCTATTCCTAAACTTGAACAACTTGTCTCCTCAGTCCCCAGACATTTGCAGACTGTTATAAAATGAAGAGGGGATGCCACACAGTGGTAAACATAACCTTGTCCCAACTTTTTTGAGATGTGTTGATGCCATGAAATTTAAAATCAACTTATTTTTCCCTTAAAATTATACATTTTCTCAGTTTAAACATTTGATATGTCATCTATGTTGTATTCTGAATAAAATATTGCAATTTGAACCTAACACATCATTACATTCTGTTTTTATTCACTTTTTGTACAGTGTCCCAACTTTTTTGGAATCTGGTTTGTATATACCTTCACTAAAAAAAATTGGTGTAAAGTGACGGTGAAAAAAACTCACAAAAATGTCCAATATACAATAAGTCCAACGGAAATAACTATAGTGTCCAATTAAATATAGTAAATAATAAGTGTCCAGTGATCATCCAGTAATTCTTTGTGACTGGTACTCAAATAATAAGAACATCCAAGTGACCCCCCACCGATTTATAAGGAGGGCTAAACCCTTCACAAATGTCAGAGACAGTGTTAGCTCTCTCAGGAGAGGCTGACGATATTTCAACACAGGACCGGCTTCTCTTTATACATTTCTTGAGCATTTGCTTGAAAGGTCAGTATCTTAAATAACGATTTTTTCTTCGGGTTTGAACATTCCTCCTGCTTTTTCTTTTTGCCTATACATTAACTGGCTTTCCCCCCTCTGTCTGCCCCCCATCTCTCTGTATGTTTTATGAACACACTGTATTTTTTATGTATAGTGAAGGGAGCCTTGGATAATCCGACTCCTCTGTAACAAGTTGATGTTCCTTATGACCACGCTTGTGATCATCAGCGTTTTTGGGGGTCAATAAAGGACAAAATGGTGGAGCCACATGAGACATGCTTTGTATACAAATTGGACACCCTATTCTGAGTAAAGGGCAAATAAAAACTGTCCGTTTTTAGACAAGTAAGTAAGCCTAATTTGCCTGATTGCTTTCCTTAAATAAATTAGAATAAGGGGGATGTTCTCTGACCCGGGAAACCCAATGATCATAAATATAATAATCAGAATACCTATACTAATGCTCACCTAATATCTAGGACATTATAATATGTGGAACATTAATATCACCGTCCCTCTCCATATATATGTACACATACATACATATATATCCCTGTCTCACCAGATACATACTTTATTGTATGATATACTATATATATCTTGGATACACAGAGTAATGCCCAAGTAGTATGTGTAGGAGTCCACATCTCTGGTTTGGCCTGCTTTGGCTCTATTCCTCTCTCCTCCCCATGCATGGCCTAGGTAATAGGTTGAGGCACTTTCAGTAGCCCCAACCTTTCCCCCCGTTTTTTTTTTTTTTCTGGGACACAAGATTAATGTAATGAGAAATATATTTTGATGTCTGCTCCCATGAAATACTTTTAAAAAGAATGCAATTACTGTTATAATTAAATTTGAATGTGTACTTTAAGTAATGTTTCAATGAATTAAATAAATAAATTGTCTAGTAGAAGTAAAACTTTTAGATGAAAGACTGTATAGTTAACACATTGTATCTCCTAGCCTTTCAGGAATCGCCTGAGGATTCGGAAGCGATAAAGCGAAACGCGTCGCCATTCCACACCTATCACAAGTGAACCCTACATTTTCATGACTACTCATCATGATTTATCATGATCTGCAACATATTTATATGAATTGCCTTGGAATATGAGGCATCAGGGTTCCAGTGGTATAGGAGTATGTCCTACCATCTATGTGCATGTTTACACCATGTTTTATTGAATATATGTCTATTTTTGTATTTTCGTGTCAAATAAATGTTACTTTTATTAAGTGATGGCTACGTTTATTCCCACTGAGATCAGCATATGCTAGATGCCTACAAAGTCCCAATATATTTGAGGGGCTGAGACACCCCACTGATTTGTGAGGCTCTCTCATCCTCCTCTCCCTTTTTTTCTTCTGCATACTACGTTGCTGCTCGGACCGGAAAACGCCCACAAGTCACCTATATTCCCACTTTGGGTTGTATTTTGCACTTATTCACAAGTTATCAAGGTATATTGGAAATCATATACTGTCTACAGCGCTGTGGTTTTGTTTCTAATAGTTTTTCATGAATGATGAGCAGCAGTTTTTGTTTTGATTAACCACTTGCCGACTGCCTAACGCCGATCTAGGTCGGCAGTCAGCCCCTCACAGGCAAAGCGACGTAGGTCTACGTCGCTAGCCTGTGAGGGTCTAAGGAGCGAGTGCGCGCCGCCGGAGGCGCGCTCCCGCGCGGTCACGCACCCCCCCGCGCGTGTGACCGCCGGTCACTCTGCGATCGACGGGGGAGAGGGAGAAAGTCAGGCGGCTTGTGTAAACAAGCTGCCTGTCATTCTCCCCTGTGTATGAAGGATGATCATACGGTTCTACTATGTAGAACCGTTGATCACTGTTCATACATCTGAAGCCACAGCCAATCACAGTAGAAAGCACGCCCCTAGGGACACACATAGCCCCTCCCTTTCAAAAAAAAGTTAACCCCTTCACTGCCAGTGTATTTTTACAGTAACATTGCATATGTATAGCACTGATTACTGTAGAAATGTCACTGGTAACCCCAAAAGTGTCAAAAATGTCAGTCAAGGGTCCGATCTGTCCCCCGCAATGTCGCAGTACCGCAAAAAAAATCGCAGATCGCCGCCATTACGTGTTTAAAAAAAAACAACAAAAATGATAAAAATCTTTCCCTTTGTTAGTAAACGTGATAACTTTTGCGCAAACCAATCAAAATACGCTTTTTGCAATTTTTTTTACCAAACATAGGTAGCATAAAACAAATTGGCTGAAAATGTTAAAAAATTTTGATTTTTACATTTTTTTTGGGGGGGGGGGAATTTCATATAAAAAAATGTGAAAAATATTGCTATTTTTGCAAAATTTAAGCTCTTTTTTTGTTTATAGCGCATGACCAAAAAATCGCAAAGGTGATCAAATACCACCAAAAGAAAGCTCTGTTTGTGGGAAAAAAAGGACGCCAAATTCATTTAGATACAGCGTCGCACGACCGCGGAATTGTCCGTTAAAGTCACACAGTGCCGAATCGCAAAATACCCCCTGGTCAGGAAGGGGGTAAAATCTTCCGGGGCTTAAGTGGTTAATTGGTGGCTAGCGCAGGGTGAACTCTTTTTATCCAGAGTTAGTTTTTTAGATAAAGAGGCAATATATCACCTCCTCACCACCTGTTTTAACCCTGTAAATGCAGCATCCCCACACTGCAATGCATCACACCGCAATGCACACAGTTGCAGGGTGGTTGCAGTGCAGCTCCATTCACCATGTGTACACCCCCAGCTGCTGCCTCTGCAGCTGAAGGGGGAGCAGTTGGGGGTGGTAAAACAGGTCAACCACGTGGTTTTACCGCCCCTCCAACCTCACATGTGAACAAACCTTTGGTTTACATTTGTGTGGATGTATGCTGCGTGTAGGACACCCCATTCATTTTAATGGGCTGCCCTACCTACAGAAATGCAGGGAAAGAAATCCTCAAACCTTTTTTTTTTTAAATGCGCCGCACCTAAAACACTCCATGTTTGCCAATGTGAGGGTTACTATTAAGAATTAATAGCACCCCTAAAGAGCAGAGCATTTGTCTGTGTGTCAAGAACAAGCGCAATTTTGTGCATGTTCCGCGACACACAGTAACGTGAACCAAGTCTTGGACAAGGGTGCCTCAAGACTGAAAATACTTTTCAAGTGCGCCCCGACTGGAAAAAGTTTGAGAAACACTGGTCTAAAAGATACTTGAGAGTTTGATAAAATACCACATATAAGAGTCTTGGCTAGAAAACAATATTTTAAACAATAGACTGTGTCGATTTAGAAAAGATCGAAGTTGTCAAACAAATCATTTTTATTTTTATGAGGAAGTAAGGAAAAACATAGCCAAAAGAGTGAATGTGGATTTATATACTTTGTAAAAGCACTTGACACAGTTCCCCACACACAGCTAATGTGTAAGGTAAAGTCTACAGGTTTGGAGAAATCAGTAAATGGATATAAAACTGGCTAAAAGACTATTCAGAAAGTAGTGGTTTATGATTCATACTCTAAATGGTCTAAGGTTGTTAGTGGTGTGCTCCAAGGTTCAGTGTTGGAACCCTTACTTTTTGACATAATTATAAATGATATGAAGTTTGGAATTAAAAGTACAATTTCTGTGTTTGCAGATTAAACTAAGCTTTGTAGTGGAATATTGCCTCTACAGAATGTCTTATGTTTATGTAGCACTACTCCCAAGGGAGCTGCTGAGTGTGGGTCCCCCTGGGTTACCGCTAGCAACAACACTACCTTTAAGCATGTTTTCAAGTGTGAGCACCTCAGACAAGAACCAGTCCAGTGTCTTTGGTTTTTAGGATTTATTTGAGAACTTGGATGGGAGAAGGGAGAAGTGGGATACTCCAACAACTGAACTATGCACAATTAGGCAGGGACACTGAAAAATGCTGCTTGGCGCTGATTAGCGCTTCACTGATGCTGGTAACGCTTCACTGACGCTGGTTAACACTGAATGATGCTGGCCTTGGCTAGGCCAGTTACTAGAACTTCACCTCTGACTGTGGAAAAGTCCTTTAAGCTCCCTAAGTTACTCTTTCCTGAGGTAGCTGACTTGTAGTGCAGACTGTACTGCTGAGACACTTCAGGGCCCTTCCTGGCGCCCTCTTTATTCCCTATTCTTCAGGTCTTCACTACTTGCCCCCCTCATTTACTTTGCACTCCTTGTTAGCAGGCTCCTGGATCCCCTTTGACCTCTCTGGAGTGGTCCCCTTTCCTAGGCAGATCCCTGGGCAGATCTTGAGTACTCACGACACTGTTTTTGCTGAAGATCTCTGCCCAGCACCTCCACTCGGTCAGCAACTCTGGATCCCTTGCAGCCCAGCTCAACCTCTGGTCCCTAGGCTGACTGCCTGGACCACCATCTTACTTTTACAGGAGGAGAGACAGCCGTCACCTCCTCCTGGGAATGATGCTCACGCTAAAAGACACTCTGTCACATGCTCCCCACATATTTATTTCCAGTCCCAGGGTGCATTGCAGCAAACCCTGCCCACTGGGACAGTAAATAAATCCTGGTGGGCTATTGGCTAGGTTTCCTCCACTGTTCAACAAGATCACTAATTTGGTACAGTGGGGAGACTCCCCAGTCTCAACAGGCCACACCTGGAGGCATGTGACAGCACAGCTAACAGATCCAGCCCCCCTGATAAGCAGACAGAGCTAATATATGCTTTTTTCCTAGCACCTACCTAGGAGGGTGCTACATCTAATTGGACAATGATTTGGCAAATGAGGTTTAATGTTGATAAATGTAAAGTTGTGCATTTGGGGGCTAAAAGCATGCAAGCATTATACATTCTAGGAGGGGTACAACTGGGGGAGTCAATGTTGGAGAAAGATCTGGGTGTTCTGGTAGATCATAGTCTTAATAATAGTATGCAATGCCAACTTGTAGTTTATAAAGCAAGCAAAGTCCTTTCGTATATTAAAAGAGGTATAGATTCCACGAGAGACATCATTTTGCCCCTGTACAAATCATTAGTAAGACCTTATCTGGAAAATGCAGTTACATTTTGGGCACCAGTTCACAAAAAGGAAATTGGGGAATTTTAAAAAATACAGAGAAGAGCAACCAAACTAGTAAGAGGCCTGGATAAGCTCAGCTTTGAGGAAAGATTAGAGGAACTGGATGTAATAACTCTTAAGAAGAGGTGATTCAGGGGGGATATGATAACTATGTACAAATGCATAAAGGATCCATATAGTTGAACTTGGTGTAGAGTAATTCCCTTTAGGGCCATTACAAGGAACAAGGAGGCACTGTTCACCTCTGGAGGAAAAGAGATTTAAAGAGGGTTTCTTATTTGAATGCATTCTATGCATTAAGATAAAAAGCCTTCTATGTGCAGCAGGTCCCTTCAGCCCCCCTACTACTTACCTGAGCCCCATCTCTATCCAGCGATGTCACTGAGTGCCTCAGTCATTCGGGACTCTCTCTTCTGATTGGCTGAGACACAGCAGCAGTGCCAATTGCTCCCCTGCTATCAGTTAGACAATCAGGAGAGAGAGGGGGCTGGGCCAAATGGCAGCTCCATGTCTAAATGCAGACACGGAGCTGCAGCTTGGCTCAGGTGCCCCCATAGCAAGCTGCTTGCTGTGGGGGCACTCGGCAGGGGGGAGGGACCAAGAGGAGGTAAGTATAACATGTTTATTATTTTAATAGAAAAAAAAGCGAGACTTTAAAATCACTTTAACCTCCACATACAGAATAGCTTCTTTAAAGAGCTTTGAAAAGGTGGAATAGACTTCCTTAAGAACTAATTCTGGCCAGCTCAGTAGACTGCTGTTAAAAAAGAGCTGAATGCATTCCCAAATGCACAAAACATAACTAGATATTAATATTTATTAACCAGTGATTTTTGATAGACCTCTGAGGGATCAAGATGGAACTTCATTTCCACCTGCTGAAGCAAACTGGCCCATGCTTTATAGGATTCTTTGCCTTCCTCTGGATCAACTGTGGGTATACTATTCTGTACATTTAGGTTTTCTGTTTAATCTTTTTATTTATTTTTTCTTGGTTGAACTATCTGACAGACTATGTGAGCTATAATATTAATTCCAGGATTGTCCAACACACATTGAGTGTCTGTATGTAAATATAGGTGTTTACAGCAATCAGCAGAAGCAGCTAGCTATCCCTGCAAACACTTTGTGATTATGTCCCTATCTGCTACAGGACTGTCCAACAGTGAGAGTGTCTCTGACTCATTGTAAATATAGACATTTTCAACAATTAGCAACAACTAATTTTCCCTGCAAGCACTCTTCGATCTGTCCCTATCTGCTACGGGATTGTCCAACACAATGATTGTGTCTGTGACTTAATGTACAGTAAATATAAATGTTTTCAGCACTTAGCAGCAGCAACTATCTCTCTCTGCAAACATTCTGTGATTTATCCTCAACTACTCCATGTTTCCTTCAACAGGGACTGACAAGGCTTCTGGAAACCCTGACCTCTATAGAGGGGCTTGCATGTATGAAAACCCCCATGATTGTCACTTCTCAGCGACCTGACCACAGTTCAGAGGCCAGGGAGCTCTTTTTTGGTACTTGGTTACTATAGGCGCAAAAGGCCACATTAGTTTGCCATGACCTTGAACATCTTGGATTCCAGTCAAATCCATGCTAGACCAGAATTTGAAGTTCATATCTACTCCCCAGTTGGGATAAAAAACATAAGGGGTTCTAATTCTTCAGTAATCTTTTGGGCAGAAATACACTTGAAATGAATGCTTGACTCCAATAACTGTGGGGGTATTAGACAAACTGAATGTTCCTTATTGAACAGGTGCACATATTGAATTAGGTAGGGATTTACTAATGGTCAAAATTATTTAAATAAGTGGAACCCTAACCAAAGTGTGTTTTCTGTTTAGATAGCGAGAGGGAGGGCTTTAATTTGATTGCAGTATGTGTTCTCCTTGTGGTGAATTCCCATCAATTCCTGTCACAGTGAAAAGTTTTACCAATGAACACATAGATAAAAACCAGGGTCAGGAGTAAGTTAAATATTATCCCACATTGGTTGCACTAAGCAGGGTTGGAGTTTTAATAAATCTAATATTTAAAATGTATTTAAAGTTGGTGGTATCGTTGTACCAGTGTCCTCCATAAAATTGACCATACCATACCAGATACATGCTGGAGATGTTTACAGGCACCTGGCACCATGTCACACATATGGAGCTTCTGGGATAAAATTCTTCGCCTGTATGACAAACTCACGGGGGACAAGTTCCCGAATGATCCGCGTATAACCTTACTGTCCATGTTGCCCGGCTCCTATAAACAAATTTAAAAAAGCCTAATTCGACATTTCCTGACATCTGCTCGATCTGTGATTGCTAGATGCTGGAGGCAACCACTGACACCCTCAATGGCAGATTGGACTTGTGAAATGAACAGGATCGAACATCTGGAATGCATGCTCTCATGGGACACTGGTTCCTTCGAAGCCCACTCCATTATGTGGACTGTATGGCTTCATTTCCCTTTCTCCTCAGCCTTTGCTGACTTTATAGCAGAGGGCCCAGACCACCCTCAAGGGTAGAGTCTTCCTTTAACCTTGCCCCCCCCCCCTCTTTTTTTTCTCTTCTGTATCCCTTCTATGTCTTCTCCTCTAATCTTTATCTTAACTTCACTGTATATAAACGCCACTCGATTTCCATACTTACTTCTTCCATGCCTAGTTTGATTTCGGTACTCATGACATTGCTCTACTTCAGACTCTGATATCTTGGTTTACTTAATACTTTATTACTATATTACGGTTGATGGTTTCCCCTGTGTGCCAGTTGCTCTACGATCTAGCTTAGGTCGGGCGTCTCTTGTAGATCAGGGTTCGGTGTGTAGCCCTGTGCTCTCAACACAGCTAGTATCCTGTGGGGGTGTTGGGTTGGCACACCCAAGTCCTGAGGTTGCCACACTTTGCATTTATAACTTGTTGAATAATCACACAGGATATATTACTATATTATTGTAAATTCCTTATACCTGGCTGACAAGTACCTTCGCTGTCAGGATTTCACGACAACTGTTTATTTACCATCTATGTATTTTTTTATTTGTTTCTTATTTTCCTCTATGTATTGTTCATGATTCTGTTTGGAGATCTGAAAATAAAAACTGATTGAACATAAAATGTATTTAAAGTTTAAAGCAAAAAAATAACATAACAATCAGTCTTTCCAAAGAAAAAAAAAATACAATTTTGGACTACCCCTTCAATCATTTCCATTTATTTCTCTCCATTCACATTTAAACATAAAAACACTGCACTTTCTCTCTACTGCTCTATTGAATCCTGCTCTTGCCCTACAATATAGAAGAAAAAGACAAAATTATAAATTATGCAGTTTACACACAAATATAACATATTTATTTCTTTCTCTTCACATCTACACATAAAACTGCTATACTTTCCATCACTGTCCGTTACCAAAATTCTATACTAATCCTATGAGATATAAGAATTAGTAAATCACACAATATACATAACAAAATAAAAAAAAAATCCTAGTTATTGGACAATTTTCCTCAAAGTCAAAAAATCTAAATAATCATAAAAAGTAAAATGATGCTTATGACAGAACAATGTCAACAAAAGAAATTATTCTTTGCATCTTTTCCAACATTTAAAATGCCAGACGTTCTCAGCATTCTCTGATTCCAGCTTCAAATTATCAAAATAATTATAAAAAAAACAACCCTCCACAGATCATGGCCACACATTCTCCCACTCTCAAACTTTCCTTCCCGAAAATAAAAATATTTCTTTCATCCCATGAGCTCTCTTACGCAATTCACAGATATCCATAACACTCTTGCTTTACTCATTCCAACCATACACAACCCATAAATCACCATCTTAAATGTCAATCAGCCCCAGTCAAACCTTTTATCATTTTCCCTAAACACTTTCATACCTCTTTTGCAAAGCTACACTCCCCAAAAAAATATGTTCTGCAGTCTCAACTCCCACATACCCTCCCTCAAACACACCTCACTACCTGCAAATCTCCTCTTTCTCTGAAATTCTATCGTCGGCAGACATTTATGCATAGCCATCCATGTTACCTCTCACACACATTCCTCCATGCTTTCTCAATCTCCCCTACACAAGAAACTCCTATTCCCTCCATCTGCTCTTTTCCATGCAAAATCTACATCACTTTTTTACTTTCACACCACATTTCTCTTGACACCTCCTCCAAACAAAACTGCTTTTAACCCCTCTCAATCCCTATATAAAAAAACACCTTTATCATCATTCAGCTTACCTTCCATTACCTTCTCCCTCTTAAAGCCTCTAAACCCTTCTATCCTTTACAACAAAGGAAGCTGTAAACTTAGCTTTTGTTTGATCTGCAGTTGCCATGGTGCATGAAAATATAGCTCAATCATTTTTAATTAAAGGCCGCAGTGCAGCTTTAATTATGAATACTTTGCTTTCTAATGAAGAGTTCCTAAAGCACAAAATTGTATTTTATTTTTTTGACCCTCTCCCAACTTACCTTCCCATATAAATCACTATGAACATTTACCCCCAATACTTTTACTCTGCCCTTGCACACCTTTGACGCACATGACTGGTGATTCCAAACCATGTAAATGAATGAAATAAAATAAAAGGGCAGAGAGGCGAGCACGATGGGCCACCAGCAGCTGTACTGGAGATCCCGCTCATGCCGCGTGTGTTCTAACAGACATGGACTGATCCAAAAATATGGACTGAACATGTGCCGCCAGTGCTTCAGGCAGTATGCAAAGGACATTGGCTTTATCAAGCTGGATTAAACAGGTACTTTTGGACAAGATCTGGGGATTTTTGGATAAGATCTTTGGCCATAAATGAATACTTCAGATGAGATGTGCAGTTTGTACACAAGACTTTGAAGAACATACACATGTGAATTATGTTGGTTTACATCTTGCAGTTGGTACCCAAGACTTTGAAGAACAAACACATGTGAATAAATAGTTTATACCTTACAAAAAAAAAAAAGAAATAAAATAAAAGAAAGTGCAGCGCTAAAAGCAATTAATAGCAAATAGTCCACTTGAGTAGGAGAATTGACCAAACCCAGGAAACCGTGCCAGGTAGAAATAGGGTGGCTACAAACAGACCAACTTCACACCCTAAGTGAGTAACAAATTCTGCTTACCAGAACACATAGACCACTATGTTATAGGTGGTCACATCAAGCGCAAGAGAATTAGGTCTCCCTCAAAACCATAGAATGCATTAAGACCTTCTGACTTTACAACTCCTTTAAGGAGAACCTGTTGTTTTTCATTACATAGGTAAAGCAAATGTTTTCCTTATAAGTTATGTATGCCCAAAATATTTTTATCAGTTTAAGATAAAGTAGGATAGTCTCCTATTCTAGAGGGTGGCTATTATGGTGAAACGCGTCAGGAGGAGCTAGATCTGTGATGTCCCTTGGTCGTGCAGTCTGGATTGTTTTACCATTTGTTTTTTTCTTCAATATGTAAGTGAAATAACTGTCACATTAAATGGTTTTTATAAATACTGCACTATGGGGCTTCTCCTTTTTTGCCTTTTACTGTTGCCTTTGTTGGAGTGAGTCTGGTAGCTTGAGGGCTCAGCTGCATATTCTTGCTGTGGGAACATATTTGCTTCATCTTGCTGGCGGGGGCACAAACATAATTGGAAGTCTGATGGTGAGAGCATCGGTTATCCTTTGGAAAAAAAGAAATGCTTCCGATCTCTTTTATTTGAGATCCTGTCTGGTTTAGGTTTTAGAACCACAACTTAAACACTGGAGCATGAGTTTGTTTACATTTAAGCACTGAGCACTTTCATGGTGCTTGGATGATTGTGTGTGTATTTGGACTTTTCATATATTTATGAACTTTTAAGCATTCTCTATGACATTATTATTCACCTATTGTTAAAATGTATTAATTGTTCAACCGATTGGCCTCCCACAAGTTATTCATTGCTAACCCCAACCCATATTACTCCCCCTGTTGTACCCGGTCCTGACTACAGTTGGTTCCCATATGGGGTAGTTGGAGCCCGGTGTATCTTAATGTTTGGTCCTCACATGGTGGAGGCTCAACACACTCATGTGTCACCGGCAAGGTTCACCTGAAGTGCCGTGACTCGACCTGTTATTATGTTCATGTTTCTTGTTTCGAATCTGTGAACATTGTGATACTTTTTTTCTCCCTTATTATGCTACTACAACGTTTGTACTTATCCTTCTTGCAAAAATTCAATAAAAATGTGGTTATAAAAAAAAATTTATTAATTGTTCAATTTATTATATGATGATTTGCTGATACATAATATTCTAGATTTAAAGGGACTGTACACCTTTTTCTTTATATGGATAGATAGAGTACTGAAGGGTTAAAACCCCAGTTATTTGTTGTTGTCTATGTCCTGTTTTTTTTTTTTTGAAGAAACAACAAAATGAGGGAAATTTCACTCCTAGACAGTTGTCACCATGACAGGTTTCACTATTGGAAAATCTACCCTTACTTATTGTTCTGGTTACAACTTTAACAATTTGGATTGCTCATCATCTTCTCCTTCGGCGGTAACAATAGTCAGAAGAACAAACAGAGAGTGTGAATCTTTCCAGCAGAGACATGATGGAAAAAAAAACTAATTGGGTTTCTAATCTTTCCCTACTGTTTCAAATGAAAAGCTTTGCTATTCATACACTTTAAGTGTAGTTAAAACCCCGCACTTCCACAACTCTGCAAGCCTATGCAATTTTTCCTATTCCTTTAACTGCTTCAGCTCTGGAAGGCTTACCCCCTTTCATGACCAGGCCATTTTATGCGATACGGCACTGTGTTATTTCAACTGACAATTGCGCATTCCTGCAAAACTGTACCCAAATAAAATTGATGTCCTTTTTTCCCACAAATAGAGCTTTCTTTTGTTGGTATTTGATCACCTCTGTGTTTTTTTTGTTTTTTTTTGTTTCATAAACAAAAATACACCAATATTTTTTAAAAAAACAAAATGTTTTACTTTCTGCTATCAATTATACCCAATACTCAAAAATGTAAAAAATCTAATTCTTTTATCAATTTAGGCCAATATGTATTCTGCTACATGTTTTTGGTAAAAATCGTATATTGATTGATTATTGGGCCTACGAACAGGGATAGATTCATGGAATTTTAATTTTTTTAATTTTTTTTACTAGAAATGGCAGCGATCAGTGATTTTTAGCGGGACTACAACATTGCGGCCGACAAATATGACACTAAGTGACACTTTTTGGAGACCAGTGACACCAATACAACGAACAGTAATAAAAAAATGCATTGTCACTGTACTAATGACACTGGCAGGGAAGGGGCTAACATCAGGGGCGATCAAAGGGTTAGATGTGTTCCCAGGGAGTTCTTGCTAGCTGTGAGGTGGATGCTTTGTGTTAGGAACACTCCCTGTGTACACTGAAGTGCTGTCATGAATCTGCCAGTTAAGAGTTAACTTAGTGCAGACTAATTGCACTAATTGGCAAAAGGCTGGCCTATTTAAACACCACAGCAGCACTGAGCCATTGCTGTCTTGTCTGCAGCTTTACCTGTACTTCCTGATCCTGAACCTGCTGTTTCCTGTTGACTTCCTGATCGACCTCCCGGCTTGTCCACTACTTCGTCTGCTTGCTGCCCGCCCTGACCTTGGCTCGTTCCTGTGACCACTCTCCTGCCTTATCCTTGTCGGCTTATCTGCTTTTGATTCTGGACGTGTTCACCTCCTGGTGGGGCAACCCTGGGGACCGCGACCTGGTGTTAGCTTGCAGCGCAGTCTATCCCCACCACCAGGGGCTCTAGTGAAAACCAGCTAGCACTTAGACTCCGCACCTCAGACTAGCCCGTGTCTACCACCAGTGTGACCCGTCCGTGTTCCTGTTGTACCAGATCCCACGAGGCTACCTCTGCACGTCAGGCTCAGCCACCAGCACCATTACAGTACAAGACAGCCATGTCGGAGCCTGCAAGAGGGGCCTCTCCTCTGGACGAGATCTGCCAACACTTGGCAGCATTGTCGCAAACAGTCAAGTCGCTCCAGGACAGCTATGTGCACTTGGAGGAACGCATGCACTCTGTGACTAACCCGGGGATCCCTCCTGTTTCTTTGGTACCCCCAACTTCCACGACACCAACAGGTTCGGTCTCAGGACCCACAGTGGTGATGCTACCACCTGAACCCAGGGTTCCTACCCCAGAGCGATTTTCAGGAGATCGGGACAAATTTAGGGCGTTCCGTAACGCATGCGAACTTTATTTCTCACTGCAGCCCCGGACTTTCTCCTTGGAAGCCACCAAGGTTGGATTTGTCATCTCCCTACTCTTGGATGAACCCCAGTCCTGGGCACACCGACTTCTTGAAGAGTGCAGCCCACACCTAGACTCCTTGTCTTCCTTTTTTGGTCGCCATGGACTTCATAGTGGAGCTTCCCCCCTCAGAGGGCTGTTCCGCCATTTTTGTGGTCGTTGATCGTCTATCTAAGATGGCCCATTTCTTGCCACTCAGGAATACGCCCACGGCCAAGGAGACTGCAGAAGTTTTTATTAAAGAGATCGTTAGGCTTCATGGGGTTCCTGCAAATATTGTTTCAGATAGAGGGGTCCAGTTTACCTCCCGCTTCTGGAAAGCCTTGTGCGACGCGTTGAAGATTGAGCTGTCCTTGTCTTCCGCCTACCATCCTCAGACTAATGGACAAACCGAAAGGACAAACCAGACGTTGGAACAGTATATCCGTTGTTTCACCACATTTGTCCAGGATGACTGGGTGGCCCTACTACCATTGGCAGAGTTTGCATACAACAATGCTAAACATTCTGCTACAGGGCAAGCTCCATTCTTCGCAAACAACGGTTTCCATCCGTCCTTCTTACCGGACATTCCCGCTGAACCCACAGTTCCAGCAGTACAGGATATCATTAGCTTCCTCAACCGCAATTGTAAACTGCTGCAGGATGCTATAATAAGGGCACAAGCAGCCTCTAAAAAGATTTTTGACAGGAAGAGGAGAGGGGAACTAATCCTTCAACCAGGTGACCAGGTATGGCTATCTACATGCAACCTCCGCCTAGCCTGTCCCTCAAAGAAATTGGCACCCAAGTTTATTGGACCCTTCCCGGTCAAGAGGAAACTCAACGAGGTCTCATATGAATTACACTTACCTGATTCTCTTAGAATTCATCCGGTGTTTCATGTCTCCTTGTTAAAACCTACAGTCCCTAACTCCTTCCCGGGCAGAAGCTCGGAACCACCCGAACCTGTGATTGTCGATGGGGAGGAAGAATATGAGGTGGAAGCTATTTTGGATTGCAGGAGGAGGAGAGGTCAATTACAGTTTCTCATAAAGTGGAAAGGTTACGGCCTGGAAGAAAATTCCTGGGAACCGGAACGGAATATCCATGCTAAAGAACTGATCTATGCTTTCTTTCGCAGTCACCCACAAAAGAAAAACCTATTGGGCACCCGGAGGTTGCCCTTAAGGGGGGGGCAATGTTAGGAACACTCCCTGTGTACACTGAAGTGCTGTCATGAATCTGCCAGTTAAGAGTTAACTTAGTGCAGACTAATTGCACTAATTGGCAAAAGGCTGACCTATTTAAACACCACAGCAGCACTGAGCCATTGCTGTCTTGTCTGCAGCTTTACCTGTACTTCCTGATCCTGAACCTGCTGTTTCCTGTTGACTTCCTGATCGACCTCCCGGCTTGTCCACTACTTCGTCTGCTTGCTGCCCGCCCTGACCTTGGCTCGTTCCTGTGACCACTCTCCTGCCTTATCCTTGTCGGCTTATCTGCTTCTGATTCTGGACGTGTTCACCTCCTGGTGGGGCAACCCTGGGGACCGCGACCTGGTGTTAGCTTGCAGCGCAGTCTATCCCCACCACCAGGGGCTCTAGTGAAAACCAGCTAGCACTTAGACTCCGCACCTCAGACTAGCCCGTGTCTACCACCAGTGTGACCCGTCCGTGTTCCTGTTGTACCAGATCCCACGAGGCTACCTCTGCACGTCAGGCTCAGCCACCAGCACCATTACACTTTGACTGGAGGAAAACAGAGATCCGTGTTCCTGCTTAGCAGAAACACAGGATCTTCATCTTTCCCTCTGACAGAAACGCAATCTGCCTTGTTTACATAGGCGGACCACCGTTCTGCCTCTCCCAGGAATGATCACCGGGTGCCGGTGAACATCGGGTCCACCGGTCTCATCACAGCGGGAGCAGATCACCGGCGGCGCGCATGTGAGCCCCAGACCCATTTTGCACTGAAGGGTTGCTCTGCCACAGTATATGTATGTGGGGCTGTCCGGAGGCGGTTAAGAAGTTTACCTTTTATATATTTTTAATATCAATTGGAAACAGTTTGTAACATTCTATAGTAAATAATTGGGAATTACCGCTCCAGGTGTCAGTCCTCCACACCACACCACACCTCCACCCTGCAAACAGGTGCTGGCTCTGCAGTTCATGCAAAGGAATTAGGAAGTTCTGGGTGGCCGCAATCCAAATGCAAACACCTTTATTGAATATAATAAAATCCATACAGCATATAGAGAACTCAGGTACGGCAGCATCTGGCGCGTTTCATACCCTTCACTGATGCTTAACTGACTAGTAAAGTAAATAACTTAGCTCTTTATAAACCTATATTGTAACCAAAATGCCTCTCTATCCTCAAAATCTCCTTCAACATTTACCTTTAAAGCAAAGTTTAATAAACATAACTTTTTTAAACGTTACGCCTGATAAGTATTTTTTGATTAACAGATTTTTTTGAAACAAGCAAGAAACCAAGCATTGATGACACATGTAGCAACAAATTACCTGTGATAAATATGCCCCTATTTTTATAAACACATTAACAATTTTTCAATGCTAGCATTTATAAACTCATACAAAAAGATGTCAGCTTTGACTAAATTCATCTGCTAAAAAGAAAGAAAAAAATACAAGTCAGAATATTGTCCCATAGTGCCGCAGTCCTCCCTCATCTCAGTTGCAGGGTTGTGAGATTTTAGTGATTCTGCCTGTTATGCATTCCATCGGCCTGTGACCTGCTGTTTGCAATAGATCACCTTATCTTATCAGTGTGTGGACATATTTACTCAGCTTTTCAAGGTGGGATTGGGCAGCTTTATGAATGGCATGAACAATTTCAAGGTTAGGATTTTTATAAAGTTTGGCACAGCAAAGAGGAAAAGTTGTAAAGTTTATATATTCTGATGACAAACGTCTGCAGACCAAATGTACACTATATATTCTGTTTTACTGGACCAAGTTGTATTTTGTTGTGTAGGTGGAAAACAAAATTCATTTCTCGCTTTATTGCTGACATTCAGACTGAGAAAACCTTTTCTCTGCAAAGATGAATCATTTTAGAGTATGCAGGAAATATGGCCACATGCAAAGGGCATAATCTTAGAGGCCATGCAAAATGCATCTGAGAGATGGATTCTGTGTTTAGCAAGATGTTGATGTTTTTTTTTTTTTTTGATCAATAAAGTTTTATTTAAGAGAGTAAGTAGCATTGTCTTGGACTAGAATAGCAGGTCAGGGATGACACAGTCATGCCTGTTCAGTTCATGGCTCTGTTCACAAATGTCTGATGCAGATCTTCCCCCACTTCAGCCTCTCACTTTGTGATTTGGTACATACAGGTCCTTCTCAAAAAATTAGCATATTGTGATAAAGTTCATTATTTTCTGTAATGTACTGATAAACATTAGACTTTCATATATTTTAGATTCATTACACACAACTGAAGTAGTGCAAGCCTTTTATTGTTTTAATATTGATGATTTTGGCATACAGCTCATGAAAAACCAAAATTCCTATCTCAAAAAATTAGCATATTTCATCCGACCAATAAAAGAAAAGTGTTTTTAATACAAAAAAAGTCAACCTTCAAAAAATTATGTTCAGTTATGCACTCAATACTTGGACGGGAATCCTTTTGCAGAAATGACTGCTTCAATGCGGCGTGGCATGGAGGCAATCAGCCTGTGGCACTGCTGAGGTGTTATGGAGGCCCAGGATGCTTCGATAGCGGCCTTGAGCTCATCCAGAGTGTTGGGTCTTGCGTCTCTCAACTTTCTCTTCACAACATCCCACAGATTCCCTATGGGGTTCAGGTCAGGAGAGTTGGCAGGCCAATTGAGCACAGTAATACCATGGTCAGTAAACCATTTACCAGTGGTTTTGGCACTGTGAGCAGGTGCCAGGTCGTGCTGAAAAATGAAATCTTCATCTCCATAAAGCTTTTCAGCAGATGGAAGCATGAAGTGCTCCAAAATCTCCTGATAGCTAGCTGCATTGACCCTGCCCTTGAAAAAACACAGTGGAACAACACCAGCAGCTGACATGGCACCCCAGACCATCACTGACTGTGGGTACTTGACACTGGACTTCAGGCATTTTGGCATTTCCCTCTCCCCAGTCTTCCTCCAGACTCTGGCACCTTGATTTCCGAATGACATGCAAAATTTGCTTTCATCCGAAAAAAGTACTTTGGACCACTGAGCAACAGTCCAGTGCTGCTTCTCTGTAGCCCAGGTCAGGCGCTTCTGCCGCTGTTTCTGGTTCAAATGCGGCACCTGTAGCCCATTTCCTGCACATGCCTGTACACGGTGGCTCTAGATGTTTCTACTCCAGACACAGTCCACTGCTTCCGCAGGTCCCCCAAGGTCTGGAATCGGTCCTTCTCCACAATCTTCCTCAGGGTCTGGTCACCTCTTCTCGTTGTGCAGCGTTTTCTGCCACACTTTTTCCTTCCCATAGACTTCCCACTGAGGTGCCTTGATACAGCACTCTGGGAACGGCCTATTCGTTCAGAAATTTCTTTCTGTGTCTTACCCTCTTGCTTGAGGGTGTCAATGATGGCCTTCTGGACAGCAGTCAGGTCGGCAGTCTTACCCATGATTGCGGTTTTGAGTAATGAACCAGGCTGGGAGTTTTTAAAAGCCTCAGGAATATTTTGCAGGTGTTTAGAGTTAATTAGTTGATTCAGATGATTAGGTTAATAGCTCGTTTAGAGAACCTTTTCATGATATGCTAATTTTTTGAGATAGGAATTTGGGGTTTTTCATGAGCTGTATGCCAAAATCATCAATATTAAAACAATAAAAGGCTTGCACCACTTCAGTTGTGTGTAATGAATCTAAAATATATGAAAGTCTAATGTTTATCAGTACATTACAGAAAATAATGAACTTTATCACAATATGCTAATTTTTTGAGAAGGACCTGTAGTTGCAATCGTGCAATCTGGTGACTGAGGAAGAGGAGACTGAGAAGTGTTTCATCTGGCCTGCAGGAGACTGATGACATCATCTCAGTCTAGGCACACTCACTGGATTGGAGTCCAAGGCCATTTCTTGCACTCCGCTCCTACATGTAAAAATCATCATTTTTTTTGCTAGAAAATTATTCAGAACCCCAAATATTATATTATATTATATATATATATATATATATATATATATATATATATATATATATTTAGCAGAGACCCTAGGGAATAAAATGGTGGTAATTGCAACTTTTTATGTTACACGGTATTTGAACAGCAATTTTTCAAATGCATTTTTTTTTATATTAGAAAAATAAATAAATAAAACACTAAAGTTAGGCCATTTTTTTCTATATCTATGTAATAGATGATGTTACACCGAGTAAACAGATACCTAACATGTCACACTTTAAAATTACGCACACTCGTGGAATGGCACCAAACTTCGTTACTATAAAATCTCCACAGGCAACACTTTAAAAATGTTTACAGGTTACCTGTTTCGAGTTAAAGAGGAGGTCTTGGGCTTAAATTGTGCTCTTACTCTAAAGTTCACGTCAATACCTCTCATGTGTGGATTTAACGCAGTTTACATATGTTGGCCCGATGTACATATGCGTTCATTTCTGCATGCGAGCAAGCAGGGATAAGGGCACTTTACATTTTTTTTAATTGTTTTTTTTATTTTTATATTTTTATTTTTACACTTTCCCTTAATTTTTTTATCACTTTTATTCCTATTACAAGGAATGTAAATATCCCTTGTAATAGGAATAGTGCATGACAGGTCCTCTTTATGGAGAGATCTGGGGTCAAGAAAGCTGGAAAGTCTGAGATGAAAAAAAAACTATCTCGGCTATCCAGCTGAGATCACGGCAGTATTTGCAACTGCCAGGCTGGGCGTGACATCATAACATCGCGCCCGGGCCTCCAAGAGTCATAGAGACTGCCGGGGACCATCAGGTCCTTGGTATTTTCTGTGGTGTACTTCTGCCGCTGGCGGATTCCTTCTCTGGCACACCAATCACAGGAGCGAGCCGCTATGAACAGCCACTATGATTGTTCTTATGGAGAAGAGAAACGCCGGCTAAAAAAATGATATCTGAATTATGCCTGTAGCTGCAGGCATTATTCAGATATCCCCACTCAAAGGCCAGGACGTCATATGTTGTCCAGCGGTATGGAAGTGGTTAACCACCTGCTGACTGCTCACAATAAATATACTGTGAGCAGGTGGCAGGTACAGGCATAGTCACATACATGTACTGTAGGTAGCTGGCCTCCTTCGAAGTTAAGGGCACTTTTGTGACATCATTGTCAGTTATTGACCCTCCCAGCCAATGTCTGTTAGTGCCAAATTGCCAGCCACCCTATCACAGTCCCACTATAAATCGCTGATCACACCATTACAGTATAGCGTCTATAGCTGCGTAAATTCCAGTATATATACCAACGTTTGTAGATGCTATAAATTTTGCACAAACCAATTCATGTACACTTATTGGGATTTTTTTGACCAAAGACATGTAGCAGAACACATTTTGGTATAAATTTATAAAGAAATTAGATTTTTTTTAAATGTTTCTGTTAACCATCTCTTGTGGTAACCTCTCCTTTTTAGAACTTTTGCTTCCTGTTCGAAATCTTCTCCATTGGTGCCCTATGGGTATATTTTTCACTAGGGTTTTAGGATGGAAGCTCCCTGCATCGAGAAAACTGTTAGTAGCAGTGGATTTTCTATACAGTTTAGTAGCAACCGTGCCTCATCAAATGTAAGTGTCAAATCCAGAAAAGTGACTTATTTGCAAAGAAACTCTCATGTGCATTTTTAAATTGTACGGGTTATTGGCCAAAGTGCCCACAAACTCACTCAATTCCAGCTCACTGCCCGACCAAAACATGAAGACATCGTCGATGCACCTGTACCAGGACAAGATCTTGGACAGGCACACTGACGATGCCCCTCCCTCCATCAAACAGCCAGGTTTCCCAATTGCCCAGATATAAGTTGGCATAGGTCAGTGCACATTTCGTGTGCCTTGGGCCTGGCAATAGTGTTTGTCATTGTATTTAAATTTGTTGTTGAATTTGTTGTGTGTCAGCATAAATTGTAAGAGCTGGCTAATGAAAATATTGTGGGCACGTTTGCCTAAGACTCTAATGTCCAAAACCTTTTTGATGACCTGAAGACCTTTGTCATGTGGTATAGAGGAATAAAGAGCCTCTATATCTAAAGTAACCAACAGTGTATTTTCAGGTAATATTAGATCATGTAAAAGGGTCAGTAAGTGTGAAGTGTCTTTAACAAATGAAAATTGATTACTGACAAAGGGTTGTAATACTTTATTCATGTATTCACTACTTTTTTCAGTGAGTGATTCCACCCCTGAGATAATTTGGCGCCCAGGAGGGTCCTCTAAAGATTTGTGAACCTTGGCAAGGCATAGAGGATTGGTATGCTGTGGTACTCAACCTTGAAAAACTCTACCATTTGCTTATCTATCACATTTTTTGAGTAAGCTTGATCAAATTCAAATAATTTATTTTTGTCCTTTTCCATGTTAATGCAAGGAATGGGGGTGTACCATTGTCTGTTATTTAATATACGCTGGCAAATCCTTATGTACCTAGTTCTATCCATAAGGATATTATTGCCCCCCTAGTCTTCACTCCTACCTAGTTCTGTATTTGAACATAATTCTTGTAGGGCTTGTCTCTCCTCCTTGTTCAAATTCTCAAATAAGGAGTGATCCCATCTAAGTTTTCTAATTTCACTAGTGACTGCTCTCACAAAGCATGCCATACGCGAGACTGCAGAAAAGGGGGGAAATGTCCTTGATCTATTGTAGAGACCGGTGTCCTTTAATTTAGTTAAATTGTTTGGGTGCACAACACCTTCCATTGATTCCCCACATATCTTAAGCGCTAGATCTAACATCTAACATCAACTCCACAAAATCCTCCCCAGTGTCATCTTCCTGTTCAACATGTCCCTCCAGAGGTCTATCAAATCCCTGAGTGTACAATATTCATGTCTAGATAAACTGGACCAATCACCCAACAGGCCCAAGGGGGCACCACCTTCTTCTCTGTCATGTAATACCTGTAAAATGAGTCTCCCGGCAAAAAGATAAATGTCTTTTACCGTATCGAATAGTTCCCTTAGCCAAGGGGCAGAAGGTGAGACCCTTTGCAAGAAGGGAGGCTTGTGCCCTGGTTAGCTTGTGAGTGGATAAGTTAATGACCACTAGTTCATCTTGCCCCCCCTGGGATTCACATATTGATCCATTCCATATTTTTTCAGTGTGGGTGTGTGCAGTATTTGTGTGTTGTGAACCTGGGGTGATGAAGTTTGTGGGTTCATTTTATTGTGTACTCTCACCATAGTGGTGGTTTTTGGAAGACCTCCGTTTGCATCGCCTCCTTCTGTGCCGTCGGGAGGTCCCCCTACATTTTTTGATGGACTACTTTCCTGTGTCCTTTCTCCTATTGCCCCCTCCCCTCTTTGATTGTGATGTATAAACACCATCCATATCTTCCAATACTGTACTCTTTCTTTTATAAGCATTTGATTCCTTATATTTGTTATGTCTGTTCTGACCCCTCCCCCTTTCTCTTCCTCAATGGGATTGGAGACCAGGTCTACCTTCCCATGCTGAGTGCTGTCATCATTAGTGTTGTAGTTTCTGCGGTTGCCTCCCATATCTTCCCACATTATAGGCAAAGTTCCACTTGTATGCTTTGTTGGTAATACAGTATATGCATAGCTGTCTTTTTCCAATTTTATGTTCTTAGAATTAACTATTTCTTTGTTCATTTTTTTCAATTGAAAGGTAAATGTCCTTTTCCTTTTGAATACAGCTGGGTCCTTGTCTAAATGGGGTTAGAGAAGCCAGAGTTTCCTGAATTTCTCGAATAATCTGGGATAGTTGTTGTTCATAAAAATCCACTAATAGTACAATCATATTGCGTGTACATTGCTGTAAATTATTTTCCCATTTTGTCTTAAAATCAGTGGATTCTCAAACCCTTTAGATAAATGTTTTCCTGTATATATTTTCCAAAGAAATAAAAATTCCATCGTACTCTTGACCTTCTCTCATATAAATCCTTTAAGTTAAAGAGCAATCTATTTTGTTCCTTTTCATGTGTACCATCCCTAGAGACATCACTTTGCATTTGGAGTTTGCTAAACATCTCTTCAAATGCTTGGGGATCCATTTGAAGAGAGAAGAATAGAAGAACAACAACAAAAAATAAAAAAACAATTGAGTGAGTTTGTGGGCACTTTGACCAATAAACCCTACAATTTGAAATTCACACGTGAGAGTTTCATCGCAAACAAGTTACTTTTCTGGATTTACCAATTACATTGGATGAAAAAGGCTTAAATGCTACTAAACTGTATAGAAAATCCACAGCCACTATCAGTTTGCTCCACGCAGGGAGCTTCCACCCTAAAAACCTAGTGAAACAGATACCCGTTGAACAATATCTGAGGGCTCGTCGGAATTGCACCAACGGAGAAGATTTCAAACAGGAAGCGAAAGTTCTAAAAAGGAGATTTTAGAGGAGAGGTCACCATAAGAGATGGTTAACAGAGGCTTATAATAGAGCCAAATACAGTTCAAGGGAGTTCTTGATCTTTAGGAAGAGGGAGAGAGCAACAGACCAACCAAGCATAACTAGTCTCCAATACACCCAAGTAGCAGACAAAGTCAGAGGCATTTGCTCCATGTATTGGCATCTTTTGAAGAAGGACAACTCTTTTGGCAAGTTCATCTCCAGATATCCCCAAATGGTGTACAGGAGAGCCTGCTCTCTAAATGACCTCCTGGTGCACAGTGATATCTCATGGAGACCAATGGGTGACCTTACCAATGCGGGCATGACCAAATGTTGACATTGGGACATTTGCCCATATATGATAGAAGGTGACACTTTAGAATTGCCAACAGGTAGGACCCTTAGATGCAGACAGAGAGCCAATTGTGATGCCATGGGAGTTATATATGTTATATTGTGTTCCTGTAACTCTTTCTATATTCGTAAAACCATCAGAACCATTCGCAATTGTTTTCAAGATCATATATATGAGATATCTACATACCATTTACGTGCCCCCATAGCCAGACATGTTTTTATAGAACACAACAGAGGCCCTTGATGCTTGAAATGTTGGGTCATGGAGGTAGTCCCCCATGACACTAGAGGGGGGAATTTTGATCAGGTGGTTCTCCAACATGAAACTCGGAAGATTTGGGAATTGGACGCCACCAAACCAGCCTTAGTTTTGTATCTTTCTTTTCCTTTTCCTTTATTTTTTGCAAACACAAATGTAAATATTATATTATACAACAGAATACTTACTGGTATAGGTGTTGTAGTATGTAATTTTAAAAGGATAGGTATGAACATTTGATGTAAATTTGTTGAGATATACATTATCAGCTAAGCATGTCGCCATGTGCATGAATATATTTAATTATTCCATACTTTTTATATATTTTTTACCTAGTATATTTTTTTATTGTTTTCCCTTTAAGTGGCACCGGTATTTCGGCTATAGGTGTGCCGTCGCGTTGAGTGCTTTCACGCTCGTGGTGACGTCATCACGACGGAACGCGGTGGTGTTACGCGGGTTCGCACTGCCGCGCTTGTTTATGCGCCAATGCACATGCGCGGATGCACTATGGTGTGGTGGCCATTTTCAAACAATATTTATAGCACATGGTGACAGAGCCACTCACTATTTTGCCTCTGAAGCAGCCGGGATATGCCCAGTGAAACCGGTAAGGCATACCAATCGTTCACCTCTTCTCCTAACCCCATTGGATGATCTGTTGGTGCAGGATTATGTGCATTTGGGAAGTGCATTCCTCTGTATGAGAATTATGGGTCTACTTTTCCATGAAACTACTGCATGGATAAGTATACAATAACTTGGATGTTTTTACAAGCACAGCCATTGACTTTGCGACCTGTGGGTCCTGCTTGATTATTTAGAGTCACTTTTCCAAAACAATGAATGGAATGGTTTACTTGGATGTGTGAGGGAGGTTATGTTCACAGAATCTTTCCTGAGATTATATACCAAATGCAATAGAGAGCCATTGACTTTGTTTTGGTGAACACTTATCCTCCTCTGGACCACACAAGTTTATTTCTCCCTAATTACTGTGAGAGATTTCACAATATGAGTCAACAAAAGATCTATGCTTCTACGTTTGTCCCTTCACTTGGCACTTTGGAGTACTGCCATTTATGAGTCTTACCATCATCTTTCATAAGGACATCACCATTAAATGGCTATCAGCTTGTCTTCCCTCCTTTTTGTTTCAGCAAACATTAAACTCCTTCTTACCATAGCTCCATCTATCCACCATACATAGGATCACCATTAACATCATTATCTTTGATTGTTTTGATTGTCTGATTTTTTTACTTATATTGATGTATACAGGGGCTTACTTAACCACTTAAGCCCTGGAAGATTTTACCCCCTTCCTGACCAGGGCCTATTTTGCGATTCGGCACTGCGTGATTTTAACGGACAATTGCGCGGTCGTGCGACGCTGTACCTAAACTAATTTGATGTCCTTTTTTTCCCACAAGCAGAGCTTTCTTTTGGTAGTATTTGATCACCTGTGTGATTTTTTGATCATGCGCTATAAACAAAAAAAAAGCGTAAATTTTTCAAAAATAACAATATTTTTCAAATTTTTTTTATGAAATTCCCCCCAAAAAAAAGTAAAAATCAAATTTTTTTAACATTTTAGGCCAATTTGTTTTATGCTACATATGTTTGGTAAAAAAAATTGCAAAAAGCGTATTTTGATTGGTTTGCGCAAAAGTTATTGCGTTTACTAACTAGGGAAAACATTTTTGTCATTTTTGTTGTTTTTTTTTCAACGAGTAATGGCGGCGATCTGC
The DNA here is from genome assembly GCF_965119305.1 of Pelophylax lessonae. NCBI lineage: Eukaryota > Metazoa > Chordata > Amphibia > Anura > Ranidae > Pelophylax > Pelophylax lessonae. Next base: position 198,569,639 of record NC_138773.1, read on the forward strand.
GATTTTTTTGCGGGACTGCAACATTGCGGCGGACAGATCGGACCCTTGACTGACATTTTTGACACTTTTGGGGTTACCAGTGACATTACTACAGTAATCAGTGCTATACATATGCACTGTTACTGTAAAAAATGACACTGGCAGGGAAGGAGTTAACTTTATTTGAGAGGGAGGGGTTAAGTGTGTCCGTAGGGGCATGCTTCTAACTGTGATTGGATGTGGCTACTAGTGTAAGAACAGAGATCAACGGTCCTACATAGTAGAACCGTGTGATCTCCATTCTTGCACAGGGGAGAATGACAGGCGGCTGTGTTTACATTAGCCGCCTGCCTTTCTCCCGCTGTAACGAACGATCGCGAGTTCCCGGCGGACATGGGGTCTGCCGGGCACACGCGCGAGGGGACCGTGAGCGAGCGGGAGCGCAGCTCCGGCGGCGCGTGCTTGCTCCCTAGAGCCTCACAGGCTAGCGATGTAGACCTACGTCGCTTTGCCTGTGAGGGGCTGACTGCCGACGTAGATCTACGTTAGGCAGTCGGCAAGTGGTCAAACAGGTATATTCAGTGAGAGAGGTGAATGTATGTTTTTAGGTGTGTATGATGTGAGTCTTGGTACCATTTTTTATGTTTTACACAATTTTCACACATATCCACTTTTTTGTGATACATTTTTGATTAAAGTAAATATTAATTCACTTCAGTCCAGTGAGTAATGTTATGTATATATTTTATGTAATTATTTTGATGGCTGAGTTTAAATCAGGTCTTTTAACTTTTTTTTTCCATGCTCTATGCCTTAAAGCGTACCCCTTTGGGTGATCTCTGTATATTGCAAGGATTATAACATCCTTTGTTGCAGATTCCTACATTTTGTTATTCTGAAGATATCACTGTTTGTTCCTCTGTTCCCCTGTGCTAAGTGGGTCTAATTGAAGTGGTTTCATAATTATCAACCAGCAGTGCAGCTACAGAGCACTAATCAGGAAATCTGCTGGGCCTGCATCCCTTTAGATGTGTTCCTATTGGGAGTATCTCACAGAAAATGACATTTTTGTTGCAGGGAATTCCTGAAGTCTGACTTGTATTGTAGGCAGACTTCTGGGAAAATCAGTGAGCCAATCACACAAGCAGGAAATGATGTTTCTGGGGTGTGGTCAGTACACATTGTGTGTAAAGAACACCTCCAGGTAGCCATATGACATTGCATTAAGAAAATTACAGTGGCTGCAGATTGAAAAGAAAAGGTAATTTTTAATAACATTCAATTATAATATGACTTGCATTGCAATTGTATAAGCTATATTATTTTTTCTTTACTTGTTATTTTTTCCCCCACAAAAGTTGAGTTAACCTTTAAGTTATTTTAAAAATGCTAACATGGGTCCACACATATAATATTACCATTTTAGGTCACAACCATCAGGTAAGGTTGTATGCAAGAATAAAGCTAAAGCAGTGGTAGGACAATCTGTATCCTGCATTTTAGTGGCCCCGCTACATCATATTACACGACAGGAGTTTTGTGTTCTGCCTGTAGAAGCAGCTCAATGCTATCCTATGTGTCTATGCACATTAGGATGACTACAGGCATATTTTAAGTCTAGCGTTTAGAGGCAGGAAAAATACCCTTCTGGTTTGCATTTACGATTGGAGCTTTCTGGTAGAAAAAATGCAAATTTCTTCTAAACTAGTGTAAACTATGTACAACCCAATTCCAAAAAAGTTGGGACACTGTACAAATTGTGAGTAAAAAAGGAATGGACTAATTTACAAATCTCACAAACTTATATTTTATTCACAATATAATATAGATAACATATCAAATGTTGAAAGTGAGACATTTTGAAATGTCATGCCAAATATTGGCTCATTTTGGATTTCAGGAGAGCTACACATTCAAGAAAAGTTGGGACAGGTAGCAATAAGAGGCCGGAAAAGTTAAATGTACATATAAGGAACAGCTGGAGGACCAATTTGCAACTTATTAGGTCAATTGGCAACATGATTAGATATAAAAAGAGCCTCTTAGAGTGGCAGTGTCTCTCAGAAGTCAAGATGGGCAGAGGATCACCAATTCCCTCAGTGCTTCGGCAAAAAATATCAGAAAGGAGTTTCTCAGAGAAAAGTTGCTAAGAGTTTGAAGTTATCATCATCTACAGTGCATAATATCATCAAAAGATTAAGAAAATATGGAACAATCTCTGTGCTTAAAGGTCAAGGCCGGAAAACCATACTGGATGCCCGTGATCTTCGGGCCCTTAGACGGCACTGCATCACATCCAGGAATGCTACTGTAATGGAAATCACAGCATGGGCTCAGGAATACTTCCAGAAAACATTGTCGGTGAACACAATCCACCGTGCCATTCGCCGTTGCCGGCTAAAACTCTACAGGCCAAAAAAGAAACCATATCTAAACATGATCCAGAAGTGTAGGTGTTTTCTCTGGGCCAAGGCTCATTTAAAATGGACTGTGGCAAAGTTGAAAACTGTTCTATGGTCAGACGAATCAAAATTTGAAGTTCATTTTGGAAAACTGGGAGTCATGTTATCTGGACTAAAGAGGAAAAGTTGTTATCAGCGCTCAGTTCAGAAGCCTGCATCTCTGATGGTATGGGGTTGCATAAGTACGTGTGGCATGGGCAGCTTACACATCTGGAAAGGCACCATCGATGCTGAAAGGTATATCCAAGTTGTAGAACAACATATGCTCCCATCCAGACGTCGTCTCTTTCAGGGAAGACCTTGCATTTTCCAACATGACAATGCCAGACCACATACTGCATCAATTACAACATCATGGCTGCCTAGAAGAAGGATCCGGGTACTAAAATGGCCAGCCTGCAGTCCAGATCTTTCACCCATAGAAAACATTTGGCGCATCATAAAGAGAAGGATTCAACAAGGAAGACCTAAGACAGTTGAGCAACTAGAAGCCTGTATTAGACAAGAATGGGACAACATTCCTATTCCTAAACTTGAGCAACTTGTCTCCTCAGTCCCCAGACATTTGCAGACTGTTATAAAGAAGAGGGGATGCCACACAGTGGTAAACATGGCCTTGTCCCAACTTTTTTGAGATGTGTTGATGCCATGAAATTTAGAATCAACGTATTTTTCCCTTAAAATTATACATTTTCTCAGTTTAAACATTATTCTGAATAAAATATTGAAATTTGATACATTCACATCATTGCATTCTGTTTTTATTCACAATTTGTACAGTGCCCCAACTTTTTTGGAATCGGGCTTGTACAAAAAACGCTCTATATGAGCATTTTTTTCTTCCAACAAACCAGACGTTTTTTTTTAAGTCCAGTGTGCATAGAGCCTGATAGTGGATGCTTGTGTTTTTTGCCCATGTTGATCTCCAGTTTGAAATGGATTGTCATTGAGAATTCAAAACGGCAATACTCATCTTCAATACGCAGTTGCTCCCCACAGTAATTACTTTTAGCACCATTTAATTCTGCCAGCCTTCTGAATTAAATGACAGCCAATATCCTTCAACCCATTACACAAAATCCCAGTATTACCGCTCTGAATGGCACCACCCAAAGAGAAGTTGATTGTTAGGAAATTTTTGATTTTATGGCAGAAAATCATATAGGTCATGTTCAATGATATCAAAGAGGGGCTTCACTTTCTCAATGTTCTCATCCCTCCACCCTGCTTTTGTGCTGCCATCTTCAAAAATGCAACATGGGAGTAGATGTGCCCAGGTACCAAGAACCTGTAACACCCAGTGCACACATGTGCCTGTCAGGAAAACTGGGATGTGTTATTTGGACAATATCCCAGGAGGCAGAGGGGGGCCCTACATCAGCATAGACATGAAAGCAAAAAAGAATGCTGGGCTGAAGCATTAAAAAGGTAATATACCCTTCTAGAAAGGAGGAAACATTATCCAATCACAGTGGGGGCTGGAAAAAATTACTATTTTAATATTTAAAAGTCCATTTTAAACAACAAATGCAAGTATTAATTATATATGTTATAGCAATATTTAATGAAACTTAAGTTTTAATTTAAGTAGTACATATAGGGCCCATTAAGTGGGCACGTATTATGGTCTCTATATTGCACACTCACTGGTGTGCATTGTGTAGGGGCAGTGCAAAATTACATTTTGATCAACTATTATGCGGTTTATGGCATCACATCGCATTGTATTGCATAATAATGTGTTTTGTTTTACTTTTTTTGAGCACACACTAACACATCACATTTGAATGAACTGAAACAACAAGATGTAATGAAAATTGCCTAGTCCATGCATTGGAACTGCATTGGGTAAAACACAGTCCTACGCATGTGGTGTGAATGGGTTCTTAGAAAGCTTCTTAAACATCATCACTGGTTGATAATATTTCAAGGGGGGTTATCCAGTACATGTTTCTTATGCCTATTGCCTGCTTCCTCAGTATGGTGGTTATAATGATGTATTAAACAGAATAGCTCATACAACGTATGTGCACAGTAAGACATTCATTCCGCCAGGTACTCAGCTTTATTAAAATGAACACAGCCTGCAGTATTTGTAAGACGTGGTTCTTTCTTATGGCTCTCCCAAGCAAACTTCCTTGCTCAAAGGAACAGTCATTAGCTTGCTTGCTTAGGTAATTTGAAAGCATGGCCATCAGGAGCATTGTGCACCCAGTGCTGGCTATACAAGCTGTAAGTGCTTCCAATTTTGAAAATTAATTTTGAACTTATATGGTTTGCTGAGTAATTCAGACTGTTCCATAGGAATCTAAGTATGTGCTGTCTTGACTTGAATAAAAGTAAATCATCAGCAAAAGCTGCAATTTGGAGACTCGCTGGACCAGATCACAGTAATTCCTGTATTAGGATGTAATGCATGTACTACAGCCTCTAAACGAAGTGAAAATTAAAATTACTCGGAGCACAGTTTTATTGTTATGCTTCTAGTAAGCATTTATAAAAGTTATTTTCTACACCAAAATGAAGGGAGAATTTACGGCTTGCAAGATGTGTGAGATTAGATTCTGATAAATCTTATACTTACCTATCCGTGCTATATAGAGATGTCTGTTTTGTGTCCCACGCAGGTCCACAGAGCCGCTTATTTGTCACGTGTTTAACAAAAAATTTACGCCTCCCCTAAAATGCTGTTTTTCACAAAGCACCATAGTTCATGCAGCACTTCTTATAGATAATAATGTGAGTACACTTTATTTTCAAAAGTATTGGGACACCTGCCTTTACACGCACATGAACATTAATGGCATCCCAGTCTTTGCAAGGTTCAATATTGAGTTGGCCCAACCTTTGCAGCTTTAACAGCTTCACTTCTTATGGGAAGGCTATCCACAAGGTTTAGGTGTGTGTCTATGGGAATATTTGACCATTCTTCCAGAAGCGCATTTGTGAGGTCAGGTACTGATGTTGGACGAAAGGGCCTTGCTCACAGTCTCCGCTCGAATTCATCCCAAAGGTGTTCTATAGGGTTAAGGTCAGGACTCTGTGCAGGCTAGTCAAGTTCCTGCACCCCAAACTCACTTATCCATGTCTTTATGAACCTTGCTTTGGGCACTGGTGTGCAGTCATGTCGGAACAGGAAGGGGCCATCCCCATAATGTTCCCACAAAGTTGGGAACATGAAATTGTCCAAAATGTCTTGGTATGCTGATGCCTTAGGAGATTGCTTCACTGGAACTAAGGGGCCAAACCCAACCCCTGAAAGACAACCCCACACCATTATCTCCCCTCCACTCAATGATTTGGACCAGTGCACAAAGCAAGGTCCATAAAGACAAGGATGAGTGAGTTTGGGGTGGAGGTAGTTGACTGGGCTGCACAAGGTCCTGACCTTAACCCAATAGAACACCTTTGGGATGAATTAGAGCGCAGACTGCGAGCCAGGCCTTCTCATCCAACATCAGTGCCTGACCTCACAAATAGGCTTCTGGAAGAATGGTCAAACATTCCCATAGACACACTCCTAAATCTTGTTGACAGCCTTCCAAGAAGAGTTGAATCTGTTATAGCTGCAAAGGGTGGGCCAGCCCAATATTGAACCCTACGGACTAAGACTGGGATGCTGTTAAAGTTCATGTGCATGTAAAGGCCCAATACTTTTGACAACAAAGTGTATGCGTATAAGATTCAGCTTTATGGAGTCTTCCTTACTACTCTCCTGTGTCCTCATTAATATCATCAAAAAAAAAAAACTCATAGATTTATGGAGACGTATTAAAATGATATCTGGCCTCAAGTAGGCAAAAAAATTGCCAATCTCTTTGTAAAAAGATCTTAATATTTTGTCTTTCTTACATACTTTTCAGGTGTAAAATGACAAAAGTATTCTGTATTTGTTTCATGTTAATTAAAAATGATGCAATATTTTCTGTGAATATACTAAGTGCTGCTACAGAACATCTTGCCGTTTGCTAAGTGTTTTTTGTTGCTTCTATACCCCCAGGGGAAAAAAGTAAGTAACTCTTCTCATTTCATCAAGTGGTTCTATATGCTTTCAGAGAATAAAGGGCTGTATTGATCTGGACATATTCCAAACTGTACTGGAGCCAAGAGGCAAGGAATTTATATAGGGTATGAGCTAACATACTAATACAAATAATGGTGTTTTGCTCAATAGACATTTTATGTTAAGTATCTGACACCTCTGTTTCTAACCGTAAAGCATATGCAATTATTTTATAAGAGCATGCAAAAAAAAAATTAAGCACAGTGTGATCTCAGGAATGAAAGGATGGGACTCCAAATGTAGAATGTAGAATGTAGAATGCACAATAGCTCTCGTAGCTGAACTGCAGGAATAGCAGTGGCATATATACTAATGCTTACATACTTGGCACCCTTGGCATCAACCTTAATCCAGATAAACCAGGATGAGTTAGCAGCAGAAGTCTAGTTTGTACAGTAAATATCACCTATTTGGCAAAAGAAGCCGGGAAGAGGAGAAATGGAACCTGGCAACATCTTATCTGACAAAATGATTTCAATGGCACCTCACCCCATGGTACAAATTGGATCATGACTTGAATAACCTGGCACTTAATCCGGCTCCTGCAACATGGCACTGGTAAGTGAATCTAGAAGTATGATACCCTAAACGCAGTGACACAGAAATTCAAATATTTCTTGCTTTCTGACCTTTCTGACCTAGTAGTTTGGGACAACACTATTTTCATACTATAGAATAATCAACAAAATTGAAGAATTTTATGAATTCACAGCCTTATACATCAAAGTGCTGGGTCTACTAACCCTAATTTTTATTCCGCAGTATTGCCTTGACAAATAAAGTATTCTAAAGTGTATCTAAAGCCAAACATTTCTTTAGATAGAATGTTGGGGGGGGGGGGGGTTAGGAGTATTGTCAGGTTTTTATTGCTGTCCATGTCAGCATCTTTGTTTGTCATGGTGACCGCTGTCATTGTGACTAAAAGTGGGAGAAACTTCAAAATTGTTAGTTTGTCACCGGAACAGCAAAAGAAGGCAAATCTTTAAACTGGACCATTTGTTCCAGATAAATCCGTTAACATTTTGGAGAGCTATTTTCCGACATCCTGGGGTGCCTACTGGATAGGAAATGAAGGTATATCTGTCCAATAGAACATAGATGGCAAAAAATAACATGCAAGCGGTATTAACCTTACTTTATCCAAAATATAAAAAGGTTAGATATATTTTAGGACGCACCAATTCATAGTACCACAGGTTCCATTCATGCCAGTCTCTGCCCTTGTTACACTCTACCACTTGCCTAGCTATGTCGTGACTAGAGAAGAGAGATGCATCCCATATCTGATATGTATAAATTGTTGTTCTTTACCCTAGGAAAAAATTACTGTTAATACGTTACCCAGTTTAAAATGATCATGATATTAAATATATATTTTCCTATGATGCCAGCTATCAGATAATAGATACCAGGTAAACAGAATTTAGCCTTCATGACCCTAATACTTTGCAGCTGTAAATGGTAAATATGAATATTGCATTATGCATTTGTGGAATACTGTTATTTTAATTTGTGTATTTATGCCATTGGTTTGACAATTATATACATTATTTCACACTATTGTCTTAGTCTGCTACTAGAGAACATCATAGATATGTGTCACCACATGCATTAAAAGGGATCAAGTGCTTTGGAAAGTGTACAGTATTTATCAAATGGAGCTCTGTACAGCTGCAATTAGTTGATTAGAGGGGTTCATTTATTAATTGGTTGGAGCTATAAGGATGAGACCATTAGTTCTTCAATACCATACGAATCCAAGTTTTCTACTTACAGTGACTCCGGCATGCAGAACAGTTATTCTCACTTGTGGCACCCTTTATAAGGTACAATGTGGAATGCTTTGGGGTCAACAATATTGTCAATAAATATGGACACAATAAGACATTATACTCTCCTAGGACTACATGAATGATAAAGTCCCCTTGTGCAAACACTGCCCCTTGCATCAAGCGATTATTAATTTAACAAAAAAATCGGAATGCACTTCTAGGATCAGCTTGCTGTCTACCTAATAGTAAGAGGGAAGCATAAATGAACGTTCCACCAGTCAACTACTGCACCATCACCCCAAAGAACAGAAAAAGGGTATATAGGTTAAAAAAGGGGGCTATATCGGTGCTGAGAGAGACAAAAAATTAAACAAGATAAATATAAAGAAAACCTTTTATTGAAAATACATATTGTAAAATTCTGTACAACAAAGGTACAGTTAGACAAACAGCAACATATATATAAGAACAATAAACATATGTGGACCTCTTATGGCTCGTTTCCACTGAGCGGTACGGTACGGTTCGGTTCGGTTGTGAATGGTACCCTAATTCCGAACCGTACCGTACCACTTTTTTGGGACCCTTTCCCTGGGGTACCAAGCACATTAGTACCGTACCAACAGGGTGGAGCTACACTGCAGAACTTTGATTGGTTGACAGAGAATCATCTATCACGGCTTTCCTGCTACACCACGCCTATCATGAAAGGGTACTATTGGCAGTGGAAACGCAAGGTGTACCGTTCCGAACCGTACCGTACTGAACCGAACCATACTGTACCACTCAGTGGAAACGAGGCATTAGACACCTTACCCACACCCAAGGTTCATTTCAAGGTTCAAGGTTGCTGTGAGAGCAGACTGAATTGGCTGAAGATTTTCCTCATACCTGTATCCTAAGGCTCATCAGCACACTCTAAGGATAGTTAATTTGACTTATCCACTTATCAACCAAGCCCACTGCAACCTTCTTATATTCCTTAGATACCCTGGAAAGGGATATCTTTGGAGGGTAATATGTGAACCAGTATATGAGGGACTCTGGTGATAGTGGATGGCTTATGTGATCAAACTGCCTCTGTCCCTCTCCATGCCTCCTTCTGGACTATGATGGATAGATACTCTGCTGAAAGTCTGGGCGACCCTAGATGCATTTATCCTGCATTGAAGATAGATAGTGTCTAACTGATTCTGTGGAAAGCTGAATGGGATCTGATCCTCTGCATGGACAATCTAGTCTTCAAACGCTCTTAGGCAATTGATTTGCCTCTATTTATGTGGGACCATCTTTGATTTTATAAACAACACTGTGAATATTGTGAATCCTCTACACCTACCCTTCCCTGAAGAAGCCAAATAGGTGAAATGCATTGGATACAATGGCGTCACAAGGCGGGTGCGGGGGGGGCGGACCGCACCAGGGTGTCCGCCGGGTGAAGGGTGACACCGCTCTGCCTCTCTTCCTTCCTCATCTAACTGTGCGGGCAGGCATCGCATCGCCGCTGCGCCGCATACTAGTATTGTCAGTGATGTCAGTGTCAGACTGCTGCCAGCCAGTGCCTAGGCTGGACTTCTTTGCTCCTCCTCTCTCGGGGCCGGGCCGCGCGCCCTGAGCCTCCCCTCCCTCACGTTCAGGCAGGCGGGCGGGGGCGGAGCCAGTCACGGTGATGGCTACGCTAGGGAAAGGAGACAGGTGAGTTGTGAGGAGCGGGCGGCCGGGTGAACTTCAGATAGTGCAATTAATTTGTCAGAGTGTCCCCTAATGCACAGTACTACTGCTCAGCAAACTCTTCTCTCTGCAGCCTACTTTTGGCAATGGTCCCAGAGTGATTGGTGGGCGATCTGAAGCAGGAGAGTGATTGGTGTGCGATGGGGGCAGGAGAGTGAGTGAAGCTGTCAGAATTAAGCATTGATGTCGGGTGTGGGCGGGGCCGTTATGCGGGGCTCCGCCCCTTTGTTCCCTGCATAGACGAGAGGCTCCTTGCAGAGAGAAGAGCCTGCCTAGCAGACACACGCTGGTGGCTGGCTGTGATTTGAGTCTGGCAGACAGCACAGCACAGCTCCCCCTCACTTTCCATGTACAGTATATGAAAGAGGAGGGAGGTTGCTCCACCCCCGTCCATATCCCTCTGTCCGCCCACCCTGCAACCTATGCTGCTATGCCTGTGAAGAAGACTTTGTGGGCGGGCTATTTGAAAAGCAGGAAGTGCAGTCTATATAGTAGTCCAAACAAAAAACACATCAACCAGTCTGGCAGGCTCCAGCCACTGCTGAACACATAATCAAAAGCAAATAAAGACCAGTAATGAAGTGCAATACTTCAGAAGGCTTTAATCAGAGTGTTTAAAGAGGTTGTAAACCCTTTTTTTTTTTTTTTTCTTTTTCACCCTGCAAGAGAAACACATAATGAGCTAGTATGCATTACATACTAGCTCATTATGAAATACTTACCTTAGAACGAGCCCCCGCCGTGCCGCCCACTTAGCTGTATGACGGGCGACATGTTCAGTCGCCCGTCTTCCAGGATCCCGGCATTCGGCCATCTGATTGGCCGGAGCCGCAGTGACATCATTCCTGCGCACAGCACGGTGCTCTGAAGGAACGGCACCAGCGGCCGTTCCTTCAGAGCGCATGCGCCAGTGACGTCACTGGCTGCATGTAAGGTAAATACCTCCTAAACGGTACATGTTTAGGAGATATTTACAGTACCTATAGGTAAGCCTTATCATAAGCTTACCTATAGGTACAAGTGTCAGAGGAGGGTTTAATTCCTCTTTAAACTCAGGAAACTATGAAACATAGGAAGGACATTTTCAGGTGTCCCTGCCCATCCTTAAGTTCAGGTGTGTGTGTGTGTGTAATTCTCCTAGTTATTAATGTCGCTATTGCCATTACATTAAGGGCTCTTTCACACGGGCGGTCCGATCTGTCAGTTTTTTAGGCGGATCTGATCGGATGCCCCATTCAGCCCTATGGAGCAGCGGATGTCAGCGGTGACATGTCCGCTGACACCCGCTGCCATCTGCATCCGATCCTGTCCATGAAATCCGGATGAATGGAAACCCTATTTTCCATCCGTCCTGGGGATCGGATCGAATGGGATCGGATGAGAGCGGACAGGAGGTCCACTCTCATCCGATTCCCCATAGAGAGCAGTGGGGGCTGTGACACCTCCGTCTCCACACTGCGGACCGTGTGAAAGAGCCCTTGGTGTTATATGGGAGCTATGATTTACGAGTTACATTAGTTTAAAAAAAAAAACACACATTATTAAAAGGGGTTGGGGGTGACACCGTGAGTTACCGCACCGGGTGACACCAACCCTAGTGACGCCACTGATTGGATACCCCTACCTTGCACCACTCTAGGACATCCCCATATGTACTTGTGTGGGGCTGGGTGTGGGTAAGGTGGCACTAAGAGGTCCACATATGTTTATTGTTCTTATATACTGTATATGTTGGTGTTTGTCTAACTGTACCTTTGTTGTACAGAATTTTACAATATGTAATTTCAATAAAAGGTTTTCTTAATTTATCTTGTTTAATTTTTTGTCTCTCAAGGCGGTAGGATCAGCACCAATATAGCCCCCCTTTTTAGCCTATATACCCTTTTTCTGTCTAATAGTAAGAGGCATAACACTGCTCAGGACAGTCAAAGTCCACGATCCAAGAGTAGGTGCTGAACCTCGGCTCCCCACCTGGAGAAACGTATAGGCAGAAATTGGTCGCACACCGCCACGGGGTCCAATGAAGAAAATGTCTTTATTCGCTTGAATAATGCAAGGTACAGCAGGGTAGTACAGTAGACACGTTTCACAGGAATGCTACGTGCTTGTTTACTACCAGTAGTGAACAAGCACGTAGCATTCGTGTGAAACGCGTCTACTGTCCTACCCTGCTGTACCTTGTACCATTCAAGCGAATAAAGAAATTATCTTCATTGGATCCCATGGTGGTGTGCGACCAATTTCTTCCTATATGTCAACCTAATACACAAGGCTTTTTTTTAACAGTATAGATCCACAAACAAGAGAAATGAGAGATGCTTTTTATGATTCCTGAACTATAGCGTCTTCTGATTATTCTCAGTATCTGTGTTTTCCTATTAAATAGGCAACGCTACTTAATCACATACTACTACTTCCACCAATCATGGTGGTCTACAAATGCTTACTATCAAGAGTTCCCAAAAAAGGCTTGAGTTTTTAACACCCTATCAATGCCTCAGTAATCCACCATTAGCCAACTACTTTACTAATAAATGTATAGTCATGCATATGTCTTGCAGATAATAACTTTGATCTGTGCCTAGCCTGTAAAAAAGAAATGGAGTCATAGCACAGGCAGGCAAAGAAATCTATACATGTAATCTAAATCACCATTCAGCACTCTGCTCTCATGCTCCCCTGTGATGGAGAAACTTTTACTGCAGACTTGGGAAGGCTGAAATTGTGCTGAGTGGACCACCAGTCAGCCATTTAATTGATTTCTTCAAGTCCTAAATAAAGGACACACCTGTTATAGCATTGATTATATGAGGCCGCCCAATGCAATCACTTAACAATTGCTGCAGAAACCTTTTACTGTGTAACCCTTTAACTGCCTTCACCTAATGTCTAGAATAGAATTATCAAACATTCTGTTTATAAGTGCTTCAGAATAATATATATGTATAATTCATACAGCATTATCATGTATTGTGACCAGCAAATTCAATGCAAATTGTGTGTGCATCAGTTATAACACCCATTAAACTTTCAAAGTGGTTATCATGGCTGAAAGACATCAAGGAAAATAGAGCCTTTAAGTCACACTCAATAAAGAGCAATTACCTCTATCACTGATTGCTCCTGTTTGCTGATTATTACAGGGGTATGTTACTATAAAGCAGGCAAATAAGCAACAAAGGACTGCAATATCTGCAGTGTGTGGAGATTAGTGGAAGAAATGGCAAATAACTGATGGTTCCTATGGAAACGGAGCATCTTTGGATACAACCACCCTTCAACCTACAAAGCTAGACAGGAAAGTAAGATACAAGACAAAAATAAGCACACTATGATAACAATGCTAAAACAACCTTATGGCCCTAAATATAAGCTAAATTAATGTAATGATAAATTAATATACAATCTTCATATCAAGTAATTAAGCACAAACTGCAGCTATTATTTGAATTCAAAGAGAAACTGCCTAACGGCAGCCATCGATGGTTCAAATCTCGAGATTTAAACTATCTATGGGCAGGCTGAATGTACCAAGTTGATTGATCTATCAACTTGGGTACACACAGCCTGCCAGATCTTACATGCGATTAGCACTTTTCACTTGGATCAATTTTGATCCATGTATGGACCGGCCAATTGTACCCAAGTCATTCCATGAGTCATCTAGCCTGTCAGATTTTTGCCATGAGATAACTACCAGCAGCTATAGATAGTCATTGTGTTCTGCCAGCCTGGAAGGCTTCCTGTGTCCCAAGCACCTTGCACCGCTGGCACAATATCGCTGTGGGAGGCATTCCCCCACCAGCACTGAATGTGTTAATGGGGGAATCGAGTGATTTTCTTTCCTTCCACCCATGATGGAAGGAAAGAAAATCAAAAAATCTATGGGCTGCCTTAATGGCTACTTTCACCTTTGTTCTCCTTATGTTTTGTTTTTTCCTAATTCCAGCTCACCTATGTACCAGTATAGCATTAATGTACTTCTTTTGCTAAAATAAATCAGCTTTCCATTTATTCTACACTGGCTTACCTCACTGTCCTCATTGCTGTTTAAAAACACTTATTACTTCTGTCTTTCATCCTGGACAGACTTTAGGTCATGGCACATGACGGAGTTGACCATTAGTGCACACCCTGCATCATCTACCCTCAGATGGTCCACTCCTTCCTCTATCATGATCTGAAGTCTGTCCAGGAAGTAAGGCAGAAATAATGGAGAAGTGTTTTTAAACACTGAAATGAAATGAATGTTAGCTGACCACAGCTCGGTGTAAAATTAAGCTTTTAGAGCAGAGCTGCTTCTGTCCAAAACTAAAAATAACAGTACACTAAGTACCTGCTTAGCCATTTATCTGTGCAGTGTAAATGAGCAATTAACAAACCCTGCTTGGTTTAGGGGCTTTATAATGGAAGAAATACCATCCTAACCACTGAAACTCTTAAGCTCCGTACACATGGGCAGAATGTCAGGCATCGGTCGGTTCAATAGAAACCTGCTCACATTTGGCCCCTGTGTACTGCAGCCGGTCTTTCAGAAGCCAAATGTTTAGCCAGCCTCACTCAAAGAGGCATGACTGCAAAAGGTCTGATCACCAGCTCCTGATCGGCGCTCTCAGCCAATGGCTGAGAGCACTAACTGAAGAGTTCTGGTGGGGTCACCCCCCTGTCAGAACAGAATAGAACAGCAGGGGAGATCATTGTACTAACATCGGATTGTTAGTACAGTGGCTTCTCCTGAGCAGTCAGTTTTTCTTTGTTCAGCCCGTTGACTAGCAGTGTGTACTAGGCTTTAAGCTTGCCATACATGGATTGAAATTCATCTGGTTCAGCATGGACTGGATACATTTTGACCCATGTATGGGCTAGCTATCAATTGACCTGTACGAACAGACAATTGGGTTTTTTCTGAATGATCAGCAACACTGATCATTGTATTCTGCTGATGGGGAAGGATCCCTTCTGGCAAAATACTATAGCACAGCGGGAAGGATTCCCCATCCACATCAAATGTGTGGAAGGGGGAATTGGCTCATTATTTTATTTATTTTTTTAACCCTCTGGTTGAACGAAAAAAAAAACATATGAATCATTTTGCCTCACAGTGCAAAATGTTTGCAAGTCAGCTCCTGCAGAGATGGAGAAAGTGAGACCTAAGTAACATTTTTCAGCCTGTTATCTCTTATCAGTAAAAGTATTTGTCATTATTTTTAAG
The DNA here is from genome assembly GCF_965119305.1 of Pelophylax lessonae. Classification (NCBI taxonomy): domain Eukaryota; kingdom Metazoa; phylum Chordata; class Amphibia; order Anura; family Ranidae; genus Pelophylax; species Pelophylax lessonae. The sequence continues at coordinate 198,584,858 of NC_138773.1, forward strand.
TGTGCGTGTGTGTTTGGAATTGTAGGCCACACTCCCGCATAATCTCACTTAACTTAACTAGAATAATAACACTGACCCCAGTTTTGGCAAAGAAAAGGCCGCGGCACTCTTTATTGGTTTAAATAAATAAATTAAATCATAACAATTACTTTGAATAGTTGAATCATTCAATTCAATTGAATCATCAATTACTTGCTTGTAAAAACACTCAAACTGAAATAACTTATAATTGCTCAGTTATAAAACAACTCGAGCAACAATAAACATAAAATACCATACGAAATACAATGTCCCCCCTAGTATACTAGGGTGACCCAACCACACAAAGGTGCACGCGACAAAGGGAGGGGGGGCGGGGAACTTTCTTCTTTGTGCTCTTCGGTGCAAAAGGAAGCACCCCAGCCCAAACCAAGCTTATAAAGCCTCTGCCCCAGCTTGCTAGAACCTTCCCTGCACACCGATTGGCGGATACCTGCTGTATGCTCAGGTAAAATTAACCTCCTACTAGCCTAAACCTGTAAACCTATACCCCTATGCTTACCTGACAGAACTGCTAATGGTGGCCACAATCCCACACAAGTGGCCACATAATGTGCCCCCTTTTATATGGAATTGTAGGCCACACTCCCGCATAATCTCACTTAACTTAACTAGAATAATAACACTGACCCCAGTTTTGGCAAAGAAAAGGCCGCGGCACTCTTTATTGGTTTAAATAAATAAATTAAATCATAACAATTACTTTGAATAGTTGAATCATTCAATTCAATTGAATCATCAATTACTTGCTTGTAAAAACACTCAAACTGAAATAACTTATAATTGCTCAGTTATAAAACAACTCGAGCAACAATAAACATAAAATACCATACGAAATACAATGTCCCCACCAGCCGGGCTTGAGCAACAAGGACGGCCCTACCCCACCACCGCGGCCCTTTCAATGCTACACTGCAGCCCTAGATTTAAAATATCAATCCCCACATCCGAAAGGTTAATGCCATCCTGGCGATAGAGCCCCTGGATGCCACCCTCCAGATCCACATGCCTATAGGACAAGCCGTCAATAGACGGCATAAACTTTTCCATTGCCCTATTTACCCTTTTCCTCATCTTCTCCATGACTTTCCTCTGCGATGAGGAAAGCCAAGGAAGCCGAGGAACTATTTCAGAAAATACCACCACTGTCCCTGGAGACGAGAGGGAAAATAAATGCAAATCTCTCTTAATCTTAAATAGTAAGTCCAAAGTTTTAATATTACCAAGGTCATTACCCCCAGCGTGAATAACCACGATGGACGGAGGAGGCCAAACTTGGAACAATCTAGACAAATGAAAGTACAGCTGGTGCCACTGCAAGCCTCTAATTCCTTTCCAAAATAATTTAAACTCCAGAGGTAGTGCTAAATTTGTACTGTAAATACGATGTGAAGCTCTTTTCCTCGCCCAAAAAATGAATGAGTGGCCCAAGATCCAGACTGTTCGCTGAAAACCTGAAGGATTCAAATAAACAAGTTAGTCCTTACATACACTTTGAAAACATTTTGATTTCCACCTTCCCATACTTTGTATTACCCTGTCCGAAAATCCCCTTCTAGCTGCCTCTGATGCTGCCCCTATCCTGAATGAATGTGAGGAAAACCTAAAATTTTTTAAGCCCAGCCGCTCTAAGCATTTCCGTAAAACAAAATCGAATTGATATTTTGTGAGTGGAGTGGAATCCATGTGGACCAAAAAAACGCCCACCACCAACCAAATTGATTGACCATGCCCAACGGGCAAACACCCTGATTATGCTGAGCCTTAATAGTAATTGCCACACCTCTCCCCAGAGTGTCCGACTTTGAGCGACGTAACCAAATCTGGACATCTTCCCTGCCTACCACTACCTGATCATATAAAAGGCCTCCCTCAGTCTTATTTGACAAAGGTAGCAGCTCAGAGATGCGGAGCGCCTCAAAAAAGGTCAATACAAAAGCCATTCTGAACAACAGTGCTTCATAGTCAGAATTACACACTAATGAGGTCATACCGCAGATATCCCCCAATAACTCAATAGAAATAGGTCTCCTATCATCTGTTACCACCACCTTCCTCCTATAACCTTTCAATGCTTGCTGTACCGAAAAATAGGTCGTACAAGCCGGAAAACCTTTCAGGCGGCAGAAAAAAGAGATGCCCGCCAATGTCTTACGTAAATAACTATAGGACAGTTTCCGCTGCATCAAAGAACCCATTAACTCCAGAACCAGACATTCCTCCGGTCGACCCTCCATCTTGCCCTTTGCCTCCATGAAAGCCAATCAACTCCTCTAGGCAGCAGAATAACTCGCCCATGTTCTGGGGGCCACTGATCCCTCGATCGACCTCTCGACTAAATCCCAACAACTGTCCAAACTCGGCTCGGAATCTCTGTACCTTTTTCGTCCGCCTCCGGCAACAGCTGGCGAAAACGGTCCATCTGAAACCGAGATAGCGCATCGGCCAGATTATTCAAGACACCCGGTGTGTGTTTCGCCTTAAGCTATACATTGAGCTGTAAACACAAAAGGACAATCCTCCTGAGCACTCTAATCACACAAATGGACTTGGATGAGAGGCAGTTCACCGCAAACAAGACCCCTTTGTTGACAGTTTCCACCAGAATCCTTCTATTCGCGAAACATGCACCCCACAGTTCCAACGCCACTAAGATGGGGAACAGCTCCAACAAAACCACGTTTTTTGTCAGCTTTCCACTTTTCCATGACTCCAGCCATCCTGCACAACACCAATGCGTCTGCCATATGGCCCCAAAGCCTCTAGAGCCCGCCACATCTGTAAACAAACGAAAGTCAAGGGCAAAAATGAAATCCTCCTGAAAAAATGAACGACCATTATACACCTTGAGAAATTCCGCCCAAACAGCCAAATCCTCCAGGTCACTAGTCAATCTGATGTGGGAAAAGGGGGCCTTCAAGCCCGAAGTAGACAAGTAAAGGCGCCTTGAAAACACCCTACCCATGGGCATAATTCTGCATGCAAACGCTAACAAACCCAAGAAAGACTGCATCTCCTTCAATAGGACCTTCTTCCTCGACATAAACAACCGCACCAGAGATTTCAGCTTTGCCACCTTATCCACAGGTAAACAGAACTCCATACGATCCGTATCAATGTGAATGCCCATAAAAATTATTTTTGTAGTATTCAAGCAAGTTTTTTCCTCCGCCAGAGGAACCCCAAAATCTTCCGCCACTCCCCTAAAGATTTGCAACAAACTAAGACAATCCACAGAATCTGGTGGGCCCACGAACAAAAATCGTCCAGGTAATGCAAAACTCCCACACTACCCGACTTAGCCGCTACCACCCAGTGCAAAAAGAAGAGAACGCCTCAAAGTAGGCACATGACACAGAACATCTCATAGGGAGGCTTTTGTCAAAAAAGTACATACCTTCCAGCTTAAAGCCCAAAGAATTAAATGCCACAGGTGATATAGGCAAAAGACGAAACGCGTACTTTATGTCCGCCTTCGCTAACAATGCCCCTTGGCCAAACAGCCTTATCATAGCAATGGCTTCTTCAACCGTGGCATATGACACTGAAGACAAATCTCCATCAATGTCGTCAATCAGTGAGCTTCCTTTCGGGTAAGAGAGGTGGTGTATGACACGGAATTCATTCAGCTCTTTTTTGGGGACCACTCCAAGCGGAGAAACACGAAAACTATCAAAAGGCGGATGCTCAAAAGGACCTGCCACCCTACCCAGCTCTATTTCCTTAAAAATCTTGTCCCTAACTACCTGTGGGAAGTTTTCCACCGACTTCAGATTGCCAACCTCTGTACATCCTTTCCCTACAAATGGGGGCAAAGGGAAACCCTTCTCAAAACCTTCAATGAGAAAACTGGCCCTCTCCCTGTTTGGGTATCTGTCCAACCACGGAAGCATTCTTTCCAGCCTCACAAGCGTGCAGGCTTTTTGGAAAAAATATCCTTTGGAACTTGCCCCGACCCTACCGTAGCATTTTTTCTAAAGCACTTACTCACTGGATGTGGGCCAGAGCAAAATGAACATTCGTGCTTAGAACGGCAAGCCGCATTCCAACGACATTGACTTTCGTTGAATGCGAAACAACAACCTTTGCGATAAGCTGCATTCTGAGTGTTCACCACCGGCTGCCTAGCAGGATTCTGCCTCTGCGGGGACATCAAGTTCAGCCAAAGGCCGACATCCTTCATACCCCATCTTAAAGAGGGGTGGACTGACAGCTTCTGATGAAAAGATTTGTCGTAATAGTACCAGCCCAGCCCCCCAAAGCTCTTGTAAGCTTCCAAGATAAAATCGAGGTGCCGAAATAGGCCCCCACACCCCTCAGGGTGCTTCTCAGCCATCACCCCCGCGAATATACAAAACGCCTGCAACCAGTTATGGAATGACCTAGGGGCCCCCCTGCGCCGCTCCTCATCCTGTTTGTCATCTCTTTTATCAGTCCTAACCGACAGCTCCTTATGAGCAGGTAACAGTGTTAACAAGTCGACAAACTCGCCCTTCCATATTTTTTCCTTAAGCCCAACACTCAAGTGGTAGCCCAGAGGTGACATCTCACATGGCATCACGCCCTTCATACACACCTCAGGCACACCGCTACCTCCCAGCAATGGTGCATGCGCGGACAAAACATTATTTTCCTTAGATAAACTTTGACTAATATTACTATGAGCGAAATTATCACCATAAGGAATGGAGACAGTAGATACTGCAGGTGAGAAATTAAGTTCACAGCTTGGCTGCTGCTGAACAGACACAACAGGCTTAACAGGCACAGGAGAAACAGCAGGGGAGACACGAGAAAAAGATTGCACCAAAGAAGATAAAGAGTTAATTAATATAGACAGGTTCTGTACATTGCACAACTCACCAGCTGCTGGGGGGAGAACAGGCTGCTACTCAGCTTCCTCCAGCAGCACACTGTCAGATGCTCCTGTTGTCTCATGCTGCGCTGTAGCCACTCCCACAGCAGGTGTTCTTGAAACTACAGGGATAATTCTCTGTGGAGATGGCAGACGCCTTCTCTTCCTCTCTGGGTCCGCCTGTTAGTTTTCAGCCCGCCCTCCGCCGCCCCTTCTTGGAGACAGGGAGGCTCGTCTTCTTCTTTTAGATGCTTGGCGCATGTGCGCCTGGGACGTCTTCACCGCCATGACAACGCATGGCAGCTCTCCTGCAGGTACACACGCCGGCTTCTCAGGTGTCTTCTCTCTCTCTGCAGGCGCTTCTGCCTGTGAAGGAGCAGGGTGAACTTTAACCGCAACTTGCTCTGTAATTCCAGACATAGAGAGACAATGCCGCAGCCAGGCTTCTCCCCCCGCACTCTCTGCCTTCTCAATCAGCTGCTTCAACAAGGCCTTCATGACAGCAGGTAAGAAAAAACCTCCTGGACTACTTCTGCTGAACTTTCTTCTTTGTGCTCTTCGGTGCAAAAGGAAGCACCCCAGCCCAAACCAAGCTTATAAAGCCTCTGCCCCAGCTTGCTAGAACCTTCCCTGCACACCGATTGGCGGATACCTGCTGTATGCTCAGGTAAAATTAACCTCCTACTAGCCTAAACCTGTAAACCTATACCCCTATGCTTACCTGACAGAACTGCTAATGGTGGCCACAATCCCACACAAGTGGCCACATAATGTGCCCCCTTTTATATTAGCTATACACTGGTACTATATTGAGAGGTTTAAATCACAGTTTCATTGGGGGCATTAAAAATTAATTTTTAAAATGAACAGTGCTAGGCAAATGGAGATCCCACTAAGATCTGATCATTAAATTAGGACTCCAAGCATTACACATTTATGTTTAGTTTAGTTTAGTTTAGTTTAGTTTAGTTGTTTAGTTTAGTTTAGTTTAGTTTAGTTTAGTTTAGTTTAATTTAGAAACAATCCAGAAAGAAAAGGAGGAAACATATATATAACAATCATTTAGGGTACCACATCCTAAACCAATGAAATATGAAAATATGTGGAGACCCTAACAGAAAAAAAAACTTATCACACTAGATAAAATCAAAAACTTTTTATACTATTGAAAATATACAAGATAAAATACTGGTGGTAATTGCTGTTCCACATACACATGAGCTTCATATACAATAATTCCTTCCAACTATCCCAATACATAAAGTGTGACTTCATATGGTTATTTTGCAATCTATAAAAACAAGATCCAAATGTCAACAGGACTTTATAGAGGTTCATCTGGACAACACACATGTATAAAATCTTTTTTTTTTTTTTTTTATTGAATATCCACCTAATTAAAAATACTTTCTTATGCAAGAAACATAGAAAATTAAAATAGCTCAGAAGAACAGATTTACTACTGTCAGTCTATTTTAACATAGATAATAGCTATATACATTATACCAGGTGTAGTCTTCAAGGATTTATACAATTACATAGGGTGGGGGGGGGGGGTACCTACAGAAATCCTTCCTTAAGAATAAAGATTACATATTTTAACAATATTCAAACACGCTCAAGGTTGAATTCCAAAAACCTGTAAAACAAATAGATAAATAAATTAAATCATGAACGCCTTTCCTGAACATTAATTTACTTCATCAGGAATGGATGCCACTGACAGGGTTTCTATGAAGAGAAAATTAACAAATTAAGAAAAAAACAAAAAAAAAACATCATAAATGCGTCCACATAAAGTGGGCCACATCGATTTTTTGACAGTTGTGACAGTTTTGAAAAGTTATATACTTACAAACCAGGTTCAAAGGGGTTGAGTCAAAAAAACGTTATGGATAGTAACGACCACAGGGCATCTGTTCTTGGAGCTGTGGAAAAGCGGGGCTCACATGGTCCAGCTACGTGAAGGGTAAGCAAACAGGAATGGTTCACTATAGCCCACTAAGATCTCGCTCAAAGCTACAAAAAGCACATATAGAATAATGCTATAATATGTATCAACATATAATGAAAATATAAATACTAATTTAATTGTGAACCCATATTATATAAAAGAGACGAACCCCTGATGTCATCATCAGTTTGAAATATATGAATACATCCGTGAAAAACCAAGAAGGGGAGTGAACAGTATTAGTTCACACGTTCATTTTATCCAGGATCAAGTGTTGACCTGCAGTATACGCATAGGGAAAAGTGCATGTCCAATGCAAAAATCATGTATAAGGTGTGTGTAAGAAGTGTGAATATTGATACTAAAATGTAAAATGATATTAAAAAGGTGATATTACATAAATAGTCATAATAGTTCAAAGACACCTTGCTAAGTGCAGAGTAATTGAATGATTATAAATGTAAAAAGTCATTCAAACCAAATGAAATATATAAAGTGAAAGAGGTGACTAAACATTGTGGTACATTTTTAAAAGTGAACCCATCCTCAAAAGAACTAAATAAGCCAAAAAAATAAAAACAACAAGCAATGCATACATATATATATACAGAAAGCCCCCATCTTGCATAGAAACATAGAAACATATAAGCCAAAAAATTGTCATTCTGAGTTCCAAACTTATATACACAATATTACCAAAAGTATTGGAACTCCTGCCTTTACACGCATATGAAATTTAATGGCATCCCAGTCTAAGTCTTACAGCTTCAAATCTTCTGGGAAGGCTGTTCACAAGGTTTAGGTATGTGTCTATGGGAATGTTTGACCATTCTTCCACAAGCACATTTGTAAGGTCAGGCACTAACGTTGGAGAGAAGGCCTGGCTCGCAGTCTCCGCTCTAATTAATCCCAAAGGTGTTCTATTGGGTTGAGGTCAGGACTCTGTGCAGGCCAATCAAGTTCCTTCACCCCAAACCCACTCATCCATGTCTTTATGGACCTTAATTTTTTCACTGGTGTGTAGTCATGTTGGAACAGGGAGGGGCCATCCTCAAAACTGTTCCCAAAAAGTTGGGAGCATGAAATTGTCCAAAATGTCTTGGTATGCTGACGCCTTAAGATTTCCCTTCAGTGGAACTAAGGGGCCAAGCCCAACCCCTGAAATACAACACCATACTATAATATCCCCTCCACCAAATGATTTGGACCAGTGCCCAAAACAAGTTCTAAAAAGACATGGATGAGCAAGTTTGAGGTGAAGGAACTTGACTGGCCTCAATTTGAAATAACACCTTTCTGATGCGAGCCAGGCTTTCTCTCCAACATCAGTGCCTGACCTCATAAAAGCACTTCTGGAAGAATGGTCAAACTTTCCCACACTAATAAACCTTGTGGACAGCCTTCCCGGAACAGTGAGAAAGTTCTCCAGCTTAACCCCTACAATTAAAAAAGAGGACCTGTGTAGTCTGAATCTAGCATAAAAACAGACATCTTAGTTGCACAGATTGTTAGCATACAGTATATGTCATGAAACCTCGGTAACATGCAGTCATAATCTAATAAATAGGAGTACCAATGGTGGGCCATCTCCTGGATTTTCCCTAAGAACAGACATTTCAATGCAGTTCTTTCAATACCAGCTTCAAATCTGCTCTGGGACTATTGTAGAAATGTATTAAAACTCTCATATTTATCTGGCCCTTGTGTTCCTCTCTTCAGCAACCCTAAGCTACTTGTAGGCACACACTCTCCCACTGGGAGACTTCCACAGAAACAAGTGGCATCAAGCCAAACACTTCTTGAGCTTCGGAGGCAGATCTCTTGTGTCCCACAACTCTCCCCTAGGTCATATCACAAAGATCTTCTGGCTGATAAAATAACAAATACTCAGTTTATGCACAAAATACATAAATAGAATCCATGTATCAAGAGACAGGGAGGGAAAGAGGCTATTTCTGTGACAAAAAATAAGGCATATTGGGTACAAAATATTGAATTAATTGTATTAGTATCAAAAAATTGAATTTCAATTAAAAGTATTTTAACCAGGGGTTTTAATTCCCCCGACAGGGAAATACACAAAGCCACTTCCACATTGCATGTCTAGAATGCTGACATGTAACAAAACAAGGAGGACGTGAAAAAAAAATTTCAAATTTGTATTTTTCTGTTTCATGTTGTCCTTGTTTTTGTTACATGTAAGCATGCTAGACATGCAATGTGGAAGTGGCTTTGTGTATTACTCAACTGTGTAATTTCAACACCTGGTAAAAAATACTTTTAATTGGAAATACATTTTTTGATACTAATTCAATTGATTATATTTTTTGTACCCAATATGCCTTATTTCTTGCCACATAAATAGCCTCTTTCCCTCCCTGTCTCTTGATACAGAGATTATTTTTTCTGTATGCATAGTTAGGCTATAGTGACAACACCAAACAAGTGAGTGCAATATTGAGAATACTATTATAGAGCGAATGCCCTAATTCTTTTGATTTTTATATATTTATGCACATAATGGCATGCCTCCACTCATACTCATAAAACCTCCACAGATTTTAACTGCACAAACTGGAAGAACATTTTTCAACACATGCCCTACCATGCACCAAAGATTGCCTAATTTGCTCAGAAACATGCATTTTAGTTGCATACATTGAAGAAGCTGTGTGACTACACTATGTTGTAAAAAGTATTACGGTTCCTGCCTTTACATGCACATGAACTTTAATGGCATTCCAGTCCGTAGGGTTCAATATTGAGTTGGTCCACCCTTTGCAGCTATAACAGCTTCAACTCTTCTGGGAAGGCTGTCCACAAGGTTTAGGAGTGTGTCTATGGGAATGTTTGACCATTCTTCCAGAAGCCCATTTGTGAGGTCAGGCACTGATCCTGGATGAGAAAGCCTGGCTCGTAGTCTCTGGTCTAATTCATCCCAAAGGTGTTTTAACAGGCTTTGCAGTCCAGTTAAGTTCCTCCAGCCCAAACTCATTCATCCATGTCTTTATAGTCTTTGCTTTGTGCACTGGTGTGCAGTCATGTTGGAACACGAGGGGGCCATCCCTAAACTGTTCCCACAATGTCGGCAGCATGAAATTGTCCAAAAAGGCTTTGTAGCTGAAGCCTTAAGAGTTCACTTCACTGGAACTAAGTGGCAAAACCCAACCTCTGACAAACAACCCCATACCATAATTTCCCTCCACCAAATGATTTAAGACATAGATAAGCGAGTTTGGGGTGGAGGAACTTGACTGGCCTTCACAGAGCCCTGACCTCAGCCCAACAGAACACCTTTGGAATGAATTCGAGCGGAGACTGCGAGCCAGGCCTTCTCTCCAACATTAGTGCCTGACCTCGCAAATGCGCTTCTTAAAGAATGGTCAAACATTCCAATAGACACACTCCTAAACCTTGTGGACAGCCTTCCCAGAAGAGTTGATATAGTTGCAAAGGGTGGGCCAACTCAATATTAAAACTCTACGGAATAAGACTTGGATGGCATGTAAGTTCATGTGTAAAGGCAGGTGTCCCAATACTTTTGACAATATAGTGTATGTTATTGTGCCTCTGTAATGTGCCATTCTACACTTATCAATGGCAATACCAACAATGGGCCATATATAAGCACTAACTGAACAGCGACTAAACTTACCTGGGGTTGCTTTATTAGTTCTTCTGGTGTATGCTCCATAAAAAGCCCATGGAAATTTTAAACAGATCAAAAAGCTGACATTCTTTCCGTTTGTCTCTTAAAAGCAAGTATATAACCTGTTGAGGAATGAACTAGTTAAATGACACTTCCCCACAGAGAGTTTAGTGAAATAATGAACTAATTTTGAATACTTGCCCATATGGCTCTGAAACATTAATGGCTTTGACCATTAACTATCCAAAAGCCTAAAGGTGAAGGGAAATCTATAAACCCAATATAATCAATCAACTGTGTTTCTCCCTTGTTACAAGCTCTAGGTAGCAATGAATAAACCACTTAAAATAGAGCAATCCATATTCAGATAGCATGAGGCTGAGCCAAAAGGGCAACATTTTGAACAGGTTGTTTAATATTCAGGAGAATGATGACAGATTTCTCTCACCTTTCCACATATGTATTTCTTATGATCTGGGCAGATAAATTAAGGATTCAAATGGCTAATCTCACATGTATCAGTCACATGTGCAGAAATACATTCTTTTGAGCTTTTATTTGTTTCTTTAAGTTTTAAATCAAACCGTTTTTTAACTAAGTACAAGAAGCTGCTTTCAATAAGTAAAAAAAATAAAATAAAAATAATTTTTTTTCTGTTCAGATATATAAAACCGATTGTAATTAAAAAATATCACTTGCTTCTTGTGTTAACTCTGTAAACTTTAATTGTGGGCCTCTTTCTAAAAATATTGTTTGACTGTCATGTCAATCATTTAGTTCCAAGACCCTTGGAGCCACTGAACCAGAACACGTATGAAGTAACTGAAATGAGAGTAGTTATGATCAAACAGGCCCAGGTTCAATTTAAAAGCTGATTCAGGAACCTTGCTCAAAATTCAACTTTGCAGCAAACCCTGCTGAAGTTTATAGAGGGTAAATCTTTTAATTAACCACTTCTGGACCGGGTTTTTTTTTACACTTGTTGTTTACAAGTTAAATCATTTTTTTTTGCTAGAAAATTACTTAGAACCCCCAAATATTATATATATATATATATATATATATATATATATATATATATATATATTTTTAGCAGAGATCCTAGAAAATAAAATGGAGATTGTTGCAATATTTTTCATCACACCGTATTTGCGCAGCGGTCTTACAAACACATTTTTTTGGGAAAAAATTCACTTTTTTTTAATAAAAAATAAGAAAACAGTAAAGTTAGCCCAATTTTTTTCTATTATGTGAAAGATAATGTTACCCTGAGTAAATAGATACCCAACATGTCATGCTTCAAAATTGTGCATGCGAATGGCGACAAACATTGTACTTAAAAATCCCCATAGGCGACACTTTAAAAATTTCTACAGGTTATCAGTTTAGAGTTACAGAGGTCTAGGTCTCAAGTTATTGCTCTCGCTCTAATGATTGCGGCGATACCTCACATGTGTGGTTTGAACACCCTTTACATATGTAGGCGCGACTTGCGTATGCGTTCGCTTCTGCGCAAGCTAACAGGGATGGGGCGCTTTCATTTTTTTTCCCCTATTTATTTTATCTTTTATTTTTTATTTTTACACAGTTTTTTTTTTTTGATCACTTTTATTCCTTTTACAAGGAATGTAAACATCCCTTGTAATAGAAATAAGCATGACAGGGCCCCTTTAATGTGAGATTTGGGGTCAAAAAGACCTCAGATCTCACCTCTACACTAAAAGTGTCATTTTTTTCATGATAAAAAAAAAAGGGGGGCTCTTTAAATCCATTGCTAGGAAGCGACGTATCATGCCCTCACTCGACTTCCTGCCTGAGGGGACAGCGGACCAGATTGTTTTCCTCGCTACCGACGGGTCCGGTAAAACAACCGGGAAGCGGCGGGAGGGGGGGGGAACCTCTCCCGCCACCCATAAGGATGATCCCATGGTGAATCCGCCGCTGGGACCACCCTTTTGTTAAAGTGGACTGCCCGCTGTTTAAAAAAATACCGGAGTTATGGCAGCTACCTGGTATTCAACGTCAAAGTACCAACATAAAACTGTGGCAGTTGGTCCTTGAGTGGTTAAAAGGTTTGTTACCCCAACACTTCAAATTCTTGATATGTGCCTGCTGTAACATGTACTTGTATGAGAAAGTATCCAGTTCTCTTTGTATTGCTTCTTTTGTGTGAAATCCCTGGTGTTCCTACCAGTCCCTCTGCTTTCATTTTAAAAACTGACCACACTAAACAGATGAGCACACCGTGGTCAGTTCTCTAGCTATGCTGGGAACTCAGCCTGCTCTCCTCCAATTATCAGATTTGTCCTGACACGCCCCCTCTGCACAGCCATTCACTGGGAAGCTCAGTGTACTGTTGCTTCTCCTCCCCCAGCTCTTATGCAGTTGAGAACAGAGGGAATGTGATCACTTATAAAAAAAGTAAAAAATATGTATTTAGAATGTTTTTTTTTTAAATCTTCACACTAATGTTTGCTGTTCATTTCTATTTTAAACTGAATGGGTTATTTTACAAGGTGATCGTTTACAATCACATTACGTTCTGGCCATTTGTAGGGCTAATAAGCAAGCTTTTGCCAGTCAAAGGAAGAAGCTAACACAATTGAAATTACACAAATCCTTTAAATTACAGGCTAAAGACTTGCCTTAAAATCTGTGGTATTACTTTAAAAATGTGGTGTTAAGAAACAAGGTAACAAAAGATATGTAGTCCACCACTGCAATCCACTTTACAGTATAATAGCAGAGTAATGCACAGTATCTTTCCCCATATTGAATTGTCAGTTTTCCCCAACAGCTCCAACATACACTTGGTGATATGGCTGCAAGAACATAACCTTTTTATAGTTAGAGGAATTCAGATTCCTTAGGTTTATTGACTCATGTGACTTGAGACCAAGCAATGCATTATACAGTATCTCACAAAAGTGAGTAAACCCATCACATTTTTGTAAATATTTTATTATATCTTTTCATGTGACAATGTGTATAACAGTGTATAACAGTGTAAATTTGCTGTCCCCTCAAAATAACTCAACACACAGCTATTATATGTCTAAAACACTGGCAACAAAAGTGAGTACACCCCAGTGTACCAGTGTAAATTTTTTGTTTTAGATAGATTGTGGAAGAATTCGAAATTTCCGTTAGGGGAATTCATTTTAAAGTAGAACTACAGACAAAACTTTTTTTTTTTATTTTGGATAGAGCAAGGGAGGATTATAACTCTTATTTTTTTTATTGCCATCTCTGTCCCATTGCAGAGATTTCCTTTCACTTCCTGTCCTATAGCCATACATGAAGTGAAGGGAAATCCCTGAAAATTAGGGGAATTTTTTTAGGGACCCCCTGGTCACCAGAACTAGTGTCCCTAATGGAAGTTGAAAGATAAAAAGTATCATACATCGATCGATCGATCAATGGGCATGAGCCAAACGACCCCCTGTTTGGTTTCCACCAGGACTTTCGAACATCGTGAAAGTTCGGAACTGAATAATGAACCTCACTGAAGTTTATGGGACCCAAACTGGAAAAATCAAAAGTGCCCATTTCGAAGGCTGATAAGCAAGTAATTGGACATACAATGGTTATGGGGGTCCGAGTACTGCCTTGGGGGACATGTATCGATGATTAACCACTTAAGCCCCGGAAGATTTTACCCCCTTCCTGACCAGGCCCTATTTTGCGATTCGGCACTGCGTGACTTTAATGGACAATTGCGCGGTCGTGCGACGCTGTACCTAAACAAATTTGACGTCCTTTTTTCCCCACAAACAGATCTTTCTTTTGGTGGTATTTGATCACCTGTGCGATTTTTTGATCATGCACTATAAACAAAAAAATAGCGACAATTTTCCAAAAATAACAATATTTTTCACATTTTTTTATATGAAATTCCCAAAAAAATGTAAAAATCAAAATTTTTTAACATTTTTGGCCAATTTGTTTTCTGCTACATATGTTTGGTAAAAAAAAATTGCAATAAGCGTATTTTGATTGGTTTGCGCAAAAGTTATTGCGTTTACTAACTAAGGGAAAGATTTTTGGCATTTTTGTTGTTCTTTTTCAAACGAGTAATGGCGGCGATCTGCGATTTTTTTTGCTGGACTGCGACATTGCGGCGGACAGATCATAGTTACATAGTTACATAGTTAGTGAGGTTGAAAAAAGACATCAGTCCATCCAGTTCATCCAGATCGGACCCTTGATTGACATTTTTGACACTTTTGGGGTTACCAGTGACATTACTACAGTAATCAGTGCTATACATATGCACTGTTACTGTAAAAATTACACTGGCAGGGAAGGGGTTATTTGAGAAGGAGGGGTTAAGTGTGTCCCTAGGGGCATGTTTCTAACTGTGCAGGGAAGTGGCTTTTCATGTAACAGCAGAGATCTACGATCCTACATAGCAGGACCGTATGATCTCTGCTGTTACACAGGGGAGAATGACAGGCGGCTTTGTTTACATTAGCTGCCTGCCTTTCTCCCTATGTAACTGACGATCGCGAGTGACCGGCGGACATCGGGTCTGCCGGTCACTTGCGCGGAGGTGTCCGTGAACGAGCGGGGGCGGAAGCGCGCCTCTGGCGGTGCGCGCTTGCCCCCTATTGGCTCACAGGCGAGTGACGTACGGGTACGTCACTTTGCCTGCATGGGGCTGACCGCCGCAGTATAAGCGGTTAAAAATTTGTAAAAAACATCATTTTTAAATGAGCAGTGATTTACTGATGCTTAAAGTCAAAGCATCAAAATGAGAACTAACAATAAAAATAAAAATTCAGATCAATATAGTGTTCTGGGGGGTCCCCTTAGTCTACCTATAAAGTGACACATCTGTACTGTGTATATAAGCTGCTGCAGAAATAATTGGATTTATAAAGCCAAAAAAAATACATTTTCTCTGCAAGCTTTCTTTATTTTGTAAACAACGGCTCGGGGTGCCAGTCTGTATGATGAGGCCACAATGTAGTGCACTGGGAACAAGATTAGAGATTTCTGGATAAATTATGGTGTCTCTTCCGCAGACTTTGGATAAAAGTAACGCACAGAAATATACTGCGTTAAACGTGCACTAACGCACAGAAATATACTGTGTTAAAAGCACGTAATGCACTGAAATATACTGCGTTAAACATGCAGTAACACACAGAAATTTGCTGCGTTACACGTGCAGTAACACACAGAAATATACTGCGTTAAACGTGCGCTACCACACAGAGATACACTGCACTAAATGGCACATAATGCACTTAAATATGCTGCATTAAACGTGCACTAACACACAGAAATATACTGTCTTAAATGGCACGTAATGCACAGAAATATACTTTGTTAAATGTGCACTAATGCACTGAAATATACTGTGTTAAACAGCATGTAATGCACTGAAATATATTGCGATAATTGTGCAGTAACACACAGAAATATACTGCGTTAAACATGCACTAACGCACAGAAATATACTGCGTTAAATGTGCAGTAATGCACAGAAATACACCGCGTTAAATGTGCAGTAACGCACATAAAAAAACTGTGATGAACAGCACGTAACGTACTGAAATATACTGCGTTAAATGTGCATTAACACACAGAAATACACTGCGTTAAACGGCACGTAATGCACTGAAATATACTGTGTTGAATGTACACTAACACACTGAAATATACTGTGTTAAACAGCACGTAATGCCCTGAAATATGCTGCATTAAACATGCAGTAACGCACAGAAATATACTGCGTTAAATGTGCAGTAATGCACAGAAATATACTGCGATGAACGGCACGTAACTGTAACGCTCCTGCGTTTTATGTATGATGTGGATTTTCAGCTGCAGAAATATTCCACTTCAGTAGTCATGTAGAGAAACGCTGAGACACCTATCCCAACTCTCAATGACTCATCATGTGTGGATGATCTCAATTCAGCAAGTAAATACACACACTCAATAAGATGTTTCCTAGAGTGACTTATGTATATAGTAACACAGTGATGATAGGCTGAAGAGACAGGTTGGGTAGAGATGGTAGATGACAGACACTTGAAAGGAAATGTTCTTGAAAGTAAGATAGTAGCAGATGGGATGCAGATAGGTTTAGCAATCATGTATGGTAGCAGATGACAGAGTAGCAGGTGGACATACAAGAGAGATCAACCCAGTGCAAGAACAGGTGGTAGTAGGCTCAAGAGCTAGCAATCTTAGATAATGCAGATGTAGTAATAGTCCTTAGTATGCAGAGCTAGATAGTGTAAGCTTTAGTATGAAAGTTATAGAGGTTTCCCCTGTGGGGTACTTATCACTAATAGCAATGTAGTAGAGGAGAGGTTCGGCAAGAGCGGATGATCCGGTAGCGGGATACAGGGATCAGCGCAGCGTGGTTCCGACAGCGAGGTATGCTTGCAAGCATGAGAGCTTCAAGACAGGTTAGCATCAAGGCACAAAGCAGTTTGAACGAACACATGTGAGTGAGAGCCGGCGATCTAAATAGCCATCCAGTCCGGCGCTCAGTGATGACAGCATCAGTCTTAAAGGTGTATGCGCACCTTACCAAAAGAGAATGGTGGGGCGTATACACTTATGAAAGAGTAATTAGGGTACCCAAAGGTACCAGAACATTACAGTAACGCACTGAAATATATTGCGTTAAATGTGCACTAACACACAGAAATATACTGAGTTAAACGGCACGTAGCACACTGAAATATACTGCGTTAAATGTACACTAACGCACTGAAATATACTGCATTAAACAGCACATAATGCACTGAAATATACTGCGTTAAACGTGCAGTAACGCACAGAACATACCGCGGTAAACATGCACTAATGCACAGACATATACTATGTTAAATGTGCAGTAATGCACAGAAATACATTGTGTTAAACATGCAGCAATTCACATAAATATACTGCATTGAACGGCATGTAACGCACTGAAATATACTGCGTTAAACATGCACTAATGCACAGAAATATACTGCGTTAAATGGCACGTAGCGCACTGAAATATACTGCATTAAACGGGCAGTAATGCACAGAAATATACGGAGGTAAATGGCATGTAACACACTGAAATATACTGCGGTAAATGTGCAATAACGCACAGAAATATACTGCATTAAACCTGCAATAACAGACAGAAATACACTGCGTTAAACGAGCAGTAACGCACAAATATACTGCATTGAATGGCACGTAACGAACTGAAATATACTGCGTTAAATGTGTACTAACGCATGGAAATATACTGCATTAAACAGCACGTAGCACACTGAAACATACTGCGTTATACATGCAATAACGCACTGAAATATACTGCATTAAATGTGCACTGGCGCACAGAAATACACTGCGTTAAAAGTGCAGTAACGCACTGAAATATACTGCGGTAAACATGCACTAACGCACAGAAATATACTGCATTAAGCGGCACATAACGCACTAAAATGTACTGCGGTAAACGTGCACTAACGCACAAAAATATACTAATATGCGGCATATAACGCACAGAAATATACTGCATGAAATGTGCAGTAACGCACAGAAATATACTTTGTAACGAATGCACTGCACTATAATGCAATAAACCTACGCTGACAAAACAAACTGACACTAAAGTAAAAATGAATGGTCAGGTCACTACACTCACACTCACTGAACTATCACTAGATTCACACTAAAGAGACACTAAAGTAATAATGAATGGTCGCACTACACTCACACTGACTGAACTATCACTATATTCACACTAAACTGATATTCTACACTGACAATAGAATCAGAATAGCACACTATAACACTCCAACTCTCTAGTAATACTGAACAGAGCCCTGTTCTATCTCTCTCCACGCTGACATCACACTACAAATGGCTGCTATTGAAAGAATACTTTTATCGTGTGGGGTGGGACTAAGAGCAATGAGCCATGATTGGATAGAGTCATCATTACTTTCTCCAATCATGGCTCTGACAGTGTTCTGTGCCCTTTTCATTGCTTCAGCCAATCAGGGCTTCCAATGTCTGGTGGAGCAGTGCATTGTAGTCTTTCAGCAGGCCAAACAAACAGTCAAATGCCCAGATATTTCGGGTGTTCTTCAAATGGGCGAACAGCCAATGCTGGACCCGAACTCATGCTCTGGTCGAACCATTCACCCATCTCTATCGATCAACTTGGGTACATTCAGGTGACCATTATATGGTTCGAATCTCGGCCGGTCTATGGCCAGCTTAAGCCACCCGGCTTGAAGTAAGCATTGTGTGAAATGAAGCCAAGCTCTGCTGATTCAGCATATAAAAGTCACTGGCATATTGCCATAAAATTAAAGTACAACTTTAGTAAAGAAAGAAAGGGGGAAATCATCCCAAGGTGGTAAAACATACAGTATTAAAACATATCAGAGATTCTTTCTTTTCCCCATATTCAAAAAATAAATAAAATCTGTAAGGCTATATTTACCTTTTCCAGAAAATAGACTCCACAGTTATGAGGCCCCAGTAGATATTAATAAAAGGCCGTGCAACATTTTAAAATGTTTTCTCATGTAATTTTTATAGCTGTAGATTATTTGGCTGCCCAAATACACACAATGCAAACATGCATAAATGCACGTAAATGCATGTAAAGGCAATGCACATAAACAACTCTAGGACAAGTTGTTTGGTTCCTTTGTCCTTCCTCGTTCCACTTTCTTTTTGTACATGTGGTGTGTACAGAGCACAGTGCATCATAATGGCGACCAAGGCATGCATGGATGTGAAATCCCTTATTACCATGGCACAGGAACACCCAGAGTCACATAACCCTCAGAACAAATATTTTAAAAACAAAAGGAGAAAAGTTGACATCTGGTAGGGAATTTCAACATAAATATATCATGATTGGGACCAAATGGGAAAATCCTGGAAGGAAGCCACTGGTGAGTAAAGATTGCTATATTACCAAAACTGTATGCAGCATATATGGGTTTTTATGATGTAAGCCATAATTCGATTTCCCATAGACGCAAATTTTAAAGACAGAGAGCAGTGCCATGCCAAACTGACCAATATTTCCCATAGATGCCAATGAGCACCGAAAGCTGAAAATTGGTCTAGGCAGGAAGGGGGTGAAAGTGCCCTGTATTTAAGTGGTTAAGAGGAACCCTATGACAAAACTTTAAAAAAAATGGCATGGGGTCCCCCCAAAATCTGTACCAGGCCCTTTGGCTCTGGTATAGATTTTAAGGGGAACTCCACGGCAAAATAAAAAAAATGGCATGGGGTCCCCCAAAATCCATACCAGACCATTACCCGAGCATGCAGCCTGGCAGGCCAGGATGGGGGGATGAGCGAGTGGCCCCCCTCCTAAACCATACCAGGCCATTTGCCCACAACATGGGAAGGGTGCCATGGGGACAAAGGCCTTTTCCCAACAACCCTGGGCTAGGGGTGCAACGATCCGACTATTTTAGTTCTGATACCAATACCGATGCCTGGCTTTGCGTATCTGTCGATACCGATCCGGTACTATTGTTTTGTTATAACAATTGTGCATTCAAAATCTAAAATATTTGGTAATCAAAGTCAAACTCAAAATTATTATTTTTTCTGGAATCTGGAAGCCCTCTTTAGCAAGGGGGCCCCCAGATCCTACCCCCCCCCCCCCCCATGTGAATGGGTATCGGGTACAGCTACCCACTCACCAAAAAAGTGTACAAAAAAATAAACACAAAAGCCAGTTTTTGACAAGTCCTTTATTAAAAAATAAAAATAAAAAAATAGTGTGCCCTGATGTAAATCCATCATCAGTCACATCGCCTGCTGCACCCGGAAAAAAAAAAAAAAGACGCTACCGCATCTTCAGAGGCCTCCTGGCAAACGAGCCGCTTGAGCCATGACAGCTCTTTTATAGGAAAGGGGTGGGGACACCCGGTTACATCACCTGGTGGCACCACCCCTTCTGACATCACGTTACGTCACTTTTTAATAAAAGACTGGTCAAAAACTGGCTTTTGTGTTTATTTTTTTTTGAACACTTTTTTGGTGAATAAGTAGGGGTATGATGTACCCAATATCCATTCACATTGGGGGGCCGGGATCTGGGGTCCCTCTTGTTAAAGGGGGCTTCCAGATTCTGATAAGCCCCCCACCTTCAGACCTCCAAAACCACAGCCCAGGGTTATTGGGAAGAGGTCCTTGTCCTTATCAACATGGGGACAAGGTAAGATTTCTCTTAGAGAGCTTGCTGCAAACACAAGTTATTGGGATTCTCCTCTCACTCCTGAAAAAGACACATATGTACTTTTGGAGCCTAAATCTGATGCAGAAATCCGCCCTCAGGTTTCTGCACTACACACAACAGTTTCTAACAAATTGTTGGGATCCAGGCGCTTTCATAGATTCTCCAGTTGGAAGTCTTTACAACCTGCCTTATTCACATAGCCAGATCTTTTAGAGCCACACCTACATGATCAAGACTTTGCAAAGGTTGGCACTATTGTTGCAAGTCATACACAGTGGATGAATTCATACAGGCTAAAAATGTTATCATCCATTGTGTCCAATGCCTTCAAAATCACAAGAATTTTCCAAAAGACTGCCCTCTAAAGAAACTTTATCCTTTTGTAGACAGTAAAGGACTGTTAAAATTCGGAAGGTGCATTTCCAATGCAAGACTTACACATGAGACACTGACTATCTTCATAGCTGAAGTAGCAGGTATAACAAATGCCAGACTCCTGACATCAATACCCAATGACCCAGAAGATTCTTTCTTGCTCACCACTTCCACTTTGCTTACCCAGAAAGTTTGGGTAACCGCAGCTGCTCCAATCGACTTTGGCACTAAAGACCTGTACAGATGCCAGTGAAGACAAGTGCAAGCCTTTGCGGACAACTTCTGGAACAAGTGGAGGAAGCAGTACCTATCCAGTCTACAGATAAGAAACAAATGGCAAGACAGGAAGCCCAACTTGGAATCTGGTTGTTCTTGTGAAAGACAGTCCAGGAGAAACTAATGGTCCTTGGGTCTGATAACCCAAGTGTTTCCAAGCGAAGATGGGAAAGTCAGGAAAGTTGAGGTTAAGGTCATTAGGCAAGATGAGCCTAAACTTTTCCTCAGACCTGTGTCCAAACTAATTTTACTACTCTCCCCAAAAGGACAATCATAGTTGGTATCCACTGGATACCAGACGGGGAGTGTCATGCCTTTAAGCAAATGCTTCTTATGTTATTTTGTTAATTGTTCAATATGCTAATAGTATGTAAAGTTATTTATAATATAGCCATCTAGTGGCTCATTTGTATACTTATAGTTCTATAGATTAATTACTGTAGGTAGATAGATTGTTGCTTGAATGCCAATGTAGCTTCCCATCATTCTAGTGGACTAGTCCATGAGGTCTGAGAGACAGCCCCCAGTAGCCATCTTGTTTTTCTCTATCTCCATTAATGCATCTTCTCCAGAGGACTCCACATCTACTCAGCTGTAATTATATCGCCAGGTATGTTTATAACTCCTTTCCTTAGTTAGACTAGTGTGTCAGGATGTTGAATGTTATTTTTTTATTTGTAGTTTTACTCTAACTTCCCTGCAATAAAAGTTGAGAAAAGGACCTAGCGCCTGCCTCAATGAGTTGTTAAGGGAGGAAAGTTAGCTGTATGTCTAATTATACCTCAGCCACGTGCAGTGAGGGCAAAACAAGCATGTTATGAAAGAGAAGCCAGGTCACCCTGGATGAGGAGTTTCTTTTTACCTCAAAGGACACACTGTCAATACAGACCTAACCCTTAAAGACTCAGCCATCACTTGCCCGACAATAACAGTCTGTGTTCACATGCCCCGCTAGGCACCCTTCTGCTACAATGTGCATAACAACACCCGCAGAGGATCTTGGGGATGCTTTCTGATTGTTTATGGTGGGGAGGAAGTTTGAAAGAGGCCCCAACTACCGTCTGGCTCTATCACTCATCCCCTTCTTCAATGCAGTGCCAAAGAGAGAGTGGTAGCCTTAAAGGTTGATATAATGTCATGTGACTTTGCAGCTCTGGCATCCCTGTGTAAATCTGGCCATACATTATACAATTCTCTTACTCAATTTCCTTTATATTTTCCTTCAACTATGTAGTGCAAGGGCCTTCCTGATTGCATACAAATTAAAAGTGTTTATATTTGACCTCATCATTTTGATGATAATAATAATAATAATCATAATTTTAGCAAATCTAAAGGAAAATAAATTTCATGAGAAAGTAGTATATTGTATGTCCAGCCTAAAGGAGTGCTTGAAAATTGCTGTGGAGTCACCCATAGGCTCCAATGGCCCAGCCACTAGCAGCACTCCCTCCTCTCCCCTACAGCAGTTGCTCACTGACATAAGGAACCAGAGCTGAAGGATTCCGTGACTGGACCAAAGATAAATAAAAATAGGTCAGTACACAGATATGTTTTATACAGTGTAGGCAGGATAGGTAGAAGAAGGGGGAAGTGTTGATTTTTTTTTTATTTTTATAGAAAGTTAAGCTTTATTTCCAAAAAAAGGATTTTGGACAATAAAAAGAACATTTTTGCATTACTTCTCTGTGTTGTTTATTTATTCATATTCATTAATGTAACTCATCACAGCTCATGCATAAAGATCACACATTTTTCAAATCTGTTTTTATTTGAAGAATGTGAGATTTTGGATTGCAACCAGTACAAGATGGGTATGGCAAACGTTAGATTAACATGACACAAAAAAACATGAGAAGCAGCTACTTACCATAGTGTAACTATGAGACATTCTGTGGGTAACACTGCCTTCCTGGGAGTGATGTCCTGACTTTCAAGCACTGGAAAAATTATTTGCAGAAGATGGTCAAAGCTAGAAAAAAGGAGAAAAAATAATTTCAACAACGCAGTTAGCTGTCCTTGTCCTTGCCCTCTGATTCAGGAAAAATTATATTAACAAGGGGGGAAAACTATATACAGTAATTTGTCAAGAAAAGGTTTGTCTAAGTGCAGCTACCTATATGCTTATCTGGCAGATAAGGGGTTAACACAACAAAACACGTTTATATTAGTTCTATTGGACACAATGGACTTTGCTATGGTTAATAATACCACTGTAGCGAAGCTAAAAAGGTTTACCGTTACTACATTGTGACTAAAGGTTAAGCCCCCGTTCACATAGGGGCGATCCGACTTCGGGTGGCGACCTCCGAGATCGCGGTGCGATCAGCGCGCCGCGACCTCGGAGCGGCCGCCACGGACTTCATAACATTGAAGTCTATGGCGGTCGCCTCCTGGTCGCCCCAAAGAAGCTCCGGACCCTTTTTCTAAGTCGGAGCGACTTGTGTCGCTCCTATTAGAACGGGTCCACAGCTTCCCTATGGAAGGCGACCTGTGGCGACCTGTGAGGCGACCAGGTCGCCTCACAGGTCGCCTCTATGTGAACGGGGGGCTTAATGTGACTACATTGAATATTTCAGTATTTGTCAGCTTGTTACCCCACATGACAATAAGCACAATATTTCACAATGCAGTTTAAAGTGGACATTACCTTTCAGTTGATGTCTGTGTGTAGTTAAAAACAATTCTCTGGAAGCGACCCTGATCTCAGATGTACCTTTGTGGGATAAGCCATACCCCATTATACCAATAAGGTCATTTTTAGTGACTGTTTTTTTTTTGCCCTTCTCTTTTTGATTCCCCCCTTTCTGTCAAGGTCTTACCTTGTCTTCCTGTTGGCAGCCATCTCGGACAGGTGCAGACTGCTCTCTCTTATAAACTCTGTTTGCATCATCACTTGCCTGCTACCTGGGCGTCGCTCAGTGATGATGTTGCACACCTGACTATATATCACCTGATAGCTTGTAGTCCTTACCCTTGTGTTTGTGCTCCAAGATGCATCACTGCTAGTAGTCTTCTGTTCTCCGTGTTCCTCCGTGCATGACCTGGCTTGTCTGATGACTTTCCTGGCTCTCGATTCCGCATCGGCAGACGACCCAGCTTTGGCAGACGACTCGGCATTGGCAGACTACCCACCTCTGGACTCGACCCCGGCTTGGATGACTACCCGCTCCTAGAGTCGATCCCGACTTGGATGACTACCCACTCTGGACTTGACCCCGGCTGTTCCTGAATTCGCTCCTCACTCTTGCTGTGCGTTTTTGTTGTTGCTCTAATAATCTGCATTATTTTACTTGCATCTTTGTGTGGTCTGGTTTCCTGGCACCCTGACACCTTCCCCCTTCCTCCCTTCTTCACCTCTTACCTCACCTCTCTTGCCAATTACCCCCCACCCCTCCATTCACTTCTCTATGCCAGCCTTTTTTCAACCAGGGTGCCCAGGGGTGGCTTGCGTTTTCTCCAGGGGTACCTTGGCAAAATGGCAAACAATTCCCCAAAAATCGTATACAGGCAGACATGTGCATGAAGGCTGCCTTTTAGTTACACTAAGCCAAAGGTTTTCATTGTGCACCATTACAATCTTCTAGCTGCCAGCATCCTAATGACCAATGGCATCATCAGTTGATAAGGAGGATGTAATTTGCCTTCATAGCATCCTTGTTTGGCCCTCCCCTGCCCCTCTCCATCAGTGCTGGGGTCACATTAACTGAGTAATAGGGAGAAACTGAGGAGAAGAAAAATATTGGCATGCTAGTCAGTTCCAGTTTGCAATAGTTTATTTTTTTTGGAAGAATAAATAAACTCTAACGTTAGGTGCCCTACTTGGATTTGTGGATGTTGATGCAGTATGTAAAACTATCAGAATAGTTTTTACATTTTAAAATGGGGAGCCTTGCCTGAAAAAAAAGTTGAGAAACTCTACCCCTTCCAAACACAACATCTCACATCAATCTACACTAACCATGCATGAACATAACTATGGAGAATGTAGGACCATATTATGAATATTGTTTTATTCTTCTGTAAAGCTAATTCTATGTTTTTTACCATAACACACTTTGGAACCTCAGTGCCTTGTGTGTTTGGAATAACTGAAACAATTCAACAAAAAGTTATAGTTAAAAAAAATCCCCTGGATGTTGACGAAGGTCAGAAGGTGTCCCTGGTCTCGCATTCCTTCAAGAGTGGATGAACCCAGAAACAACACCTCTGTCAAGTACTGTACGTTATCTCAATGTAGCAATGGGTGGCTCCAGAATTATGCCTGTGAGAGCAGCCATCCTTCATAATTCCACACATGGAATTTCCCACCACAAAACACTGGGGAAGCCCAAACAAGAAAGAAGAAGCAAGTGACCTAAAAGGAAATGCAAGCAGACAAGCAAAATAAAAATGCTTAGAAACAATTGCCAACGGGTGCATGTAAACCCATGTCAAGTGCATGTAAATACACATGCAGATGCACGGTTTCTAGTGTGCATGGGCCCTTAACAAGCATTAAATGAGTGTTAAATGTTTCTAGTCTGGTCATAGTTTTACTTTAAGGTGAAAGAAAAGGATGTCATTAATCAAGAATAGCCTCAACATGTAGAATTAGAGTGATACATGATACATAATAAACATACCTCATATCCAACTATAAACTAGGTATATAGAACACTTTTTAGCAGGGAAATTTTTCGTACGCATTGTGAAATCTCTGTTTTTTGGTCAGATGTTGCAACCCCCATAAAATGACACACTTCTCCAAAAAATTAAAAGAACACTTTTTAATCAGACTATAGCATTAAGTCAAATAAACTCCAGGGATATTTATCTGGTCAGTTAGGTAGCAGAGGGGGTTGTTAATAAGTTAAGCTGCTTCGGTGTTAATGGAATTAACAACAGATGCACAAGATGGACAACAATGCGACAACCTCCAAAACAGGAATGATTTTACAGGTGCAGGACACTGACATTTTTTTCCCTACTCAACTTTCGTGACTATTTGTCACTAGTTTTGCATTTGGCTAGGGTCAGTATCACTACTGGTAGCATGAGCTGATACCTGGACCCTATAGAGGTTGCACAGGCAGTACAACCCCTCCAGGATGGCATATAAATACCTGCCATTGCCAGAAGATTTTCTGTGTCGCCACGCACAGTCTCAAGAGCATGGAGGAGATTCCAGGAAACAAGCAATTACTCTAAGAGAGCTGGACAGGGCTGAAGAAGGTCCTTAACCCATCAGCAGGACCGGTATCTGCTCCTTTGTGCAAGGAGGAACAGGGTGAGCACTGTCAGAGCCCAGCAGTCCACTGGTGTGAATGTCTCTGACCAAACATTCAGAAACAGACTTCATGAGGGTGACCTGAGAACCCAACATCATCTAGTGGGCCCTGTGCTCACTGCCCTGCCCCGTGGATCCTCAGAAGGGATGTGCTGGAGCTGGAGAGAGTCCAAAGAAGGGTAACAAAATTAATAAGGGGATTGGAGGACCTCAATTACGAGGAGCGACTACAAGCGCTAAATGTATTCTTCCAGGAGAAGAGACCCTTGAGAGGGGACATGATAGTGATTTACAAATAACTCAATGGCGATTCCAGCATAGGAAAAAAGCTATTCAGCCTCAGGGAGTGTAAGAGACTGGAAGAAAAGCGGTTTAACCTTAAGCTGTAAGTAAACAAAAAAGGAGGCACAAATGCCTAGTGCATTACTTTTGGAAACCTTTACAAAATGTTATAAAAAAAGCCAAAAACATACTCACAAAACATGAAGAAAAAAATTACATATTGACTCCTATGTGAGGTAGGACACATTCTTGTGCTTGGACTCCTATGGGGAGGAGAACACGTCCCTGTGCTTGGACTGCTAACAAGTTTTGGGAGACAAGCTCCCTTCCTCAGAGCTCAGGGTTTTTTCACTGTCAGGGCGATAAGGATGTGGAACTCTCTTCCACAATTGGTGGTGTCAGTGGGGATTATTGATATTTTTAAAAGACTCTTGGATCTTAAAGAACAAAACATAGATGGATGTGGGAAATTATTATCGACACACACACCTACACAGGTTGAACTGGATGGACTATATATTTATGTCTTTATTCAACCTTACCTACTATGTAACTATGAATTCAACAAACTGCTTTAGCAAACAGCATGTCACCCAGTTAGGGTTTAGATGTAGTTTAGGAAGGGAATCATTAAAGCTGTATCCTCCAAAAACCTGTAAGCCCTAGAGTTTCAGATATGTGTTTAAACCAGTCAAGCCTAGAATGGGTTCATGACTATTATCCATTCAAACGTTGGAAGTGAACACAGATCTCCATCAAAACTGTGCTGCTTTGCCAAAACTTCATACTCTCCACATCCTGTTTTTCACTTTCCCACACGTTTTACACGAATGCCGGGCTGTGAATAGTTTTTCAGCTGTAAAACGGCCCTACAAACCAGTTTATATGATATGCCTCCTATAATGTTGATTGTTTTTGGTGTCAGTAAATTAAAATGAATGTCAAACCTTTCTTGATTTATAGGATTTTTTTCCATAGCTTTTAAGAGGTCAGAGACTGTCGGTAGAGCTGTAACTGCAAATTCAGTTTTCCAGTGCTCTGGATATACAGTATAGTTTTACAGTTGGTATGTGGTCTGTTTATTATAAATTCCAAACATATCAAAACAATCACTCCCTTAACATTTCACAGCTGCAGAAGAGTTCAATGGATTGATTGCAGGAACTGAAAATTCTCCTTATCTATTATCACCCTCAGGATAACAAATTTTCCACTAAGCCTCACACTATCCTGTAAAATGTTTTAAATATTTTGTCTGACGTGGGCATTCTGCTCAACATAAAGCGTCTTCTATGATTGTAAACAGTTTTCAGATAAAGAAGAGTGCATGGGAAGACTAAAGGCTTGTACACACTATAAGAAAATAAGGCGAGAATTTTCGTCCAAAGAACTTTTGTTATGATGCCAGTCAGTGCCAGTCAGCGCCCATCGGTGATGCCAATCTGTACCCATCAGTGATGTCAATTTATGCCCATCAGTGATGTCAATCTGTTCTCATTAGTAATGCCAATCAGTGCTGCCTTTCAGTGCCCATCAGTGCCTCCTCATCAGTGATGCCTTTCCATGCCGCCTATCATTGCCCATAAGTGCTGCCTATCAGTGCACATCAGTGCTGCCTATCAGTGCCCATCAGTGCTGCATATAAGTGCCACCTCATCAGTGCCCTTCAGTGCTATCTCATCAGTGCAGCCTCATCAATGCCCATCAGTGTAGCCTCATCAGCGCACATCAGTAAAGGAGAAAAGTTATAGTGTGTAAACAACTTTCTACCGTCGATTCTGATCACTACCCACGATCAGAAACAATAAACAACAAAAGAAAAGCCTTTGTCATACGAGAATTTTCGTACAAATTTTCTTTCATCGGTACCAATTTGAAACAACACAGCTGTGAAACAACAAGGAAAACCGGACGATCGTTCCCCAATTTTCTTACAGTGTGTACCCCAGTTTAATAGAGGAATACCTCTATTAGGTCTCTTAAAGTGGATGTAAACCCGTACAATTAACTTCTAGTTTTTGCTCTCTTTTGTTATGCTAATTATAATGTAAGGCCCCTTTCACACGGGCTTTCCTATCAGGTCCGCCTGTCAGTTTTTCAGGTGGACCTGATCGGATGCACCACGCCGCCCTATGGAGCAGCGGATGTCTGCGGTGACATGTCCACTGACACCCGCTGCTATCTGATCCGATCCTGTACGTGAAATCCAGACGGATGGAAACCCTAGTTTCTATCCATCTGGAGGATCGAATCGGATAGAATCGGATGAAAAACGGACAGGCGGTCCGTTTTCATCCGATCTCCCATAGAGGAGAGCGGGGCTTTGACAGCTCTGTCTCTGCAAAGTAAGCGGAGACAGAGCTGTCATCCGCCTGCTCAGCGGGGATCAGCGGAACGATCCCTGTTGACAAAAACGGAATCTGTCGGGCGCACCGCTCATGTGAAAGGACCCTTAGGGCTCTTTCACACGGTCAGCTCCGTAGGCGGATCCGTGTTGCTCAGCGGGGATCGATCCGCGATCCCCGCTGAGCCGTGCGGATGACAGCTCCGTCTCCGCTTGCAGAGCGGAGAGGGAGGTGTCTCAGCACCCGCTGCCCTCTATGGGGGATCGGATGAGAGCGGACCGCTTGTCCGCTCTCATCAGATCCGCTCCGCTCCGATTACTGAACGGATGGAAAAATAGGGTTTCCATCCGTCCAGATTTCAAGCACAGGATCGGATGCGGAGGGCAGCGGGTGTCAGCGGAGGTGTCTCCGCTGACACCCGCTGCCCCATAGAGCTGCATGGAGGATCCGATCAGATCCGCCTAAAAAACTGACAGGCGGATCTGATCAGACCGCCCGTGTGAAAGAGCCCTTAAAAGTGTTTTCTTGTATCTGTTTAAAAAGTGCAAAAATACCTATTGATCTAGACAGAAATCTTGTAAGCTCCTAATTTCCTGTGCTCCCTGCCTGTGTATAAGGACAGGCTATGGAGATAAGGAGGCATTATGGAGATGAAGAGGGGCAGGGAATTGGGGAGGATCTTTGTTCTTTGTAATCCATCAGAAAAACTAGACAGAGCTGACACCACATGGTTAGGAATTCATAACTGTGTTGACAAGTCAAAGAAGAAGGTAGGCAAATGCTATATTTATGGCACATAAACAGTTTTTTTTCTGTACTTGCAATGTGATTAAAACTGGGTTCACACATGCAATGACAGATGCCGCATGTGATTCGTACCACATTGCTGTAAAGATCACATGCGATGTCTGTGCGATGCAAATTCAGCCATACAGTTTATATGGCTGAATTTGCATCATATTCAAACCAAAATGGTTCAGGACCCATTTGTGAACTCCCATGCGATCCGATTCCTGTTCGATTTCACAATTCACACTGCGATCTGCGAAATGATTTGGGGTGTCCTTAATTTTTTATTGACACCCACAGCGGTTCGCAGAGTACAGTGTGAACTGCCTGCGAGTTAGATGTGACGTGGGAACAAGCACAGGAATCGTGCTGGTTCCTGTGCGCGTGAACCCAGCCTTAAGGAATACAATTTGGGGAAATGTGCATGCTTTCCAGAGATGTACTAAATCTGTTTCTTTTTTTTTTTTTTTTTTGCATTGACATACGTTTAGGGAAAGGATCAGTAAAAATATGAAATCAAGGGATTTCTATTTATTTGCTTCTATCACATATACACTATATTGTCAAAAGTATTGGGACGCCTGCCTTTACAGGCACATGAACCTTAATGGCATCCTAGTCTTAGTCTGTA
The DNA here is from genome assembly GCF_965119305.1 of Pelophylax lessonae. Lineage (NCBI taxonomy): Eukaryota > Metazoa > Chordata > Amphibia > Anura > Ranidae > Pelophylax > Pelophylax lessonae. Next base: position 198,615,544 of record NC_138773.1, read on the forward strand.
GGGTTCAACATTGAGTTGGCCCACCCTTTGCAGCTATAACAGTTTAAACTCTTCTGGGAAGGCTGTCCACAAGATTTAGGAGTGTATCTATGGGAATGTTTGACCATTCTTCCAGAAGCAAATTTGTGAGGTCAAACACTAATGTTGGAGAGAAGGTCTGGCTCGCAGTCTCCGCTCTAATTCATCCCAAAGGTGTTCTATCAGGTTGATGTCAGGACTGCGTGCAGGCCAGTCAAGTTCCTCCACCCTAAGCTCACTCATTCATGTCTTTATGGACCTTGCTTTGTGTACTGTTGCACAGTCACATTGGGACAGGAAGGGGCCATCCCCAAACTGTTCCCACAAAGTTGGGAGCATGAAATTGTCCAAAAATGTCTTGGTATGACTTGGTATGATGATGCCTTAAGAGTTCCCTTCACTGGAACTAAGGTGCCAAGCCCAATCCCTGAAAAACAACCCCACACTATAATCCCCCCTCCACCAAATGATTTGGAACAATGCACAAAGCAAGCAATGATACGACAGGCCAAGGGAGATGATGCGGCCACTCTGGCTGTCAATGTCAGAGATAGGGAAGGGACCAGGGGGGCTCTCTCGCCAATCAGATAATGCGTTTTAAAGCTTCCGGCTTCTTTGTCAAATCTTTGACCAACAGCTGGTCCCAGAAATCCATCCAGCTGTATGTGAACCTTGAGCCCGTTTCCATTACAAGTGCTGGGTGTTCATTTAGTGTTTGAGGCTGGAAGAAACTTGGGCTTTTACTTTTTAAATTAGACTGTGTCGTTCACACGATTGTGTTTTTATTTGGACTGTGTTCTTTATATATGGCCACATAATAAATTTTAAAAAACAAAAAAAGGAAAGGGTAACCAAAAATTAGATAAATTTGAAGAAGTTTACCCACTCGCTCATAAATGAACGGTACTCAGATGGCAAAACAGCATACTCAGAAAAGGGAGTGGGACAACTAGAAGAGAGGTGTCACCCCAAAGAAAGCGCCATACAGTAGAGCAACAGGGGTATACAGGGACACAGACGGCAAAAAAAATAAAAAATAAAAAAAAATGACAGGGGTTATAACCCTCCCTTACTCTGTCCAAAAAAAAAAAAACCTTAAAAATTAAATTAAATATATATATATATATATATATATATATATATATATATATATATGTCTATGTTAACAGAATGTTATCAATCTAAGAAGACTTGTAGATTAATTTCCCTATTCAAGCCTAGAGGCCACAGAGACCTCAATCTATAAATCCAAAATTTTTCTTTCTTAAGAAGAATCCTATCAAAGTCACCTCTCCTAGGACTAATTTTGAGAGAAAAAATCCCTTTCACTTTTAAACCCTTAATTTTGGAATCATGGAATTCGAGAAAATGTTGGGCAAGGGGACTATCTGGTTCTTTTTTCTGTATGTCTCTCAAATGCTCGCCTATACGAATCCGCAATTGTCTCTTGGTTTTCCCAATGTAAATCTTGTCACAAGGTCAAGTGATGTTATAAATGACTCGTTCAGTAGCGCAATTGATGAGAGATTTAATGGAATAAGAGTTTTTCTTTTCAGCATCAATAAACTTATCCGTTCTCTCAACATGACAACAGATCTGACAATGTCCACAGGCGAACATGCCAGTGGATCTCGGGATGGACGAGAGCCAAGTGGGGTCAGAAGAGTGGGTGAACTCAGAACTAGTCAATTTATCGGAGAGATTGGGAGCCCGTCGAGCAACCATTTGAGGGTAATCTCCAACTATTTTGCTCAAGACTGGGCACTGTCTGAGAATATGCCAATGGGATGAAAGTACACTCCTGACCTGACCCCACTGGGCACCAAATCGAGTGATGAATCTTGTTGGTCCCCGTCCTACCCCATCTCCACTGGCAGGGACTTTCTTAGTCAACAGGGAACTGCGGTCCCTCTGGGACGCTGCTTTCTTGGCTTTTTTCAGAACTTTGTAAGAATACCCCCTTTCCTTGAACCTACTGAACATGTCACAGGCCTCCTGAGAAAACTCATCATCAAAACAAATCATTTCTTGAGCAGTTCCTCCGGATACGGAGGAACTGCCCCACCGGAATACCCCTAATCAAGGAGGGCAGATGGAAGCTATCCGCGCGTAATAGCATGTTAGCGGAAGGTGGAAGTCAAGAGAGTGTGTTCTGCTTTTTGTATTCAATAAATTTTTCTATTTTTCATTAGCAGTGTTTCCGTTGTTGTTTTTTCTTTTGAGACTCTATTTTGTGTAGTTATACCCCTGTTGCTCTACTGTATGGCGCTTTCTTTGGGGTGACAACTCTCTTTCTAGTTGTCCCATTCCCTTTTCTGCACATAATATATGTTACTTCATGGTTTATGTGGCAACAAGTTTTATTAATTTATTCATCATCCTGCAATGTATCTACTTGTTTCTCACGGATACTCTGACTTTACCGCTGTGCAGCATATAGCCTTTGTGGTTCATGGGATACACACAAGCAAGTAAAAAGAAGTGTATATTTGTGCATGAGTTCCTTATCAAAAATGTGTAGTGATATCTGCCACAGGTAATTTTATGACACTGAGATTTAATTTTATAAAAAGTACTAAGTCACTCTAGTGGTATTCTTGGTATTACACAATTTTACAAAGTTTTGGAAACACTCATGAACTATTTTGCCTTTGTTTTCTAAATACTTTTCTCAGAGGAGTCATAGGAGTGTAGGCAGACTGCAGATACTAGAAAGACCCCAATAGCAAGAAATACTCATTAGATTATTGATAGAAATAAATGCTCATTGTATTGGTTAAAACCTTTGTAGGCATGTAGATTTTTAGCATAATAGAAAAGGAAAAGAAGATAAATATGGAGGCTGCCCTTGTCAACAACTTTCTGAAGATGCTAGTTGCCTTCCCTTGCTGGAACCATTTCAGTTAACCTAAACTTTAAAAGGAAGTCTAAAGCCAGCCATAGACGGTTGGAATCTCGTCCGGTGCAGCAGGGACCACCCAAGATTTGAATAATGTATGGCCAGGCTGAATCTACCCAAGTTGATCCACTCAGTCACCCTACTGTATTAGGACAACAGAAAAATAAAAAAAAGTGTATTCAAAATGGGCATCACCAGCACCAGGAATCCAGGGCATGTGTCCTGCATCTCTTGTGGGGTGCATTGAGTCCGCAGCATGAAAATTACCCACCACTGCAGCAGCTGGCCTCGATCCCTCACAGTTGCCTGTCTTAAAAGCTAAGGAAGGAAGAACATCCATGTACGGGGGTACTCTGAGTGTGGGTACCCAATAAGTTTAGTATAGAATTTTGTCAGACCCTAAGGTCTTCTTTTTTTTTTGCATGTGGTCCCTCCTAAAATTTATGCCAAGCCTGAAGTGCTTGGTATGACATATGGGGGGCATCTCCCACTAAGTTTTTTTGGGAGGGTTCCCCATACACAGCTATAGCAGATCCTTATGTGGGATAAGGGTCTCGTATAGATGAAGGCATTCCCCGGTGGCTCTGTTTACAAACAGCACTGCCAGAATGGACAAGACCGATTCTGATTGGTTAGCACCAGCCATGTGGCGGTATTGACCAATTAGAATCTGTCTGGTTTGTACTAGCATCGCTGTACAGAGAGGAGAGAATGCCGTGGGGATTTCAGTGGAGCAGCTAGTAGGAGCCTTGACAAGCCAGGAGGCAAGTACAGCGAAAAATGGGAGTGTGGAGAGGCAGTTCAGTGTTAGGTCACCTTTACAGATATTTTGTAAAGGTGAACTAAAACTTTAGGCATTACTAAAATTGCTGATGCCTGCTAAAAATATTTTTGTTTTTGGCATTGGTACGTGTTCCCCAGGGTAGTTCCCAACCCCCATGCCATTTGTTTGACAATCTCTTACCTATTAGCCTAAAAAATGGCCATTACTGTTTTTTGACATTCAGCTCAGATACGGCACCCGACCTATAGTTATGTTCGCTAAACCCACCTCCAACTGAACCCAAGTACAATTGGCTCATCACTACTAGCCATCCATGGATAAAAGAAAACCAACCTGTTGACCTCTTTTGAAGTCATACTGGTACCCAGAAATACTGGTAAAAAAATGTGATGATTTTGACACTGTGTTAAAGGAGGCATGTAGGCAGGTGCAATCTATATTCTCCACTGCAGTGGTAATGCAGATGGCAGAGGAAGTTAATATAAGCTAAGTTTCTCTAAGATTTCCTTGGTCACTTGGGCAGTGATTTGGTTGGATGCACATGCCTAACGTGACCCTGGTGGCCATCCTCCGTCAGGCAGAGTCTATTTAAGATTTGACCCCCTGGGTTTGGTATGCTTCATGCGAGTGGACAGGTTAAGGACAGGTTCCCCATCTGACAGGGACAGTGGCAGCGATAGGGAAAGGTTCCGATGGAATAAGAGAGAACAGGGGCTACATCTTCCTCTCCAAGAAGCTTCCCAATTGGGTCGAACTGGCCAGATACTTCAAATTCCAAAACACACTATCTTGTGTGCTTAGAAGTGGGGCCAGACACAGTTCTAGACTCTCATCCTGGCTTATCTGGTTAAGTCACACCTTGCTGCACTCCAAAGACTGGGGAGGTCTAAATGCATTGAAAACACAAAATAAAACTGGTTGGCTCTGTGGAAGAGGCAAGCCTTGAAATGTGTTACCCTGTTTCACTGCTGGACATTTTTTCTATGGTGTGGGGTTCTCATCATGGACTGGAGCTGATGTCTTTTATGAAAAGCTGTAATACAAGCATTTGTTTGTGAGTATAATCAGGGCTGCTGTTAGAAATCATGGGGCCCCATACAGCCTTCCTAACAGGGCACCCCCAGCTGAAAGTGAGGGCATAGATTTATCAGTTCCTTTCTCTGCAACCTCAGCTAAACAGTGCTCTGAGGTTTCCTGCTCATTCACAAACTGAAGCATAGTAAATACAGTTTACTATGCTTCAGTGATAAATGGACACAGGAGTGATTGGTAACGATCGCTCACTGTGTTGATTCAGTAAAGGAAGTGGCCAGTAAATTACACATTAACCAGACCCTTCCCCTGCTCCCCATCCTGAAACATCCATCTGTGTGTCTGTAGCAGCGACCGGCGGGAGAGGAGAGAAGGGAAGCCAGCAGCACTGAGAGGGAAAGGGGCACACAGGGGGCTCTGACAGCAGATGAAAGCAGCACATGTACTAGAACCAATCCCCCTACAGTGCAGCTGAAGGGAGAAAGAGGAGGAGAAGCTGACAGTGCTGCAGGGGGAGGCATTGGAGGATCGGTGTCTGCACTAAGACAGTACAGCTCCTCCTACTCAGCAGGTGCCCGAACCCCTCCTTTTGAACTTGTGGGGCCTGGGCCCAGTACAGGGGGCTGGCTGTACTGCCTTATCAGCAGCCTTGAGTATAATACTTACTATTTTTTACCTGTTAAAGACTTACATTAAGGATAATGCACTAGGCCTGTGCGCCCTCGGTTTCTTTTGTGATTTCAGAGCTACCCACCAGGCCTGTTTGTACTGCTAACCTACTGTTTTAATACAATGTTCTTTGTAAAGCAGGACTCTGCGTATTTACTGCCTACTGCACCTACTCAGCAGGCACAGTATATAGGGAAATATTAGACAAGCCAGTGGGGGTTTGCAGTCATACAAAAGTTAACAACCTCTGGCCCAGAAAGTTAAAGTTAGTGGGGAAAAGCTAACTTTTACAAGCAAGGGCCTGGTCATAATAGCACCTGTAATAAATTATTAAATTGTGCTGTCACTCAGCTCTTGTCATTTTATAGTGTGTAAACTTGAACTGATAGAAAAAAAAAAAAAAAAAGAGCAGATACAGAAATTGCAAAGAAGAGCATAAAGCTGTGCTGTTGGTTTTCTTTGTACATTTATTATAGGTAATGCATGATAACAAGAGAATAGTGACAGATAGTGCCATTTTCCCATTTATTACAGGTGCTGCCATTACTTATCTTTTTCTTGTAAAAATTAGTGATAAAGCCACTAAGCTATAGTTCATGTAGTATCTGCCATAACAATCATTATTCCTAGCCATGGGATTGTTATTTTCAGCTCTCATTGCTCAAAGTAATGATCAATATGGCAAATAATGATCACTATAGCTTAGTGAATTGAGCCTATTCTGCTAACCTTTTCATTGTAGCTGTCTGCATGCAATCATTTTATTAAAAACACTGCACTGCAGTGCACAGTATAAAAGTTGTTATATAAGATCTAGGAATAGAACTCTGAAGGTGCCGCTGTAATAGAAGAAAACCTCAATTCATGAAGCAATACCCATTACACACATGGAAACTTTATTGCAGTCAATTCAATAAAGTCTTAACATGTTCAGTGGAAATTGGTTCATGAACTAAGGTTTTCTACTGCCATTTGTGCACCAAGATCTGCTCTTCTTTTCAAAACTGTTCCTAGAATTCTGCATGTCCAAGACAATTGCCTTGGAATCCTTGTTCTAAGTATAAAAAGTTGAAAGAGACACTAAATAAAAAATAAATAAGACACTAAATGCAAGAAAAGAAAAAGGAGTCTGGTTTCCCAACTTAGAAGTCTCCAAAGAGAGAAGACATAAGACTTTTTAGGTACCTTAAAAGGTAATTTCACTTTTGTGGTGAAAAAAATAGTAAATAAATAAAAAACAATATAGCGTATAAAATTGCGACACAAATCATATTGTAATTGGATGTTATTAAAAATTACCCTTCTTTTTCAATCTGCAGCTGTTGTAATTTTCTGAAAATGCAATACACTATGGCCACCTGGAGGTGTTCTGTACACAGAATGTGTACTGACCACACCCAAGAAACATCATTTCCTGCTTGTGTGGTTGGCTCACCGATTTTCCCAGAAGTCTGCCTCAAATACAAGTCAGATTTCTGGCATTCCCTGCAACAAAAATGTCATTTTGGGTGAGATACTCCCAATAGGAACACGTCTAAAGGGATGCAGGCCCAGCAGATTTGCTCATTAGAGCCCTGCAGCTGCCACAGCTGATAGATAATTATGAAACCACTCCCATTTTAACCACTCAGCACAGAGGAACAAACAACTATTTCTTCAGAATAACAAAAGGTAGGAATCTGCATCAAAGTTTGTTAAAATCCCTGCAATGTACAGAGATCACCCAGAGGGGAATGTTTTTTTCTTAACAAAAGTGGAGTCACGCTTTAAGCACATAGACATAAACAGAAGGAGTATGAAAATTATATAAATTTTATTTAACAACCAAATAAATTTAAAATAGACATACAAGACGCATGTCCAAATAATTTATATTCATAAGGGGAGTACATATATATATATATATATATACTCCAGCCATGTATGGTTATATATATATTACATATATATACTAAAAACATATAGGCAGCGCTAACAGGTAAAAACTCCAAATAAGTGCTATATAAATAAGAAGTCCATATACTGTGACAAAATATTGAAATTCATATAAAAATTAAGTGCATGTGAAATCACTGAATATAAATTAATAAAGTGCAACAATAGGTTAAATCAAGTGTCCAAAATATAACCATATATAAAGTGCAAGATATATGAAGGTGCAGTCCAAACAGGTATTCTTCCAAAGAAGCTAAAGTGCCAGAAAGGTGCTCAAAGTCTTTGATAACGCCCATTAAGGCGGGCGAAACGCGTCGACGCACTTCCGGGCAGCGGAGCACTACAGCGTAATTTCCTGCAAACCACCGTGAACCGCACGCCGGCAGCGGACACGGAAGTAAAGGGACATGCTGTGTTATGCTGACTAATGTCAATTAATACGCTACCTTTGTGAGTACCTTTTTTTAATCTTGATTATAATAAAAACCTTATGGGCTTCACGATGTTCGGCTTCTTCCCTTTCTTCTAAACACTTTATGGGGAGAGAGAGGAGAGGAACTATTAAGGAGCCATACATAAGAGGTTGCAGTTATCCATCCATCCGGTCAAGGGATATCTTATGTACCTGTGAGGCTGCATTTACCCTTTCATCTGACCAAGGAACATCATATTTGCTTAAGGCTCATTTACATCCTAAATTTGGTGAGTGCATCCCCATAGGGGGATTTTTCCTGAAGAGCACTTGGGCACTTTTTTGGATTTTGAGCACCTTTCTGGCACTTTAGCTTCTTTGGAAGAATACCTGTTTGGACTGCACCTTCATATATCTTGCACTTTATATATGGTTATATTTTGGACACTTGATTTAACCTATTGTTGCACTTTATTAATTTATAGTCAGTGATTTCGTATGCACTTAATTTTTATATGAATTTCAATATTTTGTCACAGTATATGGACTTCTTATTTATATAGCACTTATTTGGAGTTTTTACCTGTTAGCGCTGCCTATATGTTTTTAGTCTCTTTTCTGGTATTTTACATAGTGAGCAGCAGCTTCAGGATTTATTAAACTTGTTTTATTTTTTTTGTCACATATTTATATATCACAGCGCGGGTAATAATTTATTGTTTTACATATTACATATATATATATATATAACTATATATGGCTGGATATATACTAAGCCAATAGAAGTTTAGTACGCTCAAAAGGCATGACATAGGACATGACATGTCTTTTGAGTTTACTAAACATCCAGCCATGTATGGTGTACTCCCTCTATATTAATATATTTTTTGATCATGCGTCTTTTATGTCTATTTAAAATTTATTTGACTGTTGAATAAATTTTATATATTATTTATACTCCTTCTGCATATGTCTATGTGCTTAAGGTACCTAGGAAGTCTCATGTCTTTTCTCTATGGAGACTTCTAAGTTGGGGAACCAGTGTCCTTTTTCTTGTTCTAAGTATGACCATATTGAAGAATTGAAGATGGAAACATCTATGCAGAGGCACTACCGTGACTACCGTGACTACCGTGCCCGTGCCAAGATGTATGCAGCAAGGGTCCTCAAGTATAGGTACCTTTCCAGCAAGGCGAACAGTAGTGACATCAACAAATCTCCTGAGATTAGCAGCCAGAGGCAGCAGTGCCTGAGATCTCACACAGCAGATGAAGCTGTAGGCACACAATTTCCTAAACACACTTAGATGCCAGCAAATGCACTGCTATTTTTCACAAGGTATTTAAGACAAAAAGCAGGTTTTACAGGATATCGCTTCAGTACATTAACATATCTAGATTTACTGTACAACATGGCAAAACTTTATTTTTGTAGTTGAAATCCACTTTTCTGGTTATCGGATCATTCGTTATGATCGGCATTGGCTACTTCTGATCATTCGCGACTTCAGATGCATTCGTATTCGGACCATTCATTCATTCAGACATTGGTTGTATTCGTAACCTTTGTTAGTTAGTATTTTTCTATTTTTAAGTTTATTCAATTATTATTTATTTTGTATTTATTCGTTGATACAGAAATATTCGTTATTTCCGAGTCGGACTCGGCATGCTGCGCTGGGAATAATTTAGTAGGCCTTAGCTTCCTACTAGCACATGTATTTAAAGAACAAAATTGACAATTAATAACTGTATTAGACTTGGAAAAATGTGTATAATAATAATAAATTAGAATCACAATTCATTTTACACAGTTTTATACACTTGCAACAACATGGCAAAACCTTATTTTTGTAGTTGAAATCCACTTTTCTGGTTATCGGATCATTCGTTATGATTGGCATTCGTTACTTACGATCTTTCGTAACTTCAGATGCATTTGTATTCGGACCATTCGTTCATTCAGACATTGTTGTATTCGTAACCTACGTTAGTTCGAATTTTTCCGTTTTATATGTTTATTCAATCATTCTTTATTTTGTATATATTCGTTAATACAAAAATATTCTTTATTTCCGGGTCGGACTCTGCATGCGGCGCTGGGATCAATTTAGAAGGCCTTAGTTATCTACTAGCACATGTATTTAACCGCTTGCCGACCACCGCAAGTAGATATACTGCGGCGGTCAGCCCCGGCCAGGCAAAGTGACGTATATATACGTCACTAGCCTGTGACCGGTTTGTGAGCCAATAGCGGGCGAGCGCGCGCCCGCCCCGGCTCGTTCACTGAAGAGTCCGCGCGTGTGACCGGCGGACCCGATGTCCGTCGGTCACACTACTATCGTCGGTAGAGCGGGAGAAAGGCGGGCGGCTTATGTAAACAAGCCGCCTGTCATTCTCCCCTGTGTAAAAATGGAGATCAGATGGTTCTACTATGTAGAACCGTTGATCTCTGTTTTTACAATAGTACACATGTCCCATCACAGTTAAAAGCACGCCCCTAGGACACACTTAACCCCTCCCTCTCCAATACAGTTAACCCCTTTACACAGTTCTATACACTTTCATGCAGTGCAGCCAATCAGGTAGCATGATCAGCATGCACCAGTCCCTTAAAAAAACCCACCCATGCAACTATTCTTTGTGGGAGTATTACCCCCTGGTCCTTAGAATTGGCTTGGCTTAACATGAAAACAAAGATTTACCAATATCATTATCTAATAGATGGTTAACAACACCAAAAACACATTTTGCAGTGCAGACAGACAGCAAAATAATAAAACCCACACTGTCTCACTAAAAGAAACTGCAGGAAAAAAATCATCTTTTTTTTTTTTTTTTTAAATATAAAAAATAAAATCTGCAGTGCAGGCTGCTGCAGACACACAGCAAGATAATAAAACTCAAATCGTCTCACAAAAGGAAATAAAAATAGAACTGCAGGAAATCCTATTTTACTATGAAGAAGAAATAAAAGTAAGCTTAATTAGAAATGAATAATTTCTCTCTCACTCCACAACTCACAAGACCAATGGCACTGCACCACAGTGCAGACTGCTGCAGACAGATGGGGATAAGGGATAATCTCATTCACCAGAGATAACACATGACATCACTTGCACTGCATATCCGGAAATCCAAATGAATCCAAATAATCCAAAAGAAATACGAATGCATTCATTATTTCTTTATATTCGGCGATAACAAATAGTCGGAAAGAACGAAAATACGAAAAACAAAATTACTTGAATGTATTTGATTCGTTAAATTCGTAGGTTCAATCGTTTTTCTTTCTTTCAGATTTTTGCATTTTTGTTCTTTCAGATTTTTGCTCTTTCTGACATTTAGTTTTCGTACGCATTCATCAAAGAGTCTTTTGTTCATTCGGATGCTCCCGAATGAACGGATATGCCGAATTGCATCCGAAAACGTATTTGTAAGGAAGCAAATTTCACATGTGTACCCACAACAGTAAAATCAGTCTGTATGATGTAAAGAATGCCTGAAATACTCAGAGTGGAACCTAAGGGGTTAATCCTCTGCATTGTGTAAAAGGCTGTTTGGTCCTGTCTTCTCTTATCCTCCCCTTCTTTCACTGTCCCCAATCGATCTCCTGATAAGACAGAGCCTTTTTAAATCACTCTGCACATGCTCAGTTTTGTGTGTATTGCTAGAGTTTTTTCTTTTTTTTTTCTTGGGATAGTGCATGTGATCGGCACAGGGCCAATCAGCACTGTCCAGACAGAGGGTCATGGGTTCTGCAGCCTCATAGGACAGTCAGAGTAGAATGAAAACTTCTACAAGATTTACCCAGTACTTGTCCGGACACTGATAGAAGTCACAAGATTGCTATATACTGCTGATGAGAAAAGTATTTGGTGAGTATTTAGCAGTTTATATTTGCTAAAATTATTGCATTTCCGTGTTCTGTTTACTGTGGGAGACCAGATATAGTGAATGCAGGGTCCTGGGTTTGCCATGAGAACAGTAATTAAAGGAGAAGTTTGGGGTAGATTAAAAAGCAAACATACTCATTCACCTCCATGTTGCAGCATCTGTGTGACAGTGCAGCTGTCCCAAGCCATCTCTAAGATGGAGAACTGAATGATCACATGCCCTCTGATCATTCTGCTCTCGCTTTACTTGCAGCTCAGACCAGCTGTCAGTCACTACTTTGCTCCTCCAGTGCTCACTAAAACTCACAGCTGGAGATGGTGTGGATGAGGCTGGTTCTGGCTCTCAGTTACACCCTGAAAGGCAGAGCAGTGGATCCTGACAATATAGTCAGGATCCTACCTGCACTTGGCCTCTCTGTCCAATCAGCTGGCAATGGGTAATGAACTGTTTCAGGGTCAAAGGAGAACAAACCAAAATATGCTTACTGCTGTGACCCAGAACACATACAGTACATTTATCCATACTTCTCTTTTAACACTGTAGAAGAGAACTAAGATTGTGCACCTGTGTATTTTTTTAGTTCTCTGACCCTGTTGTCAAACCAAAAAATTAGTGACAGGGTCACCGTCAAGGTAACAGATTGATTCTGATTATGTAAATTTTGGTCTAAGGCAGGGGTGTAAATCTCAATTTCATCGTCGTGGGCTGCATGGGCAATTTTGGTCACCCTCAGAGGGCCAGTTCTATCTGTAGCCCCCCACCATCAGAAGTCAAGAGTCCCCCACCCTCCTTTACATCCCAGTGCACCCTCTTACCATGTGCTGCTGCCAGGAAAAAGCTGAGGGCAGAGATGGGAAGTATAAAGTGCAGGAGGAGGACCAGAGGAGGGCTGGACTCAGCGTCCGGAGTCTGCAGAATACTGAGATTAGTGGAGGCAGAGACAAAGGGGTGCTGAGGCTGCACAGAGAGATGCAGGATCTGTAGGAGGAGTTCTGTCCTACTCTCTGCTGCGGACTGCTGACATGGGGGGGGGGGGTTAGAGACGAGCCTCTCTGCGGCAGCCCGGAGAAGCACAGGATCTGGCAGAGGAGTTCTGTCCTTCTCTCTGCTGCCATCTGCTAAGACAAGGTGGAGGCAGAGATGAGGGAGGTGCAGCAGCTGCAAGAGAGGTCCAAAGGCCACATGAATGGCCTGGAGGTCCGGATTTGGCCCACAGGCCTTGTGTTTGACATATGTGGTCTAAGGCATCTAAGCATTCAAAAAGGGTTAACATGCCATGTGATCCATCCTATAAAGTTGAACTCCGAAATTCCTTATATATCATAACAGGGGGATATAATCTATTAACCACTTGCTGAACGCCCCCAGCAGATATACTGCTGCAGGCTGGCTCAGTTGCGCAAATAGATATATAGGTACGCCGGTTCGTGGGAGCATTCCTGGGGAGGCGCACGTGTGCCCCCATTAGGCAGCGGGGGCAGTGCTGTTGTAATCACAGCAGACCGTTGTTCTCTCTGGAATGAACACAGAGTGTCTGTGATCCTCCTATTTAGGATCACAGGTCTCTGTGTTGATTCCACAAGTTCATCCCCCATACAGTTAGAAAACACCCCATAGGTTCACACTTAACCCCTTGATCGCCCCTGGGTTAACCCCTTCCCTGCCAGTGTCATTATTACAGTAACAGTGCATATTTATAGCACTGATTACTGTAGTAATGTCACTGGTCCCCCCAAAAGTGTCAAAAATGTCAGTTAGGGGTCCGATCTGTCCACCGCAATGTCGCAGTCCCGCTAAAAATTGCAGATCGCTGCCATTACTAGTTAAAAATAAATACATTTTAAAAAAGGCCATAAATCTTTCCCCTAGTTTGTAGACATGATAACTTTTGCGCAAACCAATCAAAATACGCTTATTGGGATTTTTTTTTAACCAAAAATATGTGGCAAAATACAAATTGGCCTAAAATTATGAAAAAATTTGATTTTTACATTTTTTTTTTTAATTGGGAATGTTATATAGTAGAATGTGCTCTATTTTTGTTTATAGCGCAAAAAATAAGAATCGCACAGGTGATCAAATATCACCAAAAGAAAGCTCTATTTGTGGGAAAAAAGGACATCAATTTTATTTGGGTACAGCATCGCACCACAGTGCAATTGTCCGTTAAATTAACGCAGTGCCGAATCGCAAAAAATGGTCTGGTCATTAAGGGGGTAAAAAACCTTCCGGTCCAGAAGTGGTTAATTGCAGATTAATGTGAAAAAATAAGGTGTAGAAGTGAAGCAAAGACTATTGTGATGGCAGAAAATAGGTGGACAATTTACCTGACAGGCTTACATAGAAGTAAATATACAATAGTGATCAAAATATCCCGCGCAAAAAAAAAATATATAAATATGTGTGTGCAAACACTGTGAAATGAATCAAGAGTAAAATGACCAGCAAAAGTAACTTCCACTGTGAAAAATCATTAAACCATAATAAACAAGTGAAAAATAGTCTCCACTGTGTGTCACTCCAATGGGTGAAATATTATATATAATATAAACAGTTCTCATCCATTAGTGTAGTGTTCACAGATCATTAAAGAATAATGATAATAGGATGACCAGATGAAATCCCATTGTGTGCTGATTAAAGAGACCCCACCTCCGGGCTGCACGCCCCTCAGCCCAGCAACTCACCCCAGCTATTTGCCTTCCATTCTCATGGAAAAGGCCATCTGCACATAGATATCCCACTGTGGCAATCAGGACAAGGTTAACACCGACACTCCTTTGATTACGCAAACCTCTCTTGCTCATATATAAAAGAGAACACAAAGGGCCCCACTAGTGTAATAACATTTATAGCCTTTATTAAAATCAATTACCTTCTAATATTTCACGTATAGTTAACATATCTTGTAAAGCCCATAGTAGCATATAGAAAGGGACTGGGGTGCTCACGTGGGCTCTGGTGTTGTCCGCGATGATATCCTGGACAGCCCAAGAGACACCGCTGTTCACCACTTTCCACTGATCAATCCACTGTTACGTGAGTACCACACATATGTAAGTAAGACTCACGTAAGTGTGTTTAATTTGCATTATCCATTTTAAATGCCACCTTAACCACTTTACCGCTGCTCACTAGAGCTCTACTGCGGCAAAGTGGCTCGATAACGTCTGGCGACGTAGACCTACGTCGCTAGACATTCCCCTCTCTCGGCGGCACGCGCGCGCCGCCGGAGGCTCGCTCCCGCTGTATCCAGTCACAGCGGGAGTCAGGCCAGGGGAGGAGCGGCGGTGATCACTGCCGCTCTTCCCCGATCGTCTGGGAATCGAGTGTGGAGATCCGCCGGCTTGTATAAACAAAGCGGGCGGATCTCCTAAATGACAGGCAGGGTCAGATTGCAGGGTTCAGCATAGCTGAACCTGCGATCTGTCCCTGTGTCACTCAGTCCCCTCCCCCCACACACGTTAGTAAGCACCAGGCATACATTAACCCCTTGATCACCAATAAAAATTAACCCCTTCCCTGCCACTGTCATTTTTACAGTAACAGTGCATATTTATAGCACTGATTACTGTAGAAATGTCACTGGTACCCCCAAAAGTGTCAAAAATGTCAGTTAAGGGTCCGATCTGTCCGCCGCAATGTCGCAGTCCCACATAAAAAATCGCAGATTGCCGCCATTGATTGAACACCAAAAACGACAGAAATCTTTCCCTTAGTTAGTAAACGCAATAACTTTTGCGCAAACCAATTGCTTTACCAAAAATATGTAGCAGAAAACAAATTGGCCTAAAATTATAAAAAATTTTGATTTTTACATTTTTTTTTGGGGGGGGGTTTCATATAAAAAAATGTGAAAAATATTGTTATTTTTTAAAAATTGTTGCTGTTTTTTTGTTTATAGCGCAAAAAGTGAAAATCGCACAGGTGATCAAATACCACCAAAAGAAAGCTCTGTTTGTGGGGGAAAAAGGACATAAATTTCGTTTGGGTACGGCATTGCATGACCGCGCAATCGTCAGTTAAAGTTGCACAGTGCCGAATCGCAAAAAGTGGCCCAGACGTAAGACAGCAAAATCCTCCGGTGGTAAAGTGGTTAACACACATTTCTAATGCAGCAAAATAGACTTGTGTTTAGTGCATTACATTGCACAGATAGGAACCAAACTGTTCATTGTGGTACTCTGGTATGTCTGTCTGGGAAGCATTGCAAAAATATGTGAATCTGACCACATTTTTTTCCTACGGCACAACTGGCAATAACGCAACCAGAATTTAGTCTACTAAAACAAGACCAGTAAAATGTTGGATCCAGTTGTCTGCTATGAACAGTATTTTGCTGTTAGAGCTTTGCCCATCCCATAGTATTATAAAACAAGCCTGAGTGCAAATAATTCTGTATTTCACTATCATAGAGTAGGTAAGGGTATAGTTTTACTTACTGTAGACAAGCATTTAATGGATGCAGAAACAATTTCTGTAGTCAGTAGCTGTGCACATATTCAAAATCAGTATTCCCTCTGCATAGGAACTATTTCATATGATTTTCAAATGCCTACAGCAGGAACATGCACAGTAAAAGCTCTGATATTCCAGAAACATGTAAATTACCTACAATCTGCGCCAGTAGAAACATTCATTCCCTGGTATGTAGTGACAGCATTTTTCAGAATCAGCAGGAAAAAAAAAAGTAAAGAATCTTTTATATGCAGATAGAAGTCTGTCTTGCTGAACTAGTCATACTGCATCCCTGGTGATAGCTAGTTCCTGAGATGTGAAAACGGAAAAAATTAAAAAAGAACAGGAAATATACCAAAAGTAGGTGAACAAAAATAAAGCAGCACATACTGTATATAACGTGTTTACTGATGACTAATAATGATAAGAATATTAACAATATTTCCAAGAACAGTTAATCATTGCTACCCATATTGCACTTACTGTAAAAAAAAGTGCATGAACAAAGGAATGAGCGGCGCCCCCTAAAGGGATATTAGGGCATAGGGCCAACCAGAGTCAGTAGACAAAGGAGTATAAAGAGTAATAAAAGTTAACAATTTTTTTTTGTAGAAAATATATATAAACATACATAAAATGGTGAATATATCCCCAACATGATATAAAAGACTACATAACTGGTGGATTGACAAAAAAATGGTGTGAGACAACTCGATAAGCAGAGATGCTCTGGCTTTGGAACCTGTGGTTGGTTTTCAACAGTGTAAAGGCCACCCTAGTTCTTGTAGAATACAGACATCCCAACATGTTTTCGAAATTCAAAGATTTCTTTTTCGGGGGAAAGGAAGAGGGAGCAGCCAGGACCTACTACAACAGAACTGGTGTCTAAAACAGGAGATTGGGATGTACATGATGGCTCTCTTGCCTTGGCGATCCTTGTGAGCAGCCTCCCTTGCTCGCCCTGCTCTCCTAGTTGATAGAGCATTGGCAACAGAACATATACTCATGTCCCATGGAACACACTGGATGGGACTAGGCAATATATTCTACAAGGTTTGGGCACTTTCTTTGGGGGTACATCTAGGAACTGCTAGCTACCACTTACAATTGCATACTGTGAGCACTGAATGTAATAAAAGAGATTATGCTCCTCTTCCTTTACCCTGAAGAAGAAATCTTTGAATTTCAAAACATGTTGGGATGTCTGTATTCTACATGAAGTAAGGTGGCCTTTACACTGTTGAAGACCAACCACAGGTTCCAGACCCAGATCATCTCTGTTTATTGAGTTGTCTCACACCATTTTTTTGTCAATCCACCAGTTATGTAGTCTTTTATATCATGTTGGTGATATACAGTATTCACCGTTTTATGTATGTTTATATATATATATTCTACAATAAAATGGATAACTTTTATTATACTCCTTTGTCTAGTGACTCTGGTTGGCCCTATGCCCAAAATATCCCTTTAAGGGGCGTCGTTCATTTCTTTGTACATGCACATTTTTTGGGATAAGGCACTGGTGCTCCAGCCTTTTCTCAACACCCGCCTAGTGGTATTCTCTTTTATATTAATGTTAAAAAAGGAAACATAAAAAGTGCTTTCATCCAATGTGGCAAGGGTATGTGAATCAAAAGATAGACTGAGTAGAATTACAATTTTGTTGACAGGTTACAGGTCACATATATGTATTGTGTATTTAGCATCTTTAATAGCATCCTATTTGCATAGTAAGATCTGCAAAATTATATAAAGGAAAACTTCTCCGTCCTGTAGCTCTTAATATTTCTATACATACTGTATATGCACTCAGGACAGTGGAATTGTAAATATCCTTATAGGGTGGATATTGATAAGCATATAGTAACTTTGTAAATGCTTACAGTGTATCAAACTTGTTTTCTTGGAGATCACACACTTAATCCCATAGCTTATTAAGTGCTGCCTCAACAAGGAAGTATATAATTTGCCTATTTGGTGTATTATTACATAGTTACATAGTTGGTAAGGTTAAATAAAGACACCAGTCAATCCAGTTCAACCACTGTGTGTGTGTGCATAAATCTTTACATGACTACCATTGCTCGTATCCCCCGTATATTGTGTTTGCTGAGATGCCCATCTACAAGTTATTTTTTTTACATTATTCACACTTCCTGCTGATACCGCCAACTGTGGAAGGGAGTTCCACATCCTTGCTAGTCTAACAGTAAAGAACCTCATATGCAGTTTAAGGTTAAACCGCTTCTCATTCAATTTCATTGAGTGATCTGAGACTGAATAATGTACTCCCAAAGCTAGAATCACAATTTAGATATTGTTTATTGTAATTATATCTCCCCTTAAAGGTCTGTTATACAGGGAGAATAAGTTTAATGTTTGCTGTTGTTTCTTATAACTCCAGCCCCCTTATTAACTTTTTTCTCTCTTTTCTAGACTCTTTCTAGCTCCAGCACATCCTTTCTGTGGACTGGTGACCAGAACTGGAAGGCACACTTAAGATGTGGCCAAATCAGAGCTTTGTAACATGGTAGAATTATAGTTTAATATCTCGAGTAAATACCCTTTTTAATGCATGGCGATAGTCTGTTGGCTTTGCTTGCTGCAGCTTGACATGGCATGCTATTGCTGAGCCTGTGATCTACTAGGACCCCCAGATCCTTTTCTATTCTCGATTCCCCTAAAGGTTATCCCCCAAATGAGTAACTTGTATGCATATGTTTAGTCCCCAGGTACCATATTTTACATTTATAAATATTAAACCTAATTTGCCATGTAGTTGCCAACCCCCCCTTTTTTTTTTTATCAATGTATGTAACGTTGCTATACCCTGTTGTGAAGTTATTACCCTGCTTAGCTTTGTATCATCAGCAAACACTGCAATTTAATTATTTATTTCAACCTCTATATCAGTTATGTACAAGTTGAATAGATATGGTCCCAGGACAGAACCTTGGAATACCTTGCTTACAATTGTATTCCATTCAGAAGATACGTTATTTAACCCCACCTTCTGGACATGCTCCTCCAACCAGTTTTCTATCCAGGTAGATATACTAGCGTCAATGCCATCTGATCTCAATTAAACGTATTGAACATTAATGAGGTACTTTATCAAATTCTTTGGCAAAACTCAGGCAAACTCCATCCACAAGCCTTCCTCTATCCAGATTACAGCTCACTTCCTCGTGTTAACAGGCTGGTCTGGCAAGGTTGATCTTTCATAAATCCATTCAGGTTACTTTTAATGATACTATTTTAATCAGCAAACTCATGGATATAGTCCCTTATCATCCCCTCCAATAGTCTACATACTATTGATGTTATCCTGACTGGTCTGTAGTTTCCAGGTATATATCTTGGCCATTTTTTAAATGTTGGTGCCAAGTGGGCTTTTTGCCAATCTGTTGGTACAATTCCAGTCAGGAAGCTATCATTAAAGTGATTGTAAAATCGAGTTTTCTTTTCTTAAAATACCAAACATGTTATATTTACCTGCTCTGTGCAGTTGGTTTTGCACAGGGCAGACTGAATCCTCCTTTTCTTGGGTCTCTCTTTGCTGCTCCCAGCCCCTCCTTCCTGTCGAGTGTCCCCACAGCAAGCAGTTTGCTATAGGGTCACCCAAGCCGAACTGAAGCTCTGTGTGTCTATTCAGACACAGAGTTGTCATTCGGCCCTGCCCCCTCTCTCTCCTGATTGGCTAACTGACTTTAATTGACAGACACAAAAAGCCAATGGCGCCACGGTTGTGTCTCAGCCAATCAGGAGAGAGAGTCCCGGACAGCTGAGAGACTCGTAGACATCGCTGGATAGAGAGGGGCTCAGGTAAGTATTAGGGGGTTCTGAGGGCGGGGCTGTTACACACAGAATGTTTTTTTATCCTAATGCTTAGGACTTTACAACTCCTTTAAGCTCCTCTAAGCTCTTTGTGTACTGTCAGGTGTAAGCCATCTGGGTCCAGTTTTTAAAGTATTTTTTTGAATACTAGCTTTTCTTATGCCACAAGGGTACATTCTGTGTCGTATAATTACTATCAAAACAGTCTTGTTTACTATACCTCTCCTTTTCCTTAATAAAAACAGAGGAGAAGAATGTACTGTATTTAACTCAGTTGCATTCTCCCTGTCACTTGTAACCATCTTCTCCTGACTATCCTTTATGGGGCCATTATGCTTTGAC
Source organism: Pelophylax lessonae (assembly GCF_965119305.1). Taxonomy (NCBI): domain Eukaryota; kingdom Metazoa; phylum Chordata; class Amphibia; order Anura; family Ranidae; genus Pelophylax; species Pelophylax lessonae. The sequence goes on from NC_138773.1 coordinate 198,635,829, forward strand.
CTCACCTTCTTTTATACTATTAATACATTTAAAAAATTTGGGTGGGATTTTTCTTTCTCTTCTCCACTATGTGTCTCTTGTGGTCTATTTATGCTGCCCTGATTGCACCCTTAGATTTCCTTTACATTCCTTGCAGTGTTGAACTGCCGATGGTAACTACTTGGTGTTTTTTTTTTTAAAGGACAGCTTTTTCTCTTTAATATATCTTTTACGCTAGAGTTTGGACACCCAGGTTTAACTTTATATTTGTTGCCTATTGAAATACACTGGCTAATACCATTAAACAAAAATTTCTTAAAATACCCAATTTTTCCTCAGTGTTCTCTGTTTCCAGAAAATCTTCCCATTTATTTTTGTAAGGAATGTGGTGCAGTTTAGGAAAGTTGGCTCTTTTGAACTTCAATGTTCCTATTCTACTCTTGTGTCTCCTTTTCCTATGATTTTAATTATTATAGCACAGAAGCCACAGGGAAATCCATGCCACAATCCCCTTGGTAGGCGATGCCAACCCGAAATGCCAAGTACCTCCTACAACAAACCCCACAAATAAATAAGGTTCTGTGGCTCAATGCTTCCTATAAATGAATGCACATGTGGACAGGTATGAGAATGAAGAGATTCACTTAGCAAAGCAAAATAGCAATCTGTAATGAAATCCTGCTACCTGCCCAATTTACTGAGAATCTGTAATCAGGCAAACCTATGTAATCAAAACATTACTATTTACCTATAATTTACCTTGACCATAGTACTCCCCTTTCAGTTTTGTCAGATCATAGTTCATTTTCTGTCAGTTTTGTCCCAAAAAAAATTTAATGATATTACTTCTGTTTTTAAGTTTCAGAATGAATGGCACCACATTACAACAATGTGCATAGTGTACACTAGTATGATTAGGCTCTTAATTGATCATTGAAACAACAGACCAATGGTTTTATCACATGGACAAAATACACAGGGCTATGCATCTACTGTAAATACCCAATACTGTCCTGTAACTTTAAATCATTATTTCACCTAGCTGTTAGAAATCCTAACTTGATATAAGCATAAATGGGATTGACTTAAAAAGCACTCAAATAGCCATTTGCCCAGTGAAAATACTGGAAAAAGTTTTTCGATGATTTAACATGGAAAATACTACATTTGGCCACTAGATGGCCCTAAGTATCATTGGAATTTTCTATCTGTGCAATCTAGTGGCCAAATGCGGTATTCACGCTGAATCAATTTTTTGGGGAATGTTTGTTGGGCACCTCTGCTTGAAAAACCAGTCCTCCAATTAAGTGTTGGTAGGGAAAGGAAAAAACAGAAAGGTGGATGGACTTCTGGTGGTGTGCAAGTGTACCACACTAATACTGAGGGCAGCTCTTGGGAGGCAGAAGCAATTCCAACTAGTAGACAAAGAAGAAGAAAGGTGCCTCTGGGTGTAGTAGATAACACTTTATTACAGGAATGATGAGTAGACTTACACTGAAGACGACATGTGTCCTCACGACTCGGGGTCTCTTCCTGGTCCCGTGGCTCGTCCCGTCTTCCGACTGTCTAGCAGCAGAGATGATGACAAATGGGGGAGCCCAATCAGGAGCAGTGAATCAATGCAAAGCTGCGGTGGAAAGCATGCCACGCTCGTGGACTGCACCGAGCATGATGACGTGGGGGGGGGGCGGTAACGCGTTTCGGAGCATGGGCAGATGGGACGAGCCACGGGACCAGGAAGAGACCCCGAGCCGTGAGGACACAGGTCATCTTCAGTGTAAGTCTACTCATCGTTTGTGTAATAAAGTGTTATCTCCTACACTCAGAGGCGCCTTTCTTCTACTGTCTCTTTCTTTACGCTGAATCAATGGTTTGCATTTGAACAGAACAGGTTATTGGCTATGTACATTCGTTATTTGCCCCATTCAAACCAGACAAATGTACATGCACTTTCACAGGGCAAATGGATATGCAAATCTTTTCCCAAAATAGCCCCCTGAAATATTTTACTTTATATGCTTGTGAGAACATCGAAAATGTCCAGGGATTGTATTCAAAATGGCTATATCTGCATATTAGGTAGAGAAGTTGTAATTTTTTCGACTTCAGTTTTATATTTTTTAGTACGTAACCATAAAACATTAGCCTGTGTAGTTTTTAAATTAAGGGTTGAGATCTACAGTATATACTGTACTTTAAAATTACATTGTTTCATCACTATCCTAAATCTTTTTTTTTAGACATAACTCCCTATTACCTTGAATAAAAATAGTAGTGCTCTGCAAACAGAAGGACTTTACAGAAAAAGATGGACAGTTGAAATTTCTGACAACTTTCTACGAGAATGCCCAAAGGGTGTGGTAGATAAGACACGATGTAGGCAATCAATGAATGGCAGTTTTTAGATGAAGATGGCAGGGAGGCAGTCAGTGTGACATCTGCCAACTCACCCTGGAATTAAAGAGGATAAAAAAGAATAATACTGTAAGGGGGAAATAGGCTTTTTCAATAGTCTTCAGTGCTGAGATGGCAGAAAAAGATTGGTATAGCACTGCAAGCAAAGTGCGCACACTTCTGAATGCACAAACCCACCGCAGTCAATGTAGCCACAATAAATGGATTTTCCAATCCATGTTCTAGCAATTTAAATACTTATTTTGACATGAAAGTCAGAAAGTAATAATTTACTCATGAATTGATTCTTATGGCAAGGTATAACTCAGTGGACACTTTCACCCCATATTCCATTAGAAAAACTGTATCTCGTGGACACATGTTGCCTGATTCCAACTGTGTTTACATTTATTCAAATGTTAGTAAGATCATATTCTAATTTATCCACAAAATGGGTTAACAGGCTTTTTTTTTTAGCAGAGACTCTAGGGCCGTGATGGGGAACCTTGGCACCCCAGATGTTTTGGATCTACATTTCCCTTTGATGCTCATGCACTCTGCAGTGTAGTTGAGCATCATGGGAAATGTAGTTCCCCAACATCTGGGGTGCCAAGGTTCCCCATCACTGCTCTAAGGAATAAAATGGCGATTGTTGCAATTTTTTATGTCACACAGTATTTGCGCACAGGTTTTGCAAATGCAATTTTTTGGGAAAAAATACAATTTAATGAATAAAAGAAAAAAAAACACAATGTGTAACCGATTTTTTTGTATAATGTGAAAGATGATGTTGCAAAAGTAAAAAGATACCTAATATGTCATGCTTTAAAATTGTGCACACTTGTGGAATAGCAACAAACTTCAGTACTTAAAAATCTCCATAGGTGACGCTTTAAACACATTTACAGGTTATCTGTTTAGAGTTACAGAGGAGTCTAGTGCTAGAATTATTGCTCTCACTTTAATGTTTGCAGCAATATCTAACATCTGTGTTGCAAATAAAGTTTACGTATGTTTTCACTTCGGCGCGCGAGCACAGAGAAATGGGGCGCTTTAATTTTTTTTTTCTTAAAAAAAAAAAAAAAAGAAAATTTAAAAAGAAAATGTTTACATTTTTTGGGTGAACTGGCAGAAACGATAAGGAATACCAGCGAGCGGCAGGAGGGGACATCCCTCCAGGTCGCTCACCAGTGTTTCTCTGGTTTACCGTTCCAGGTGCTCATGAGCTGCTCAGAACGGTTTCATGAGAAAGCTGGCCACTGGCTTAAAAAAGCAATACTGGGGTTATGGCTGATATCTTCAGCCATAAATCCATTAAACCACTTGCAAGTGGTTAAAGGACTAAGCTCAACTCCTCTCCTATCCTTACACAAACTTCAGAGCAGCAGATAACCCTGTCTAAATGCCACAACCTACACCAGGCAGGACTTCAATGTTCCAGTTAATCCACAGACCAGGAGGAGCAGAGCTCCAAAGAACACTCTATGGAAAGGAATCTATGAACTTGCAGTATTGCACGACCTGCTGAGGACTGAAGCACAACTCAATGTAGGAATGACAATAGGACTTGACCCTCAGCTGCTCTGCGAAGTGTGCAATCGGGAATTACGGTGGATGTGAAAGGCAAGTGGGCAATTGTGCTAAATTATTAGAAAAGTATTTTTTAACCATATCCTTGGGTTTCTTCCTGCACCCCATCCCCCACTTTTGCCTTCACCTACTTCTCTTCTAGCAGAAATTAACCATCTGGATTTCTATGTGCAGGGGCAGTCAAAATCTTAAAAGCACCCTTGATCAATTGCTTATATAGTACAGCATTGAGAGTAGGTACCTGCACTGTTTGGCAAAACAATGCCCAAGTGCATCATAAAACAAAAGTCACATCCAGTAGAGCAAAAAGTGAGCACTCATCAGGATATACAATTCACCAAGCGTTTATTTTAAGCCCACCATTTTCAAAGCAACTACACAAAAACTAAAAAAAGAAAATGTATGCATATAGCACCACATCCTCATCTACACCTTCCACCAGGGTGTTACAATGTAAAGCAGGCTTTCTCAACCAGGTTTCCGTGGAACCCTAGAGTTCCTCCTGAGGTTGCTAGGGGTTCCTTGAGCAATAGGCATTTTCTCAGATAAATTTCCAATGACACCATTGTTCCTTTTAGCTATCTGTAAGGGGGTAATTCTTCCCAATGATGACAAGAGTAAGGAGCATTCTTCCCATTGACTGTCACACTAATGTGTCATGAGTTGTAGATTTTTAATTTTTAGCAGGGGCTCTCTGAGACCAGAACTTTATTTCACGGGTTCCCCTGTGTTGAAAAGGTTGAGAAAGGTTGGTGTAGAGTGTGGGCATTGCAAGGGAGGATGTGGTGCTACAGCGGGTATAGAAAAGAATCACCCGCTTTAAAATAGTCACAGTTTGCTGCTTTACAACCTGAAATGAAGACAGACATAGTTTTTGTTTCGTCTAGCTGTGTTTATTCACTTCAACTTATAACATCCAAGTGAAAGATATAACACCAACATATCAGGAAAAAAAAAATCAAAAATAGAATCACTGAATTGGAAAAAGGATCGCCCCTCCAAAAAATGACTTGTAAACTCAATCAGGTGTAACTAGTCACCTTCTCAAAGCCATTTAACAAAATGTGATTATTTTAAATAGGGGGGGGGGATTCTTTTTTATACCCATTTGTATAGCTTCTCTTGGCTTTGTGTGGATGCTTTGAAAAAGGTGTGCTTGCTCCCCACCAAAAACATTGAGTTATACTGAATACTTTGCTTTGAAAAAGGTGGGCTTACCCTCACTAAAAACATTGAGTCATACTCAATTTATTGTAAATTCCCGCCTAGTGCTCACTTCTTGCTTTACTATACGTACAGTATTGGTATTTATTTTTGGTATTTACTGTATATACAATAGTGCAAACAATTTACACAGCACTTTACTACAAAGCTGCACAATTGCCACACATATTAGATTTCATGACAGAGACAAACTCTGGGTTACTATAGAGCATATGTGTCAAACACAAGGCCTGCGGGCCGAATCCGGCCCTACAGGCCATTTCATATGACCCTTGCACCCCCCTCATCTCTGTCCCCACCTTGTCTCAGCAGTCGGCAGCATAGAGGAGCACAGAACTCCTCCGCCTGATTCTGCACCTATCTGTGCAGCCAAAGCACTACCTTGTCTCCGCCTCCCTGGTCTCAACATTCAGCAGACTCTGGTAGCTGACTCCCGCCCCCCTCAGGTCCTCCTCCAGAGTTTGCACTTTCTGCTCCCAGCTCCACCCCAGCTTCTTCCCAGCAGCACAAGGTACAGGGGGGTGCACTGTGATGTAAGGAGGGTGGGGGACTCTTGACTTCTGATGGTGGCTCTGGACATCTAGTATTACAGATACAACCAGCCATTTCAGGGCAACCATAATGCTGATGTGGCCCACAATGAAATTAAGTATGAGACCCCTGCTATAGAGTCTGCTCTGACTCCTCTCCTGTTATTCTCTCTACCATGGATCGTCCAGAGAAATCATCCCCACCAACTACTCTTCCAATCTGTAAACATCCCCTCCTATGAGTGTGGACATGCCATTTAAAAGGTCTTTTAATGACCCAAATTTTAGGAAACCCAGCATTCCCCCAGGTCCTGATACAACCTCCTTCTTAAAATGGTCACAAGCAAATCCTTCCCCCATTTCTATGGCACTACTAGCTGGCCGTCTTGAATCTTGTGCCACTCTAGAAGTGGATCAACCACCTCTTAGGCAATTGGTTTCCATTAACTGGAACTGAAAGACTATGGGGGTGATTTACTAAAACTGGAGAATGCAAAACCTTGTACAGCTCTGCATAGAAATCAATCTTTCTCAAAGCATAATTGAACAAGGTGAAGTTAGAATTTGATTGGCTACCATGCACAGCTGCAACAGATTCTGAGTGCTCCAATTTTAGTAAATCTCCCCCTATGTCTTCCATCTAAGTAGAGTAGGAGCCACCATAGAAACCCTAAAACTTTCTAAACTCTCTGTCTGTGATTTCAGGCCCCCACCAACCTTATTTCCCAACTTTCTGCTATCCTCCTGATTCAGGACTATTACATTTGGGCATGGGAAAGGGGCCTAAATTGTTATTTCACTGACGAGGATCACCAATAAAAAGATATTACTCTGACACATAAATCTGGTTTTGGAACTGGAGTACAGGGAAAAAAAAAACAATACAATTCTTACACACTGGTATAAATGTCCCATCCTCCTATATAAAATATTCCCCTCTGTGTTGAATTGGTGTTGGCGCTGCATGACAGAGAGAGGCACTTTGCTACACATCTGGTGGTCTTGCCCTTCTGAATGTAGATATTCATGATAAATGAAGTGACAAGCCTTTCCATCTCTGGAACTCTAGAAATTGCCATCCTCTCTATATGCCTTGAATCAATATCACAGGGATAGAAAAGTCTTCTTTACTTTTTTCTTGTAGCTGGAATGATAATACCCAGATACTGAAGAACTAATAACCCTCCTACTGTTATTGAATGGGTTACCAAACTTACCCACCTGCATCACATGGAGGAGCTGACAGTCTGATTCCAATGTGACCATTCTGTATCCACCTGTCCTGGAGCATTTCACTACATGAGCACTGACTGCTCTAGAAGCCAATTGTGACACTATGGACCATTAACCCATGGAATAGGCACAAAAGTCGCTCCTCTCAATGACTTCCCAACACCCTCCCCTTTCTTCTCTTGTCCTACCCGTTTATGTTTCTCTCTATTACTCTTTCCTGGGTTTATTCTCCTAGGTCACAGAATATCTAAATACATACCACTACTTACTCACACCCAGGTCAACCATATACTTCAATAGAAATCAATGTACAGCATGGTCCTCTATCAAACCATATTCATCACACATGAACAAGGTTGTTGATCTCTCTTAGTGGTTGTGTATGTAACTGACTGCCTTATCTCTGAGACAAATGCTATTTTTCTGTACATTCCCAGTACTTCATTTTGTAATGAAATTGTTCAATAAACTTTTACTATTAAAAAATATACATTAAAATGTAACATTATAAACTTTTGGATTACTTAAACCTACATTTTACCTCCTACATGCCTTTTTGTCAATTAAACCACTGATATCAACAAATCCATCTCTATTCTCTGTAATAAATAATAATCATTACGTAAGTATTTTATATTTTATTGGTTTTTATGTCCTTTTCTGTATGATATTTTCAGTTTTTTTATCTTTTTAGTAAAATATATATATATATATATATATATATATATATATATATATATATATATTTCCTTGTTGTATATCTAAAATGTAATAAAAATGATTGAAGCCAAGAAACCTCCATGTGCATGCTTGTGCCCAGAGTATAACATTTTGAATATTCATAAGGGTTCTGTCTAACATACATTTTTAATGTTTTCAATGATAAGAAAAGTGAGAAAAAAGCATGTATTACATTATAAAAATATATTGTTCTTTAAATGAATAGGCATTTTAGGGGGCATTTTACTGCTACTAACTTTTACATATGTATGAAAAGAAATATACTATATTTAGTGTATTATAAAGTAAAAGAAGAGATATTGATACTAGTAAAAGTGTTGTGCTGCTAATAAATAATAAGTGAGGGAAAAAAAGGAACTGTAAAGAGAGCTAAACCATCATACTAAAAAATAAACATATTTGTATAAACATTAATAATCAGTGCTGATCCTCATGTTAAAAGATACATATAGCAATCACACTGCATTAATAAAGTGAAATAAAACAAAACATAAACAGTTCATAAATTCACTGCACAGACCTTCAAAATAATTCCTAAAAATTATAAACTTCATCTGGTGCTCCAATTTCCAGTAATAATATTATCCACGCTAGTGCGAAATTAACGTTACTATGAACATTGAACATTACTATTCATATTCATCACCATTCATATTTACCATGTGCTCCCTTCAGGCTCCCAAAACTCTCATCTCCAGCACAAAAAATTATAGCATGTATTTCTCAGACACTTCGATTTCCCAAGACCACTTTAGCCTCCTGTCCACTGGGGTCTCTCTTGATGCACTTCACACTGCTTCCTGAAATTAAAGGGGTGTGGCTCCTCTAAGATCACTTAAGTATTTATACGGCCATTCTGCATTGCTTTTTGTGAAAGAAGCATAAATAGAGGGCTCCCATAGTGCAGTAATTCTTAAAACCAGACAGTTAATTTAAATAAAATAAGCACGCACAATTAAAATATACACAATCAGCTTTGTAACCATGCAGAGAACCAAATACTGGACTTCCTATTGCGTCATTTCTGGTCTGCATCTACCTCTGCTCATGCCCTACACATTATGTCACAGTCACGTGACTTCATCAGGGGAAGAGCCAAATAGACACTGTGACCGCATAAAAAAATCAATCATCGGCACACTATTAGCTGAATGCGGAAGGCATGAGCAATCAATATAAAAGTTCAATGGTAAAACTGAGTCTCTGGGGTAAGCTGCTGGCTTTGGACGGCTGCAGGCTCAGGATACAGCTAGAAGAGACTCTACAGAAACAAAGCAAAAAGAAAGAGCAGCACCATCTAAGTGCAGCAATAGGGTATGTTTGTTCCAAACAGATGAATAAAACTCACAGGATAACAGAGATGTCAGCACATGTATCTGGATATAAAGTGTTCATTTGCTCTGGGGGAGGATGGGCTACGGTACAATGTGGAGTGCCTCTCGTCACAGTTATAATAAAATCAATGGAATTGGAACTTCATACAGGTGACACAACACTAACATACAGCTGAAACGAGCAAATCGCATTGTTTAAAAAATGACATTGTTTAAAATATAAAGAAAAATAAATAAATAAGCAGGGCCCTCTAGTTCCTCCTGTTTTGAATTGTATTGTAACTGTATTGTCTTCCCTCATATTGTAAAGCGCTGCTCAAACTGTTGGCGCTATATAAATCCTGTATAATAATAATAATAATAAAAATAATAAATAAAACGTATTAACATAATGTCAAATGGGGACAGAAAACGTGCGTCATGTATTTACTCATACCGGATATCAGGACTGAATGGGGACCATAAGGATCCGTAACCTAAAATAGTGAACGGGATGTGTTAGCCACTTGGTGATATTTTTAAAAATATTATAAGATGTTGGCAGAGGATTGATAGTTCGGTCCCATATATATTATTGTAAAAAAAAACTAAATACGGGATTCACGAAGACTCCGTACACCTATCAGGAAGACCGATTGTAGCTGCCATGGAGAGTATTACCAGCTATTTTTCCATATACATAGATTATTTTTTACAGCCACTTGCCCAAAACCTTCCATCTTACGTCAAGGACAGCATATACCTGTTACAGATGCTCAGGCATTATCCCTGGGAGTCATCGTACTTGTGACACGAGAGCGGGGGCGGGCTGAGTCCTGCTGTCTGTGTCAATGGACGCAGCAGCAGAACTCGGGAGCGCACCTGCACAGGAGGAGCCAGAAACTACGCCGGGCACCCCAGAAGAGAAGGATCGGGGCTGCTCTTTGCTCAAATCACTTTGAGTTCAAACTTTGCATTACTCCATAAGGAACCTAAGTGTTGAGGGTGAAAATCCATTTAGATTGTTGGCTAAGGGTTCTGATCTTATGACTTCCTCACCAACTTTTCCTGTAACACTCAATTCCCCAGAATTTTAGCTGGGTTTGATCCTGGTTGTGACATTTGGCAAAATGTTTAGATAAATTATGCTTACCATATCCTTTTTTAATTATCTGTATATGTTCTTTGATTCTAACTTTTAATTATCTTTTGGTTCTTCCAACATATTGAAAGCCACATGCACCTTCTAACACATACAGTGCATCCGGAAAGTATTCACAGCGTTTCACTTTTTCCACATTTTGTTATGTTACAGCCTTATTCCAAAATGGATAAAATTCATTATTTTCCTCAAAATTCTACAAACAATACCCCATAATCACAACATGAAAGGAGTTAGTTTGAAATTTTTGCAAATGTAATAAAAATAAAAAACAAAAAAATCACATGTACATAAGTATTCACAGCCTTTGCCATGACACTCGAAATTGAGCTCAGGTGCATCCTGTTTCCACTGAATGTCCTTGAGATGTTTTTACAACTTGATTAGAGTCCACCTGGGGTAAATTTAGTTGACTGGAAACAATTTTAAAAGGCACACTACTATCTATATAAGGTCCCCAGCAGTGCATGTCAGAGCAAAAACCAAGCCATGAAGTCTAAGGAATTGTCTGCAGACCTCTGAGACAGGATTGTGTCGAGGAACAGATCGGGGAAAGGGTACAGGAAAATTTCTGCAGCATTGAAGGTACCAATGAGCACAGTAGCCTCCATCATCTGTAAATGGAAGAAGTTTGGAACCACCAGGACTCTTCCTAGAGTGTGCCACCGTACCAAACTGAGCGATCGGGGGGAGAAGGGCCTTAGTCAGGGAGGTGACCAAGAATCTGATGATCACACTGACAGAGCTCCAGCGTTTCTCTGTGGAGAGAGGAGAACCTTCCAGAAGAACAACGATCTCTGCAGCACTCCACCAATCAGGCCTGTATGGTAGAGTGGCCAGACGGAAGCCACTCCTCAGTAAAAGGCACATGACAGCTCACCTGGAGTCTGCCAAAAGGCCTCTTAAGGACTCTCAGAAACAACATTTTCTGGCCTGATGAAACAAAGATTAAACTCTTTGGCCTGAATGACAAGTGTCATATCTGGAGGAAACCAGGCACCACTCATCAACTGGCCAATATCATCCATACAGTGAAGCATGGTGGTGGCAGCATGATGCTGTGGGGATGTATTTTAGTGGCAGGAACTGGGAGACTAGTCAGGATGGAGGGAAAGATGAATGCAGCAATGTACAGAGACATCCTTGATAAAAACCTGCTCCAGAGCGCTCTGGACCTCAGACTGGGGCGAAGGTTTATCTTCCAACAGGACAATGACCTTAAACACACAGCCAAGATAACAAATGAGTGGCTATGGGACAACCCTGTTAATGTCCTTGAGTGGCCCAGCCAGAGTCCAGAATTGAACCTGATTGAACATCTCTGGAGAGATCTGAAAATGGATGTGCACTGACGCTCCCCATCCAACCTGATGGAACTTGAGAGGTCCTGGAAAAGAAGAATTTGAGAAACTGCCCAAAAATAGGTGTGCTAAGCTGGTAGCATCATACTCAAGAAGATTTGAGGCTGTAATTGGTTGCAAAGGTGCTTCAACAAAGTATTGAGCAAAGGGATTTTTTTTTATTTTTTAATAAATTTGCAAAGATTTCAAACAAACTTCTTTCACATTGTTATCATGGAGTATAGTTTGTAGAATGTTGAGGACAATAATGAATTTAATCAATTTAAGAATAAGGCTGTAACATAACAAAATGTGGAAAAAGTGAAGCGCTGTGAATACTTTCCGGATGCACAGTATATCACATCTCCAGTGTTGCAGGTTAATAAATCTTTAACCACTTGACCGCCGGAAGATTTACCCTCCTTCATAACCAGATCATGTTTTGCGATACGGCACTGCATTACTTTAACTGACAATAGCATGCTTGTGCAACACTGTACCCAAATAAAATGTCTGACCTTTTTTTCCTACAAATAGAGTTTTCTTTTGGTGGTATTCGATCACCTCTGCATTTTTTATTTTTTACACTATAAACAAATTTTATAAATTTTATATAAACTATTTACAAAATTACAAAAAAAAAACTTTTTGAATGCAAGAATATTACAGTATAATTGTGTGTACAGTACTTCACATAAGCATAAGCATTAAACATTCAATTATTACTGTCAGGTTTTCAGTCTTCAGTGACCTTCATTGATTTCAGTAATGGAGGTGTAGCTACATTTGTGATTGAGATGCCTACTTGTTTTTTCACAACTGTTCCCCATGTTATTGATTGTGACCACAAACTTCTACCCTTTGCATGGGATAGCATTTTTGTGCACAGATTGACAAGCTTATTGAACGCATCAACAAAATAGACACATAAACAAATGTCTGTTTGTACCATGGCTCAATAAACTCTGAAATGTGAAAAGGGGAAATGCTGTTACTCTTTTGACAGTGATTTTAATTTCTGCATTTGCAAGACAGTGCAAAGATTCACTATGTTTAGGTCTTACAGGAAAGTGTCTGTTAAGACTGTTAAACATCTAGAGCTTTTGTTTTGACAGACAAATTCCAGCATTGCATTGAAGTCCTCCCAGGCATTGGATGTAGTGAATGGAGGGTGTGGTATAAATAGGCTACATTTAAAGTGTATGTTACTGACCACACAAAGCACAGAAGCTGCACTGTGTTAGCATGGTCAGTTTACATCCTTTGGCTGGCCATTCAGAGGTACAGGACTCTGTGCAGACACACAGCATGCCTCTGGTAGTTGGTTCCGCCACCGTGCCCCTCAATCAACCGGCAAACATCCCTCCCAATCACAGCCTGCCTCTGGCACACACCCCTCCCAATCACAGCCTGCCTTTGGTACACACACCCCTCCAAACCACAGCCTGCCTCTGGCACACACCCCTCCCAATCACAGCCTGCCTCTGGCACACACCTCTCCCAACCACAGCCTGCCTCTGGCACGCACCTCTCCCAACCACAGCCTGCCTCTGGCACACACCTCTCCCAACCACAGCCTGCCTCTAGTACACACCCCTCTCAATTACAGCCTGCCTCTGGCACATACCTCTCCCTACCACAGCCTGCCTCTGGCACACACCTCTTCCAACCACAGCCTGCCTCTGGCACACACCTCTCCCAATCACAGCCTGCCTCTGGCACACACCATCCCAATCACAGCCTGCCTCTGGCACACACCCCTCCCAATCACAGCCTGCCTTTGGCATACACCCCTCCCAAACACAGCCTGCCTTTGGCCCACACCCCTCCCAACCACAGCCTGCCTCTGGCACACACCCCTCACAACCACAGCCTGCCTCTGGCACACACCTCTCCCAACCACAGCCTGCCTCTGGAACACACCCCTCCCAATCACAGCCTGCCTTTGGCACACACCTCTCCCAACCACAGCCTGCCTCTGATACTCACCTCTCCCAACCATAGCCTGCCTCTAGAACACACCCCTCTCAATTACAGCCTGCCTCTGGCACACACCTCTCCCAACCACAGCCTGCCTCTGGCACACACCTCTCCCAACCACAGCCTGCCTCTAGAACACTCCCCTCTCAATTACAGCCTGCCTCTGGCACATACCTCTCCCAACCACAGCCTGTGTCTGGCACACACCTCTCCCAACCACAGCCTGCCTCTGGCACACACCATCCCAATCACAGCCTGCCTCTGGCACACACCTTTCCCAACCACAGCCTGCCTCTGGAACACACCCCTCCCAATCACAGCCTGCCTCTGGCACACATCCCTCCCAATCACAGCCTGCATTTGGCATACACCCCTCCCAATCACATCCTGCCTTTGGCCCACACCCCTCCCAACCACAGCCTGCCTCTGGCACACACCCCTCACAACCACAGCCTGCCTCTGGCACACACCTCTCCCAACCACAGTCTGCCTCTGAAACACACCCCTCCCAATCACAGCCTGCCTCTGGAACACACCCCTCCCAATCACAGCCAGCCTCTGGCACACACACCTCCCCATCACAGCCTGCCTCTTGCACACACCCTTCCCAATTACAGCCTGCCTCTTGAACACACCCCTCCCAATCACAGCCTGCCTCTTGCACACCCCCTTCCCAATTACAGCCTGCCTCTTGCACACCCCCTCCCAATTACAGCCTGCCTCTTGAACATGCCCCCTGCTCAAGCACAGTCTGCATCTAGCCTCAGGCTGAACAGACTGTAGAATACAAGCACATTGTGTGTCTGTACAGCATCCTGTAGTCCTGCCCCCACTATCAGGAAGAAGAGAGGCATAGTCATATGACAGAATTTTTTAACCTTGTAAAAAAAGGTATAAAAAAGATCATTTCTGAAATTAAGCAAAAGCAGTTATGGTACCTGCATAGTTAAAACTGTATTAGAAAGCATCTATATGTTCACAGCTACTTTAAACCACGGCTATGAGAGGCTGTTGGAGACCATGCCCCTACATTAAAGATTAATATGAATGTTGAATGCGCACTGCTCCTGGAACACCTTTTTACATTTTTCATGGCAGTCTCATTGATACAGCTCTTCTTTATAATGGAAGGACAAGGCTTAGTAGACACAGACAACATTACAAAGTCGCAGAATCAAACTGACCAGAAGAAGCAGTGCAAAATTTGAAACACTAGGAATCCCACTGTGCCTAGATCAACTGTTCATTCAACTGGACCATTTACTTTTTTACAGCAAAATATAATCAATATCTGAAAGGTTGTAGGAGCTTACACTGGATGTGTGAACTAAATATCCCTATTTTTTATTGCAAAGTTTGCTAGAAAGGGCATAGCAATGTGCAGAGGGTTCATCCAGTTTTTTTAGTGTTAACATGTGGTCACACCACTTTAGCACCTGGTATATATACATGCATATACATACATTATATACATTTACAAACTATTGGGATCTGAGCACAGGTATACCTTGTTTTTTATCCTATTTCTAAACAGTAAAACTGGTGCACCAACAGAGCTAAAGAGTAAATGCTATAGAAGCCAGTGTGCACAACCCAAAAAATAAAGTATATCATTTTGTCATGTTTCAAAATTGAAACTGATTAACCACTTAAGGACCAGAAGGTTTTACCCCCCTTAATCACCAGGCCATTTTTTTATACGATAAGGCACTGCATTACTTTAACTGACAATTGCTCGGTCGTGCGGCGCTGTACCCAAATAAAATCAATGTCCTTTTTTCCCACAAATAGAGCTTTCTTTTGGTGGTATTTGATCACCTGTGTGATTTTATTTTATGCGCTATAAACAAAAAAAGAACGACAATTCTGGGGAAAAAAAAATATATATATATACATATTTATTACTTTCTGCTATATAATATTCCGAATAAAAAATTAAAAAAATCAAATTTTTTCATCAATTTAGGCCAATATGTATTCTGCTACATATTTTTGGTAAAAAAAAAAATCCCAATAAGTGTATCTTGATTGGTTTGCGCAAAAGTTATCGCGTCTACAAACTAGAGGAAAGATTTATGTAATTTTTATTTGTTTTATTTTTTTACTAGTAATGGTGGTGATCAGTGATCTTTAGCGGGACTGCGACATTGCAGCGAACAGAACGGACACCTAACCGACATTTTTGACACTTTTGGGGGACCAGTGACATTACTACAGTAATCAGTGCTAAAAATATGCACTGTTACCGTACCAATGACACTAGCAGGGAAGGGGTTAACACCAGGGGCGATCAAAGGGTTAAATGTATCCCTAGGAGGTGTTTTCTAACTGTGTGGGGGGTGGGCTCACTGGATAAACAGAGAGACCTGTGTTCATCACTGACAGAACAGCAGTCTTCTGTGTTTACATTGGCAGACTGCCGTTCTGTCTCCATGTGGAGCAATCGTGGGTGCCCGGTGAACATCGCGGTCGCCGGACCCACTGATTGGCCCCCTCTATAGCCAATCAGCGCGTGCACGCACCTTCGGTGGTGCACGCATGCCCACACTAATTGCTACACGAAGCGGCGTACATGTACGTCATTTCACGTAACAGAGCTGAGCTGCTGCCGTATAACTACGGCGGCTGCTCGGCAAGTGGTTAAGAGGAGGCAGACACAGTTTAACACATGAAGCACTTTCCTTATTTTACTGTTAGTTGTTCATATATTGAAAGACACTTGAACGGAGTGTTTTGAGTTATAGTGGATTCTTCACAACATTATATACACTCAATGTAAGAGCATTCAAATACCAGGCTGCAATATGCTGTAACCAAATGATGTATATCTCTTTTCTGTGAACGCTTATTGGAATTTGGAACACTAAATGCTCTGAACGTTTTGTTGCTCGCTAATGTTTGTTGCTTTTTGCAAGCCTTGTGCATACTAAAAAAAAAAAAAAAACTAATAAAAATATTATTTAAAAAGTTTACATAGTTACATAGTAGGTGAGGTTGAATAAAGACAATAGTCCATCCAGTACAACCTGTGTAGGTGTGTGTGGCTGTAATCATCTCACATATCCCTTAATGTCCTGATCCTTGAGATGTAAGTCTAAGAGTCTTTTGAAAGCCACCATACTTCCGGCAGAAACCACCTCTTGTGGTAGAGAATTCCACAATCTTGTAGCCCTAACAGTAAAGAACCCCCCACGTTGCCTGAGGTTAAAACGCTTCTCCTCTAATCGCATTGTATGCCCTCTTGTCCTCATGCAATCCCTTCGAATGAACAGCTTTTTTTCTAAGCTGAGATCCCCATTGAGATATTTATAAATTTCTATCATGTCCCCCCTCAGGTGTCTCCTCTCCAGGGAGAATAAATCGAGCGATTGCAGCCGCTCCTCATAGTTAAGATCCTCCAATCCCCTAAAAAGTTTAGTTGCCCTTCTCTGGACTCTCTCCAGCTCCAACACATCCCTCCTGAGGACTGGCGACCAGTACTGGACAGAACGCTCCAGATGCGGTCGGACCAGAGTTTTATAAAGTGGAAGGATTATAGTCTTATCTCTGGAATACATCCCTTTCTTTATGCATGCTAATATTCTGCTGGCTTTGGCAGCTGCCGCTTGACATTGCATGCTGTTGCCTAGTCTATCATCAACCAAGACTCCCAGATCCTTCTCCATTTTTGATTCCCCCAAGGGAATCCTAACGTGTATTGTGTTTTTATGTTTTTAGTCCGCAAGTGCAAAACCTTATACTTCTCCACATTAAACCTCATTTGCCATGTCGTTGCCCACTCCGTTATTTTGTCCAGGTCATTCTGTAGGATATCTGCTTCTTGCTGTGCAGTTATTGCCCTGGCCAATTTTGTGTCATCTGCAAAAACTGATAACGAACTACTGATCCCGTCCTCAATGCTGTTTATGAATAAATTGAACAAGGTTGGTCCCAGGACTGAGCCCTGGGGGACCCCGCTTACTACCTCAGACCAGTCTGAGTATGCGCTGTTTATTACAACCCTTTGGACACGCCCATTTAGCCAGTTCCGTATCCAAGAGCAAACCCTGCTGTCGATACCTGCAGACCTTATTTTATAAATTAAGCGCTTGTGGGGAACTGTATCAAACGCCTTAGCGAAATCCAAGTACACCACATCCACTGGTCTGCCCCTATCTAGCTCACAGCTCACCTCCTCGTAGAATGTTAAGAGATTGGTTTGACAAGAATGCCCATTTGTAAACCCATGCTGATTACTGCTGATGATGTTGTTGTCTTTAGCACACTCTACGATATAGTCCCTTATCATCCCCTCCAGAAGTTTACATACTATTGATGTCAAACTGACAGGCCTATAATTTCCCGGGATATGCCTCTGGCCCTTTTTGAATATCGGAATCACGTTAGCCTTCCTCCAATCCCCTGGTACATCTCCTGTCCTAATACTGTCAGCAAAGATCAGAAACAGTGGTCTAGATATAACCTTACTAAGTTCCTTGAGTACTCTCGGATGTACGCCATCGGGGCCTGGTGATTTGTTTGTGTTAAGTTTATCCAGCCTTTCCCTGATTTCACCCTCTGTTAGCCATAGTGGCAAGTCCTGTGTATTACTACTAACCATACAGTCATGGTCAGTGTACCCCTCCTTTTCCTGTGTAAAGACTGACGAGAAAAAGGCGTTCAGCACGGTTGCTTTTTCAGTGTCCTCTGTAACCATCCTCCCATCATCGTTAATTATGTGTGCAATATGCTCTGCCCTAGTTTTTTTGCTGTTGATATATTTAAAGGTTTTTTTTTTTACTATCCTCCGCTATTTGTCTCTCAAAGTTGATTTTAGCCATCTTGATTTCTTGTTTACTTTTCTTATTAGCCTCCTTGTATTGCTCGAAAGCCGATACTGTGCCCTCTGATTTATATTTCTTGAAGGCCAAATTTTTTCCCCTAATAAGTTTTTTAACGCTACGGTTTAGCCAGCCAGGTTTGGCTTTGTCTCTTCTAAATTTATTTGCCATAGGAATGCACTGCAAGATGCATTTGCTTAATATGTTCCTAAAGCATTCCCATTTTTCCTCTGTGGTCAGTGCTCCCTGGGTTTGGTTCCAGTTTACCCTTTCCATCAATGAGTACAATTTTGGAAAGCTTGCCCTTCTGAAGTATAGGGTTCTTATGTTCCCCACGTGCCTTGTTATATTGTTATTTACACTAAATGTGATCATCCTTTGATCGCTAGAGCCCAGGTAGTCCTGGACTCCTACCTCCGAGATTATGTCTGGGTCATTAGTGATCAATAGATCCAGCACTGCATTTTCTCTAGTCGGAGAATCCACCAACTGTGACATGTAATTATCCTGTAAGGTTTCCGTGAATAGACGGGCCTTATGTGAGTGTGTAGTCCCCTCTTCCCAGTCAATGTCGGGATAATTGAAGTCCCCCAATATGATGACTGATCCCAATTTTGCCACTTTACCCATTAGTGCTAAAAATTCCAGCTCTACCTCCTCCTCTTGGTTAGGTGGCCTATAGCAAACCCCCACAATTACTTTTCCCTTTTCTCCTTCCCTATGGAGTTCTACTCACACAGATTCTAAATCCATACTCATCCCATCCATAATGTCACTCCTCTCTATCACCTTTACATTGTTCTTGACATAGAGACATACCCATCCCCCTCTTTTTCCTACCCTGTCCTTCCGGTACACCGAATACCCTTTGATATTGGCCAGCCAGTTATGTGAGGGGTCGAACCAAATCTCTGTTATTCCCACAATCTCTATGTCATCCTCATGTACTAACATTTTCAACTCATCCATTTTATTAGCTAGGCTCCTGGCATTAGCATATACCCCTTTTAGTTTAACGGAAGTTTAGGTGGGTGAACAGCACCAATGGGTAAAATAGTTATTTATGCACATAACCAGCTGTGTCCCTCAAAAAAAAAAATTGAAGCAAATTTATAGGTAAGGCAAGGGGGTTACAGCGCAGGGAGTATAAACTTTTTTGATAGCTTCATCAAAAATAACTTCAGGCACTCCCTGCCCTTTTTTATTTACTAACTTGTACCATGCAGTAGAAATTAAGATATGAATGTTCAGGTCCAATAGCATTCATATATAAAACACATGAAACACTAAAGAGGTGTAACCACTTATTACTATTATTATTGCTTACAAAATAGGTATTTTATAGTTCACATATGTTACAATATACAGATTTTGTGGGGATAACAGAGACTTGGTTCGACAGCTCTCATGATTGGATGGCGACCATTCAGGGGTATGTCTGTATATTAAGAACAGTGTACAGGTAAATATGAGGGATGATATTAATAATGGAGCTATGGACAAGGCAGAATCCCTATGGGTAGAACTTAAAATGGAAGGCACTATAGGGAAGGTAATATTGGGCGTATGCTATAGGCCCCCCAACCAGAGGGAGGAGGGGGAAGCGGACCTCCTTTTAAAGATAGGATTGGCAGCAAGGATGGGAAATGTCATTATAATGGGGGACTTTAATTATCCAGTTATAGACTGGGCAGAAGGAACCGCGCATTCAGCCAAGGCTCGGCAGTTCCTAAATGTTTTGCAGGACAATTTTATGGGTCAGATGGTGAACGCACCGACAAGAAACAATGCGGTACTTGACCTACTGATTACCAACAATACAGACCTGCTCACGGATATAGAAATACGGGGCAACTTAGGAAACAGTGACCATAGGTCAATTAGTTTTAGTATTAATCATAGAAATAGGAAACACAAGGATAATATAAGGACACTGAATTTCAAAAGAGCCAATTTCCCAAAACTGCTCTCTCTGCTATATATATAAATATATGTATAAATATATAATAATAATAATAATAATAATAATAATAACATGTTGTTGCTGAAATGAAGACAGACAAAGTTTTTGTTTTGTTTTTATCTAGCTGTATTGTATGTGCAATTTATAACATCCAAGTGACAGATATAACACCAACATGTCAGAAAAATAAATAAATTCAAAAACAGAAGTGGGAAAACTAATCACCCCCCTCCTAAAATGACTTGTAAACTCAATCAGGTGTAGCTAATCACCTTCTCAATAGCACACAAACCATTTAAATTTCAACTGCGATCAGCTGTGGTCATTTTGCTTAGCTCAGCATGAAAAGAGCTTTCCTGGAGCATTTCAGTCCCTGTTAGTGAAACTGAAGCAAACAATCAACTATGGGTGGCAAGACACTGACAAAAGATCTCTGGGATAAAGCTGTGGACAGGCACAAGTCAAGAGATTGATATAAAAAATGCAAAGGCTTGAAGCACAGAGAAATCTATTGTTAAGAAATGGAAGGTGTTTGGTCCAACACAGAACCTCCCTGGATCAGGATGTCCCTCTAACCTGGATAAAAGAGCCAGGAAGACACTGGTCAGAGAGGCTACCAAGAGGCTTACATCAACTCTGAAGTAGTTGCAGGAACTTATGACAAAGAGTGGTCATTGAGTGCATGTGACAACAATATCACAGATTCTCCATAAATGTGGCTTTTATGGGAGGGTTGCAAGAAAAAAGCCACTCCTCAAGGAAGGCCACATGCAGTCAGGACTGAGCTATGCCAAAATGCACCTTGAAGATTCTGAGGTCACATGGTAAAGGTGTCATGGTCAGATTAGACTAAAAATGAATTATTTGGCCTCAACACCAAACGGTATGTCTGGCAGAACTCCAATACAGCTCACTATCCAAATAACACCATTCCTACAGTAAAGCATGGAGGTGGTAATATCCTTTTATGGGGTTGTTTCTCTTCAGCAGGGACTCTGAAGACAGGATAGCAGGAACAAAGTGATGGGGCAAAATACCATCAAATTCTTGAGGAAAATCTGCTGCCCTCTGCCAAAAAGTTGTCAGTTTGAAGAAGTTTTACCTTCCAAAATGACAATGACCCAAAGCGCATGGCAAAAATAACCACACGTTGGTTGAAGAAGAAAGGGTAAATGTCCTTGCACGGCCTAGTTAGAGTGCAGATTTAAACCCCATTGAAAAATATGTGGAATGACTTGAAGACTGCAGTCCTTAAACTGTCACCATCAAATGTAACTGACCTTGAGAAGTTCTGCAAAGGTAGAGTGGACAAATGTTGCAAAGTCTAGATGTGCAAAGTTAGTAGAGACTAGTGATGGAACAAACAACCCCCAATTTTGTTCGCTCCAGAACTCCCAAACAGGGACAAAGTTTGGACCAGAGCCACAAACTCTATTAAAGTCTATGGGACACAAACATGATAAATCAAAAGTCCCCATTTTTAAGACTTATATGCATGTTATGTAAGAAATATACTGGTGTATATACCCCACGCCTCGTATTTATAAATATGTGAATTAAATAATATATATATGTGATTAAACTTTAGTGAATAAATATGTTAAATTATCGTGTAGCAGCTGCTATAGTAAAAAATTGTGTATGTAGGTAAGTAGTCTAAAAGGCTACCTATAGCGCTTGCTTTAAAAGTTATAGCAAACTTCATAAATTAATAAATATATAAAGTTAATAAATCATAATTCATAAAACATTTTTACATAAAAAGTCAAAAATTTTAAAAGTGTCCAATATAAATATAAAGTGAATCCTTAGTGCAAAATTTCCAAATAAAAGATTCCAATAAATGTGCAATATAGTGAGTCCTTTGTGCAAAACTACTCAAGAAAAGTGCAAAGTGCTCAGCGCGATGGTTAATCCATCCACTCACTGATGATACTGTGACAAAGGTAAGATTCAATCACTTACCAAACGTTGTGGGTCATGTGTACCTTATAGCACCATGACCTATCAAGCTTGTATAGCCTTCCAGGCTAAGGGATCTTTTGGGCTTGCTTCAAATGGATAAGGTGATAGAGCTCCCCTCTGTCTCCTCTCCCCTCTCGCCAGAAAAAGATATGCAAAAAAACGGAGCTCCAAATAGTGTGATATCCTTTTAAGACTTTTATTCCCAATTGGGCAAAAAGATTTTACATGCAGATAAAGTCAAACACAAAATAGTAAAAATAAAAAGCAGAGAGAGAGCAGCCTTGGTGTGGCCGCTTGTGATCGTATGTGACTGCGCAAGCCGATCAGCGTGGAAGCTAGCGGGAGATCTTCCGGCTTGCGTTCCACCTTTAGCATACATCACCACACTGTGCGTTCCATCTGACGCGTTTCGTCACTTCCGGTGACGTCTCTGAAGACAACAGTCAACGTTTGGTAAGTGATTGAATCTTACCTTTGTCACAGGATCATCGTTGATTGGATGGATTAACCATCGCGCTGAGCACTTTGCACTTTTCTTGAGAAGTTTTGCACAAAGGACTCACTATATTGCACATTTATTGGAATGTTTATTTTGGAAATTTTGCACTAAGGATTCACTTTATATTTATATTGGACACTTTTAAAATTTTTGATTTTTTTATGTAAAAATGTTTTATGAATTATGATTTATTAACTTTATATATTTATTAATTTATGAAGTTTGCTATAACTTTTAAAGCAAGCGCTATAGGTAGCCTTTTAGACTACTTACCTACTTATATGCATGTTATTGGCCATAAAAAGGGTATGGGAGCCCAGGTACTGCCCTGGGGGACACGTATCAATGCATAAAAAAAAGCTTTTTAAAAAAATATAGTTTTTACAGGAGCAGTGATTTTAATGATGCTTAAAGTAAAACAATAAAAATTAAAAATTCCTTTAAATATAGTGCCTTGGGGTCCCCTTAGTTTGCCTGTAAAGTGGCGCATATGTACCATGTATAGACCCTTCCACAGCAAAAATGATATATGTAAAGAAAAAAAAAGACATTTAAATTGATTATCGCAGCTGCAAGTCATTGTTGGCAATAGAAAAAAAATGAAAAAACCAACGTGGGGTCCCCTCCAAAAATCCAAAGCAGTATAAATAAAGACAGGAGCCAGTTTTTGACAATTCCTTTTTTAAAAAAAATGTTAAAATAATTTTTCCCCGATGTAGATCCATCGTCAATGACGGCAAAAAAAAATGACAGAAGGGTCTACTATGGATTTTGGTGGGGACCCCATGTAGTGTTTTTTTAATTTTTTTTCATGGGGTTCCCCTTAAAATCCATACCAGATATGGATTGGGGGGAACCCCCACAGGTTTTTTTATTTTTATTTTCTATTGCCGGCAAATTTCGCAATGTTTTTCCTTTCATTCAGCTGTCAGCGTGAAGCCTGATGCCGGCTGAAGACTCATCCGTTGTGAAGGACGTGGTGGCCAGCTTTCCGGCCTGCTTCTTAACAACTTGTTAACTGTGCGCTCTGCAAGTGAACATCTAGCCATGCGTCCTGAAAATTTGGGTGTTCGGCGAACACCCAAACAAGCGACGTTCAGTTCGAACGGCTCGGCTCCAACCATTTGCCCATCCCTAGTAGAGACATATCCCAACAGACTAAAGGTTGTAATTAAAGTAAAAGGTGGTTCAACAAAATACTAAGACAAGGGGGTGATCTTTTTTACAACTCAGTGATTCTGTTTTTCATTATTGTTTATTAATGTTTTTAAATTTTTTTCTGATATGATGGTGTTATATCTTTCGCTTGGGTGCTATAAGTCCATGAAGACATGGAGGAGCGAGTTTAGAGTGGAAGAAATAGACTGGCCTGTACAGAGTCCTGACCTCAACCCGACATAACACCTTTGGGATAAATTCGAGCGGAGACTAGGAGCCAGGCCTTCTTGTCCAACATCAGTGCCTGACCTCACAAATGTGTTTCTGAAAGAATGGTCAAACATTCCCATAGACACACTCCTAAACCTTGTGGACAGCCTTCCCAGAAGATTTGAAGCTGTTATAGCTGCAAAGGATGGACCAACCTAATATTGAACTGGGATGCAATAAAAGTTCATATGCGGTGTAAAGGCAGGCGTCCCAGTACTATTGGTAATATAGTATATATATATATATATATATATATATATATATATATATATATATATATATATATTACAATATATTTGTGGATAAACCTGGGGATCTATTACAATTTTTTTTAACCTTTTATACTTGGGTCTGTCTTGTTTGGGACACCTTTGTGATAATATATTGAGGGACAGCTAGCAAAAGACCCCCCTCCCCATATTGGCTATATGGCATGTATGAGGTCTCAGGAATAGAATCCCTGAGAAATATAAGAAAGTATCAGGTAGTTTAATTCTCCAGCACCTACATAAATTAAATAAAACTAAAATATACCGATTGTGGTTTACAAGTTAAAATCAGTATTTTTTGCTAGAAAATTACTTAGAGCCCCCAAACATTATATATTTTTTTTTTAGCAGAGATCCTAGAGAATAAAATGGAGATTGTTGCAATACTTCGTGTCACACCGTATTTACTTTGTGTCACACCGTAGATTGCGGTCTTACAAATGCATTTTCTTGAATTAAAAAATAAGAAAACCGTAACGTTAGCCCAATTTTTTTTGTATGTAGAATATGAAAGTTGATGTTACGCCGAGTAAATTGATACCTAACATGTCTTGCATTAAAATTGCGCACGCTCGTGGAATGGCGACTACAGTACTTAAAATCTCCATAGGCGACATTTTAACATTTTTTACAGGTTACCTGTTTAGAGTTACAGTGGAGGTCTAGTACTTAAATTACTGCTCTCGCTCTAATGATAGTGGCAATACCTCACATGTGTGGTTTGAACCCTGTTTACATTTGTGGGCGTAACTTGCATATGCATTTGCTTTTGTGCGTGAGCTTGGTGGGACGGGGCGATTTAAATGTTTTTTTTTTCTTATTTATTTCTTTTTTTGATTTTTATTTTTACACTGTCCCTTTATTTTTTTGTTTTTTTGATCACTTTTATTTCTATTACAAGGAATATAATTATCCCTTCTAATAGAAATAAGCAGGATAGGTCCTCTTTAATGTGAGATCTAGGGTTAAAAAGACCCCAGATCTCACATTTACAATTAAAAGCAAAAAAAAAAAAAGATGTAATTTTACATTTGCCTAAAAAAAAAAAAAATGGGCCATTTAAGGCCATTAGGTGGAAGCGACATCTGATGTCGCCCTGGTCTTCCAAAGGCATAGAGTCGAGTGGGGGCTATCTTGCTCTCACTTGACTTCCTGCCCACCACTCCACGGGATCGGATCATCCTGGGGTGGGGGCACCTCTCCCGCTGCCCATAAAAGTGATCCCGTGGGGAATCCGCTGCTAGGACCACTTTTATATGAAAGAGAATTGCCCGCTGTATAAAATAATACCAGGGTTATGGCAGCTAGCTGCTGCCATAACCACGGTAGATAAGGTTAAATTAATGACGTATATATACAGTGGGCAGTCTGAAAGTGGTTAAAGTGCTCTCAATAACCACTTGCCGACCAGCCGCCATAGTTACAGTATACGTCAGCTCTGTCCTGTGAAGCGACGTACCTGTATGTCGCTTCGCAGGACCTCTCGCTCGCCCATTCGCCACAGGGGGAGCCGATCAGCTTGTCTGGCAGCTGCTATGTCTGCCGGCCACCTGCAATCGCTCCCCAGAGAGACAGAACAGCGATCTGTCGTTGTAAACACGGCATGCCACTGTTCTGTCAGTGATGGACACAGGGATCCTGTGTTCCTCCTATTTAGGAACACAGGTCTCCATGTTCATCCAGTAAATACAACCCCCACACAGTTAGAAAATGCCCCCTAGGCACACATTTAATCCTTTGATCGCCCCTGGTGTTAACCCCTTCCCTGCCAGTGTCATTAGTATACAGTAACAGTGCATATTTTTAGCACTGATTACTGTAGTAATGTCAATGGTCCCCCAAAAGTGTCAAAAATGTCAGTTAAGTGTCTGATCTGTCCACCAAAATGTCGCAGTTCCGCTAAAAATCACTGATAGCCACCATTACTAGTAAAAAAGGTAAGAATAAGTAAAAATTACATAAATCTTTCCCCTAGTTTGTTCGTGATAACTTTTGTGCAAACCAATCAATATACACTTATTGGGATTTTTTTTTTACCAAAAATATGTAGCAGAATATTGGCTTAAAATGATGAAAACAATTTGTTTTTTAAATTATTTTTTGTTAGGAATGTTTTCAAGCAGAAAGTAAAAAATATATATATATTTATTTTTTTCAGAATTGTTGCTCTTTTTTTGTTTGTAGCGCAAAAAAAAAAAAAAAATCGCACAGGTGATCATATACCACCAAAAGAAAGCTCTATTTGTGGTAATAAAAAGGACATCAATTGTATTAAGGTACAGCATCGCACGACCTCGCAATTGTCCAATAAAATAACGCTGTGCCCTATCGCAAACAATGACCTGGTCATTAAGGGGGTAAAACCTTTCCGGTGGTCCCGAACTGGTTCAGGTGAATCCTTCAGTGAATTTAATCGCTTCCTGCTCAGTCCTTCTTCCGCCATGTTTTCATTGAGTTTGGCATGCCTGTCTTACACTGTGAATTTGATGGTGTTCTAGGAACTCTTCTTTATTTCATGATAGCGAATTGTAAAAGCAACAGCAAGGTCAATTTGGAAGCTAGTCTCTTCCCCCAGCTACAGTACAGACATGGTACATAGAATTGCCTCCTTTCAGGGATGGCTCTGATACAAACTTTGTCAGACATTTCACTTCACACTGCTTAGCTGCCATATTTCAAAGTAGGATGAGGATGTACAAACTAAATTATTCCTTTGAACAGAGTTCAGAGTTGGATAGTCAGCACTAATCTGCATGCTGACTAATTATAATGCAATTAGAATAGTGTGCATGACAATTAGTCGTTATGCAGATAAGGACTGACAATTAGCTTGCAATGCGTGCTGTACATGCCGCTATTACCCAGCGCTCAGGTAATCAGGTAGAAATCAGGGATATCATCATCCCTCAAAAGACATTCTCTATTATTCTATATGCTTAGTATGTATTGAATGATACCTTAACTTCTACACATATATTACTTGTTCCTATCTTTTAACTCTGGTTTTCTTTAATATCTTCAACCCCAGGAGGCCATTTTTTGCGATACGGCACGGCGTTATTTTAACTGACAATTACCCAGTCATGTGAAGCTGTACACAAAAAAAAAATGATGTCCTTTTTTTCCCACAAATAGAGCTTTCTTTTGGTGGTATTTAACCACTTAAGCCCCAGAAGATTTTACCCCCTTCCTGACCAGGGCCTATTTTGTGATTCGGCACTGCGTGATTTTAACGGACAATTGCGCGGTCGTGCGACGTTGTACCTAAACGAATTTGATGTCCTTTTTTTCCCACAAACAGAGCTTTCTTTTGGTGGTATTTGATCACCTGTGCGATTTTTTGATCATGCGCTATAAACAAAAAAATAACATCAATTTTGCAAAAATAACAATATTTTTCACATTTTTTTATATGAAATTCCCCAAAAAAATGTAAAAATCAAATTTTTTTAACATTTTCAGCCAATTTGTTTTATGCTACATATGTTTGGTAAAAAAAATCGCAAAAAGCGTATTTTGATTGGTTTGCGCAAAAGTTATCGCGTTTACTAACAAAGGGAAAGATTTTTGTCATTTTTGTTGTTTTTTTTTAACGCGTAATGGCGGCGATCTGCGATTTTTTTTGCGGTACTGCGACATTGCGGCGGACTGATTGGACCCTTGACTGACATTTTTGACACTTTTGGGGTTACCAGTGACCTTTCTGCAGTAATCAGTGCTATACATATGCACTGTTAATTTAAAATTACAATGGCAGTGAAGGGGTTAACTTTTTTTGAGAGGGAGGGGTTATGTGTGTCCCTAGGGGCGTGATTCTAACTGTGATTGGCTGTGGCTTGATGTGTAGGAACAGTGATCAACGGTCCTACATAGTAGAACCGTATGATCACTATTCCTACACAGGGGAGAATGACAGGTGACTTGTTTACATCAGCCGCCTGCCTTTCTCCCTCTGCACCGACGATCGCTGAGTGACCGGCGGACATCGGGTCTGCCGGTCACACGCGCGGGGGGGCCCGTGACCGCGCGGGAGCGCGCCTCCTGGGGCGCGCGCTCGCTCCCTAGACTCTCACAGGCTAGCGACGTAGTACTACTTCGCTTTGCCTGTGAGGGGCTGACCGCCGCAGTAAATAGTCGTGCGGCGGTCGGCAAGCGGTCAATCACCTCAGCATTTTTTTTTTTTTGTGCTATAAACACAAAAAGACAGACAGTTTTGAAAAAAACAACAACAATATTTTCCTGACAGGCTCCATGGCAGCATACCTGTGGGTTAACCCTGCCTCCTCTTCTAGGCTATAGGACCCTACTTCCATAAATTTCAGCCCTTGGACCGTGACTGGGGACCACTCTAGGTAGAGTCAATGGACAGAAGCCAGCACACACAGTGAGTCAGAAAGGGGGTGCCAAGTTAGACCCTGAAGAGAAGCTAAAGTACAGTTCATCAGTTAAATCTTCACCTCAGTGGCAAAATGAAGCAGCGGCCTTGCAGATAGTTGTCCTCAAGTTGTGCATAGTTACTAGAAAGAGTATCCCACTCATCCCTTCTCCTATCCCACTATAAAATAAAAACACAAAAAAAACAAAATCCCTGGACTGTTCATTGACTGAGCCAAGTGTAAAGTGAGGAATATTTTACAGACTGTTGCTATGGGTAACCCAGGGGAATCCATTCTCAGCAGCTCCCATGGGGGCAGTGATATTGCGGCGGACGAATCGGACACTAACGTTTGACACTTTTTTTGGGAACCAGTGATACCAATACAGTGATCAGTGCTAAAAATATGCACTGTCACTATACTAATGACACTGGCAGGAAAGGGGTTAACATCAGGGGCGATCAAAGGGTTAAATGTGTTTCCTGGGAGTGCTTGCAAACTGTGTTATGGGTGCTTTGACTGGGGGAAGACAGAGATCCGTGTTCCTGCTTAGCAGAAAAACAATATCTCAATCTTTTCCTCTCACAGAATGGCAATCTGCTTTTCTCTAATGTGCTGATTGGCTCCCGCTGTGTCCCCCCGCTGTGTGCAATGGATCTGGAGCGCACAATACGTGATTTCATGCAGAAGGGCTGCCCTGCCGCAGTATACAGTGCCTTGCAAAAGTATTCGGCCCCCTTGAACTTTGCAACCTTTTGCCACATTTCAGGCTTCAAACATAAAGATATAAAACTGTAATTTTTTGTGAGGAATCAACAACAAGTGGGACACAATCATGAAGTGGAACGAAATTTATTGGATATGTAACCCTAATAGAGTTACACAGGCTCTATTATCGGAAATGCCCAGTAGATGGCAGATGGACTCAGTATGCAGTTAATAAAACATTGAGCATTGAACACAGGACTTGGCCTTTTCAGTCACATGATTGTGGCATCATCACAGTGTGACCAGGAAGTGGTGTGTGAGGAAAGACTGAGGGAGATAGACACCAGCTCTGGATGACTTCTTATCCTTCTGCTCAGGCTTTATCACCTATTAATGTCCTGGGAGGACTTCCTGCACAGCTCTGAGGAAGGAGGTCATGGAAGCCTTCTAGAAGTTACCACATGCTCAGCCAGAGAAAGGACATGTGACTAGCTGTGAAGGACTGCAGCACAGAGATAGAACCCTGTTGAGAGAACTTCACCCAAGACCACACCAGCTGAGAGCGGGACCCCTGGCAAAGACAAGCACTGAGTCCAGACATCTGGTGAATCCAGTAAGAGGAGACTGCAGCGGACTGATCTGGTAAATTGCATTGTGAGGGTAAGCCAAGCCTCTCCCTGTATCACCACAGGGCACCTGTCTCCTCACTCACAGTAAAGACTCTGAGGTCCAGAGTGGACATTGCACAGCTCAGGCTGCTTCAATGACTCTGTGGAACAGGACTTATAAGGGCCCCAACTCTCCTATGTGCACCAACGGCCATTAGGGTGAAGATAAGGGGGTGGGACGCAGGTGTGCTAGTGGGTGGGTGAGGAAAATACACATTGCATTGTTATCTGTGTTACTCTATTGTATTTTCCTATGTATGTTGGTTCATTTGCTACTTACTATATAAAGTTAGTTCCAGTTAGGCTGTGTCAGTCTCATTGCACCAAGTATGTTCCCAGTGGGACCCCACATCCCTACCCCGGATGCCCCACTGGGTGGAGGCACTGCCGCAGACATGTACCCCAGCTCCCATATAGCGGAGGCTCAGGATCCCCCTGTCAGGCATAGTGTAAGATTCCGGTACCTCCGGTACCCTTAATCACCACTTTCCTCTGTAATGCGTCCCACCTTTCTCTTCAGGTGGTACGCATATACCTTTAAGAACGATGATGTCACTGCTGAGCGCCGCAGATGGGCTATTTCAACCACCGGCGGTCTCACTCACATTGTTCGTTCAACCTGCCTTGATATCCACATGCTTTCAAGCCTGTCTCTCGATCGGAACCTCCAGCTATTCCCTTTACCTGGAGCAGACCGGAACCTCGCTACTGATCCCTGTATCTCGCTACCGGACCATTCCTCATCTACTGGACCTCTCTAAACTACTAACATTACAAGTGATAAGTACCCCGCAGGGGAACCCTCCATAACCTTATTGCACTATCTACCTATGCACATTAAGGACTGTTACTACCTATCCATACTATCCTATCATCTGCACTGTTACATAGATTGCTAGCTCTTGAGCCTACTACCATCTATCATCTGCACTGCTGCATAGATTGCTAGCTCTCCTGTCTACTACTATCTATCCTTGCACTGGGTTACTCTATCCTGTATTTGTCATCTGCTGTCCTCACCACCTATTAGCATACTCGATACTAACCTATCTGCATTCCTAAATACCATCTTGAACTCTCCTATACAAACCTATCAAGTGATTACCATCCTTGTCACTGTTCACACCTGTCCCTTCAGCACATCACCTTCATACTATCATATACATCCTATCACTCCAGGAACATCTCATTGAGTGTGTATATATCTGTATGTTGAAGCTGACAGGCCCACGGTGATGAGTCCTGGAGAGTTGGATCTGGTATTCAACACATCTCTACATGACTACTGAGTGGAGATTTTGCAGCTGCAAATCCAGCCTATACTAAAAACGCAGGAGCGTTACAGATTGAACGAACCTTAAAAATGGATTCAGCAGAATTACCCACTCAAGTGACACAATTAACACAACAAGTAAAAGCGTTAATACTTGCTCTGACTGACGTACAAGAAAAGAATCAGACTCTGACACAGCAGGTAACCCAGCTCTCACGGCTTACTGCTGTTCAGCCTCCTGAACCTAAAATAAACTCTCCTATAGTGTTTACAGGTGATCGGAAAAAATTTTGTGAATTCAAAAACGCATGTCAATTGCTTTTTTTGTTAAAACCTCGTACATACCCCACTGATCAAATAAAAGTCTGTACCATTATTTCATATTTGACGGGTGATCCACGGGCCTGGGCAGACTCTCTCTTTGAGAATAATGATCAGATTCTCAGCACCTATTCCTTATTCCTAGCGGAACTCGCTAGTTTATACGATGACCCCAATAGGCAGAGTACTGCTGATATTCAGTTGAGGGCCTTAAAACAAGGAAGGAGTCCTGTAGAAGACTTTGTATCTGAGTTCAAAAGATGGACCCTTGATTCAGGGTGGAATGACACATCTTTGCGAACTCAATTCAGACTCGGGTTATCGGAAGCTGTTAAAGACGAGCTCGCCCGAGCGGATTTACCTGGCACCTTGGAGGCCTTGATACAACTTAGTATCAACATCGACAGACGACTGCGAGAAAGAAGGGCTGAAAAGATGGGAATGCCATTGTCTAGTCCTTCTCAGATTTCGGCCGTTGACCCTACTCCCATGGATGTAGGAACCATACGTCCACCTTTAACGACTACTGAACGGGCTAGAAGAACATCCAGAAATCTCTGCATGTACTGCGCATCTTTGGATCATTTGATAAGCACCTGTCCCCTTGCCCGCAAAAAAGAGGGTGAGTGTTCACATGTCTTGCTGGGAGGATTAACGACTTCCTTTTCTAACCCCTATCTTTTTGTTCATTTAATATTACAGTGGGACCAAACTAGGATCACCACCAAGGCTATGGTCGACACTGGATCTTGTGGAAACTATATTGATACACGCTTTGTTACCTTCAATAAAATACCTATTATTTCAAAATCTAAGCCTGTTTCTGTTAGTTTCACTAATGGTATTCCACTGTCTTCTGGTCCAATCACCAACCAGACACAGGCACTCCTTGCCACTACCAACGAATCACATGTGGAGACCATCACCTTTGATATACTATCCTCACCCCATTTTCCTATTATTTTGGGACTTCCCTGGTTACACACACACCAACCAATCATAGATTGGAAAAAACGGACTTTGGTTTTCCCTTCTCACTATTGTGAGAATACGTGTAACCTCCCATCTTATGGGAAGATTCTGTCTGTGGTGTCAGATGAAATTGCACCACTATGCTATCAGGATCTGTCCGAAGTGTTCCTTGAGAAAAATTCTCAAGTGTTGCCTCCCCATAGGGATTACGATTGCACTATCGATCTACTCCCTAACAGCAAATTGCCTTTCGGTCATGTTTATCCCCTTTCACAGGATGAACTTTCTCATCTCAAGGAATACTTGGATGAGAATTTGACAAAGGGGTTCATTAGACCCTCTACTTCTTCCACTGCTGCAGGACTTTTCTTTGTCCGCAATAAGGATTCCAGTCTCAGGCCTATTATCGATTATAGGCAATTAAACACGATTACGATAAAGGATCGCTATCCTTTGCCGCTCATCCCGTAACTTATTGAACAGGTGCGTGGGGCTACTTATTTCACCAAATTAGACCTGAAAGGGGCATACAACCTAATCCGAATCCGTGATGGGGATGAGTGGAAAACAGCATTCAGAACCAGATACGGACTATTCGAATACCTTGTGATGCCATTCGGGCTATGTAATGCTCCCGCAGCTTTCCAAAGATTCATAAACGACATCTTTAGAGACTTACTTGATGTCTGTGTTGTAGTATACCTAGACGATATACTTATTTATTCTCGATCTATGCCTGAACACATAAAACATGTAAGAACTGTGTTGTCCAGAATGCTCTCACACAGACTATATGTGAAATTAAAAAAATGTCTATTTCATAGAGAAGAAATATTATTTCTAGGATACTTCATATCCAAAACTGGAATTAAGATGGATATGAGTAAGATATCCTGTATTCTAGACTGGCCTATACCAACAACTCGTAAGGCCCTACAGCGATTCCTTGGATTCTCGAACTTCTATAGGAAGTTCATCAAGAACTTTTCCGCTATTGTGAGACCTCTCACACAACTGACAAGTATAAAAAAAACATTCAAATGGTCAGAAGAAGCAAATCAAGCCTTCTGCTTGTTAAAATCAAGCTTTACTTATGCTCCCATACTACGCCATCCAGACCCATCCCTCCAATATATTCTAGAGGTAGATGCGTCAAATATGGCAGTAGGAGCAGTTCTCTCCCAACGACCAACAAACACTTCATCACTCCACCCAGTTGCTTTCTTTTCAAAATCACTAAGCAGCCCAGAGGTGAATTACCCAGTGGTTGAAAAGGAGTTGCTTGCCATAAAACTGGCACTGGAGAATTGGAGACATCTGCTCGAAGGTACCCAGTTACCAATACTCATATATACAGATCATAAAAACCTTCAATACCTCCAGACTAACAAGACTCTCTCTCACCGGCAGGTACGATGGTCATTATTCTTTTTAAGATTTAATTTCCTAGTGACCTACATGCCTGCAGACAAAAATAAAAAAGCGGATGCGCTATCACGATTAACCGAAGATAACTGCGCCGAAATCCCTTCCATTCCCATAATACCCTATGAACGCATTATTGGTGTTGTCCGTTCCTTGAAGGAAGAGATTTTGCACAGTATAATAATGGATTCACCTCCACCACAACTAAGTACTGATGCAGAAGGCTTCCTCTATTACAATGACAAACTCTACATACCCCCTACTATGCGCACCAAGATCTTGGAGTTATCGCATGATGTGCCCATGGCAGGACATATGGGTATAACGAAAACCTTTAATTTGCTCACCAGGCAGTTTTGGTGGCCTGATATGAAGACATCTGTACAAAAATTTGTTTCTTCATGTGACATCTGTGCAAGGTCCAAAATTGACACAACAAAACCATCTGGACTACTTTGTAGTCTACCAATACCCCAGGTTTCATGGGAAGTTGTGTCCTTAGATTTCATAGTAGCACTACCACCCTCTAAAGGATTTAATACCATCCTAGTGTCAGTGGACCACTTGACAAAGATGGCACATTTCATTGCTTACAAACAGCGGAACTACTGATGAAACATGTGTTTAAGTTGCATGGAATTCCAAAAACTCTTTTGTCCGACCGTGGTTCACAATTCATCTCTAAATTTTGGCAAGCACTTTGTCAAATTTTACGCATTGAGCGAAAGCTCACTTCTCCCTACCATCCTCAGACCAACGGACAGACTGAAAGAGTCAACCAGTGCATTGAGCAATATCTACGTTGCTACACATCATACTTGCAGGATGATTGGGTGGATCTCCTTCCTCTAGCAGAATTTGCTTACAACAACGCAACCCACAGTACCACGAAGCAAAGTCCGTTCTACTTGAACTATGGGTTTCATCCCA
Source organism: Pelophylax lessonae (assembly GCF_965119305.1). NCBI lineage: Eukaryota > Metazoa > Chordata > Amphibia > Anura > Ranidae > Pelophylax > Pelophylax lessonae. The sequence goes on from NC_138773.1 coordinate 198,670,932, forward strand.
CCCTTCTTCCACCACGCATCCTGCCATCGAGTAACCCAGTAGCCTCGGATTACCTTACCCAAATAAAAGACTCTTTGGTCTTACTCAATACCACTATATCACACGCTCACAGTCAACAAAAAAAGTACTACGACCTTCGAAGAAGACCTTCTCCTCAGTATGCTATTGGGGACCTTGTTTGGCTATCGACAAAGAACTTAAGATTAAAAATCCCTAGCAAGAAGCTTGGACCTTTATTTTTGGGACCCTTCCCAATTAAAAAACTTATCGGAAAAGCTGCAGTACAGCTCACCCTACCAGCAGATCTCAAGATCCATCCCATCTTCCATGTGTCGCTACTGAAGCCCCATGTTCCTAACCAAGGAATAAGGCCTACCATCTTGCCTCCACCTCCAATACAAGTTGAAGGCGGAGAAGAGTATGAGATCAAGGAAATTTTGGATTCTCGCATCCATAGAGGAAGACTCCAGTATCTCATAAGATGGAAGAACTATGGACCCCAAGACGACACCTGGTTAGATACCTCTGATATTCATGCGCCTAGACTTATACGGAACTTTCACTCGAAACACCCAGAGAAACCTGTCCTATAGGCCTTCCGGAGCCGGCCTTAAGGGGGGGGTACTGTAAGATTCCGGTACCTCCGGTACCCTTAATCACCACTTTCCTCTGTAATGCGTCCCACCTTTCTCTTCAGGTGGTACGCATATACCTTTAAGAACGATGATGTCACTGCTGAGCGCCGCAGAGCGGCTATTTCAACCGCCGGCGGTCTCACTCACATTGTTCATTCAATCTGCCTTGATATCCACATGCTTTCAAGCCTGTCTCTCGATCGGAACCTCCAGATATTCCCTTTACCTGGAGCAGACCGGAACCTCGCTACTGATCCCTGTATCTCGCTACCGGACCATTCCTCATCTACTGGACCTCTCTAAACTACTAACATTACAAGTGATAAGTACCCCGCAGGGGAACCCTCCATAACCATATTGCACTATCTGCCTATGCACATTAAGGACTGTTACTACCTATCCATACTATCCTATCATCTGCACTGTTATATAGATTGCTAGCTCTTGAGCCTACTACCATCTATCATCTGCACTGCTGCATAGATTGCTAGCTCTCCTGTCTACTACTATCTATCCTTGCACTGGGTTACTCTATCCTGTATTTGTCATCTGCTGTCCTCACCACCTATTAGCATACTCGATACTAACCTATCTGCATTCCTAAATACCATCTTGAACTCTCCTATACAAACCTATCAAGTGATTACCATCCTTGTCACTGTTCACACCTGTCCCTTCAGCACATCACCTTCATACTATCATATACATCCTATCACTCCAGGAACATCTCATTGAGTGTGTATATATCTGTATGTTGAAGCTGACAGGCCCACGGTGATGAGTCCTGGAGAGTTGGATCTGGTATTCAACACATCTCTACATGACTACTGAGTGGAGATTTTGCAGCTGCAAATCCAGCCTATACTAAAAACGCAGGAGCGTTACAGATTGAACGAACCTTAAAAATGGATTCAGCAGAATTACCCACTCAAGTGACACAATTAACACAACAAGTAAAAGCGTTAATACTTGCTCTGACTGACGTACAAGAAAAGAATCAGACTCTGACACAGCAGGTAACCCAGCTCTCACGGCTTACTGCTGTTCAGCCTCCTGAACCTAAAATAAACTCTCCTATAGTGTTTACAGGTGATCGGAAAAAATTTTGTGAATTCAAAAACGCATGTCAATTGCTTTTTTTGTTAAAACCTCGTACATACCCCACTGATCAAATAAAAGTCTGTACCGTTATTTCATACTTGACGGGTGATCCACGGGCCTGGGCAGACTCTCTCTTTGAGAATAATGATCAGATTCTCAACACCTATTCCTTATTCCTAGCGGAACTCGCTAGTTTATACGATGACCCCAATAGGCAGAGTACTGCTGATATTCAGTTGAGGGCCTTAAAACAAGTTCAATCTGAGTTCAAAAGATGGACCCTTGATTCAGGGTGGAATGACACATCTTTGCGAACTCAATTCAGACTCGGGTTATCGGAAGCTGTTAAAGACGAGCTCGCCCGAGCGGATTTACCTGGCACCTTGGAGGCCTTGATACAACTTAGTATCAACATCGACAGACGACTGCGAGAAAGAAGGGCTGAAAAGATGGGAATGCCATTGTCTAGTTCTTCTCAGATTTCGGCCGTTGACCCTACTCCCATGGATGTAGGAACCATACGTCCACCTTTAACGACTACTGAACGGGCTAGAAGAACATCCAGAAATCTCTGCATGTACTGCGCATCTTTGGATCATTTGATAAGCACCTGTCCCCTTGCCCGCAAAAAAGAGGGTGAGTGTTCACATGTCTTGCTGGGAGGATTAACGACTTCCTTTTCTAACCCCTATCTTTTTGTTCATTTAATATTACAGTGGGACCAAACTAGGATCACCACCAAGGCTATGGTCGACACTGGATCTTGTGGAAACTATATTGATACACGCTTTGTTACCTTCAATAAAATACCTATTATTTCAAAATCTAAGCCTGTTTCTGTTAGTTTCACTAATGGTATTCCACTGTCTTCTGGTCCAATCACCAACCAGACACAGGCACTCCTTGCCACTACCAACGAATCACATGTGGAGACCATCACCTTTGATATACTATCCTCACCCCATTTTCCTATTATTTTGGGACTTCCCTGGTTACACACACACCAACCAATCATAGATTGGAAAAAACGGACTTTGGTTTTCCCTTCTCACTATTGTGAGAATACGTGTAACCTCCCATCTTATGGGAAGATTCTGTCTGTGGTGTCAGATGAAATTGCACCACTATGCTATCAGGATCTGTCCGAAGTGTTCCTTGAGAAAAATTCTCAAGTGTTGCCTCCCCATAGGGATTACGATTGCACTATCGATCTACTCCCTAACAGCAAATTGCCTTTCGGTCATGTTTATCCCCTTTCACAGGATGAACTTTCTCATCTCAAGGAATACTTGGATGAGAATTTGACAAAGGGGTTCATTAGACCCTCTACTTCTTCCACTGCTGCAGGACTTTTCTTTGTCCGCAATAAGGATTCCAGTCTCAGGCCTATTATCGATTATAGGCAATTAAACACGATTACGATAAAGGATCGCTATCCTTTGCCGCTCATCCCGTAACTTATTGAACAGGTGCGTGGGGCTACTTATTTCACCAAATTAGACCTGAAAGGGGCATACAACCTAATCCGAATCCGTGATGGGGATGAGTGGAAAACAGCATTCAGAACCAGATACGGACTATTCGAATACCTTGTGATGCCATTCGGGCTATGTAATGCTCCCGCAGCTTTCCAAAGATTCATAAACGACATCTTTAGAGACTTACTTGATGTCTGTGTTGTAGTATACCTAGACGATATACTTATTTATTCTCGATCTATGCCTGAACACATAAAACATGTAAGAACTGTGTTGTCCAGAATGCTCTCACACAGACTATATGTGAAATTAAAAAAATGTCTATTTCATAGAGAAGAAATATTATTTCTAGGATACTTCATATCCAAAACTGGAATTAAGATGGATATGAGTAAGATATCCTGTATTCTAGACTGGCCTATACCAACAACTCGTAAGGCCCTACAGCGATTCCTTGGATTCTAGAACTTCTATAGGAAGTTCATCAAGAACTTTTCCGCTATTGTGAGACCTCTCACACAACTGACAAGTATAAAAAAAACATTCAAATGGTCAGAAGAAGCAAATCAAGCCTTCTGCTTGTTAAAATCAAGCTTTACTTATGCTCCCATACTACGCCATCCAGACCCATCCCTCCAATATATTCTAGAGGTAGATGCGTCAAATATGGCAGTAGGAGCAGTTCTCTCCCAACGACCAACAAACACTTCATCACTCCACCCAGTTGCTTTCTTTTCAAAATCACTAAGCAGCCCAGAGGTGAATTACCCAGTGGTTGAAAAGGAGTTGCTTGCCATAAAACTGGCACTGGAGAATTGGAGACATCTGCTCGAAGGTACCCAGTTACCAATACTCATATATACAGATCATAAAAACCTTCAATACCTCCAGACTAACAAGACTCTCTCTCACCGGCAGGTACGATGGTCATTATTCTTTTTAAGATTTAATTTCCTAGTGACCTACATGCCTGCAGACAAAAATAAAAAAGCGGATGCGCTATCACGATTAACCGAAGATAACTGCGCCGAAATCCCTTCCATTCCCATAATACCCTATGAACGCATTATTGGTGTTGTCCGTTCCTTGAAGGAAGAGATTTTGCACAGTATAATAATGGATTCACCTCCACCACAACTAAGTACTGATGCAGAAGGCTTCCTCTATTACAATGACAAACTCTACATACCCCCTACTATGCGCACCAAGATCTTGGAGTTATCGCATGATGTGCCCATGGCAGGACATATGGGTATAACGAAAACCTTTAATTTGCTCACCAGGCAGTTTTGGTGGCCTGATATGAAGACATCTGTACAAAAATTTGTTTCTTCATGTGACATCTGTGCAAGGTCCAAAATTGACACAACAAAACCATCTGGACTACTTTGTAGTCTACCAATACCCCAGGTTCCATGGGAAGTTGTGTCCTTAGATTTCATAGTAGCACTACCACCCTCTAAAGGATTTAATACCATCCTAGTGTCAGTGGACCACTTGACAAAGATGGCACATTTCATTGCTTACAAACAGCGGAACTACTGATGAAACATGTGTTTAAGTTGCATGGAATTCCAAAAACTCTTTTGTCCGACCGTGGTTCACAATTCATCTCTAAATTTTGGCAAGCACTTTGTCAAATTTTACGCATTGAGCGAAAGCTCACTTCTCCCTACCATCCTCAGACCAACGGACAGACTGAAAGAGTCAACCAGTGCATTGAGCAATATCTACGTTGCTACACATCATACTTGCAGGATGATTGGGTGGATCTCCTTCCTCTAGCAGAATTTGCTTACAACAACGCAACCCACAGTACCACGAAGCAAAGTCCGTTCTACTTGAACTATGGGTTTCATCCCACCCTTCTTCCACCACGCATCCTGCCATCGAGTAACCCAGTAGCCTCGGATTACCTTACCCAAATAAAAGACTCTTTGGTCTTACTCAATACCACTATATCACACGCTCACAGTCAACAAAAAAAGTACTACGACCTTCGAAGAAGACCTTCTCCTCAGTATGCTATTGGGGACCTTGTTTGGCTATCGACAAAGAACTTAAGATTAAAAATCCCTAGCAAGAAGCTTGGACCTTTATTTTTGGGACCCTTCCCAATTAAAAAACTTATCGGAAAAGCTGCAGTACAGCTCACCCTACCAGCAGATCTCAAGATCCATCCCATCTTCCATGTGTCGCTACTGAAGCCCCATGTTCCTAACCAAGGAATAAGGCCTACCATCTTGCCTCCACCTCCAATACAAGTTGAAGGCGGAGAAGAGTATGAGATCAAGGAAATTTTGGATTCTCGCATCCATAGAGGAAGACTCCAGTATCTCATAAGATGGAAGAACTATGGACCCCAAGACGACACCTGGTTAGATACCTCTGATATTCATGCGCCTAGACTTATACGGAACTTTCACTCGAAACACCCAGAGAAACCTGTCCTATAGGCCTTCCGGAGCCGGCCTTAAGGGGGGGTACTGTAAGATTCCGGTACCTCCGGTACCCTTAATCACCACTTTCCTCTGTAATGCGTCCCACCTTTCTCTTCAGGTGGTACGCATATACCTTTAAGAACGATGATGTCACTGCTGAGCGCCGCAGAGCGGCTATTTCAACCGCCGGCGGTCTCACTCACATTGTTCATTCAATCTGCCTTGATATCCACATGCTTTCAAGCCTGTCTCTCGATCGGAACCTCCAGATATTCCCTTTACCTGGAGCAGACCGGAACCTCGCTACTGATCCCTGTATCTCGCTACCGGACCATTCCTCATCTACTGGACCTCTCTAAACTACTAACATTACAAGTGATAAGTACCCCGCAGGGGAACCCTCCATAACCATATTGCACTATCTGCCTATGCACATTAAGGACTGTTACTACCTATCCATACTATCCTATCATCTGCACTGTTATATAGATTGCTAGCTCTTGAGCCTACTACCATCTATCATCTGCACTGCTGCATAGATTGCTAGCTCTCCTGTCTACTACTATCTATCCTTGCACTGGGTTACTCTATCCTGTATTTGTCATCTGCTGTCCTCACCACCTATTAGCATACTCGATACTAACCTATCTGCATTCCTAAATACCATCTTGAACTCTCCTATACAAACCTATCAAGTGATTACCATCCTTGTCACTGTTCACACCTGTCCCTTCAGCACATCACCTTCATACTATCATATACATCCTATCACTCCAGGAACATCTCATTGAGTGTGTATATATCTGTATGTTGAAGCTGACAGGCCCACGGTGATGAGTCCTGGAGAGTTGGATCTGGTATTCAACACATCTCTACATGACTACTGAGTGGAGATTTTGCAGCTGCAAATCCAGCCTATACTAAAAACGCAGGAGCGTTACAGATTGAACGAACCTTAAAAATGGATTCAGCAGAATTACCCACTCAAGTGACACAATTAACACAACAAGTAAAAGCGTTAATACTTGCTCTGACTGACGTACAAGAAAAGAATCAGACTCTGACACAGCAGGTAACCCAGCTCTCACGGCTTACTGCTGTTCAGCCTCCTGAACCTAAAATAAACTCTCCTATAGTGTTTACAGGTGATCGGAAAAAATTTTGTGAATTCAAAAACGCATGTCAATTGCTTTTTTTGTTAAAACCTCGTACATACCCCACTGATCAAATAAAAGTCTGTACCGTTATTTCATACTTGACGGGTGATCCACGGGCCTGGGCAGACTCTCTCTTTGAGAATAATGATCAGATTCTCAACACCTATTCCTTATTCCTAGCGGAACTCGCTAGTTTATACGATGACCCCAATAGGCAGAGTACTGCTGATATTCAGTTGAGGGCCTTAAAACAAGTTCAATCTGAGTTCAAAAGATGGACCCTTGATTCAGGGTGGAATGACACATCTTTGCGAACTCAATTCAGACTCGGGTTATCGGAAGCTGTTAAAGACGAGCTCGCCCGAGCGGATTTACCTGGCACCTTGGAGGCCTTGATACAACTTAGTATCAACATCGACAGACGACTGCGAGAAAGAAGGGCTGAAAAGATGGGAATGCCATTGTCTAGTTCTTCTCAGATTTCGGCCGTTGACCCTACTCCCATGGATGTAGGAACCATACGTCCACCTTTAACGACTACTGAACGGGCTAGAAGAACATCCAGAAATCTCTGCATGTACTGCGCATCTTTGGATCATTTGATAAGCACCTGTCCCCTTGCCCACAAAAAAGAGGGTGAGTGTTCACATGTCTTGCTGGGAGGATTAACGACTTCCTTTTCTAACCCCTATCTTTTTGTTCATTTAATATTACAGTGGGACCAAACTAGGATCACCACCAAGGCTATGGTCGACACTGGATCTTGTGGAAACTATATTGATACACGCTTTGTTACCTTCAATAAAATACCTATTATTTCAAAATCTAAGCCTGTTTCTGTTAGTTTCACTAATGGTATTCCACTGTCTTCTGGTCCAATCACCAACCAGACACAGGCACTCCTTGCCACTACCAACGAATCACATGTGGAGACCATCACCTTTGATATACTATCCTCACCCCATTTTCCTATTATTTTGGGACTTCCCTGGTTACACACACACCAACCAATCATAGATTGGAAAAAACGGACTTTGGTTTTCCCTTCTCACTATTGTGAGAATACGTGTAACCTCCCATCTTATGGGAAGATTCTGTCTGTGGTGTCAGATGAAATTGCACCACTATGCTATCAGGATCTGTCCGAAGTGTTCCTTGAGAAAAATTCTCAAGTGTTGCCTCCCCATAGGGATTACGATTGCACTATCGATCTACTCCCTAACAGCAAATTGCCTTTCGGTCATGTTTATCCCCTTTCACAGGATGAACTTTCTCATCTCAAGGAATACTTGGATGAGAATTTGACAAAGGGGTTCATTAGACCCTCTACTTCTTCCACTGCTGCAGGACTTTTCTTTGTCCGCAATAAGGATTCCAGTCTCAGGCCTATTATCGATTATAGGCAATTAAACACGATTACGATAAAGGATCGCTATCCTTTGCCGCTCATCCCGTAACTTATTGAACAGGTGCGTGGGGCTACTTATTTCACCAAATTAGACCTGAAAGGGGCATACAACCTAATCCGAATCCGTGATGGGGATGAGTGGAAAACAGCATTCAGAACCAGATACGGACTATTCGAATACCTTGTGATGCCATTCGGGCTATGTAATGCTCCCGCAGCTTTCCAAAGATTCATAAACGACATCTTTAGAGACTTACTTGATGTCTGTGTTGTAGTATACCTAGACGATATACTTATTTATTCTCGATCTATGCCTGAACACATAAAACATGTAAGAACTGTGTTGTCCAGAATGCTCTCACACAGACTATATGTGAAATTAAAAAAATGTCTATTTCATAGAGAAGAAATATTATTTCTAGGATACTTCATATCCAAAACTGGAATTAAGATGGATATGAGTAAGATATCCTGTATTCTAGACTGGCCTATACCAACAACTCGTAAGGCCCTACAGCGATTCCTTGGATTCTCGAACTTCTATAGGAAGTTCATCAAGAACTTTTCCGCTATTGTGAGACCTCTCACACAACTGACAAGTATAAAAAAAACATTCAAATGGTCAGAAGAAGCAAATCAAGCCTTCTGCTTGTTAAAATCAAGCTTTACTTATGCTCCCATACTACGCCATCCAGACCCATCCCTCCAATATATTCTAGAGGTAGATGCGTCAAATATGGCAGTAGGAGCAGTTCTCTCCCAACGACCAACAAACACTTCATCACTCCACCCAGTTGCTTTCTTTTCAAAATCACTAAGCAGCCCAGAGGTGAATTACCCAGTGGTTGAAAAGGAGTTGCTTGCCATAAAACTGGCACTGGAGAATTGGAGACATCTGCTCGAAGGTACCCAGTTACCAATACTCATATATACAGATCATAAAAACCTTCAATACCTCCAGACTAACAAGACTCTCTCTCACCGGCAGGTACGATGGTCATTATTCTTTTTAAGATTTAATTTCCTAGTGACCTACATGCCTGCAGACAAAAATAAAAAAGCGGATGCGCTATCACGATTAACCGAAGATAACTGCGCCGAAATCCCTTCCATTCCCATAATACCCTATGAACGCATTATTGGTGTTGTCCGTTCCTTGAAGGAAGAGATTTTGCACAGTATAATAATGGATTCACCTCCACCACAACTAAGTACTGATGCAGAAGGCTTCCTCTATTACAATGACAAACTCTACATACCCCCTACTATGCGCACCAAGATCTTGGAGTTATCGCATGATGTGCCCATGGCAGGACATATGGGTATAACGAAAACCTTTAATTTGCTCACCAGGCAGTTTTGGTGGCCTGATATGAAGACGTCTGTACAAAAATTTGTTTCTTCATGTGACATCTGTGCAAGGTCCAAAATTGACACTACAAAACCATCTGGACTACTTTGTAGTCTACCAATACCCCAGGTTCCATGGGAAGTTGTGTCCTTAGATTTCATAGTAGAACTACCACCCTCTAAAGGATTTAATACCATCCTAGTGTCAGTGGACCACTTGACAAAGATGGCACATTTCATTGCTATCCGTAGACTACCTTCATCTAAACAAACAGCGGAACTACTGATGAAACATGTGTTTAAGTTGCATGGAATTCCAAAAACTCTTTTGTCCGACCGTGGTTCACAATTCATCTCTAAATTTTGGCAAGCACTTTGTCAAATTTTACGCATTGAGCGAAAGCTCACTTCTCCCTACCATCCTCAGACCAACGGACAGACTGAAAGAGTCAACCAGTGCATTGAGCAATATCTACGTTGCTACACATCATACTTGCAGGATGATTGGGTAGATCTCCTTCCTTTAGCAGAATTTGCTTACAACAACGCAAACCACAGTACTACGAAGCAAAGTCCGTTCTACTTGAACTATGGGTTTCATCCCACTCTTCTTCCACCACGCATCCTGCCATCGAGTAACCCAGTAGCCTCGGATTACCTTACCCAAATAAAAGACTCTTTGGGTTTACTCAATACCACTATATCATACGCTCACAACAAAAAAAGTACTACGACCTTCGTAGAAGACCTTCTCCTCAGTATGCTATTGGGGACCTTGTTTGGCTATCGACAAAGAACTTAAGATTAAAAATCCCTAGCAAGAAGCTTGGACCTTTATTTTTGGGACCCTTCCCAATCAAAAAACTTATCGGAAAAGCTGCAGTACAGCTCACCCTACCAGCAGATCTCAAGATCCATCCCATCTTCCATGTGTCACTACTGAAGCCCCATGTTCCTAACCAAGGAATAAGGCCTACCATCTTGCCTCCACCTCCAATACAAGTTGAAGGCGGAGAAGAGTATGAGATCAAGGAAATTTTGGATTCTCGCATCTATAGAGGAAGACTCCAGTATCTCATAAGATGGAAGAACTATGGACCCCAAGATGACACCTGGCTAGATACCTCTGATATTCATGCGCCTAGACTTATACGGAACTTTCACTCGAAACACCCAGAGAAACCTGTCCTATAGGCCTTCCGGAGCTGGCCTTAAGGGGGGGGTACTGTAAGATTCCGGTACCTCCGGTACCCTTAATCACCACTTTCCTCTGTAATGCGTCCCACCTTTCTCTTCAGGTGGTACGCATATACCTTTAAGAACGATGATGTCACTGCTGAGCGCCGCAGATGGGCTATTTCAACCACCGGCGGTCTCACTCACATTGTTCGTTCAACCTGCCTTGATATCCACATGCTTTCAAGCCTGTCTCTCGATCGGAACCTCCAGCTATTCCCTTTACCTGGAGCAGACCGGAACCTCGCTACTGATCCCTGTATCTCGCTACCGGACCATTCCTCATCTACTGGACCTCTCTAAACTACTAACATTACAAGTGATAAGTACCCCGCAGGGGAACCCTCCATAACCTTATTGCACTATCTACCTATGCACATTAAGGACTGTTACTACCTATCCATACTATCCTATCATCTGCACTGTTACATAGATTGCTAGCTCTTGAGCCTACTACCATCTATCATCTGCACTGCTGCATAGATTGCTAGCTCTCCTGTCTACTACTATCTATCCTTGCACTGGGTTACTCTATCCTGTATTTGTCATCTGCTGTCCTCACCACCTATTAGCATACTCGATACTAACCTATCTGCATTCCTAAATACCATCTTGAACTCTCCTATACAAACCTATCAAGTGATTACCATCCTTGTCACTGTTCACACCTGTCCCTTCAGCACATCACCTTCATACTATCATATACATCCTATCACTCCAGGAACATCTCATTGAGTGTGTATATATCTGTATGTTGAAGCTGACAGGCCCACGGTGATGATTCCTGGAGAGTTGGATCGGGTATTCAACACATCTCTACATGACTACTGAGTGGAGATTTTGCAGCTGCAAATCCAGCCTATACTAAAAATGCAGGAGCGTTACAATCTCGAAGATGGAGTACTCTATAGGGTCGTGAAGTATCATGATCACCCTGACAGAAAACAATTGGTACTACCGCACAGATACCGTGGCATGGTCCTGAGAGCTCTCCACAATCAACATGGGCATCTCGGGGTGGACAAGACCTATGGCCTAGTACAAGATCGGTTCTATTGGCCTCGCATGAGGGAACATGTCGAGCTACATGTACAGACATGCAGGATGTGTATCCAGAGGAAGACCCTGCCTGTGAGAGCTGCCCCTATGGGTCATCTGAAAAGTACGGGACCCATGGATCTTGTGTGCATGGACTATTTCTGCATTGAGAACGATACAGCAGGAATTGGAAATGTGCTGGTGGTAACGGACCACTTCACCAGATATGCTCAAGCCTTCCCCACTAAAGATCAAAAGGCTGTGACTGTAGCCAAAGTCCTTTGGCAGAAGTATTTTATTCACTATGGACTACCCAATCGGATACACTCTGATCAAGGTAGAGACTTTGAGAGTAAGTTGATCAAGGAGCTGTTGGACATGTTGCAGGTGCAGAAGTCCAGAACCACACCTTATCATCCGGAGGGCGACGCACAGCCAGAACGGTTCAATAGGACCCTCCTAGATATGCTAGGGACTCTCAAGCAAGTCGAGAAGCGGTCTTGGAGTAAACATGTGGAAGCCATGGTCCACGCATACAACTGTACAAGGCATGAATCTACAGGGTTTTCACCCTATTTCCTAATGTTCGGAAGAGAAGCTCGATTGCCGATAGATGTCCGTTTGGGAGTGTCTCCTGATGGAACAGATTCAACTTCACACTTTCAATATGTGAGGAACCTCAAACAAAACCTTCATTGGGCCTATGAGTTGGCCACCCAAGCTGCAGCAAAAATGGAAGAACGGAACAAAAGAAGGTATGATGCTAAGGTGAGATATCGGGAGATTCAAGCAGGAGATAAAGTTCTTCTCCGGAATCTAGGTGTGCCTGGAAAATACAAACTGGCTGACAGATGGAAAGATACCCTGTTTGAGGTTGTGTCAAAGCTGGAAGGACTGCCAGTGTACAACATTAGGGGCCCGGAGGGCCGAATAAAGGCTTGGCATAGAAACCATCTGCTTCCAGTTGTTTATGCTGATGAAGAGGAGCAGAGTGGTGAAGAACTGAGGGAAAATCCAGCAGAGAGTCCTGGAAATGGGGCAGAGGAGACCCCAGGAACTCCCAGTGCAGAGGATCAGTGGTGGTCATCACCCGCTGAAGAAACAAAGCAATTGCCTCCTTTAACTCCTGTGGGTTCACAAAGTTCTCCAAGGTTAAATCCAGAAAGTCCATGTTTTGTGCCTGGAACTTCCCTTAGAGACTCTAGTTCGAGGGCCGGAGTCGAAGTTCCACAGTTGATGTCCCAAGATCCTCTTCCACAGCGAGAACTGAGACACAGCACCAGAGTGCGGCAACCCCCTAGGGCCCTAGTTTATGATAATATAGGAGAGCCCAGTTATGCCCCGCTGACACAAGCGGCATCTAAAATGGCCACTTTCCTACATGCACTAGCTGAAGTGGTAAATGTTAGTGACTCTTTACCCTAGATAACTAGCTAGCTAGGATGTTACTGTGCTAACTGTACTATATGTATGCTAAACCTTTTTCTGTTGAATTTTTGTTAAGCCCCCTGGCTAGGACTTGCCAGTGGAAGGCAAGTATTTTCAAGGGGGAGCATGTAACCCTAATAGAGTTACACAGGCTGTATTATCGGAAATGCCCAGTAGATGGCAGATGGACTCAGTATGCAGTTAATAAAACATTGAGCATTGAACACAGGACTTGGCCTTTTCAGTCACATGATTGTGGCATCATCACAGTGTGACCAGGAAGTGGTGTGTGAGGAAAGACTGAGGGAGCTAGACACCAGCTCTGGATGACTTCTTATCCTTCTGCTCAGGCTTTATCACCTATTAATGTCCTGGGAGGACTTCCTGCACAGCTCTGAGGAAGGAGGTCATGGAAGACTTCTAGAAGTTACCACATGCTCAGCCAGAGAAAGGACATGTGACTAGCTGTGAAAGACTGCAGCACAGAGATAGAACCCTGTTGAGAGAACTTACTTCACCCAAGACCACACCAGCTGAGAGCGGGACCCCTGGCAAAGACAAGCACTGAGTCCAGACCTCTGGTGAATCCAGTGAGAGGAGACTGCAGCGGACTGATCTGGTAAATTGCATTGTGAGGGTAAGCCAAGCCTCTCCCTGTATCACCACAGGGCACCTGTCTCCTCACTCACAGTAAAGACTCTGAGGTCCAGAGTGGACATTGCACAGCTCAGGCTGCTTCAATGACTCTGTGGAACAGGACTTATAAGGGCCCCAACTCTCCTATGTGCACCAACGGCCATTAGGGCGAAGATAAGGGGGTGGGACGCAGGTGTGCTAGTGGGTGGTTGAGGAAAATACACATTGCATTGTTATCTGTGTTACTCTATTGTATTTTCCTATGTATGTTGGTTCATTTGCTACTTACTATATAAAGTTAGTTCCAGTTAGGCTGTGTCAGTCTCATTGCACCAAGTATGTTCCCAATGGGACCCCACATCCCTACCCCGGATGCCCCACTGGGTGGAGGCACTGCCGCAGACATGTACCCCAGCTCCCATATAGCGGAGGCTCAGGATCTGCCTGTCAGGCATAGTGAGTTAACTAGGGTTAGGGACCCCAAAGACACTAGGGAGCGCCCTCAAAACCCCGTTACAGATATTTCAAACTTTTTTAACAAATAAAAAACTGAAAAATTGGACGTGCAAAATTATTTAGTTCCCTTAAGTTAATACTTTGTAGCGCCACCTTTTGCTGCGATTACAGCTGTAAGTCGCTTGGGGTATGTCTCTATCAGTTTTGCACATTGAGAGACTGAAATTTTTGCCCATTCCTCCTTGCAAAACAGCTCGAGCTCAGTGAGGTTGGATGGAGAGCATTTGTGAACAGCAGTTTTCAGTTCTTTCCACAGATTCTCGATTGGATTCAGGTCTGGACTTTGACTTGGCCATTCTAACACCTGGATATGTTTATTTGTGAACCATTCCATTGTAGATTTTGCTTTATGTTTTGGATCATTGTCTTGTTGGAAGACAAATCTCCGTCCCAGTCTCAGGTCTTTTGCAGACTCCATCAGGTTTTCTTCCAGAATGGTCCTGTATTTGGCTCCATCCATCTTCCCATCAATTTTAACCATTTTCCCTGTCCCTGCTGAAGAAAAGCAGGCCCAAACCATGATGCTGCCACCTCCATGTTTGACAGTGGGGATGGTGTGTTCAGGGTGATCAGCTGTGTTGCTTTTACGCCAAACATAACGTTTTGCATTGTTGTCAAAAAGTTTGATTTTGGTTTCATCTGACCAGAGCACCTTCTTCCACATGTTTGGTGTGTCTCCCAGGTGGCTTGTGGCAATCTTTAAACAGCACTTTTTATGGATATCTTTAAGAAATGGCTTTCTTCTTGCCACTCTTCCGTAAAGGCCAGATTTGTGCAGTATACGACTGATTGTTGTCCTATGGACAGAGTCTCCCACCTCAGCTGTAGATCTCTGCAGTTCATGCAGAGTGATCATGGGCCTCTTGGCTGCATCTCTGTTCAGTCTTCTCCTTGTATGAGCTGAAAGTTTAGAGGGACGGCCAGATCTTCGTAGATTTGCAGTGTTCTGATACTCCTTCTATTTCAATATTATCACTTGCACAGTGCTCCTTGGGATGTTTAAAGCTTGGGAAATCTTTTTGTATCCAAATCTGGCTTTAAAATTCTCCACAACAGTATCTCGGACCTGCCTGGTGTGTTCCTTGTTCTTCATGATGCTCTCTGCGCTTTAAACGGACCTCTGAGACTATCACAGTGCAGGTGCATTTATACAGAGACTTGATTACACACAGGTGGATTCTATTTATCATCATTAGTCATTTAGGTCAACATTGTATTATTCAGAGATCCTCACTGAACTTCTGGAGAGAGTTTGCTGCACTGAAAGTAAAATGGCTGAAAAATTTTTGCACGCCCAATTTTTCAGTTTTTTATTTGTTAACAAAGTTTGAAATATCCAATAAATTTCGTTCCACTTCATGATTGTGTCCCACTTGTTGTTGATTCTTCACAAAAAAATACAATTTTATATCTTTATGTTTGAAGCCTGAAATGTGGCAAAAGGCCGAATACTTTTGCAAGGCACTGTATATATGTGTGGAGCGGTCCAGAGGATGTAAATTGTATGTTATGGCAAAATTAAAGAAAACATGCTGTACATCTCTGCAATACAAGCATTTTTCCCCATATTTTGTTCCTTCAAAGACCCTGCAAGTAAAGTAAAATACCTGTTGATCTGCTAGAAATTCATTCAGCTCCTAAAGCTGGCATGCACTGAATGAAATTGGGCCAGATCAGTGGGAATTGGCCGAAAGTAAATCTTTGTATAGCAGTCCCCACTTGACGAAGTTTGATTGTTTAATCAACTTTTGTTGCAAGCACATGCTGGGAAGTTTTTTTTTTTGTTTCCAACAGTTTATTAGAAATATAAAACATTACAGAGGTTGTTACAGAGAACAATAAAACAACAGTAAGGTGTCAAACAACAAGTCGAAAGGCAATATAGGTTATAAGTAATATGATAAAAAACACAACATATCTTCAAAAAGAAAATAAAACAACATCGGGTAACCACTCATGGAGCTACGCTACACCTGAGAGCTGAAGAGAGGTAACCATTAGATGGATATAGAGTTGGGCGATGGTGTGGCCCTTGACCATGACTGCCTACAGGCAGAAGGACCTCCATATGTGGTGAGGTGAGGAATACTGGATGAGAACTGTCAGGTGTGATTGGAATATGGTTTATGGTTGAGGATAAGAGCTACCCTTGGTTGCATGGGCGAGCCTTATCGAACATTCCAGTTGTCTCTGTCTAGGTTATTCAGCATACTAGTGAGAAGCCTGGTAATTATGTGGGTGTGAATTCACTATGGAGGGAGGATGGAGATGGGGTGAACAGAGGGGAAAACGGGTTGGTTGGTCTGGTAGAAGAGGAAAATAAGGAGAGAGGGGGGAGAGGGAAGAGAGAGAGAGAAAAGAGAAAAAAAAAACAACGGAAGCCTCCCGCTCTACGTCAAGTGCTGGGAAGTTTTTTCGATCTCAGCTGCAGCCAATTAACTGTAGCCGCTGATCAGTGTATTCTGACCACTGAGGGTGCTGCTGTCAGAATACACTATTAAAAAAAAACTAAAAGTGAATGGCCGGCTTTGGGCAAGCAATAGATTAATCAATGTTCCTTTTGCCAATTGTGGAAGGTAAGAAAATTGCTTGATTGCAATCTGTGTTGATGGGGGAAAGCCTTCCGCATCGCTTCGCAGTTTAGGTAGCCTTTTCTCTTTTTCATACCTACAAATTATGGTGTTTTGCTTATCCTCTATTCCATCAACGTTGGTGTGAGTATACTCTTTATGCATATTTGGAGCTATTCCTTGTAAATAGATGTGCTTCTCCAATACAAACAAATTAATCTTAAATTTCTTAATCTATTGTTGTTTTTTCATGACATGGTCTCTCCACAGATATACACAAAATTCAATCTTGGCTGTCTCCTGAAGAAGTGGGCGCTGCCCCAAGAAACGCCTGTATGAATTGGGAATTATATGTTCCAGCAATCATGTGTGGCATTTTGTATATACATGTCAGTTTTGTTAATATTGATGATGCAAGCAAAAATTTAACTGTACTTTTTGTATGTACTGTATCCTGCAATAAATTTTGTACATTTTTAATAGTGATGAGCACAACACTCCCCTGTTCAGTTCGCACCAGAACATCTCAAACAAGGAAAAAGTTCTAGCGAACATGCAAACTATATCAAAGTCTATGGGACACAAACATGAAAAATCAAAAGTCCTCATTTTAAAGTCTAATATGCAAGTTTTTGCCATAAAATGTGTATGGCGACCCAGGTACTGCCCTGGGGGGGACATGCATCAATGCAAAAATTTTTTTTTTAAAACTATCGTTTTTACAGGAGCAGTAATTTTAATAATGCTTAAAGTGAAACAATAAAAAATTCATTTAAATATCGTGCCTGGGGGGTCCCCTTAATGTGCCTGTAAAGTGGCACATTTGTGCAATGTATGTAGCCTGCTGCAGCAATACTGACATTTCTAAAGGAAAAAATGCCATTTAAACTTGCTCGCCCCCCCTCCTGAACCATACCAGGCCCCTTGCCCTCAACATGGGGAGGGTGCTTTGGGGTGCCCCATGTTGATGGGGACAAGAGCCTCTTTCGGACAACCCTGGGCTGTGATTGTCGGGGTCTGCGGGTGGGGGGCATATCGGAATCTGAAAGCCCCCTTTAACAAGTAGGCCCCCAAATCCCGGGTCCCCCCCCCATGTGAATGGATATCGGGTACATCATACCCCTACCCATTCACCAAAAAAAAAAAAATAAGGACAACAGCCAGTTTTTGAAAAGACCTTTATTAAAAAAAAAAAAAAAATAGTGTCCCCCAATGTAAATCCATCGTCAATCATGTCGCCCGCCGCTGCACTAAAAAAAAAATAAAAAGATGTTCCCGCCTCTTCACACGCCTCCCACGTAATGAGCTGTTTGAGCTGTGACAGCTCTTTTATAGGAAAGTGGCGGGGACACCCAATTACATCACCCGGAGGCACCGCCCCTTCTGACATGACGTCAGTAATTTATTCACTGCACCAGCGCAGTGCATTATGGGGCGCTCATGACGTCAGAAGGGGCCATGTTGAGGGCAAGTGGCCTGGTATGGTTCAGGAGGGGAGGGCGCTCACTCGTTCCCCCCCCCCCCATCCTGGTCAGCCAGGCTGCTTGCTCGGATAAAGGCCTGGTATGGGTTTTAGGGGGGGGGGTCCCACGCGGTTTTTTTTTTTTGAATTTTGGCTTGGAGTTCCCCTTAAAATCTGTACCAGACCCAGAGTTGGCAGAGACCACCATGGCTTCCTTGACTGTTAAACGAGGTAATACCATGTCACCTTGCATCATATAACAGGAAATTATCCTGAATGCTTGTAGCTTCTTCAAATGCCAGGGCCCATAGTCAGTAGGCAAGAGGCTACCCTCCAGTCCCCTCCAAAAGCTATTGTCCCAGTTTGTCAGAATAGCCAACAGTGGATTCAGTAAGAAGTTGTTATTCCTCTAGAGTGAAATCAGATACAGGTTTCCATTGAGTCATTCAACTATCATTGCAAACGCTGAGTATACAAAAAGTGATGTAGTGCAACATACAAAATATGGTCCATGTTCAATTAATACAATAAAGCAAACCATACTTTGAATCATATGGGTCAATTGCAAGATTGTGTAGACGGTTACAAGAATGGAGGCTTTCCCAGCGCAATTCCAATGCATAGAACAAGGCAATTTACCTTGTTTACAAGTATGTAAGGTCCCTGCACTGTCCCCCTGCCACAGCCAGGGGTGTATGGGCTGGCTAGAGTCTGTGCTAAGACTGCCATTCATCTCACTTCATGATAAATATAATGGGATAATTGTGTCACTAGGTGATGTCCAAAGAGTAGATATATATATCTATGTAAAAGTCTGAGTGACTGAATGTATGGATAATATACAGCCCAGGCACATACCATGTACTGAAGTATAGATTGGATCTAGATAAATCTGTTGGAGTATGGCAGTATAGCAATTTGGACAAATAAAATACTGTGTCACTTAGGTGATGAATGGTGACCATTCATCACCTAAGTGACACAGTATTTTATCCCATTATATTTATCATATTTATTACATTATTATATTTTTACTTTTTTACTTTATTGAGAGAGATATATATTGATGTATTTTCAGCCCATGCCTCATTACCAAGCAGAAATTCTACCACACTACTTCTGTTTCTTCACCTTGCTCCCCACCGCGCTCACCATTTTCACCAGTCCTGTCAGCTCCCGGTTAGATTATGGCAACCGCCGCCGTATGGGAGCACCAATCCATTCATCTTCCTTTGGGCGACAAGTGAGTGTGACTTTCCTACTATGGTTTGCACATACAGATGTTGCAATATCACACTCACTTATACAATCATGCATACTAACATGCTGTTTACTGTTTTACTCCTAGATACATTTTATCTCATATATACTCCTGATGAGTGAGCTTACCAAGACTCACGAAACGCGTAGAGTTCCGACAGTATATGAGTTCAACATATGTTATTATTTTATCAATTTACATTTTTTGTACTTTTGATGTCACATGTCATATGCCCATCATGTTGTATTTCAATATTGTTGTCATATTGCTGTCATACTTTGAACGACTATCAATAAAATTTGCCATTCATTATCACCTCACTATTTTGAGCTACATAGTGCAAATGCCTCACTCAAAGTCCCGCCACAAGGGCACCCCCTCCTTTTTTTCGCACTTTTTTTCATTGCAGCATTGTCCAACTTAGTAATTGTTTCACAAAACTGCTGCAGTGAATAGAGGTTAAAGAGTGCTGCACTGTTCCCGACCCATTGGCACCATTCCCAACAGAAAGCACACCAGCTTTCCAATGCAGCTGCTGAGGTGAACATGCCCTAAGAGTTGTTAGTTACAACAGTCAAACATTTCATGCACATCAACACTCAGACTTGTAGAGGTTGGCCATACTGTATATGGCTTGACAAACTTTGATTGGAAAATTATCAACAGAACAGTGACTGCATCCTATCAGATCTAGTCACTGTTCCATAATTCAAACAGACTATGGAAAGACTGTGAATGCAGTGTGCCCTAGCCCTATCCCCAAGAGTACAGTATCCTGCACTCACAGCATATTGATTTAGAGAGCACTGATGTTGTCACCATTATTCTCTGCATCCAGGACTGCCCATCACCAGAGACGACTGGAGAAAAGGATGACCCAAAGCATCACATGACCAGCTAAAAGATATTAGAACAAAAATGAAAATATGTAAAGAAAAAGAGCATAAAATAAAACATGGCGGGGCTGGCCCATTTTGGGGAGAACAGAGCCTGGAGTTAGACTTTAACTGCAAAAGTAAAGTCACTGATCTCTCCCATCCTATGGAACTCCCAGCCCCAATCTGTCCGATTATCTTCTACTCTGTTTGCTTTTAGACGATCCACTTGTCCCTCTCTTCTAGATTGTAAGCTCTAACGAGCAGGGCCCTCTGATTCCTCCTGTATTGAATTGTATCATAAGTGTAATGTCTGCCCTCATGTTGTAAAGAGCTGCGCAAACTGTTGACGCTATATAAATCCTGTATAATAATAATAATAATAATAATAATAATCTCTCTTTTCTATCTGAGAGGGGGACTGAATCAAAAGAGTAGCTGAATACAACCACAAATCCTTTGGCAGACAAAATTATATCTATATGATTTTTCAAATGCATATTTATCTGTTTTCGTGGAATGCAATTTTTTTTTTAACCACTACCCATCCGCGCTACAGCCTATATACGGCTGCAGCGCGGACTCGAATTTTCGGGAGGCCGTTTTTAAACGGCCTCCCAGTGACTCCCGCGAGCGCGCTGCGGGGAAAATCTGTGTCGGCCGTGTCCCTTGGACACGGCCGATCACAGATCGTGGTGAATGGCCAATCACAGCGGCCATTCACCACGTGATCTGGCCGTCCAATGAGCGATGATCTCATATGTAAACATATGAGATCATCTCTCATCGCCGGCGCTCCTTCCTCACACGGAGCCTGCAGTGTGAGGAAGGAGGGGGAGCCTCACAGCGCCGGGGACACAGGAGAATGTAATCAGGGCACCGATCACCAGTGCCCTGATTACAAGAGGTAAAAACACACACACAGTGCCCCCCCATCAGTGCCCACAGTGCCCGCCATCAGTGCCCCCCATCAATGCCCACAATCAGTGCCCATAGTGCTGCTAGTCAGTGCCCATCAGTGCCTGCTCATCTAGGCACTGATGAGCACTGACTGGCAGCACTATGGGCACTGAGTGTGGGCACTGATGGTGCTGCCCATCAGTGCCGCTCATCAGTGCCACCCGTCAGTGTCCAGTGCCATCCGCCAGTGCCCATCAGTGCCGCCTATCAGTGCCCATCAGTGCCGCCCGTCAGTGCCGCCTCTCAGTGCCCAGCAGTGCCACCTGTCAGTGCCCAGCAGTGCCACCTCTCAGTGCCCAGCAGTGCCGCCTATCAGTGCCCAGCAGTGCCGCCTATCAGTGCCCAGCAGTGCCGCCTATCAGTGCTCATCAGTGCCGACTCTCAGTGCCGCCTATCAGTGCCGCCTATCAGTGCTCATCAGTGCGGCATATTAGTACCTCCTCATCAGTGCCCATAAGTGCCACCTCATCAGTGCCCATAAGTGCCACCTCATCAGTGCCCATCAGTGCAGCCTATCAGTGCCCATCAGTGCCGCCTCATCAGCGCACATCAGTGAAGGAGAAAAATTTATTATCAAAATTTACTCGCAGAAAATAAGAAAAACTTTTTTTTTTTTTCAAAATTTTTTGTCTTTATTCTTTTTTTTTGTAAAAAATAAAAAACCCAGAGATGATTAAATACCACCAAAAGAAAGCTCTATTTGTGTGAAAAAAAATGATAAAAATTTCAAATGGGTACAGTGTAGCATGACCGCGCAATTGTCATTCAAAGTGTGAGAGCGCTGAAAGCTGAAAATTGGCCTGGATGGGAAGGGTGTTTAAGTGCACAGAAGGCAAGTAGTTAAATTTGGGATTGCCTTGCTACTTAAATAATACTACAAATAATTTGTATCTAGTCATTGAAATAAAGTTTTTTTTTGTTTGTTTGTTTAGCTGTAGAGGGTGTGTATGAGTCTATGTGTAGGAATGCTTTTTTCCTCTTCATACACTCATTTATACCAGAAACGCTTTCAGTATTCCGTTCACTTTTTACACTGGGGATTCAGTTTTTAAAGCACCAAATTTTTGCATTTAACTTTGCTAGCAAGCCTTTGGGCATTTTCCTGAAAAGGGTGCATTTAAACTAATTGTTGAA
Source organism: Pelophylax lessonae (assembly GCF_965119305.1). NCBI lineage: Eukaryota > Metazoa > Chordata > Amphibia > Anura > Ranidae > Pelophylax > Pelophylax lessonae. The sequence goes on from NC_138773.1 coordinate 198,693,618, forward strand.
TGCAGTGATTATCATATATTAAACAGAAAATAAAAAAAAAATGTTGTGCTGTCATCAAATAAATTATTATAAAGAAATATATAATGTACATACTCAGATAGGAAGCAATTGTGCTGCAAGTTTGAAAATGACTTGCTATTGCTAGACTTGCCAGGCTTCACAGGTTTGTTCTGCTGCAAGTTCTGGTTCGTTATGTTGTGCAATAAAACATAAAATGTGTGACAGCGCTGCTCAAATTATCATGTATATGAAAAACAGTGGCTATATAAAAACGTACACAAAAATTAATTACAGTGCAAAAGAAACATCTAATATAATAAAGTGCAACAAAACTGAGCAATTCCTAAAGTGCAGAGATAGTGCAACAAAATTCAGCGTCTCTGATTAATTAAAGTGCTTGTATTGAAAAACTTCTTAAATGGCTTGAAAGTGCAATCCACAGATAAATAACTCCTAAAGTGCAAGAAAGTGCAAAAGTCCACTGTCTCTAATTAATAAGGCTACATGTACACGGGACGTTTTAAAAAGTCCCTTGAACGCTGGAATTTAAAGCACGTTTAAAACCTCCATTGTGTCGCGTTTGCAGCCGCGTTTAGTGGGGGTTTGCGCTCAGAACACCGTTTCTGGAGGTCAAAAAATCATTCCCCTTTAAAATGGAAAACCGCGAGCGCTAAACGCGGGTGATCGCGTTTGGTCGCATTTTTGCGTTTGAAACGCCGGTAAACACACATTCTGAACATCCTGAACGCAAATAATTGCTTTCCAAAAAACGATACTGAACTCAACTGCCTCTAAATGACTGTAAACGACCCAGTGTACATGGACAGATAAGATAACATTGAGGTGGGTTCAGGGGATTCTGAAAAAAACGCCCAACTGCTCAAAAACATCCGTTTACAAGTTGGAGTGTACATGAGGCCTTAAAGCGCACGTGTGAATCACTTGGTGTGTATCCTCTCCTTCAATCTCCTGTTCAGATCGCCAGTTGAACTGTCTGCTCACCTTAATTGTAGACCCACTAGAGGTCGACACAGAAAATAATGAAAGTACTGTCTAGCATCCAATCGCTAACGGCTCTACATCACCTAGCAGTGCTCCAGAATGACATATAAGAAGAAAGAGACAATCTCCAATAGTGCAGTATTCAAGTTAAAAGTTGCATTTAAAACATAATCCCAGTTTCATACATTCCACTCACATTTATTAGAAGAAAAAACAGCATATAAAAACAATTCCAGCAGTAATTCCGATATGTAGTGTTCACCGTCATTGAGAGTGAGGGACAGATACTTGGGGGACACTGAGAGAATGGTTTGGATGGCTTCAGATGGGAGAGTGATATATGTCAGCGGTGTCTCTCAAGAAATGTGGAGATTTGATCCCACTGTGCACTGTGAGACCTGTGGCCTGTTGCCATGGAGTCTGTGACACCTAGATGTGTATTCCATGTGTTTCAATGTAGTAGACGGACAGACTGTCATTGGCAGTCTTGTCCTATTTTCTATTTATTGAGCTGGGGTGTTAAGTCTGCCTGTCCCATTGTCAAATGTTAATGACCTCACATTGTTTTGTCCAGATGGCCAGATAATTAGTTCAGGTTAATTCTGTTTCTGTATACAATTTCATCTGCATAGGATAATGTAATCAGGCAACCCCTGGCCTGTTTGTAGCAATTTGATCAGGAGGGGGATGTGCCCATTTGTGTATAAATCGAGCGTGTAACAATAAAGAAGATGGTTCCAAAACTTGTACAAGCTAAGTTGTTGGCTAGCTTTGTATGAGAGCGGCTGGGAAGATCTGGGATATATGTTTATGATTGCAAGGAAGCCATATACTAATGGACGACCACAAGTACAGTGTGGGTCGGCGGTTCTGTTACATGTAGTTTTAAACCTGCCCACCGCTTGGTACCTCTACGCAATGTGCCACATCCCACGTGGCTTCAACTGGAGGAGAAAAACATTTACCATTGATGTTGTGCTATAGGCATCCCACCACAAGGGTCACTGTGATCTGCAGAGCTCTTGCTGTAGTGTAGACTCACCACTGCAACTTTGCTCATGCTGGAGACTGTCCATGAAAATTTTCTACAAATTGGAAAACTAGAACGTGGGCTTCAATTGCTCTGCAAATGTACAACTTGAAGTAAAAATGTGCAGCAAGTTAACAGACTTACAATTCAACACTGCCACAAATTTGTGGCAAGTTATACTTGCTATCTGGGTAAAGTGTCTTACACCAATATGTGATGTGATAAGAAAATAAATATACGAAATTCATAGAAAATTAATAAAAAGGTCTGTGCAATCATGCAAAGATAATAATGTGAAAAAGTCCAAAGGAGTATAAAGTCCCCAAAAATATTCAGTTAGAATATGGTGATCAAATTGTGCACATCTTCAGTATGCTGGTGTTATAAGTGACCCACGTGCACAAATAAGGTCCATAAAGACATGGATGAGCGAGTTTGGGGTGCTGGAACTTGACTGGCCTTGCAAAGAGTCCTGACCCCAAACCGATAGAACACCTTTGGGATGAATTAGAGTGGAGACTGCAAGCCAGGCCTTCTTTCCAACATCAGTGCCTGACCTCACAAATGCGCTTCTGGAAGAATGGTCAAACATTCTCATAGACACACTCTAAAACCTTGTGGACAGCCTTTTTAGAAGACTTGAAGCTCTTATAGCTGCAAAGGGTAGGCCAACTCAATATTGAACCTTACGGACTAAGACTATGATGACATTAAATTTCATGTGCGGGTAAAGGCAGGTGTCCCAATACTTTTGGTAATATATTGTATGCCCCATTGGGAAGAATCTCCTTCAGTTCCTGTCTCATAGCTGAAACAGGAAGTGAGAGGAAATCTCTCCCAAGTGAAGGAATCCATAGTTGTCTCCAGGGTGACCAGAACTAGTGTCCCCATTGGTAGATCTCCCCTCTATTCCTCTTTTGGGGCACCCCATAATGTGTAATCTTCTTTCCCTTTCACTCTCAGTGATCATGGTAAACTGGAAAAAACACAGACAGCAGTAAAAACCGTACTGGTGTTGCAATCGCTCTCAACTTCATCCAAGAAAAAAGTTTTACTTTTAGTTATACTTTAATGCTTACCTAAACTCTGATTTTGTAATACTGCAGCAAACATTTTTAAAAAGTGTTTTAGAAGTAAGGAATAAAACTGACTGAGCTTTTGAACTCATATAAAGATTTCATAAATCACAAAAGAGAAATTTGAAGTTTGGGATTATGGAAAACAAGCCAGATTTCTGGTCAACAAAGCCCAGCTATCGGCTTATCCCAAGTATTGAGCAAATTCATATCAAATACAGGAGAGCAGCTCTAATAGCCTTTAGGGCATGATCTCAAACAACCGAGTGCTGGCAGCACAGAAAAAAACTGAATTTATGGACTTGGTATTGCAATCTTAAGGTACATAAGAAGAGCAATGAATCTGAAGCAGATCTGTCATATACCTAGACAAATGTCTGAAATTCCTGACAACGACCATAAAATAGGACGGAGAGAGGAAATTGAGTTTCGCTCTGGAGAGGGCGATCACAACATTTTAAACAGGAGATGAAAGGTGTTAAAAAGCGAGAGATGGAGAGAGCTGTAATACATTCCACTTATGATGCACACAGCACCCAGGGAATCATTTCACCCAGACAGCTGATGTTTTCCAAATAAATACATTGCCTAGATTGTACTTTACTTGGCTGAAACCAAAGCGTTGCGGATAAGAAACAAGATATATTTCACTGTACATCTGGTAAGCAGGCGAGTCAAAACATGCAATAATGGAATTTTTAATCTGATATAGCTTAATTTAATTAGATATTATTATGGTGGACAACATGATATTTGATGCATAGTGGCTTTTTGAGTGATAGCTGATGCAGATGTCTAGGAGATAATAGAATACTTCTGTTCATACTGAAACAGCACAGCTTGATCCTTTTGTCCTGTAGATGCAAAAACCATCACTGTAAAAAAGGCAAAAATAATAAATATGGGTGTGTTCTTTTATGCTCGTACACAAGTGTACCACAATTTACGTGTCAGATTTATTGCCTGTACAGTCAAAGGGTCCTGTTTGCCAATAAAGTCCTTTTCCTAGTGAGATTATGACTCTAATGCCTGGAACACAGGAAGAAATTATTAGACAAACGATCATCCGTTTTTTTTTTTGTATTGCATTCTAATCTCCTATCGAAAATGAAGAGGTTACTAAAGTTACAACAGTTCTCGTACAACAGAACAAAAATTTGGGAGTAATATAATATATTGTTTTGTATTTGTATTGCATGTTCTGACAAAAACTGTACTGATTAAATGGAAATCGTACAATCTGGTATTGTACAAGAAAAATGTTCCTGCTTGTCCCATTGGATACTATAGGATGAACTGTCATAATCAGCTCTCGAAAACCATGTACTAACGATCAGGTTATTGTAGGATCGCTTCCAAAGCTTTTTTCTTTCGTATGATTTTCAGAATGTGTGTACAGGCCAAAGGTGTGCATGGCCTATTGCATTAGGGTATGCACCCCAAAGCTCAAACACACATACATGTGTATATATATATATATATATATATATACATACACTGCTCAAAAAAAATTAAAGGAACACTTTAAAAACACATCAGACCTCAATGGGGAAAAATATCATGCTGGAAATCTATACTAATATGGATTGGATAATGTGTTAGGAATGAAAGGATGCCATATTTTTTAATAGAAATTTAAATTGTCAACCTATAGAGAACTGAATTCAAGGACACCCCGAAAATCAAAATGAAAAAATGATGCAGCAGGCTAGTCCATTTTGCTGAAATTTCATTGCAGCAACTCAAAATGGTACTCAGTAGTTTGTATGGCCCCCACATTGTGTGCATTCCTGACAACGTCGAGGACCTGCTCCTTTTGAGAGGACGGATGGTGTTCTGGGGTATTTCCTCCCAGATCTGGACCAGGGCATCACTGAGCTCCTAAACAGACTGAGGTGCAACCTGGTGGCGTCAGATGGACTAAAACATAATGTCCCAGAGGTGTTCTATTGTATTTAGGTCAGGAGAGCGTGGGGGGCCATTCAATGGTATCAATTTCTTCATCCTCCAGGAACTGTCTGCATACTCTCGCCACATGGGGCCAGGCATTGTCTTGCACCAGGAGGAACCCAGGACCCACTAGACCAGCGTAGGGTCTGGAAATTGGTCCAAAAATTTCATCCCAATACCTACAGACAGTCAGGGTGCCATTGTCTAGCCTGCAGAGGTCTGTGCGTCCCTCAATGGATATGCCTTCCCAGACCATCACTGACCCACCACCAAACTGGTCATGCTGAACGATGTTACAGGCAGCATAACATTCTTCACAGTTTCTCCAGACCCTTTTTACATCTGTCACATGTGCTCAGGGTGAACCTGCTCTCATCTGTGAATCGCACAGGACACCAATGGCGGACCTGCCAATTCTGGTGTTCAGTGGCAAATGCCAATCAAACTCAACGGTCCTAAGCAGTGAGCACAGGGCCCACTAGAGGACGTTGAGCACTCAGACCACCCTCATAACGTCTCTTTTTGATTGTTTGGTCAGAGGCATTCACACCAGTGGCCTGCTCGGGGTCATTTTGTAGGGCTCTGGCAGTGCTCACCCTGTTCCTTCTTGCACAAAGGAGAAGATCTCGGTCCTGCTGATGGGATAAGTACCTTTTTTGGCCCTGTCCAGGTCTTCTAAAGTAACTCCCTCAGCCGGCGAGGGAGACCTAATGCGCATGAATGGCAATGGCCGCGCGCGCGCATTAGACCTCCCCATAGGAAAGCATTATTCAGTGCTTTCCCATGGGGATTTCGGTGACGCTTGAGATCCTCACATAGCGTGGCTTGCTGTAGCGCTCAGGCGGCACAGCATGAGGAGTGCCGCACAGGCCGGTCCTGTTAGGAACGCTCCCTGAGCACACTGATGTGCTGTCTGTCATCCAAAGGGTTAACCTAGTGCAGGCTAATTGCAGCAATTGGCAACAGGCTGCCTTATTTAAACACCCCAGCAGCACTGTGCCTTTGCTGTCTTGTCTTTAGCTTCTCCATGTTCCTGAACCTGCGTCCTGTTGATCCCTGCCTGATTCCTGTTGACCTTTGGCTCGTCCCTGACTTTCTTTTGCTTGCTGCCCGTCCTGACCTCGGCTCATTTGACTATTCTCTTGGATCCTCCTTGTCTGCTCATCTGCCTTCGGACCTTGACCAGTCCTCCCCTGGTGGGGCGACCCTGGGGACCGCGACCTGGTATTCACCCGCAGCCAAATCCATCCTCACCATCAGAGGCCCTGGTGAAGACCGGTGGATACTTAGATTCCGCACCTCAGGTTAGCCTGTGCTAGGCCTTCCTCTACATGACAGACTCCTACTAGTATTATAACAGGTCCATTACTGCTTTCAGGTGCAGGATGCCGAGGTTGCCTTACAGGTAGCGCCGGCCCTGGATGCAGCTATGCATGGCAGCCAATCAGCTTCTAACTAGCTTGTTCATTTAAAGTGTTTGTAACCATGGGTTGGCCAATACTGCCAGCCCCTCTCTTGTATTTAACTATAACATATTATGTAAGTGTATGTGGAAAACAAAGCTTCTAAATACCATTTTTGCAGATATCTTCAACCCGGTCACGTGACTCCCAGATGCTCTTCTTGTCCCTCAGCCGGGAGGTCACGTGACCCCTGTGCTGGCTGCTCAGCTCCTCCCACTGTAGCCCTTGGGGACGGAAAGCAGCCGGGAGTCATGTGACCGGCCTGAAGCTATCTGCAAAAATGGTATTTAGAAGCTTCATTTCCACATACACTTACATAGTGTGTTACAGCTAAATACAAGAGAGGATCTGGCAGTCATTTTTTTAAATGTTTAAATCAATACTATTAGAGGCAGGAGGGGAGGGGCATCCATCTCACACACACACACACATAGCTGACAGGCAGGGAGGGGAAGGAGGACACAGGACAGAGCAGATGACGGAGACACATACCCTGACCACGATTCCATAGCTCAGTAGCCATGATAAACGTGGTCTGCTCGCAGAGGGGAAGTCAGGACCAGGCAGGATCAAATAGGTGTTGTAAGAGATACAAAGGGGTAATTAAAAAAACAAAAGCTCTATGTTACAGCTTGCACATTAAAGGGACAGGAGCATCATTTTTTTTTTTGGGGGGGGGGGGGATAACAACCTGACTGGTTTCTATGAAGAGCTACACAAAATTTGCACTCTCCAGTATATTTATGTGTCACTACACAGGATCGGCCAGGTAGCCCTGAGCCCTGAACCAGCCCCGGGCATTTCTTAAAAGTTCTCCCTGAAGCTTCACACCATCAATCTTTCCAAGGCTGACAAGTGTTTGGACAGCAGAGATACAATTGTAAAAACAGCTATTAGCCTGTTCAGAACAGGTCCAGCCGCAAGTGAAGCCACATGGAGGACTCAGACCTCAATCCCTCAGATACTTACCTTGAATTGTCTCCAGTGTCCAGTCCATGAGGAGAGCAAGAAAATCCTCCAAACTCTCTAGGAGGCTTTTCATTGCCCTAGTGTGGAGGGGGAGGGGGCAGCAAGAGGGAGAGGGAGGGGCTAGCAAAGCTGCCCTTGTCTTGCAGCATATCCCCGCTACTGAGGTACAGTTTAGTGCACCAATTCCCCACATTTAATAATTTATAAATAATCATAAAAGATTAAATCATAAAATAAAAAACATAATTAATCAATTTAATAATTTAATAGAATAGTAGAATGCACTGTGCTGTCTGCTTTATATTCTGAACTACGTTTCAACTATACATATCATTTTAAAAAAATGCTGTGGAGGCAACAGACATCCTCTTAATCAACCGATAACGTCATTTGTTGTTAGGATGCCAGTGTCTAGTTGTAATGATGCATAATGGAAACCAGTGGCTTTGAATAACTGAAGGACAGTCTTGATCCACCTGCTGGCTTGTATACACTTTTTGATCAATTTTAGACATTTTTCCAAGGCACCCCTGAAGAAACCTCAAGGCACCCAAGGGTGCCTGGGCACACTGGTTGAAAAAGGCTGCTCTGGACAGAGGCTCACAGGTGCCATTGAGGCCTCCATGTAACCTCAACTACTGTGCTCATTTCTGAGTAGCTAAACATCTTTTGTAGAGGTCTCCCAAAATACTTCTACTCATCTTACAAGACAAGGGAGGATTCTTAACATCAGTCTACACTACACAGTTTAAAACATTCCAGATTACTTAAAGTGCTACATAATGGAAACAAAGACTGAGACCAAAGGACGTTATACTGAAGCTTGAAATGGTAGCAGATGGAATGAGAAGAAGCCAGATTGCAGAGACAGGTTTGCTGGAGGGGATGCTGCTGATAATATCATACAGAGTGTTGACTATTGCTATTACTGGCAACTCTGAGGCCACTTACAGGAACATTAAAGTGACACACAATATTTGTCTGCCCACATACCACAAAATGTAAAATATATACCAATGCGCTCAAAGTAAACCAACTGAAATAGAAATTTACATTTAAAAAAAGAAACACAAGAAATACAAAGCCAAATTCGGATGTGACATCTTTTTTTCATATTCCATCTGCTACTATGCAAAGGAATGATTTCTATCATTTTCTAAACTTCAAGTTTACGCTGTGAAGATTGAAGTCAAGCATTGATGAATATAAAGTGTACAGAAACCATTATTTTGCTTAATCATTAAAGAAAAGGCATTATTTTCCAGAAGAAACTCAAAGTATTAGTTATCAGCTTTCATGTTTTACATATCTTACTTCTGAAATGAAGTCAGTTTCTATGGGATACTTAAGTCTGCACAGAATACAAGATCTTCATTTATAAAAACAACCAGAAACCCCAAAACAAAGCAGTGGTATGACCTTATAGTGGCCATATTGTCACACACACTGCCCATGCTTATAAGGCATTTTACTATTCACGTGCACTGAATAAAATGCCTGTCCAGGCCATGTGACCAGTCTACCCCAATGACAGACTTTTTTGCAGCCTACATTTTTTTTGGAATGTGAAATGGAGGCCATAGTATGGAGTAACATTGCACCATCCAGCAGACCGCGTGTAGTAGTATCCACACTCTGCTCTAAATAGTCCCTTAAGTTTTTTATATAAACTATTCCAGTTCACATAGGATTCCCGGTTCATCAGCAATTTGATGCATAAAAAGAACAGCACACGGTTCAAAGGAGCACCAATAAATGCACTCTGGTTTGCAATACTTTCTGTTGCAAGAGTTAACCGTCTACATTGTTCACATCTCATATGCTGGGTACTGTGTATATATGTTAGGTAAAATGAAAAAGCTCTTTCAAGGGTCTGTTTTCTCCCCAATGAACGATTAGAAACCCTTGTATACAGATTGCTCAACAACAATTTAGTGTTCTACTGAGGAAGGTATTTTGAGTTGATGCTGCCCTGGGCAATGTACAGGAATTACATCAACACATGGCACCCTTCAGTTCATTCCCTTATGCCTGTTATCCTCTCTTTGTTATTTTATTAGAGAAAAATGATGAGTAAAGGATAATAATGTGAAACTTCAACTTTTTGACACATTTTAACCCCTTCCACACCTCTCCAATTGGCATTAGGATTAAGACAGACAGATATAGCATATATTAGCTGCTTGAGTGCAGCTGACTGTCCTGTGATCCTCTGTCAATTGATCTATGGCAGCCAAAAGTTTTAGTGTACATTAATGCAGTGTTTCCAAAACTGGTCCCCCGGGCTTACTAATGGAACATGTTTTCCACCTCCCTTCACAGAATCACAGTTTAAATCATTGTTCTGTTCTTTTTTTTATGTAACTGAAAAGTACACCTGCTCTTCCCTGATGGCTATGGTTTGGAAATCCTTTATTAAAGGATAAGTGCACGTTTGTTAAAAAATAAATAAATAAATAAAATAGTATCACATCTACCCCCACCCTAATATTTGAACTTGTCAAGGGAGGACAGGGAACTTTTGGCTTGGGAGGCAAACACAACCAACTGGCCCTTTCATGGTAGGGGTTCCTGTCGGCTAAAAGTTCACCACACAAAGCAGTTGGTGGTGACTATGGTAAAAGAGGGATGTTAGCTCAAAGAATATAAAAGAAGCATTGGATGGGGATACATTGTAAAAAAGGAAATATTTTATGAGTGTAGCACCCTGTTTTAGACAGGGACTACTACCTAAAGTTAGCCATCCTGTTTGGTAGCCAGCCCAAGCTAAAATTGTAGTTTATTTGTTCAATTGGCCAGCCTAAGCTGAATTTGTTGCTTATTTGTTCAGTTGGCCAGCCCAAGCTGAATTTGTACTAGTTTATTTCTTCAGTTGGCCAGCCCGTGCGGAATTTGTAGTTTATTTGTTCATTTGGTTTTCCTCTTAACTCACTGTAGCTGTTGTCTCTCATTGTTGCTGGTAGGTGGCGCCGATACCTCTAGCAATAGTACGTAATATTATGTAGTGATACTGAGTTATGAATATTTACATTTCCTCCAGTCAATCAATAGGAGGTTTGTTACCACTGGTGCTTGCTGGGAGAGAACATAAATATCTGGGGCAGACCTTGTGATCTCTCTCTCTGCAGCCTGGGGAGGTACTACTGGACGGATCTATAGGTTAGGTCCACAGTTCTGTTCTCTGGACTAGGAGATAGGTCTTAAGTGGTCCAGGAGGCTGCCTTGTCTGTCCATAGTGGAAGCTGTGCCAAGACTGAGACACAGGAGGAGAACCTTGCTGGTGGAAGCCAGGATCTAGGCTAGGGGACTATTGACTCTCTTGGAAAGGATTTAAGGAAGCCTAGGAAATTGTACAGAAGGCACTGGAACCAGCAAAGAAAGAGAGGTCTTTTACTGAGATTAAGAGAATGTCTGCAGTTTTGGAGGGTTGGCTTAAAGGCTCCTTACACTGTGTAGCTGGACATAGATCTGGTAAATTCTGTGTTACTCTGCGTATCTGAGATCCCTTCCCTCCTTGTAAGTGATGGGAAATAAAGCTTCTAAAATGACAGAAAGTGACTGGCGCCCAATATTCTTTCAGTCCCTCATTTTGTCATGGAATCAGCCCTGGGGTGAAGTGCTGGCCCTCTCTGTCTTCAGGGGCACTTGACTGATGAGAATCCCACTTACATCTCCTTGGACTTTTCAAAACCTGTACAGAGGTACGGTCTGAAAGTTGGAGGACATTTCTGCAAGAGCTCACAATGCACCTGTGATCTACTGACCGTGGGTGCAATTTCTTTCCAGAATCCTGCAGGGAAAAATAATAAACACATTATTTTCTGCAGACAGTTTTACTAATAGTATTTAAATATACATATAAATCAGAGCTAAACTGCATCTGAATTACTTCCCCTACCTCTCTTCCACATCGTGTGATGTCACGGTGCAAGGGAGCCGTGCTGAGCAGGCGGTACCTCGCGTGTAGGTCTGTGGGATGAGGGCAAGGCAAGCTGGGAGCCGGACTGTCAGTGCTGTTTGGACTGGAGTGGACTGAAGGGAGCACCGGGCATGGAGAGTGACTTCCACTGTGACTCAGGAGGGGACGTGCCGTGTCAGTGAGGTGTCATTATCATCTGTGCAGCTGCACACTACTGTCAGTGTCACTGTGAGAGTTACTTTATATTTTTTGCCTTAATATCTACTTTAAATCATATTGCTAATTGCATATTGTAATTGTTTTTAGCCCAAATACTAAAATTTTCACATAAAACCATAGTTTTGTAACTCTTGGAAATTCCAGTAAAGACTTGGCTGTGCCAGTTAATTTTGGGTGTCCTGTCAGTAAATTTCAATCTGCTTGGTTGGTAACACTGGGAAGGGACAGCATAAGAATTTTTTTTTTGTTTGAGTTCAGTTCGGTTTTCTGTTTGTGATTTTTACCCCCAGGGAAGCCTATAATCAGGCTAACCTGTAGATAAAATGATTATCTCTTATACATGCACCATTAAGGAGATATTCACCCTGGGTACAGCCAGTGACATCACTGGCACATGCGCTCTAAAGGTCCGGCATACATTGCCGGAACTTCATAGCTTTGTGCTGGAACTGAGGGCTCCGTGTGCATGCACGGGAGTGACATCTTCGGGGCTCAGGCCAATCACACAACCAGAGCGCTAAAGAAAGACCAGGGGAAGATGTCAGCCCTCTTAGCGGTGACAGCACGCCGTGGGAGGGCTTTGTTCTAATGTAAGTAGGTATTTCAAAATGTGCTAGTATGCTATGCATATTAGCACATTACGCCATTGTCTTACAGATTTTTTTATAACCAGCTGCGGTTTACAACCCCTTTAAGGATTTTTTTTTTTTAAATATTTGTCAGGAGTTCCACTTAAATACATTTAAAAACATGCATGCTTCCCGCCTTACCTATGTTATATTCATTTCATTGAGACATGTGAACATCAGAGTTGTGGCAAACACAGTTTATAGTAAACACAAACTGGTACATCCATCTGCACAAACCATTAGGCAGGCCTTTAGACATTCTGTTGCAGTTGGACATTGGAAAATGGCCCAGCCAGTAAAAGATCTATATTCCCTGTAGATTTTACATAGACATTTATTCTTGTCTCCTACATGTATAGCGGAGAAAAGTAACTGTGGCACTGGTGTCTATCAGGAGTCAACAGGGAGATTAGGAGAACAAAAATATATCAGCAGAAAAATGATAATACAGTCAAGAGATGTGTCTTCTTACAAATGTCTCCCAGCAATCTGGTACCTGAAAATAGACTCTCATCCGATTCTGCCAAACTACAGATATGGGATAACTGGATATAATATCTATAGGAAATTTCAGGTTTAGAAAAAGAAGCTCCTAGACAGTTCATTTGTCCCGTGATAGTTCTATTTTTTCCCTCTCATCCTTTTTCTTTGGTGTCTTTTCTTTCTTTGAACTCTTTTGCTCTGCACTCCCTTATAGCTGAGCAATTATGATCCTAGTCCTTTGCAGACAGAAGTCCCAGAACAGAGAACCAGGACACTGAAAAGGACACCTAAAATTACCTTCCAACTCCACTGTATCACTATTCTACTAGACCCATGCTGTGCATTCATATATAAAGCTGAATGGCAGGAATTATCTTTTTTTTTATTTTTTTATTAACTTACGTTAGTCCAGCTTGGTTACATCTAATTCTTCATATCTCACATCCGGATGGCTGCTGGCTACATACAGTCAGACAGTGCTAGTCTATTCCAGGTGCTGCTTGAGTGACATGCCCAACGCTGGATTTATATGGGGGCAAAAGGGGCAATTATGAAGGGCCCCCCTGAAAGATGGGGCCCCAGACTTCCTTTATAAAAATATAAATGAAACTTATTTTCCCTCTGGACTTCAGTAGTGTGTTTGTTGAGGAAATTGTTCAGTTTGCAGCCTTGCCAAGTTCTGGTCATGTCTCAATAGGCAGTTTTATAACATGATACCTTTTTGGGTGGTAATGTGACTCTTAGAATATATTTGAGCATAATGGTCACTAGTTGTTTGAGAGAAAGGTCGTTCAGCAAATTGGCACTGATAAAGAATTATCTAAGAGCCATGATGATCCATGACAGGGTAAGTGTTCTATGTCTATTGGCTGTCAAAAGCACTGTGCTCACAATGATAGAGTTTAATGAGTTAGGCAGCCCATAGATTTTCAATATTTTTTTTCCTTCCATCACAGATGGAAGGAAAGAAAATCGCTTTATTCCCTTATTAACATTGTCAGTATTAGTGGGGAAATGCCTCCCGCAGCACTATTGTGTTCTGCCGGAAGGATTGTGGGGAGCCTTCTCAGCAGGCAGAACACCATCATTACTGCTAGCAGTTATAGAAGTAATTGCATGCTAAAAATCTGACAGCTGAACCGGCCAAAATTTGATTCACTTATGGCCTGCTTAAGGTAAAGCTTTTGCAAATTCTAATAGAAAGAAGAAAGACTTTTTGTATATATTGTAGTGTGATGCATAACTGTGATTTACAGTGCATCCGGAAAGTATTCACAGCGTTTCACTTTTTCCACATGTTGTTATGTTACAGCCTTATTCAAAAATGGATTAAATTCATTATTTTCCTCACAATTCTAAAAACAATACCCCATAATGACAGCGTGAAAGAAGTTTGTTTGAAATTTTTGCAAATTTAATAAAAAAAAAAAAAAAAGAAAAAAATCACATGTACTGTACATAAGTATTCACAGCCTTTGCCCAGTACGTTGTTGAAGCACCTTTGGCACCAATTACAGCCTCAAGCCTTTTGAGTATGACGCTACAAGCTTGGCACACCTATTTTTGGGCAGTTTCTCCCATTCTTCTTTTCAGGACCTCTCAAGCTCCATCAAGTTGGACGGGGAGCATCGATGCACAGCCATTTTCAAATCTCTCCAGGGATGTTCAATCAAGTTCAAGTCTGGGCTTTGGCTTGGCCACTTAAGGACATTCACAGAGTTGTCCCGTAGCCACTCCTTTGTTATTTTGGCTGTGTGCTTATGGTCGTTGTCCTGTTGAAGGATGAACCTTCGCCCCAGGTCCAGAGCACTCTGGAGCAAGTTTTCATCAAGGATGTCTCTGTACATTGCTGCATTCATCTTTCCCTCAATCCTGACTAGTCTCCCAGTTCTTGCTGCTGAAAAATATCCCATAAGCATAATGCTGCCACCACCATGCTCACTGTAGGAATGGTATTGGCCAGGTGATGAGCAGTACCGGATTTTCTCCACACATGACACTTGCCATTCAGGCCAAAGAGTTCAATCTTTGTTTAATCAAATCAGAGAATTTTGTTTCTCCTGGTCTGAGAGTCCTTCAGATGCCTTTTGGCAAACTCCAGGCGGGCTGTCATGTGTCAGACGGGCTTCTGTCTGTCCACTCTATTATACAGGCCTGATTGGTAGAGTGGTGCAGAAATGGTTATTCTTCTGGAAGGTTCTCCTCTCTTCGCAGAGAAATGCTGGAGCTCTGTGAGATTGACTATCAGGTTCTTGGTCACCTCCGTGACTGAGGCCTTTCTCCCCCAATCACTCAGTTTGGCCAAGTGGCCTGCTCTAGGAAGAGTTCTGGTGGTTCCAAACTTCTTCCATTTACAGATGATGGAGGCCACTGTGCTCATTGGGACCTTCAATGCTGCAGACATTTTTCTGTACCCTTCCCCATACCTGTGCATCGATACAGCCCTATCTTGGAGGGCTACAGACAATTCTTTTGACTTCATCACTTATGTTGTGCTCTGACTGCACTGTTACCCATGGAACCTTATTCAGACAGGTGTGTACCTTTCCAAATCATGTCCAATCAACTGGATTTACCACAGGTGGATTCCAATCAAGTTGTAGAAACATCTTAAGGATGATCAGTGGAAACAGGATGCACCTGAGCTCAATTTTGAGTGTCATGTCAAGGCTTTGAATACTTATGTACATGTGATTTTTTTTTTTGTTTTTAATTTTTAATAAATTTGCAAAGATTTTAAACAAACTTCTTTCACATTGTTGTTATTATGGGGTATTGTTTGTAGAATTGTGAGGAAATTAATGAATTTAATCCATTTTGGAATAAGGCTGTAACATGGCAAAATGTGGAAAAAGTGAAGCCCTGTGAATACTTTCCGGATGCACTGTATGACTTGCCAGTTCCAATTACCCGTGTAATGTGTGGGAAAAAACAGAAAAGTGTCTTCTTCGGAGCCTAACTTATATTTTTTTCGAACAAATGTGGTTTATAATTAATTTCAGTTCACTTTGTTATTTGTTCTATTATTTAATTTCCTTTTGCAGGTAACAGCTCAGAGGTGCAACGTAAGAGCATCCATCAAAAATAAGAAGCAGACATACAGGTCTATTACAGATGAGAGGGAGGGCCACAAACTTGAAGTCCTCTGGGCCCCCCAAGGTCTAAATCTAGCACTGGACATGCCTGCTGTATACTGAACACAGGAGGCGCTTGCCCAGCACCTCCACCATTTGGAGAGTGTCTTGTATTTTTTTCAAAGTTCCCTCATTGGATGAAGGGAGAGTATGCTGTCATGATCTCTACCTCATCCAATGAGAGAACACCTTATATTCATTATAAAAAAATAAATAAAAGATGATCTTTAAATGTGGAGATGCCAAGCAAGCAACCCACTGTTTTCAGTATGCAGAAAGTAGTCACTGACGTATGATCCAGAAGAGATCATCACTGACTTTGTAGCACAGGCTACTACAGTGAATTTCTGCATCCCTAACTGCCTTCCAGATGTGAGTTATGAAGAATTAGATGAAATTAAGCTGGACCAATGTAAGTTGTAAAAAAAAAGATAATACACGACCCTGGTTAAATCTAACTATAAAATATTGCTGTGATGGTACATGATCCCTATTGGAATGGCTAAAATGTGCCCATAAGCATTATTGTCAGGGAAATGGCCATAGGAGAGCTGGCAACATTGCCAGTAATACTAATGGGCACTCTTGGCGCATTTCGGCGCATCCCTGTACGCCCTGGCGTAAGAATGGCACACACAACGACGCAAAGGCTCGAATGGGGGAACGCACGTACGCAATGCGTGACAGACACAGCCTCCTGATGGCCTATAAAAGGTGGCTGTGGGATCCTACTCATTGCTGGATTATCATCAGCTTCCCTGTGTTCCTGTGCCTCCTGTATTCTGCTTTTGAAACTCCTGTTGTGACCCAGCTTGCTCCTGACTCTGCTTGATCTCTTCCTCCTGGTTTAACCCTTTGGCTTGCTCCACTGATCTCGCTCCTGTTTACCTACTGTGTATGACCCCAGCTTGCTTCAAGGACTTCTCTCTGTTACTCTGTGAGTCTCCTGTGCATGACCCCGGCTTTGATTCCACTAACTTCTCCCGGCCAAGTGCTCGGCCAGTTCCTGTCTCTTCTAACAAAGACTTACCCCTGGATTGCCTTTCAGTGTTTGACCCTCTGCCTGGACTTAATATTGTACAAGTTTGCCTAACTTCCCGGAGCTCTTTAGAGACTTTTGCCCTGCTGTGCTTCCAGTTCTGCCAGCACGCTCCTGGAAACCTTCGGATCTACCTACCTGCATCTAGCTGGTAACTCATGCCACTTGGGGCGCTACACCTCCTGTACCACCTTTAGGAGTGTGCTGCACTGAGCCACATAGGGAGCCCTCTCCGCATCTCAGATCAGGTATCTGACAATTATCCTCTTGTTTTAGGTGTTGTGGCCAGATTGGAACCATGTTTTACATTTGATGATAATGTCCTAAAGTTATCAGACTCTGGATGAGACCTTTTAACCTGATACTGTACACGGGGATGACCATCTCGAGAATGACAGAAATAGTCCTTTTTCAACAACTAGATGTTGATGCCCCATCTAACATCTGAAACACTTGATATCTTATATGAGTTTAACACCCTGAATAGCAATCGCTAGGTGTTGGAAGCAGTCAGTAGTATCTTTTGACTACGTCAAACAGAAATAAAAATTAGATAATGACTAATAAAAAGCTCTACTGTACCCTCAATAATACACAGTCAAAATTTGACAGAACATGGAACCCTTGGATACAATACCTATCAATTGACTAGTTTGGCTTGGGGACACTGTCCTTATCTTCTTTTGCCTTTGACTCTTTGTTCATTGAATCTCTCCCCTGACTATTTACTTCGTTTCCCCCCCCCCCCTTTTTTTTTCTCCCTTTTATTCCACATAGTGACAATGCAAATATACCTTTAAACTGTTGCATTGATCGAGCATAGACTTCGGAAAAATGAAAGATAGACTTGACATTTGTTGGCTCTGTCATCTTGCATTATCTTTTAATGGCTTTTTGACAGTACAGTAAAACCTTGGTTTGAGAGTAAAGAGTGCTTTGCAAAACAAGCAAAATTTTGACTTGATATACAAGCGATGTCTTGATATACAAGTAGCCTCAAGTCACAGCTGAGTATAAAAGAGAAGAGAGGCGCCTCTAAGTGTAGCAATATGGTTACATTTAATGAAGGTACAACATTTAGCAACTCACATGGTTGATGATTGGAACAGTCACATCTAAGGATGCAGGCATTAGGGGTAAAGCTGTCCACATAGACCATCCTCCACACTGCCATCTACGTCATCCCTTTCATGCTGCCCCTCGCTTTCAGATCGCTTTACTGCAGGGTGGTCTTCCCGGTCAGGTTTACAGACTGGCAGCCGGCGTTGCAGAAGATAGTCTATGTGGACAGCTTTACCCCGGATGCCTACATACTTAGATGTGCCTCTTTTATTCATCAACCATGTGAGTTACTAAATGTTGTACCTTCATTAAATGGAACCATATTGCTACACTTAGAGGTGTCTCTCTTCTCTTTGATACTCTGTAGCTCCTGCTGGATTTTGCTTCTAATCCCCTTGTGGAAGCGGCTATTTGTAGATGGACATTTTATGGTTACACAACCTATCGCAATGCTATAATCTTTTTATATGGACTATAAACTGAAGGACTTATGAATAAATGGCTGTGGAACGAATCATCTGAGTTTCCATTATTTCTTATGGGGAAATTTGCTTTGATATAAGAGTGCTTTGGATTACAAGCATGTTTCCGGAACGAATTATGCTCGCAATCCAAGGTTTTACTGTATATAACACCATCCATATGCCACAATACCGACATAGTTCTTATTGTTGTTTATAATCAAGAACTTTGAAGGGTTCTAGCTAATTACTTTGTTATGTAACCCAATCTACATTTGCGCATTAATCACCGTTTCACCATTAGAGGAATCTGTTTCTCTGAAAGCTCAATAAAAAGATTTTAATATAAAAAAGATAGTTCTTGGAGTCATACATAAATAAACAAATATTTTGAATACATTTTATGTTAATAAAGCGGCTGTAAACCTCAGGCATGAAATATGAACAAAGCATATCCCTCTAAAGAGTGTACTTGTCTCAATTAAGAGGAATGTATGTCATTTCTGTCTGCTGCTTCATTCTTCTGCTATCAGAATGAGTCCCGTCTGATAAGTTTTCCTGACAACAAGAGAAAAATGCTGACAGGGGTCAGATTGGCAGATTGACAGCTTTATCTCTGTTCCTGTGTGAAGGGTGGGGGGGGGGGGTGTCCCTTCCCTCCAATCAGCTGTCAGAGCTCTCCTCACTGAGCTTTGCAGAATGTGACTTCAGCTCTCCACTCCCTTTTTCTGACAAGCATTATTAATTCCACGCATTGAACAGATGTAGAGCAGATAACCAGGTACAACTTATGTGTATCACCTGAGGACACTGGGTATGTGTAAGGTTTTACAACCACTTTAAGACACCATCTTTTGATCAGATCTCACATGAATATCTTTTTTTTTTCTAAAAAATTGCATTAATATCAAACAATCACACATGTTCTTTTAAGAAAAAAAAAAAAAAAAAAAAAACATGACTAAAATGAGTACGTCATATATCACATGACTGTTTAAAAATTGTTATTAAAAAAGAAGCTAAACAATATGTTCTTTTCAAAATGGAAAGTGTATAGAATGTATAATCATATTGTTAATAAATAGACATAATTCATTACATGATGTACACAGAGAAGCAATGGTACACATAGAAGACACTGATTTAATAAAGCGTAACTCCCCTTTTGTTGAGAAAAAAAACATTCCCCTCTGGGTGATCTATGTAAATTGTGAGGATTAGAACAACCTTTGTTGCAGATTCCTATCTTTTGTTATTCTGAAGAAATCCCTGTTTGTTCCTCTGTGCTGAGTGGGTCTAATGGGAGTGGTTTCATAGTAATCAGCCAGCTGTGCAGCTGCAGAGCACTAATGAGGAAATTTGCTTGGCCTGCATACCTTTAGACATGTTTCTGTTTGCAGTATCTCACCAAAAATGACATTTTTGTTGCAGAGGATGCCTAACATTTGACTTGTATCTTCTAGGAAAATCTGTGAGCCAATCACACAAGCAGGAAATTATGTTTCTGGGGTGTGTTTAGTACACATTCTGTGTACAGAACAACTCCAGGTAGCCATACTTATATATTTAACACTTAATGACAATATGACTTGTGTCGCAATTGTATACACTATATATTTTTTTCTTTATTTGCTATTTTATTTCCCCACGAAAGTGGAGTGACCCTTTCAATCAAATAAATCAATGTGCCGCGCTAAATTCCCCTAAACAAATTATATGTTACTAATCCATAATATTCTCTTTATGTAAAAAGGTGACTTAAAAATATTCCACAAAATACATTCTGTGTATCATCACACACATATGTTCAAAGTGACAATCCTAGATGAATTCATGCAATTAATGTGCACAAAAAATTCCATAAACAACTACATTTAAATATTATTCAAATATAAGTGCAGTCCATATAGTGAATCCAGTGAGAAGTCTGTTAAGTTTTGCCATATATCAATCACAACCTGTGTTTATTAACCACTTAACCCCCAAAGGATTTGGCTGCTAAAAGACCAGGGGGTTTTTTGCGATTTTTTACTGCGTGACTTTGACAGACAATTGCGCGGTCTTGCGACGCTGTACCTAAACGAATTTCACGTCCTTTTTTTCCCACAAACAGAGCTTTCTTTTGGTGGTATTTTATCACCTGTGCGATTTTTTGATCATGCGCTATAAACAAAAAAAAAGTGTAATTTTTGCAAAAATAACAATATTTTTCACTTTTTTTTATATGAAATTCCCCCCCAAAAAAATGTAAAAATCAAAATTTTTTAACATTTTCGGCCAAATTGTTTTATGCTACATATGTTTGGTAAAAAAAATCGCAAAAAGCGTATTTTGATTGGTTTGCGCAAAAGTTATCGCGTTTACTAACAAAGGGAAAGATTTTTGTCATTTTTGGTGTTTTTTTTTTTAACGAGTAATGGCGGCGATCTGCGATTTTTTTTGCGGTACTGCGACATTGCGGCGGACAGATCGGACCCTTGACTGACATTTTTGACACTTTTGGGGGTACCAGTGACATTACTGCAGTAATCAGTGCTATATATATGCACTGTTACTGCAAAAATGACACTGGCAGGGAAGGGGTTAACTTTATTGGACAGGGAGGGGTTAAGTGTGTCCTAGGGGCGTGTTTCTAACTGTGCAGGGACATGGCTATTGGTGTAAAAGCAAAGATCAACGGTTCTACATAGTAGAACTGTCAGATCTTCATTTTTACACCAGGGAGAATGACGGGCGGCTTGTTTACATAAGCCGCTCCGCCTTTCTCCCTTCACAGGAGCGATCGTAGTGTGACCGGCGGACATCAAGTCCGCCGGACACACGCACTGACTTGTCTGTGAACGAGCCGCGGCGGGCGCGCGCCCGTCCGCAATAGGCTCGCAAGTCAGTGACAGGCGAGTGACGTATCGATACGTCACTCTGCCTGGCCGGGGCTGACCGCCGCAGTATATAGTCGTGCGGCGGTCGGCAACCGGTTAATCCACCTGCTGCTTGAAGTACTCAATAACCATGCCAGTGTATCACCACACTCTTTCTCCCCTCTTTTGGGTTCCTCCTCCTCCTTCCTCGTTCCTTCTACTTATTACTTTTAGCCTCATAGCATTTCAGTCTTTGCTCTGTGTACACAGCCCAGAGAGGGAGCTGCCAGTGGCTGTGCAGAAGATCTGGCAGCTCTGTTCCCACCTTTTCCTCACAGTGGGTAGGTACCCCTCTCCTGGTCCACCTTTGCCCAGCACAAGGCTGGATTCCTGGCTTATAGTCACAAGGCAGCTTTGGGCTGTTTGTAAGTGAGGTGCTGGGCAAAGGTGGACCGGGAGAGGGGCACCTACCCACCGTGAGGCACAGGGGAGCAATAAGGAGGAGGCAATAGGGAGGAGGAACAAGGAAATCTAGATAACCTATATTTTAGCCCTGGAGAAGCTAATCGTGCAATTTGACCAAACTTAATTGTGAGGTCACACATAGTAAGGTGAGAATATACCCAAAAGAGGGGAGCATGAGTGTGGCAATACACTGGCATGGTTATTGAGTACAGATGGATTAATAATTACAGGTTGTGATTGGTAGATGGCAACATGGCAATAGTTAACAGACTTCTCACTGGATTCACTATATGGATTGCACTTATATTTGAATAATATTTTAATTTAATTGTTTACTGAATTTTTTTGTGCCCATTAATTGCATAAATTCATCTATGATTGTCACTTTGAACATACAGTGGGTACGGAAAGTATTCAGACCCCCTTAAATTTTTCACTCTATGTTATATTGCAGCCATTTGCTAAAATCATTTAAGTTCATTCTTCTATGTACACATAGCACCCCATACTGACAGAAAAACACAGAATTGTTGACATTGTTGCAGATTTATTAAAAAAGAAAAACTGAAATATGTCATGGTCCTAAGTATTCAGACCCTTTGCTGTGACACTCATATATTTAATTCAGGTGCTTTCCATTTCTTCTGATCATCCTTGAGATGGTTCTACACCTTCATTTGAGTCCAGCTGTGTTTGATTATTCTGATTGGACTTGATTAGGAAAGCCACACACCTGTCTATATAAGACCTTCCAGATCACAATGCATGTCAGAGCAAATGAGAATCATGAGGTCAAAGGAACTGCCTGAAGAGCTCAGAGACAGAATTGTGGCAAGGCACAGATCTGGCCAAGGTTACAAAAAGATTTCTGCTGCACTTAAGGTTCCTAAGAGCACAGTGGCCTCCATAATCCTCAAATGGAAGACGTTTGGGACGATCAGGAGATGGGAGAAAGTTGTAGAAAGTCAACCATCACTGCAGCCCTCCACCAGTCGGGGCTTTATGGCAGAGTGGCCCGACGGAAGCCTCTCCTCAGTGTAAGACACATGAAAGCCCGCATGGAGTTTGCTAAAAAACACTTGAAGGACTCCAAGATGGTGAGAAATAAGATTCTCTGGTCTGATGAGACCAAAATAGAACTTTTTGGCCTTAATTCTAAGCGGTATGTGTGGAGAAAATCAGGCACTGCTCATCACCTGTCCAATACAGTCCCAACAGTGAAGCATGGTGGTGGCAGCATCATGCTGTGGGGGTGTTTTTCAGCTGCAGGGACAGGACGACTGGTTGCAATAGAGGGAAAGATGAATGCGGCCAAGTACAGGGATATCCTGGACAAAAACCTTCTCCAGAGTGCTCTGGACCTCAGACTGGGCCGAAGGTTTACCTTCCAACAAGACAATGACCCTAAGCACACAGCTAAAATAACGAAGGAGTGGCTTCACAACAACTCCGTGACTGTCAGGAAAGGAATCACCATTCAGCAGCAATAGATCGTCGGATGCAGAGCAAGTGTGTCACCACGCCCATCTCCCCAGCCCTGGCCCTATATAAGACGCTCTTCCGGTGTGCTCAGTGCTGGGTTATTGTCAGCTCCTGTGCCCATGACCTGTCCGTTTACCTGTGTTCCTGTTTTGACCCGGCTTGCTTCTTTGACCTGTCTGCATCTTCTCCCTTGATCGACCTTGGCTTGCCTGACCACTCTTTGCTCTGGCACCCCTGCTGGATCTCCTGTGTACCGACCTTGGCTTGGATCTCACGGACTCTCTCTTGTCTTGCCCCTTTGCTACCTTCCACTTGGCTCATTACTTCCGGACTGATTAACTGTGTATGACCCTCGGCCTGGCATTAACCTTGTGTCTTTTTCCACTGAGCACCTTTAGATCTCCTGGAAGCGGTCCTGGGTGTCCATACCATACCATCCATCCATCCGGATTTCACCAGCATCCAGTGCTCCTTGGGACGTGTCATCTCCTGTCTCACCTCCAGGGGTGATCCGCACTGAGCTGCAAGGGAAGCCCTCTCAGCACTTCGGCCTCAACCAAGGTACCTGACAGTGACTGTTCTTGAATGGCCCAGCCAGAGCCCTGACTTAAACCCAATTGAGCATCTCTGGAGAGACCTAAAAATGGCTGTCCACCAACGTTTACCATCCAACCTGACAGAACTGGAGAGGATCTGCAAGGAGGAATGGCAGAGGATCCCCAAATCCAGGTGTGAAAGACTTGTTGCATCTTTCCCAAAAAGACTCCTGGCTGTATTAGATCAAAAAGGGGCTTCTACTAAATACTGAGCAAAGGGTCTGAATACTTAGGACCATGTGATATTTCAGTTTTTCTTTTTTAATAAATCTGCAACAATGTCAACAATTCTGTGTTTTTCTGTCAGTATGGGGTGCTATGTGTACATTCATGAGGAAGAAGAATGAACTTAAATGATTTTAGCAAATGGCTGCAATATAACAAAGAGTGAAAAATGTAAGGGGGTCTGAATACTTTCCGTACCCACTGTATGTGTGTGATGATACACAGAATGTATTTTGTGGAATATTTGGGATTAGTAACATATAATTATTTTAGGAGAATATAGCGCGGCACATTAATTATTTGATATTTTGAGATTTATATTATGCAGATTTATATGTGGAATGTCAAAAGTGCTCGAAGCTGCTTTTTTAGATTTGATGAACATACATAGTTGCTCACAAGTATTTATAACTGGTTCACTGATTTAATAAATAATTCAGATTCTTTGTTTTGCAGGGCCCGTTAAAACCACTTACAATGCAGTAACACTTGATAATGCACGTTACCTTGTTTGTTGAACTGCTGTGCTATTTATTGTGAGTGGCACCCTAATGCACCTCCAAAAGGGTATGTGCATTGCAACACAACGGAGCTTAGCAATATGCAATACCCTATATGATGTGCATCTATTTTTCTAGTGAAGAGGCCAGAGCAGACAGAACTCCCAGAACTGATGTCTGTAGATGAAATGCTTTGGGGAGTAGCCTTTGGCAGTGACATCATCACGCACAACTGCGGGTTGGAGCAGCGTGCAATCTTTTACTTTATGCAGTGTTTGGTATGCTCTTTGTAAGTACCTGTCTTTTAATAAATTATATTGTGTGAAGGTAATGCACTATGGTGTGTTCTGCTTTCCTCTGTGTCACATTGTCCCACCACCACTATATTCTGAGGAGCAAGGGAGAGTTGCCATATCAAGAAACCTGCTATGTGAAGTGAATGTGATTGATCTCTATTTCTGATGATCCTGGAAGAAGATGATGCTCTTTGTCTCTACCGAATACAAGCGCTTTTGACCTTAATAGAATTACGGGCTTGGGATTGGCAAGATGACAGCACCAATACCTGCCCTGCACCTCTTCTGTTAGAAAAGTGACCTTTCTTCTAAGGATTTAACCCTCTGCCATCTTGTGCCTCACTTCATGCCAGAGGCATTCCCAGCCATTGACCTTTTTATCCACAAAGGAAGGAATGCCCACACATAATTAGAGACTCTATCCACTTGGGGCCATTAGTACTCACTGGGAAAGGATATCTGCAGTCACCTCTTCCATAGGTAAACCTCTTCCAGGGATTCCCTGGGGGATAGCCTCACTCAGGGAACTCTTCTGGTCTAAAAGGCCTTTTGCAACACACCCTAGCCCCCACTTCCATAAGGGTCAGAAAGTCTACAGCCAATTCTTCTGGCTGCAGGTCTATCTCTCCCCAGCCTTTAGCCCTGTCCAGGACAGCCACTTGCTGGCTACATCTGCATAGTTCAGTGGGGAACTACCTGTTGGGGGCCCCACCCACTCCAAGAGCTCAAACCATGGCTCCCCAGCGGCTGCAGGTCTCTGAGCTGCAAGTGTCTCTCTCACAGCTCAGAGCCAGCCCTGACAGTTCCCTCTCCACCCGCACACACCAGAGAGGAGAGAGAAAGAGATAATTAGCTTCTCCTCCTCCTGCCCTCCTGTGTCTGCCCTGCCCACACTCCCTGGCAGTTTTATGCCTCAGAGAAGGGGAAGTGTGGGCAGGAAGTTTGAAGCCCAGATAAGGATAGGTGCCGATGCCCGAGTGAGATTTCCATCCATCTATCTGTGAGTAAAGTCTCCCTCCTCCTTCCTTTCTCTCTCCTGCCTCCCAGTGAATACACCAATGGAAGAGTTCCCCTTTACACCAGAGTCCACAGCATTCCCCCTTACATCAGAGCCCCCCTTAAATCAGGGTTTCCCTTTACATTCTACTAGAGATCCCCTTATAGTGTAAGTGGAAATTCTGCAGACTCTGGTAAAAGGGGGGCTCTGCGGACACTGATATAAGGGGGGCTCTGCAGACTCTGATATAATGTGGCTCTGCGGACACTGATGTAAGGGGGCACTGCAGACTATCATGTAATTAGGCTCTATGGACTCTGAGGTAAAGGGGCTCTGCAAAATCTGATGTAAGGGAGGCTTTGTGGACTCTGATGTAAGGAGGGCTCTGCAGACTCTGATGTAATAGGGCTCTGCGGACTCTGATGTAAGAGGGGCTGTGCAGACTCTCATGTAAGGGGGCTCAGCGGACTCTGATGTAAGGGGAGCTCTGAGGACTATATTATAGGTGAAGGCTCTGCGGACTCTAATGTAAGGGGGCTCTGCGGTCTCTGATGTAATGGGGCTCTGCAAACTTGGATGTTAGGGGGGCTATGTGGACTCTGATGTAAGGGGGGGCTCTGTGGACTCTGATGTAAGGGGGGCTCTGCAGAATCTGATGTAAGGGGGGCTCTGTGGACTCTGATGTAGGGGGCTCTGCGGACTCTGATGTAAGGGGGCTCTGCAGAATCTAAAGTAAGGAGGCTCTGCTGACTCTGATGAAAGGGGGGCTCTGCAGACTCTGATGTAAGGGGGCTCTAAGGACTCTGAAGTAATGGGGCACTGCGGACTTTGACATAAGGGGGCTCTGCGGACTCTGATGTAATGGGGCTCTACGGATTCTAATCACATTTCTCTACACCAAAATCTGCAGCGTTCATTCTTACATCAGAGTTCCTGCCTTATATCAGAGTTCTCAATGTTCCCCTTAAATTAGAGTCCCCATAGTTCTCCCTTACATCAGAATCTCTTACAGTGTAAGGGAACTTTGTGAGTTCAGATGTAAGGGCAAATTCTGCAGTTTCAGTTGTATGAGGAAGGTCTGAGGATTTCAGATGTAAAGGGGAACTCTGTGAAATCAGATGTATGGGGAAGGTCTGCCTATTCAGATGTAAACGGGAACTCTGTGGATTCAGTTGTAAAGGGAAACTGTGTGGACTTTGATGTAAGTGGGGACTCTTGTGAATAAATCTATACAATTAGAAATGTTATTTAATCCCAAAATATACACAGGTATATAGTTTATACTAAAAAAAATAATTGCAAAGCATCGCTAAAGTGTTCGGGTTTTGCTTGAAGAAAAGGTGGCAACCTTACCCAAGATGGCAGGAAGGGGCCCGCCCTGGTACCTTAATAAAGGGCTTGTGATGGGAGTGAAGGGCCCCAGGATCAATGGGAAGGGCCCTGGGCTTGGATGGAAGAGGGAAGTCAGGTGGGCCCTTCATGGATTCTTGCACTGGGGCCCTGAAAGTTCTAGTTATGCCTCTGGCATAGATGTTGGGTGTTTTGCTCCCATGCCCCTATTCTGGAAAGGAACCACCTAGTGGCAGACTAGCTAATTGCATCTGCCTACAGGGGTCTTTTGCTCTGGTAAGCAGCTGGTGTGTAATTATTTGTGGTGTCAGTTCACTGAAGTTGGTGACATCAGTGTGCTATTAACCTACATATTTGGTTTCTTCAGTGATCACATATTGTTTTTTACTGGGCTTTTGCTCATATTGACCTTTGATTCACTGGTTTTGGGGACTATTTATTGTTGTACATGTATGTTTGATGCACTTAAATATTTTTTGTTATTATTGCAACATCAGGAGATAGCACGCCCTATTTTGCAATATTTTTATTGTGCATTGAGAAACATTGCAGTCAGGGGTCAAGTCCTGGAAAATAAAGTGTGGGAAATCACCCAAGATTACCACACCCAACCTCAAAAATAAAAAAAAGTGTGTGTTCGTGTATACCGTATATACCTCTCTGTCTCTCATGTCTCTCTCTCTCTCATGTCTCTCTCTCTCATGTCTCTCTCTCTCTGTCTCTCATGTCTCTCTCTCTGTCTCTCATGACTCTCTCTCTCTCATGTCTCTCTCTCTGTCTCTCATGTCTCTCTCTCTCATGTCTCTCTCTCTGTCTCTCATGTCTCTCTCTCTCTCTCATGTCTCTCTCTCTGTCTCTCATGTCTCTCTCTCATGTCTCTCTCATGTCTCTCTCATGTCTCTCTCTCTCTCTCTCTCATGTCTCTCTCTCTCTCTCTCTCATGTCTCTCTCTCTCTCTCTCACGTCTCTCTCATGTCTCTCCTCTCTCTCATGTCTCTCTCTCTCATGTCTCTCTCTCTCTCTCATGTTTCTCTCATGTCTCTCTCATGTCTCTCTCTGTCATGTCTCTCTCTCTCTGTCATGTCTCTCCTCTCTGTCATGTCTCTCTCCTCTCATGTGTCTCTCCTCTCTGTCATGTCTCTCTCCTCTCATGTCTCTCCTCTCATGTCTCTCTCTCTCTCTCTCATGTCTCTCTCTCTCTCTCATGTCTCTCTTTCTCTCTCTCTCGCATATCTCTCTCTCTCATGTCTTTCTCTCTCTCGTGTCTCTCTCTCTCTCTCTCATGTCTCTCTCATGTCTCTCCTCTCTCTCATGTCTCTCTCATGTCTCTCTCTCTCTCATGTCTCTCTCCTCTCATGTCTCTCTCATGTCTCTCCTCTCTCTCATGTCTATCTCTCTCATGTCTCTCTAATGTCTCTTCTCTCAGTCGTGTCTCTCTCCTCTCATGTCTCTCTCCTCTCTGTCATGTCTCTCTCCTCTCATGTCTCTCTCTCTTGTCCTCTCATGTCTCTCTCTCTTGTGTCTCTCTCCTCTCATGTCTCTCTCCTCTCATGTCTCTCTCTTCACATGTCTCTCTCTTCACATGTCTGTCTCCTCATGTCTCTCTCTCTCTTGTCCTCTCATGTCTCTCTCTCTTGTCCTCTCATGTCTCTTTCTCTTGTGTCTTTCTCTCCTCGTGTCTCTCTCTCCTCATATGTCTCTCTCCTCATATGTCTCTCTCCTCTCATGTCTCTCTCCTCTCATGTCTCTCTCCTCTCGTGTCTCTCTCCTCTCATGTCTCTCTCCTCTCATGTCTCTCTCCTCTCATGTCTCTCTCCTCTCGTGTCTCTCTCCTCTCATGTCTCTCTCCTCTCATGTCTCTCTCTTCACATGTCTCTCTCTTCACATGTCTTTCTCTCTCATGTCTCTCTCTCTCTCTCTTGTCCTCGTATGTCTCTCTCTCTTGTCCTCTCATGTCTCTCTCTCTCTCTCTTGTCCTCTCATGTCTCTCTCTCTTGTCCTCTCATGTCTCTCTCTCTCTTGTCCTCTCATGTCTCTATCTCTCTTGTCCTCTCATGTCTCTCTCTCTTGTCCTCTCATGTCTCTCTCTCTTGTCCTCTCATGTCTCTCTCTTGTCCTCTCATGTCTCTCTCTCTTGTCCTCTCATGTCTCTCTCTTGTCCTCTCATGTCTCTCTCTCTTGTCCTCTCATGTCTCTCTCTCTCTTGTCCTCTCATGTCTCTCTCTTGTCCTCTCATGTCTCTCTCTTGTCCTCTCATGTCTCTCTCTCTTGTCCTCTCATGTCTATCTTTCTTGTTCTCTCGTGTCTCTGTCCTCTCATGTCTCTCCCTCCCTCCCATCTGCAGAGTCGATGTTTCCTCTGTGGCTCCTATGCCCTGTCACAGGCGGAGGTGGAGTACATTTGATATCACTCCGCCTGTGACAGAAGCCGGCACTATACAGGAAGCATCCACTCTGCTTCCTGTAGTGCCTTTGGCTATGTTTACAGCGATGCTCGGGGATGGCGGGCCGGGGACCCGCAATCTGGGCTTACCGACCCGCCATCCCAGAGCAGGAGGTGGCGCTGGGATCGTGTCGGGGCTCGGGGGGAACGGGAACGGTGTTCCTGTTGTAGAATAAGTACAGGGACGCCGTTCCCATGCGTTCCCGCAGGGCTCGAGCCCTGATTGCAGTCCATTCAATTTGAATAGGCTGCATAAAGCAGCACACTGGAGTTGCAGCACAGAGTGGAGTGGTGTGAATAGGCCTTAATGATGCATCCACCATTCCAAAGAATATCGGAGATGTGAAATGGGAGAATGGATGAAAGAAAGAACAAAACAATCTCTGAACTAAATTTCAACTAAGGCTACAGTATCTTGGCCTGCATAATTACACATTTAGGATGATGACAGCAATTGCCTTAAAGTAGAACTATAGGCAAAACTATTTTTTTATTTTATTTTGGATAGAGTAAGGGAGGGTTATAACCCCTGCCAGATTTTTTTTTCACCATCTTTGTCCCGTTAGGGAGACATTCCTTCACTTCCTGCTCGATAGCCAACAGCAAGTGAGAGGAAATCCCTGCAAGTGAAGGGAATTATTTGGGGATCCCCAGGTCCCCAGAACTAGTATGCTCATCTATTACTTTTCTGGAGACAACCCAATATTTGGGATTTCTTTTACTTTCGCTTTCAGTGATAATGGTAAACAGGATAAATATAGAGGGTGAATCTCTCTAATAGGGGCACAAACAATAAAAACTGTCAGGTATTCTAATCCCTCTCCACTCTATCCAAAACCAAAAAAAGTTTTCCCTTTAGTTGCCAGTGGCACTCCTTAAAAAACTAAAC
This sequence comes from Pelophylax lessonae, assembly GCF_965119305.1. Taxonomy (NCBI): domain Eukaryota; kingdom Metazoa; phylum Chordata; class Amphibia; order Anura; family Ranidae; genus Pelophylax; species Pelophylax lessonae. The sequence continues at coordinate 198,724,154 of NC_138773.1, forward strand.
TCATGTCCCAGGAGGTTACAGCAGGATCTAGCAACCCAGTGGACCTAGGCCTACTTTGTGTCCATAGTCAACACAGCCATCTGGTCTAAGCCTATAATAACCATAGAAGTATGACAAATTGCTAATGAAAGACAAGATAAGCAAAGCTTTTTCTGTACAACTGTCTTTGTAGTTTCCAATATATATTTCATATTGATACTCAAAGTATAAAGAAACTGTTGCTGGAAATTTTTAAATGATCTTTCAACACTTTGAAACGTGATTTGGTGAACCCGAGGCAGTCTCTGGTTTTCATAGTATATTATTGTAAGATATTAGCTGAGACAGTGTTTATACCATACATGGGCGGTTTATATCTAGACATAGTAAAACAATCATCTTTTTACAGGAGGTATGTTTAAATGTGTGGTCTGGTTTTCTGTCCTAAAGATTTAGGTTATCAGTGTCTTTACTTCAGGAAAATGTTACTAAATGTGTAAATATTTAGGTGCCTCTTTTACAGGGAAAAAAATACTGGAGTAAAAGGTTATGGACTTGTACTTGAAATTAAAGGAAAATTATTGTGTTTGTGTATATACTGTATATATATATATATATATATATATATATTATATATATATAATATATTTAAAATAATGAAAAGGTTTCAAAAGGGATTCGAGTTGAGAGCTCTCACAGCCTGGGTAAAAAGCTGTTGAACAGTCTGACAGACCAGGTTTTAATACTCCGGTACCTTCTACCTGATGGCAAGAGCTCAGGTACCCAGGGTTGCAAGATCTTCTAGGGCAGGCTACAAGAGTCTGTAGCCACTTCAGGCGGCCATACACAGCCAGTGTTTGGTTGGCTGAAAATCAGCAGAAATTCCACCTGCCTGTAATTTACCTGATTTGTGACATGCTCACCAGGTGGAACTCAACTTTGGCAATCCTGCAGCGGTTGCACATGCAGCAGAGGGCCCTCAACGAGTACCTTTGTGAGTATGGCACAAGGACAGGCTCAGGGCAGCTTGGCTTTTTTCCCCATGCCAATGGCTTCTAATAAAGGATGCATGCACTGTAGTCACCATTTGAGGAGGTGACAAGGAGGGTGAGCCATGACAATGTATGTATCAGTGACAGAAGAGGACTTCCTTTCCTCTCCAGGCAAGCTTTATGCAGACACCATTCATGCAACGCCACAGAACACACAAGAGGAGAGGGAGGATGAGGAGTCTGGCAGAGAAAGACAGAGGTCAAACCTTAAAGTGATTGTAAAGTCTTGTTTTTCTTTTTTTAAAAATACTTATTATACTTACCTGCTCTGTGCAGTTGGTTTTGCACAGAGTGGCCCCTATCCTCCTCTTCTAGGGCCCCTCTTCTGTGCTTCTGTGCTCCTGCCCCCTCCCTCCTGTTGAGTGCTCCCACAGAAAACAGCTTGCTGTAGGGGTACCCGAGCCGAGTCCATTCAGACACAGAGCTGTGACTCAGCCCTGCCCTCTTTCTCCCGATTGGCTGACTGACTTAATTTGACAGCAGTGGGAGCAAACCGCACCGCGCCACACCGCACTGCTCTATAAGCCAATAAGGAGGGGAGTCCCGGGCACCTGAAAAACCCCTGCAACATTGCTGGATAAAGATGGGCTCAGGTAAGTATTAGGGGGGCTGAGGGGGGGCTGAGTGGGGCTGCTGTACACTGTAGGTTTTTTATCCTCATGCATGGAATGCATGAAGATAACAAAAAACATTCTGCCTTCACAATCCCTTTAAGAGATGGTTTTCAGTCCCCGAAACCTTGGAAGTAGTAAGTGGCTTGGAGGAGGCAGTTCCAGATACTGTAATCCTCAGAGACTCTGAGGACTCTGCCTCATGCCTCTGCAAACTTGTGGTGCATGGGCTCCCTTATTCTTCAAAGCCCCTAAAAGGACCCAAGACCTGAGCTTTAAAGAGAAGGATCATTATTGGTTGGCAACCCTCCTAGACCCCCGCTACAAAGGCTCAGAAATCATCCTTCCCTTGCATAGTGAGCACAGGATTAAATATCTTGAGGACTCCTTAAATAGGAGTTTATGTAATGCCTTTCCAGATTCTGGTAGGTACAGTCTCGTGGAAAAGCTAGTTTTGAGGCTTTTGTTGGTTAAAGGAGGGGCAGTGGAGAAGAGGGTCATCTAAGTGATGCATTTCAAAAAATTTTTGTCCTTGGCGCCCAGGGCTGGCAGCTTCGAGATCCCATCAGCAGTGTCTGCATCATATGGTGAAAGATTATCTAGAGGCGAAAACAGACATGTAGAGCTTTCTAGTAGACGATCCACTGGGTTTTTAGGTCATGAGAATAGACCACTGGCCAGAACTTGCCCAGTATGCAGTTGAGCTGCTGGGCTGCCATGCATTTAGTGTGCTTCACGAATGGGCATTCGGTGCTGCTGGAGGCTTTGTGACAGATAAAAGAGAGCCTCTGTCCACAGACTCTATTGACCGACTGACATTTGTCAAAATGAATCAGTCCTGGATAAGCAGCAGCTATCAATTTCCTGATGTCAATATCGCTAATTAAGTGTTATTGGGATCCTGAATCTCTGCAAGACTGTCTAGACTGCCTAGGTTTGTGGGTGTTGATTTTATCTTGAAGAAAATTCATGGTACAGGTTTCATGGGCACAATTAACACCACAGGACCAATTTTTGTCAATGTTTGACAGGTGCATTAAATTAATTTTTTTTTTTAAAGAAAAGCCAGTTCTTGTTTTTTTTAAGAGTACCTCTCGAAGGTTACAGGGTGAAGGCACCACCAACACTTAAAGACCAATTTTTCAAAAACTGTTTGACGAGGCATCAAATTTCATATTTTTACAGCAAGGCCACTTCATGCTTTCATCAAAAGTACCTCTAGATTGTTAAGGGGTGAAGGCAGCACCAACACCCAAAGGCCATTTTTTCCGCAACTGTTTGACAGGGGTATCAAATTTAATTTTCTTTACAGCAAGGCCAAATCTTGCTTTCTTTAAGAGTACCCCTAGAGGGTTATGGGGTGAAGGCACCACCAACACCCAAAGACTATTTTTTCCACACCTGTTACTTCTATCCAAAGTCTGCAAAGTTTAAAAAAATGTGTTCATCTTGGCCTGGGTGTCCTACAACTTGGCTTCTTCACATAAGGCTTGCTCACTGTGGTGCAAAACTTTGTTATTTCCATCAAAAGTCTGCCAAAGAGACACCAGAACTTATCCAAAAAATCTCTAATCTTTTTCCGACTGCACCAAATTTTGGCCTCATCATACAAACTGGCTCCCCAAGCCGTTGTTTACAAAATAAAAGAAGCTTGCAGGAAAAATCGATTTAAATGTAATTTTTTTTTTCTTTATAAATGTCAATTTTGCTGCAGCAGGTTCTATACACGGTACAGATGCACCACTTTACAGGCAGACTAAGGGACCCCTCCCAGGCACTATATTTAAACAATTTTTTCATTTTTATTGGTTTACTTTAAGCATCATTAAAATCACCGCTCCTTTAATCACTTGCCGACCGCCACAAGTACATATACTGCGGCAGTCTGGCGCTCCTGGGCAAAGTGACGTACCGGTACGTCACTCACCCATGAGCCTATAGGGTGCGAGCGTGCACCGCTCATTCCCTGACATCCCCGCGCGAGTGACCGGTGGCTCCGATGTCCGCCGGTCACTCGCGATCTCCCGCTGGAGAGGGAGAAAGGCAGGCGGCTAATGTAAACACAGCCGCCTGTCATTCTCCCTGGTGTAACTGCAGAGACTATACGATCCTGCTATGTAGGATCGTATGTTTCTGTGGTTACATCACAAGCCACGCCCCTTGACAGTTAGAATCACACCCCTAGGTACACACTTAACCCCTTGAGCACTAATAAAGTTAACCCCTTCCCTGCCAGTGTCATTTTCACAGTAACAGTGCATATTTATAGCACTGATTACTGTAGTAATGTCACTGGTACCCCCAAAATTGTCAAAAATGTCAGTCAGGGGTCCAATCTGTCCGCCGCAATGTCGCAGTCCCGCAAACAAAAATCGCAGATCACCGCCATTACTAGTAAAAAAAAAAAAAACAATAAAAATGACATAAATCTTTCCCGTAGTTAGTAAACGCAAAAACTTTTGCGCAAACCAATCAAAATCCGCTTATTGCAATTTTTTTTACCAAAAAAATATGTAGCAGAAAAAATTGGCTTAAAATGTTAAAACATTTTGATTTTTACATTTTTTTTGAGAATTTCATATAATAAAATGTGAAAAATATTGTTATTTTTTCAAAATTGTTGCTCTTTTTTTGTTTATAGCGCAAAAAGTAAAAATCGCACAGGTAATCAAATACCACCAAAAGAAAGCTCTGTTTGTGGGAAAAAAAGGACGTCAATTTGATTTGGGTACAGCATCGCACAACCGCGCAATTTTCTGTTAAAGTCACGCAGTGCCGAATCGCAAAATAGGCCCTGGTCTTTGAGCAGTTAAATCTTCCGGGGCTTAAGTGGTTAAAAAAAATGTTTAAAGTTTTTTTTTCTCATTGGTACATATCCCTGGGCCCCCAAACCCTTTTTATGGCCATTAACTTGCATATAAGCCTTAAAAATTGGAACTTTTGATTTTTCAAGTTTGACTTCAATGAGGTTTGTGGTTCGGGTTCAAACTTTTGCAATGTTTGAGAGTTCTGGCGTGAATCGGGGGTTGTTCTGCCCATCTCTAGTAATAATATGTTTTACCTTTTTTCATTAATTTCTCATCTCAGTGCTCCTGATTTCCTCTATCTTCTTTCAGCCACATCCTGTCTATATGTACTTTCTCCAGCATTGGCTGCACTTCATTGCTGTGGACCAGCTTCCTGATACTGGCAGACCATGCCTAAGCAATGTGTGTGGCCATATGTGCACTGGTGCAAAGTCATGTTGGAACAGGAAGGAGCCATCCCCAAACTGTTCCCACAAAGGAGCATGAAATTGTCCAAAATGTCTTGGTTTGCTGACTCCTTAAGATTTCCCTTCACTGGAACTAAGGGACCAGGTCCAGACCCCTGCAAAGCAACTCCACACCATAGTCCCCCCTCCACCAAATGATTTGGACCAGTGCCCAAAGCAAAGCCCATAAAGACATGGATCCGTGAGTTTGGGGTGGAGGGACTTGACTGGCCTGCACAGAGTCCTAACCTTAACCCAATAGAACACCTTTAGGAGGAATTAGAGCGATAACTGCAAGCCAGGCCTTCTAATCAACATCAGTTCCTGACCTCACAAATGTGTTTCTGGAAGAATGGTCAAACATTCCCATTGACACACTCCTAAACCTTGAGGACAGCATTCCCAGAAGAGTTGAAGCTGTTGTAGCTGCAAAGGGTGGGCAAACTCGATATTGAACCCTACAGACTAAGACTAGAATGCTATTAACCACATCCCACCCGGACTATAGCAGAATGATGGCCGGGTTAGGGATCAGTTATCCTGACTGGGCGTCATATGACATCCAGCAGGATAAGTCGCTCGTGTGCAACCCTCGAGGGCATGCAGCGCAGGGATCGGTAGGGCAGTGTGTCGCTCTTTACCACATCTCAAACCTCAATAAAGAGCCTATGACGTAGGCTCTTTACCATGTGATCAGCTGTGTCCAATCACAGCTGTCCACATTGTAACCAGGAAGTGCCGTTTATCGGCTTTTCCTCTATTTGCACTGATAAGGCACGAGTAGAGGCGAGCCGATCAGGGGCTCTCCTGACAGGGGGGTCTGCGCTGATAATCAGTGCATCGATTATCAGTGCAGACCCATCAAGAATGCCCACAGGTACCCACCTAAAGTGCCAATCAATGCCCACCAGGGATGCCAATTAGTGCCCATCAGTAATACCTGTCAGTGCCTCCTCATCACTTCTACTACTATTTTGCCCTGCTGTCCCAGTCAATACCACCATTTCTAAAAATCCTAGTGCTTCTGAGTGGAGAGGCATGTGGCATACGGCTTGGCTCCCATAGATACAGAACTTGCCAGCTAAATTACCACTTGCCAGGACCAGCACTGTCACATGGAGTGAGGGACGTATCATTCAGAGTGAATTTGAAAAGGCAGTGGCTGTCATTTGAGAGAGACGGAGAACCCAACGCAGTTAAAGAATATGGTGCCGCATCCCCATTAAGCTAACAAACCAAAGAACAAAGGAAATGAAATGGCATTTTATTAAGACACAGCATTTTACATGAAACACAATTTCTTTATTTAATATTCACACATAAAAATGTTGTCTCTTTGTTGTACAACATATCATAATGCATATACATTTCATAGTGCTCCCTTTGTTATTTCCTATGCAGTACATCCCTTAGGACCATTTGGAATGCTGTGAATAAGTTATTTTTCCTGGCTTGATGATTGTTGGAGGCACAGCTACTACTTTCACTCAGGTAGAGCTGTTGTAATGCTTTTCTTATTTGATAGTATGTTTTATCTGGTATGGGGGTGCTGTCCTAGGAAGGTGGATGGGATATGTGCTGGAGAACCCCCAACAGGTCCCTGTCTGCGCTTGCCTTTTCCATCCTTGGCATGCTAGATTTTGCTACCCTCTCTAAGTTATACCAGGAATCTTTAATAATTTTGTAATATAAGTTCTCAGAAATCTGGCCCTAAATGTGTTTTAACTAAAAAAAAAAAAAACTTTTTTTGAAAACCACTCACAATTTTCATTGAGCAGGACTAATTATTTTACAGCTTCATTTCACACAAAGTGATATTTTAATTATAGATGAAACCTGATGGGCTCAGCCTGTAGCTTCTTTTATATCTTGGATACTTCAGCATGATATCTCTATCATAATTTGCATCTCTGTTCCTGCTCATATGTGAGTTTTTATTGCTTCCACCCATTGTGTTCCAATCTCTATCATAAAAAAATAAATAAAAATCCAGCAAGGGAAGTGAGAAGTTCTCATAATTGTAGATCCAGCAGCTCAGGTGCAGACATCTCACCTCTACAGTATCTGAAGGATATAATAAATTGCTAGATGGTTTACCTCACCAACAGAAAAAAAACAGAATATCAGTTTTGGGTGATAAGACTCTTCAAAATCAACATTAAGGGGAATAAATTTACTCTGATTAGAACAGCATTTCGTAGGGAATATCCTGGATTTCCCATTTATGCCTGTGTTCCATCATCTCCCTAAAATTCATAAGAGGTTAGGACCCCTAACAGGGAGACCCATTGTTGCGGGTATAGGGTCCCTCAATGAGTATTTGGGCTTATGGGTGGATCACCAACTACAGCCCTTGGTGTCTGACTTACCGAGCATTCTCAAAGATACAAAGCAGCTACTGAGCAGCTACTGAGTAAATTAAATAAATTGGAGTAGAGTCATGAATATCGATGGATCACTTGTGATGTTACAAGCCTCTATTCTTCCACCCCACATGCTTTGGGTTTTCAGGCTGTATCATTTAATTATATTGTGTAAATATTCTTTAATGCTCCAAGAGTTCATGCTGTTAAGTCTAGAGTACTTACTTACTCATAATTTTTTCATGTTTGATGGTTTCTATTATGTCCAGATATGTAGAGCTCGGTTTTCTCCCTCCTTAGTCAACCTCTTCATGGGGTAGTGGGAGATGTTCCGCATCTATGGACTTGACAGCCCTCGTTGAGTTGACACCAAGTTCTACTGTTGCTATATAGATGATCTATTATTCATAGTGTCTGGCGATGCGATTAGTCTAGACGAATGGTTACAATATATTAATGATAACGATCTAAATCTTCAGTTTACGAGACACATGGACTCCAAATCAATTTAGTTTCTGGATGTTTGATTAACAGGTGAAGATGGTAAGATAGTCTCTAGTCATTAGAGGAAGCCTTCTGCAGGTAGTACCCTCTTGAGGGCGGACTCCAGTCCTGTGGGTCAGTTTCTTAGGCTGAGAAATATCTGTAGTAGGGACACTAATTTCAAGGAGGAAGTAACACACATGACACATAGCTTTAGATAAAGAGGGTACTCTGATAACATCCTTAAAAGGGCCATTAAGATTGCAGAAGAAACCCCACGGGAGAGTTTATTGTTAGATAAGAGTAGAACTGTAAATAGAAATAACAGTAAATACAGACAGAGGGGCAATCAAAGAGGAGGCTTTCGTCAATCACGCATTCTAGTGTTCTCTACTCCTTATATTGTAGAATATGATAAAATTAGGAAAAGTGGCCTTAAATATCTTCCAGTGATGTGCAATGATCCCATTTATGCCCAAATTATATCTAAAGGGATCAGGACAGTTTCCCGCAGATCGTCTACTTTAGGCAGAGTTTTATCTCCCAGTTTAAACACTAGTACTAGACGTGGTACACATTGGCTGCATTTCAAGGGTACTTTTAAATGTGGCTTAAGGGGATGTGCTTATTGTCCATACATTAAAGAGGGGACACGATATATTCAACATCAACTGGCAGAATGTTTAAAACTGCATCATTTACAAACTGTAACGCCAAATATTTAGTTTATGTCATCACATGTAATTATTGTCAAATCCAATATGTGGGACACATGACCCATAGGTTGAGGGATCGCCTTCAGGATCATCTTTATGACATAGAGGAGGATCAAGCCACTAATGTGGCTAAACATTGGAATGAGTGTCATTCTAAAGAGGTTTCCAGCATCGAAATTCAGGGTTTGGAGAAGATTCCATTATCTGTTAGAAGGGATGATAAGTTCAGGATGTTATGTAAAAGAGAAGTATTCTGGATTTTTAGCCTTAATACTAGGAAGCCAGCAGGATTGAACTTTGAATGGGATGTTTCTTTTCATGTGTATACTATCAACTATCTTTCTGTATGGTTTATATCTATTGTTTGAATGTTGGGGGTTTGTTTGTCGTGTATGGGGCTTATTAGAAGTACATTCATATGCATGTATACATTCTCCCCAATATTCTTCAATAGTTCTATACACTTTGTGGATATTTAACATATTACTATGACAATGACAAATTATTTATGGTGACTTGTGGGTTCTTTATTTACATGGATTTTTATTGTATTTTTTGTATTAGCATTTTTATTTTATTTTTAATTTTATTTTTACATCCATATACCCATACTGATGATGTCTGTGGTGAAAGGGTGGGTCCACGGCTCTCGTTTGGATTGGTTAGGTCTTGTCTCTCTCACCATTCCATCACCCATATTTGTGTTCATTAACCACACATGATTGTGGGTAGGTTTACGTAATTGATTAACCAGCTAATTGATTGACTTGTAGTTTACTTGATGCATATATACCTGTCTTCTCATTTGTGGTGTTTGTCAGCTATGATTAAGCACCAGTGAAGGGTGTGAAACGCGTCAGTTGCTGCTGTACCTGAGTTCTCTATATGCTGTATAGATTTTATTATATTCAATAAAGGTGTTTGCATTTGGAGTGCGGCCATCCAGAACTTCTTAATTTCTTTGCCAGAACATGCAATTCGTCTTTATCTATTAAACATTATGAAATGCGCTCCTATTTAAATATACAGTGCCTCCTAAAAACAGCAATCAGTCATACAATTTAAGTTTTATTGTGCCTTGGCTCAGTGTGATCCTACGTTTCCATAAACAATGTACTTTGCATTCTGAATGCATAATTTAAATAAAGCCACATACATTACCCCGATTAAAATCTTATATTAATGCTTTTAATTATTTATGAGCTTTGTGCTGTACTTAGTTAAATTTGGTGCTCGGTAGCTCAGCCTGGTAGCCAGTGGGTTAATAGGCATACATTGATCTGTGAAGGACCTGAAAGCTTTGCTGGCCTGGAGCCAGGAACCAAAGCAATGCGCTTTAGGACTAGAACAAACAGAAGCAATGTTGTAGGGGGAACATGCACTATTGTGATATAGTTTTATTAGCTGGTAAGCGCTGGAGTAGCAAGCAGATGACAACCCTTATGCTTACTTAACAATTCCCTAACAGGAGAGCTCTCAAAAGCTCTTTGATTTGGTCCAAGCTGAATAACATATCCTATGCTTTGATAACAGATTTTTTTTTTTACCTAATTGATTAAAGGACCAGCCAAATCCAATTTTTTTGTTCCATTTCAACAGACGGCTGTAATATCCCATGGGCCTGTGAGACTACAAAGCCTGCTTTGTGAGTGGCACCTTGTCATGGCAAATTGTCTGTGATGGTTTTCAATAAATAAATGCTTAGAGATTTTATACACTTGGGATTTGAATCCTTTTTACAGACCATCCAAGCATATTAGCTGGAAAATGGGACACACCCAGCATCAGAATCTTTTAATGATCAGGGCTGATATTTGTATTTGTAATTCAGAGCTGGAATAAGCCAGAGAGCTTCTAAAGTGAAAGGAATGTATGTAAGGAAACCCAAAAGATGGACAGATTTCTCAGGGAGAATATACAGAAACAGATCATGTGGCTATTGTGCAGCAATGATGACTGTCAATGATGTCTGCTGCAGCATATGTGTTATTAAAACAGGATTTTTATGCTTACCGTAAAACCCATTTCTTGGAGTTCATTAAGGGACAAAGATTCAGTTATTCAGAGGCATTTGGCTGTATTGCTTCCTACAAGAGGAATTATACACAGGCAAACAAAAAAGTTCTTGGCCAGCAAGGTATTAACCCTCCCCACTCTAATCATGCATCGGTTTTGTAGAAAAACAGTATTAGGAGTAGATCACAAATGCAGAGGTATGTCCCTTAATGAATGCCAAAATATGGATTTTATGGTAAGTAAAAAAAATTCTCCTGGAATGTGGAAGGAAGAGCTTTTACCAATTACGAGCTGTCAGCTTTCTAGCGCTAAAGAGGATTTTTTGCAAAAAAATCAGCAATTATTTATTAGTATTGGGGTAAAGAAATTGAGGATGCATTGTTTAGGACTTCATGTCAAGGGTGATCCCATTTGATCATGTAGGAATTTTACCATCTAAGTACAGTAGCCTTGAATGACAGGACAAGCGCATAATAGATGAAAAAATGTGCCTCTAGTAGTGGAACATCCAGGGCACAGGGGGCTGTGTGATGTATAATATCTAGACAAGTGGATAGGAGTCAAATACACGCTGTGCAGCATATAGAGGTGTATTAGTCTGTCAGAGAGTTTCGGGGAACCCTGTTTGCAGGACTCTAAAAGTCTGGACATCCCAATCTTCATCCTCCAGCTCCCCCATGTCTGCCTCCCACTGTGTTTTAAGTTGATATGTGATTTAAGTGGCTGATGGTAGGAGGAGGCTGTTATAAATGGTAGAGGTCAACTTTTTGTGATCATCGCCAAAGATAACCTTCAGTAAATATAAGGAGTCCAACCCCGGGCAGGAACTGGTAAGTTGGGCCCGGAGGGTGTGGTGGAGCTTAGAGTTAAAGAGTAAATCCACTTTTGTTGAGAAAAAAAGCATTCCCCTCTGGGTGATCTATGTACATTGCAAGGATTTTAACAAATTTGTTGCAGATCCCTACCTTTTGTTATTCTTAAGAAATCGCTGTGTGTTTCTCTATGCCCATGTGCCGAGTGAGCCTAATGGAAGTGGTTTTATAATTATCAACTAGCTGCTGCACCTGCAGGGCTCTAATGAAGTAGCTTGCGGGGTCTGCATCTCTTTAGACGTGATTCCCTATTGGGAGTTTCTCTCTAAAAATTAAATTTTTGTTGTAGGGAATGCCAAAAATCTGACGTGTACACTGGTGCAAGGCTCAAAATTTCAAGTCCTGAGCTACTAGCCGGGCCTTAAGAGTTACTCGCCACCAGTTGCCCCACTTAATCCCTACCCTGCCCCACCCCTAATTCCGCCTTTAAACACGCCCTTCTATATTATCACATTAAATGACACTGTTAAATGTTTTATGCATATTTCATTGATCTGACTGTGGTAAATAAAGCAAGAATAAAATATAAATTGACTGCTTTAGGCACTGTACACATCATTATTGCCTTGTTAAGTAAATATGCGCTATGTACAGAGTGTACGGAGTGCAGGTTTGAGTAGTGCACTACGCTAGGTGACTGGGCAGAATACCTTTTTTCTGGGTTTGCACCAAACTGATCCACAAGGCTCCACTCACACCTGCACGTTTTGTAAACGCATGCAAAATTGCGTATTTCTGCACACATTTATAAAAAGTGCAAAAAAAAAAAACACATGACATTTGTTGCACCATTCGTTGGTAATGCCGTCCCAAACACTGCAAGCTGACATGCACGAGTAGTGTAAAAAAAACAAAAAAAAAAAAACCAAACTGAATGTGGCAAAAGCTCCATGAGCTACTTTGCCCTATGTAGGGTATCCCCAATTAAATTAATGGGCCCTATGCATTTTGCACATAAAATCCTAGGTGTTAATGGGGCCTAACAGCAACCAATCAGAAGCCAGTACAGTTAGTATGGCTATTGCACTGAGAGATTAGGCCCAACTGTCTGTACATCCTCACACTATAGAGACAAGAATCTGAACACTCAGTGCAGTATCCCTGGTAATCGATCAGAGCCTGCCTTACATTGCTGTGATCTCAGTGAGCTAAGTTCTGATAGGGTACTATGGGTGGCTGCACTATGCTCCACTTCTCTTCTGAAAAAGGTAGGTAGGAGTGTGATTCAGTAAGTGGGCAGCCTACGCCCACCATCCCTGTAAACTTACATTCTCTGACTTCTCGGTGCCTCTCTCTCTCTGATGGTCTCCCCGACCTCTCGGGTCTCACTTTTCGCCAGTAGGCTATTCCCCGAAGACCGCGCTCTCACTGCTGGACTCTTCTTCCTTCTCCTCACTGTCCTGGGACATGCATCTCGATTGCCGCCTCCTGCCCAGCATGTCAGTGAGAAGAGAATCCGTTCCGTGGGGCTGCGCTGGAAACTACACTTCCCGGCGTGCAGCGCGGCACACAGAGCCCTCCGTAGAGGTGACTGGAGACCTACAACCTGCCCGAGCTGGCCGACCGGATCTGCTCGCCTTCAATTAATTTCCTCTCGCCAAATGCGAGCAGGCGAGTGGAAATTTTCAGGGCTGTACTAGTGCATAAGGAAAATCAGTGAGTCAATCACATAGGCAGGCAAATTATGTTTCTGGGGTCGTTCTTTACACATCCTGTGCACAGGACACCTCCAGGTAGCCATATTGTATTGCCTTTTACAGAACATGTAGATTGAAAAAGAAAGGTAATTTTTATTAACATTCAATTACAATATGACTTGTGTCGCAATTGCATATGCTATATTATTATTTTTTTATTTACTATTTTTTTTCCCACGAAAGTGGAGTAACCCTTTAAGTTCCTGAAATGTCTTCACACCATTGTAAGTTAACACATGGCACAAATAAATTGTACACCTATTTGCCCACACACCATAATCAGGTATAGATAACAATTCAGACATATGAGGATTACACCAAGAGGGTGTATGGGCGTGAAAGGTAGGCACATTCGTCTTACTAGCTGCACATTCCTACACTTTCTGATGATGATATACCATACTTTATGACCATGAGAATCTCTGACCCCTTTCAGTATAATTTGTAGGGGGTTAGAGGCGCGGCAGACTACAGACGGGCACATAACGTTCTTTATCCGTCTTATCTAAGTGATAAAAATTAGACCATTGTGCAACCAAGTAATATAGGTTAAAATCTGTTCGGGCTGTACCCCCCAGGGTTTTGGGGTTCTTAAGGATTCGCCAAGACAGTTTGTGTCTATTATTGCCCCAGACAAACATATTGAAGACAGAATCCATGAACTTGAAACATTTCAACTGTAAGTACAAAGTTGAGTGCCAGAGAATATTGAGTATTTTGGGTAACAAGACCATTTTAACAAGGTTTAATCTGCTAATGACCCCCCGGGGGGGGGAGGGTTGAGCCCATGTTTGTGTTTTATATTTAATATATTGTATAAGAGTTTCAAGTTAAGGAGTGCATAGTCTGCAGGGGTACTGGTAACATGGACACCTAAATATTTAATGGAGCTAACCTTAACTATAGGAAGGAATGATTGGTCGGCAGAGGAAGCATGCAAATCTAACAGGAGGATCTGGGATTTATTTTAGTTTATTCTCAGGTCTGAGTGTTCCCCAAAACATTCTATAAGGCGGAGCACTGCCAGCAGTGAAAGACCCGAGGCTTCCAAGTACAAAAGCATGTCACCTGCATATATAAAAACATTTCTACCAGATGCCCCACCTGCAAGCCACAGATTTTGGGATGTACTGTGATGGCAATTGCCAGGGGTTCTATGGCTAGGGCCCACAAGAGGGAAGGAAAAGGACAACCTTGCCTTGTACCTCTGGATAACGGGAGAGTCCTGGGAACCTGACTATTCACAAGTAGCTGTGTTACTGGAGCATGGTACAGCAATTTAATCCACTTAAAAAGTTTTGGGCTGATACCATAATTCTGCAAGCATCTCTTAGGTACTGTAGCTCCATTCCACGGAGTCTAATGCCTTGGCTGCATCCAAAGCCACCACTACTCCTGATTGGCCTAAAGATTCATAAATAATCATCTGATATTGAAAGCTGGGTTTTTTTGGCATGAATTCTATTTGGTCCAGATGAACCAAGGTAAGAATACATTTATTTAGGCATATAGCCATAATTTTAATACCTTACTATTTTTAGAATGCATGCAACATTGTTATAAGCTTAATAAGGCACAAGAAATGCTAAAAAAAAAAAAAAAAAAAAATCACTGGTATCATCTAACTCTGCCGTGTCTACTCTGCGGACACAGATGTCTGCCCCATCTGCAAAGGACCTAGTGTGCAATCACTGTATATCAAACTTGCATTCTTTTTTTGTATTAAAATGGTATTCAAACCAAAAAAGTTAAAAATTGCAGCTTCCCAATCATTAGATGTGGTGGCTGCATTTGCTTTCTTCTTTTATCCTATTTTTCCCACATTTTTCACTTGGTGATCTAACTGGTAACACACCTCCTGTATTACAGTGCCCCCATTCTGGATGAATAAGCATTGTTAACCACTTGCCGACCGCTTACTATATATATATATATATATATATATATATATATATATATATATATATATATATATGGCAGCAGAGTGGCTCCTACAGGCAAAAGCACATGTCGCTACTTTGCTCGCCTGGTGGCAGCTAGGGGGCAAGCGCGCCGCCAGCAGCGCGCTCCCACCCCCGATCGTCAGCGGGGAAGCTGATGCGTGTGTCAGGTGGCTCAGTTTGCTCCCCGCAGAGAGAGAAGGACGGTCGACTGTTGTAAACACAGCCGACCGTCCTTCTCCCTGAAATGATCACAGAGCTTATGTGATCCTTCTATATAGGATCACATGTCTCTATGGTCATCTCAGAAGCCACGCCCCCCCCCACAGTTAGAATCACTCCCCTAGGTTCCCATTTAACCCCTTAATCACCTATACTGTTAACCCCTTCCCTGCCGGTGTCATTATTGCAGTAACAGTGCATATTTTTAGGCCTAATTACTGTAGTAATATCACTGGTACCCCCAAAAGTGTCAGTTAGGGGTCCGATCTGTCCGCCACAATGTTGCAGTCCCTCAAAAAGATCGCCGCCATTACTAGTAAAAAAAAAACAATCAAAATGACATAAATCTTTCCCGTAGTTAGTAGACGCGATAACTTTTGTGCAAACCAATCAAAATACGCTTATTGCAATTTTTTTTACCAAAAATATGTAGCAGAAAACAAATTGGCCTAAAATGTTAAAAAATTTAGATTTTTCATTTTTTTTTTTTGGGGAATGTCATATAGCAGAATGTGAAAAATATATATTTTTTTTCAAAATTGTTGCTATTTTTATGTTTATAGCGCAAAAAATAAAAATTGCACAGGTGATCAAATACCACCAAAAGAAAGCTCTATTTGTGGGGAAAAAAAGGACATCAATTTTATTTGGGTACAGCGTCGCATGACCGCGCAATTGTCCATTAAAGTAACGCAGTGCCGAATCGCAAAATAGGGCCTGGTCATTAAGGGGGCAAATCCTTCCGGTCTTAAAGTGGTTAAACTGTGGGGAGAGGGGTATTGGATGTACTAGCAAATTTAAATACGCTAACATATTGATATTGAAGCCAAACTCCAGCTCACACTGCAGTTATACAAGCAGTTACAGCAGCAGTTTTTCTTTTTTTCTTTTGGGATGAAGATAAGCACTCCTGTCAATAGTAAACGGTTTGTCTCAACACTTTTAACCCATACATTTGTAGGGGAACGTGATCTGTTAAAAAAAAAAAAAAAACAACAGACTTAAGCCCCGTACACACGCAACGATTATCGGCAGACCGATCGTCCGACTTTTGTCCAGAGTTGTGTTTTGTTGATTGGAATGTGCCTAGACTGCACACGAATTTTCTCGCCCAACAAAAATCTGCTTCTGAAGTGATGTCATGTGTTGGTTTGCTTTCTTTGTGTTCTTTCTTATCTGAACATGCCCAGTCTTGCTCATAAGATTTTTCCCTGTCGAAATCTGTACTGACTGCACGAAAATCGGACGTGTTTTGACAGCCAACAAAAATTTTATAGTCTGCACACCAGATTTTTTTCGGCCGAAAAGTCGGAGTCGGTTGTCAGAAGCATCATACTAACAAGCCGAAAATCGGCAGATCAGACATTGGACGAAAATTCCCTGCCAATTTTCGATGCGTGTGTACGAGGCTTTACTGGCTGCATCACCAGGTGAACATCAAGGAAAGAAAGCCTAAAAAAAAATAATTCAGCCATCACATCTAAGAATTGGTAGGCTGCAATATAATGAATGGGGTTTTTTGGGTTTATTACCACTTTAACTCAAAGGGAATACTTGCTAACAGTGATTCTGAATTAATAAACATCAGCTGCCAATAATTGATAGGAGTACAAAGCTGTTGAGCAATAATAATCTACTCTCACTTTATACCTAGATGTCCATCCACTAATGCTAAGTCACGGGCAAGTCATATGATACAGATAAAAAATATAATTTAATTATTTTATTTGATACGCTAATAATCACTTAATTGATAAACTTAAATTTTTATCATTTTTGAATTGAAATAACAGAAGAGTTGCTGTATCAAGCCCTAATACCTGTACTGTGACAAAACATGGAATGACTACTACGGTGTACTTTATCCCTACATCTTGCATTTGTTCTTGATTTGAAACTTTCTTTTACAGTTCACATTGTATACACTATAAAAACAACCTTAGTCCTGCTGAGTTTGTCTTGTTCCTTCATCTTGGAGCCTTGACGTCCCTTTTCTGTTATGGCACAAGACAGCTTTCTTTGAATAGAACTGCTTCTCTTTTGCGATACTCTAATTAAGCTGGATACCAGCTGAGACCATGTATAATTTCAAAATCTCCAGCCCAAGTAACATTGTTCAGACAAATTTTAGTTTAAATCAAGCCTTTCTTTTTCGGAACTAAATGCTACAAAAAAAAATCACTTTAACTTGGCGCATGCATACAAAATGCCATGAAATAGAGTTCTGACACCGTGCCGGAATTAATAAGCCTCCCAAAAGCTGCTGATAAAATTTACAAAAGTCTAATGTTATCATATTCAACCTTCCATGCAAAGGGCAGTTTAGTATTGTTCTTCTACATTTTCTCATTTGTTATGCTCCAGTAATGGCATATGATAAAGTCTAAAGATTTCTGCTTATCTAAGTTTGGTCATGCAAGGATAGAGGGTAGTTCTCGGGGGAACTTATAGTGCCTGTGCAGCTTATACTGCCACACAGGGGTCCTGAAGTACAAAATGACAACCTAATGAATCCAATTAGACTGCCTAACTGTAGTGCTGGAATATGGAGATGGAGAAATCTATGATGACAAATATTTATGACATAGCAGGGAATGAAAAGAAATTGGGCTTACTTGCAGAAGCCCTGTAAATGTGTTTTTAGTTGAGATTGTGTTTTTACCGAATCCCTGTGCCTTGTGTAGGACACAGAATACTTCCAAGACTGATAGACCCCTACCTTAAATTAGCTGTAAACCCTCACATATTCCCAGTAATGTGAACAGCCTCAGATGACACACAGATGACAAAAATCCCCCTACATAGGTTTTAATTGTTTACTGTATCTTCACTATTCTCCTCTCAACACCCCTTCAAAAGGGCAGATTGTGTTCAAAATCTTTCTTTATCTGTCAGGAGTACAGAGGACAGGGTGGAGAGACTGCAATTACAGTGTATGAGAACTGATTGGAGGAAAAGAACACAACCCCTTCACACAGCAGAAGAACTGGGTTATGAATAGACAAGCTCCGTTCTGAGCCCCCCCAACACACATGTATCTCATTTGTTTGGAAAACTTCTCAGAAGTGACTCATGCTGATAACAGAGGAACGAAGCACCAGGGAGAAACGACACTTAGAGCTTTGGAGAGAGATAAACACTGCAGATAAATGTGCTTTGCTCAGACTCCATGATGGAGGTTTACAACCACGTGAAAGTAAAGCTATGTCTTTCAATTAACAACAATGTCTTGTAGCACTTAAATATAAGTGCATCTGCACCTATAGTTTCTATTAGCTCCCTGCAAAAACCAATAAATACCTGTTAAGCCTGTCAGTGAAGTCCACCTAATGCAGCTTTCTGTGATGATGTGGCAACAATGCTGCTTCTGAATTCAGAGCAGAGATTGTAATTTTATGTAGGCTGTGCCTTCTGGTACTACAGCTTGATGAAATATTGTGGCAGGGGCTGGTGTTTTTAAAATTTTTACTGATTTGCAAGCTTTTAGCTTGTCAGTCAGCACCTGGCCACACTTAGTTCTGCCCATTGTTTTTTGGATTGCCAGCACTGCTGAAACCCTTCCACTGTGAGCTGCAGTGTCTGGGAGGGAGAGTGTTTGAGACACAAAGGAAGATTTGGATCACTCAGGGAAGGTAAAGGAACATTTTGTTTAATTTTTGAGGTTCGTGCATTACATAGTAACTGGATTTGGGACTTGTTTAGACTGTCACACCGTCTATAAATTTATTTTAACAAGGATGTTATTATTAAGGACGGACGGAACCTGAATGGTATGATATGGTTATAATGCACCATCGCATATATGCAGGTGTTCTTCAGCTGGCTCTATTATTTATTGCACAATTTAATAGTTCTGTGAGGATCTGTAAGATTTGGCTATTCCTGTGTACGGCCAAATCTGTGCACCAGTAAAAAAATTAATAACATATATATATAGAATATATATATATGTATGTGTGTGTATATATATATATATATATATATATATATATATATATATATATATATATTACAAAAATGTATGTAGATCTGTGCTAGGGCAAAAATTTCTGCAGCTGCTGTGCACTGTGTCCTGATACAAAACACTTAAAATATGGTAACACAATAGTGCAGTGCTCTAGTGCCCGAATAACACATGCAATTGAACATTAGTAATCCATGAAGTAAAAAAAGTGAAATAATAAAAGTGATCAAAGTCCAGAAAAAAATAGAAAACAACAATTTCAGTAATCCCACAGCCGTGATGGAAACAAGGGACTCCAAGAAAGCCAGGTGATAACCTTCACTCTCATGCTCTGCTTACCGGAGGGAGTGTGACCCCTCGATAAGAGTGGTCAACATGCACTCTCAATACAAAGTCAAACCAGTGTCTCCGGCAGGCAGGGAGGTCCCTCTCACAATGACAACTAGAACAGCTCCAGCAGCCAGGCAGCGGCAATGAAGGCTTACACACATGTTCCAGGAAGGCACCTTCACTGATTAGTGTGTCCTCTTTGACCATCATTAACTGAAATGAAATGTTTCTGGTAACTGTTGGTGAATCCTGCTTGCAGGAATTACTGGGAAAAGTAGCTTTTTATTTTGCAGTATCCAAAGCTTGTCACATGTCTTCGATCCCTCTTCCTTCTAAGTCCAAGAGCAGCCAGTTAGTGTGGTTACTGAAGGCCAGTGACATCACTTCCAGGAAGTGACCCTGTTCCTGTGTAGCCCTTTAGTATATTTTGACAAATTTTAGGACAGGGTTGGTGGTGAGAGACCATCAATGACAAATCTGGAATACCATTTGCGAAGTGAAGGGGAAAACATCACACACATCTTCCGAAGTGAAGTGAACAGCCTCAGGTGATGCACAGAGATGAAACAAATTCTGCTACATAGATTTTACTTTTTTATCTGCAGTCTTCTCTTCTCTACATCCCTTCAAGCAGGCAGAAATCTTTCTTCATCTGTCAGGAGCACAGAGGAGGGGGCAGAGAGGATGCAGTAGCAGTGTGTGAGAGCTGATTGGAGGAAAGGCACACCCCCCACCCCCACATTGCAGAAGAACTGTGTTCTGAATAGACAAGCTCCGTTTTGAGCTCCCTCCTCCCTCCCGACACAAATTTATCTCATGTGTTGGGAAAACTTTTCAGAAGTGACTCAACAAAGCACCAAACAACACTTAGAGCTTTGGACAGAGATGTAAACATTACAGATACAGTATCTCACAAAAGTGAGTACACCCCTCACATTTTTGTAAATATTTTTTTATATCTTTTCATGTGGCAACACTGAAGAAATTACACTTTGCTACAATGTAAAGTAGTGAGTGTACAGCTTGTATAACAGTGTAAATTTGCTGTCCCCTCAAGATAACTCAACACACAGCCATTAATGTCTAAACCGCTGGCAACAAAAGTGAGTACACCCCTAATTGAAAATGCCCAAATTGGACCCAAAGTGTCAATATTTTGTGTGCCCATCAGCATGCCCCTTAACAAAACATGTACCCATTAGAGTGCCCCCTAACCTAAAATAAGTGGCTTGCTGATGGGCACATTTTATGTTAATGATGGGGACAAATGATGTAAGGGGGCATTCTGATGGGTGACACCAGATGTAAGTGGGCACTCTGATGGGAATACCTGATGTAAAGGGGCATTCTGAGAGGGACACCTGATGTAAAGGGGCACTCTGATGGGCACACCTAATGGAAAGGGGCATTTTGATGGGCACGCCTGATGTGATGAGGACACCTGACGTAAAGGGGCACTCTGATGACGGCACCTAATGTAAGCGGGCAGTCTGATGGGGACAAATGATGTAAGGGGGCGCACTGATGGGAGAAACCAGATGTAAAGGGGCCTTCTGATGAAGAAACCTAAAGTAAGTGGGCACTCTGATGTGAATACCTGATGTAAGGGGGCACTCTGATGGGGACACCTGATATAAGGGGGTACCCTAATGATGGTAACTGATTTATAGGGGTAGTCTGATGGGGGCACCCCATGTAATGAATTACTCTGGTAGGGCCACCTGATGTAAGGGGAAACACTATTGGGGGCATTTACATTTACAGAGTATTACCAGAGTGTGTGGAGGAAACAGTAAGAAAAGTGCCAGAGAGCACGGTTTGCGCCAAAAAGGGAAAATAAGATGTGTACAATCTTTCATGGCACAGACTTGTGATCCGGACCTCAACTGGGAAAACGTTTTAGTTAACGGACCTTCTTGAATTTTAATTCACTACGCCTGCACAATAAGACCTTACTGTTTGGGTTTCTCTGTGTGTAAATCATACACTGTCATATACAATACTGTTTTATTTACTCTAAATCCTTTTGAATGTGAGTGTTTTTAATGGGGGCGGATGCTGTCTGGAAATACCATACTAAACACTACAAAATCATTTTTGTATCATCTTTCTGGAGAATCAGGGTAGGAATTCATAACATACATTTTGTTTAGACAAAAGTTTATGGAAAAGCTGTTCAGTTACAGATCTACCGCAAGGAATGAATTTCTGTTATCATCTATAGCATTGATCAAGATAGACTTTTAAGTAAATGTTGGTTATATAAATGTAATGTACAGTAAGTGAACCCTTTCCCTGCTAACTGGAGGAGTGCCATGGCATTCCAATCAGTTTCTCTGGATGAAATATGTGGATGTTTGTTGGACAATTGCCATAGACATCTCTACAAACTTAGAACTTTCATTATGATTTGGGATGTGATCAGTCAAACTAGCTGCGGCTTGTCTAGACCTCTATTTTCCCTCATTGTGATTCAGAACCCTGTGCATCTAGAGGGATTAAATTACCTACAGAATGTGGCACACAGCAAACTACAAATGTGATATTTTTTATTGGTATATAAAATTTGTTTAATACTTAACACATTATAACACTGCATGTTTGCTTTATTAGGATATTAAACATATAGCGAAACCTTTTAGGCTGACTAAACAATGACTTTTAATGAATAATGCAGATTTGAGCCACTGACAGGCAGTAAACTCTGCTAGTATGTTAAGGTACAGAAATATTCACTGCAGTTCATGCTATCAAAGGCTTTAACGGGTAACAGTGCATTAAACAGAAAAAAAGAGTTTACTATTGCTCAAAAACAAATTAAAATCTTTATTTAAATTTTGCAACATAAACAATCAATTCAATTTGATTTTGTTGGGCTGACACTGGCTCGTAAAGTGCTTCCACCATTTCCGCTTCAAGCACTCCTCTCCCCAAAATATGCCACATTTGGCATGTTTTTTTTTTTTTTTTGGGGGGGGGGGGACAGGTACCTAGTTCTGACAGGAAGTTCTCCTCTCCCCCTCCCTCCTTTCAATCTTCTGGAACACTTCAGAGGTCCCAGAAGATTGCCAGACCAATGCAAGCTGTAAGATCCGGGTGCCCACACTTGCAACGTCGGCGCCCCGCAGAGAGGAGAGGGAGAAAAAGCGAGTCTTCGGGCGGCCGCACTGCTGGACCATTGTATTTATTAAAAGTTAGCAGCTACACTTTTTGTAGCTGCTGACTTTTAATAAACACAAATATGAGTGCAACTCCGCTTTAAGGTAAATATTTTTTCCCCTTAAATAAAAAAGAAGTTATACTTAATTGCTCCGTGCAATGGCATTACAGATAGCAGTCTTTTACCTCCTCTTCTGGAGTCCCCTGCTGGTGCTTCTGTGTGAGCCCCATTGGCCCTCTGTTGCTTCTGCATCCTGTGAAAAGAGGGAGAAACAGCATATGGACACAGCGCTGGATCAAAAGAAGGACTCGAATAAGTATTTAAAGAGTTTGTAGCCTTAAAAAAAAAAAAAGGATCCTATGCCTTTACAACATGAACAACAGCAGAGTGTCATTTGGACCTTTCTATCTCCTGAAATACTTTGCTGATTCTGCCTGGTTCTGCCCTCCCCCTGAAAACTGACCACGGTTTATAATGGCCGCTGAGCCCTGACACAGTGATCAGTTTCTGTGCCTCTATCATCTCAGCTCTCCTCTACACCCCCCCCCCCCCCTTCCTCCCTGCCTGTCAGCTCCTGACAGTGCCCAAACACAAATTAATAGCACTCTCTCAGTTATGCTCTTAGGCAAATTTAGTTATTGGTTCCACTATAGTAGGTGAAGTGGTTGTTCCCAGTTAGGCTATTAGGAAAATTTAGATTTCTTCTTTTGCTAAACTGTAGTGAGTGGAGCGACAGTTGATTGTTTTGGTCTTCTCAAGATTGCTCATAAGTCTGATTGCTTCCCCTTGCTTCTGGAAGAAGGTTCCAGAACATAAGGAGGGAAATTCAAATAATCAGCTGAATATTTATCATGCCCTGGCTAATCCCTGAAAAGAAGCATCCAGAAGATGGCTGGGGAGTAGATAAATAGGCCGAAGCCCTGAGCAGATGGTTCTTTTCTCATCAGGGTGGGTTCCAGCACTCCTAAGGCTGTTGCCTCTAGGAGAAGGATCACCAAAGCAAGAAACTGCCGTTTGGGCCTCAGTGTCTGTTGTACTAGGGGTATGAAGAGGACAGGTAAGAAGGGGACACCAGCTAAGGACACTGTTTCAGAGTTCAGGTCTGAAGGAGGATTTTTTCATCTCCCACTTTGATGATCTACCTAAGGAGACAGGGTTGCAGACAGCTCCTAGGACACTGCGAGTAAGGGCCTTACTGGGAACTGCAGTTGTGTAGAGGTGAAGGAAAACCAGTTTCTTTCGTTGAGGGATACAGCTGTGGGGCCTCAGATACTGTATGCCGACATTCCCAGCCAACTACAGCAAAGCTGCTATCGACAGTCTATAGGGAAGCTACTTCTGTTAATGTTGCTGCTGATCGTTTGGAGTTTCCTGTGATCCTAAACCCCTCATCTGTTAAAATTTCTTTAGCGATAAATTCTAAAAAGGCACCCCCCCCCCCCAGACTGAGCTTTATTTGTTGGTCTGCTGGGGTGACTGGTGTCCTCGGCATTACTTAGGTAGAACCTCTTTTAGCGCTACCCCCCTAGAGGGCAGATGAATTTTGGGTCCTCCTATTCCTGCACAGTCAAGTAACATGCATTTTCCAACATCCATACAGAGTCAGTAACCAGTTTGTGGGCGTGTTTTTGATGTTTTATTGAGGGCAATCAACTCAGATAGGGATGAGGAATTATGAGATGCCCAACTTGAACTTGGTAGAACAACTTGAGGACAAACTTCTCTATGTACAAAAAACAGTGCCTGGACTGTACTCCCTCTGGAATAATGTCAGTCCCCTTGGTGAAACTCACAAAGTCCCAACTGCTTGCAGGAATTCTTTGTCCCCTCTTCAGAAAATACCAGCCTTGAAAAGTGTCCCAGAGCAAGGGATTTAGGTTAGCTGTGACGCTGTCCCAATGAAAGCTTGCTAAATGTTGAATATGGTAGCCTTCTCCCTTATTGGTCCTGGGGGTGATCAGGTAGAGGTCCTCACACTCTTCCCTTGGTTCCTGCTGCCTTGGTTAGGACTGCTGTTCAGGCCTCCTGCTGTAGAGGTCTTCCCATGCTAGACAGTGTGTCTCCTTAATGAGACTGAAGGGTGGAGAAGATCCCTTTCTTCAGCCTCCTCTCCTTCCTTCTTCAGCCTGGAGGCAGAGCCCCACAGCCCCGGGGTCCCTTCTCAGGCCTCGCGGCACTCATCTCAGAACTCCATTCTTCAACCAGCCACAACAACCCCCACTGACCAGGCTCTTCAATATTTAAGGGCCATCTCCCCACCTTCTGGGCCATCCATGCCTAGGGATTGGCAGAGCTCCCTTAAATATTTAGGCTTCTCTTTCCCCTCTGCTAAGTTCTGTAACTTTCCAGAAGCTTCCAAAGCCAGGGGAATATACTAGAAGCCCTGACTGCAGAGCCTGCCAGCTGACCGGAATCTGAACCCCAGGCTCACGTAAGCTTTTTTGAGTCAGCTATATTTTCCTAACAAACACTGTACACTAGAGGGTGCTACATTGTCTACTGGTGCCCATCCAGCAGTCCGCTGCTTCAGGAAGGGAAAAGAACCTCCATGTAAAAAAGATCTAGCTAAAATAGCTTCAATCTCTGCTAGGTCACCTGTTATGTTCCTGTTGAGTGATCTCCATGGGCAGAGCCTTCTGTCGGCATCTGTCTTGGACAGTGAAGTGTATATTTGTCCCCATCATTATGTCAGGATCACTAATCCTATGCGTGATGATTTGGAGGTCTGGTTACCCTTTCTGCAATCTTTTAATGAACATTCCTGTTGGCAATTGGAAGAGGTTATGAACTCCTAGCTCAAGCCTTTCACAGATGTTACAGGCTTTAGTGCCATTTTTAAGTGGAATGGTCTGCTTCATAGGCTCAAAGTGGATCTGTTATGCAATCTCACAATACTGTAACTTTTTCCTATAATTGTGCCCATTAAACTATGTGGTGATAGCCTAATGTTTGTCCAGCACTCACAGACTAGGTCAAGTTAATGTTCAAGTATGCTCACAATATAACTGTGACTGGCACTGGTTGTTTTGCTTTGTATCTTTTAGGGTCACTTTGCGGTAAAAGCAAGGAAGTGTTTACCTCTGTAGTATATTAATCTGCTTTACTAAACAAGAATTCTGTGCATGGCTTACTTGCAATTGCAGTAAAACAATACAGGGCATGCACACAGCTACAGAATTAAAAACTACACGCAAGCACACCTACCTAGCCTTCCTAGCGAATGAGCATGAGCAATGATGTATGTACAATAGGAATATGCTAAAAGTCACTTAGCTTGGTTATGGTGGCTTCACGATCTCCATCAGCAACCAAATCTCAAGGCTTTCATCTACAAGCGAGTCCAGCATCATCCCCAGGTGAAGTTCCTTCTTTGGTTATGTGAAGTCCCCTCTGACACAGAACTTCCTTTGTTGTCATAGAGCCCTCTTTTCATCTTATGTTGCTGGCCTTTTATTTGGAAAGTTCATGATAGCCATTCCCACATGGGCATATTCTTTTCTGCCGTTGTTTGTATGTGTAAACAGTTCCCAACTAAAACTCCAGATGGAACTGTTGTATTATACATGCCATTGGTCAAATATGTCAAAAAGTCAAGCTGTTGACCTTTGTTGTCTGGGTGCAGCGAACAACCAGACTCAATGAAAAAGAGTAGGACAAGCTCTACCAGCAGGTTGGCTCTAGTTTTATGCACCTATTCATGAAAATAGAATGTGGCTAGCTTTGTGCTGCCCCTTGAAGCCTTGTCACCCTAGGCCAGGACATATGTTGGCTGTACATAAAGGTAGCCCTTATTTTTACTGAATATGGCTTTCAGTGTAAAAATGTATCCAAAAGTGAATATTCATTCTGATTTGTATTACTGACATCGAATCAAGGCCATTGCCTGTCAGCCCACTTTACCGAAAAGTCAGTAATTCCTATTTAAATGCTTATGAAAGACAGTTTCAAAGTGATCCTGAGTAAATTCCTGAGACAGGAAATAATTACATGCCATAAGATAGGTGGAGAGGATAGATCTACTTCAGCTATCTAAAACTCTCATTAATTTACTAATGGTAGACATCCATGCAGTGTCTTGTTTATGTTCATGCTATGCTTTATTAATTACAACTAACACAATCTTAATCATCAAAACTGATTAACAGTTATACTTGAACATGATACACATATTTATAGCATCAATATCAAGATGATAGGCCAAAAAAATAGGAAAACCTTAAAATGCATGTAATTTTAAGTGAATTTAATGAATTAGGAGTATAAAGTAAAATATATTTTAATGAATTAATTAAAATGTACGTTTACCTTGAACCATCACATCATAGCATACAGTATACTCTATACTGTAATCTAACCAGAATGAAGGTAATTTGCCATTTCTTGGTCCAGTTACACAATGACCGTAATAGAGTAGCAGTGTTAGTGCTGGCACTACAAAAACAGTTTCCAGTCATTGGATCTTCCTCTATTAAAGATTCTTCCTTAGAACTCTAATAAACTGAGGACCCATCCACACCAATTGGGTTGTGCTAAGGCACAGTAAACCCGTGTTTTCTTGTACAATTTTTCTTTAGGTTAAGCAAAACCATAAATACTTTCAATTTGTATGCAGTCAGGCATGCCCTTCCACTACATAGTTGAAGGTAAATCTAAAGGAAAATTGTACAAGAAAATGATATAATGTATGGTCAGCCTAAGAAGCATTAATACATGTTAAAGTTTTACTAAACCCAGGACCCTATATTCACTATATATTTCATCCAGAACATGGAAATGCAATCATTTTAGTAAATATAAACTGCTAAATAACTTTTCTCATAGCAGTCTTGGGACTTCTATCAGTGTCTGGTTAAAGCTTGTAGGAGGAGTTTTCATTCTCCTCTAACTGCCCTATGAGGCTGCAGGACCCCTGACCCTCTGTCTGAACAGTGCTGATTGGCCTTGTGCTGATCACTTGCACCCTCCCAAGAAAAAAAACTCTCTAGCAATACACACCAAACTGAGAATGTGCAGAGTGTCCCCAAGGCTTTGTACTATCAGCATATGGATTGGGGACAGTGGAAGAAGGGGTGGGTCAGAGAAGATAGGATCAAACAACCCTTTTTACACAATGCAGAGGATTAACCCCTTAACCACTTAAGCCCCGGAAGATTTTACCCCCTTCCTGACCAGGGTTTTTTTTGCGATTTTTTACTCCGTGACTTTAACGCACAATTGCGCAGTCGTGCGATGCTGTACCTAAACAAATTTGACGTCCTTTTTTTCCCACAAACAGAGCTTTCTTTTGGTGGTATTTGATCACCTGTGCGATTTTTACTTTTTGCGCTATAAACACAAAAAGAGCGTACATTTTGCAAAAATAACAATATTTTTCACATTTTTTTATATGAAATTCCCCCCCAAAAAAATGTAAAAATCAAAATTTTTTAACATTTTTGGCCAATTTGTTTTCTGCTCTATATGTTTGGTAAAAAAAATTGCAAAAAGCATATTTTGATTGGTTTGCGCAAAAGTTATTGCGTTTACTAACTAAGGGAAAGATTTCGGTCTTTTTTTTTTTGTAATGGCGGCGATCTTCGATTTTTTTTGCGGTACTGCGACATTGCGGCGGACAGATCGGACCCTTGACTGACATTTTTGACACTTTTGGGGTAACCAGTGACATTACTGCATTAATCAGTGCTATACATATGCACTGTTACAGCAAAATGACACTGGCAGGGAAGGGGTTAACTTTATTGGGGAGGGAGGGGTTAAGTGTGTCCCTAGGGGCATGCTTTTTACTGTGATTGGCTGTGGCTACTAGTGTAGGAACAGTGATCAACGGTCCTACATAGTAGAACCGTATGATCACTGTTTCTACACAGGGGAGAATGACAGGCGGCTTGTTTACATCATCCGCCTGACTTTCTCCCTCTGCACTGACGATCGGCGAGTGACCGGCGGACATTGGGTCCACCGGTCACACGCACTGACTTCCCTGTGAACGAGCCGCGGCGGGCGCGCGCCTCTGCGGGCGCGCGCTCGCCCGCTATTGGCTCCCAAGGAAGTGACAGGCAAGTGACGTAGATCTATGTCACTTTGCCTGGCCGGGGCTGACCGCCGCAGTAAATAGTCGTGCGGCGGTCGGCAACCGGTTAAGTTCCACAGTGAGGTATAACAAGTATGCTTTGCTGCATATATTGACTGATTTTACTGTTTTGGTGTTTTGGTGTTTAGTAACACTTTTATAGGCATATATAGGAGTTCCCGCACGTGTGTGTTTGAGCTTTGGGGTGCACACCCTAATGCCATAGGCTGCGCACAACTATGGCGTTGAACCTCATCGCTACTAAAGAGGAGTGAAGGAAAGTGAGCCATTTCAGTTGATGATAAAATATTGAGCCATAAGTTAAAAGACAGATCCACGAATGCCAAAGAAAAAAAAGAGAAACACATAATTTATGTATCCATGTGATAAAAAGGCTTTCAATAGTTAAATCTCCTGTTGAAAAAAAAAAAAGGTTTATCACTAATGCAACATTTAACAATTTGATGCAAAAATGACAAGGAGATAAAGAAAAAAAATTATTGTAAAATAATACATGCAGCTTTGTGGATTTACTTTTAGTGCTTTTTCCTGGCTCCATTTAAGTGTACTGCTTATTTATCCTAGGTGCTTGAGTCTTCACAACATGATAGAAGTGATATGGAAAAAAGCATATATGTCTATATATGGCAAATTATCTGGCAGTAACTGGACAACTGCATTCATTGGGCTATCTTGTCTAAATCATAGACCTAATACGAATCCCTTCATTTGAAGTTGCAATTGTGCGAATAGGTTAATAAATGGATTAAATACATCAATAATATATATGTATGATGTACTTAGAAATGTTATAATCACACAGTAAAAGAATCATACTTCCCATATATAAATGACGTGTTTGATTTTTCTTTGGCATTTGTGTTATATCATGTTTGTAGGCAGGTTGCCTATTTTAGCCTAGTAAGGTTCTGCCATAGTGGGGGGGGGGGGATAGAGTTGATTATGTTCCCTGGGTTTTTCTCAGCAAGCTTTTTGGGACCGACCCACTGGTCCTGTGTTATTATAAAAGGGACAGGGGTCTGGATCTCAGGGTTCGCTCCCTGCTGTCATTGTTGTTCTCACCACTGATGCTGTTGACGGAGTCTATCCTGTCAGCCTGCTGTATTATGTTGAATCTAGAGTGTTTGCTAATAAACATCTGGCTTCAGAGCCTTCCAAAATGTAGGGGATTGCTGGGACCTGCAATCTACCCTGAAGATACCAATCCTGGATGCTGCCACCTTGGACTTTGCCCGAAATTGACTCTTTCCTGTGCAGGTATGCTGGGGCAGCCACAGGTCTGAGCTGGGATTAGTTTAGGTAAAGACTGTTGCTGTTGGTAATTGCCATGCCAATATATTTAACCACTTTCTTACGGGGCACTTGTTATTATTATTATTATATAAGATTTATATAGCACCAACAGTTTATGCAGTGCTTTACAATATAAAAGGGAGACAATTCCATTACAATACAATAAAATACAAGAGGATAAAGAGGACCCTGCTCAGAAGAGCTTACAATCTCATAAGGTGGGGCAGGTAGTACAAAAGGTTGTAACTGTGGGGGCTGAGCTGAAGGAAGTGGGAAAAGATTAGTTGGAGGCTTCTCTGAAGAGGTGAGTTTTCAGGGATCGCCTGAAGGTAGCTAGAGTAGGAGACAGCCGGACAGATTGAGGTCGAGAGTTTCAGAGAAGGGGAGAGGCTCGGGAGAAATCCTGGAGATGAGCATGGGAGGAAGAGACAAGGGAGCGTGAGAGCAGGAGGTCTTGAGAGGAGCGGAGAGGACAGTTTGGATGACATTTGGAGACAAGATTGGTGATGTAGCTCGGGGCAGAGTTGTGAATGGCTTTGTATGTTGTAGTTAGTTTTTTTTAATTGAATTCGCTGGGCAATCGGGAGCCAGTGTAGTAACTGGCAGAGAGGGGTGGCAGACACTGAGCAGTTGGTAAGGTCGATAACTCTGGCAGCAGCATTCATGATAGCCTCAATAGGGAATAGCCTATGGAGAGGTAGGCCAATCAGAAGGGAGTTACAATAGTCAAGGCGAGAGATAACAAGGGAGTGAATGAGTAGCTTGGTGGTTTCAGATGTTACCGAGGTAAAGTCTACAAGCTTTTGACAACAATTGGATTAGGGGCTAAAAGGACAGGTCAGAGTGTATGATTACACCTAGTACTCTGGTGTGAGGGGAGGGATTGATGGTTACATTATTGATTTTGATGGAAAAGTCATGGAGGGGGGCGGGAATAATACCATCTCAGTTTTAGAGAGATTTAGTTTAACCACTTACCCACTGGGTACTTAAAACCCCTTCCTAACCAGACCAATTTTCAGCTTTCAGAGCTCTCGCATTTTGAATGACAATTACTCAGGCATGCAATGCTGTGCCCATATGAAATTTTTGTTCTTTTTTTCACACAAACAGAGCTTTCTTTTGGTGGTATTTGATCATAACTGAGTTTTTTATTTTTTGCGCTATAAATGAAAAAAGACCGAAAATTTTGTAAAAAAAAAATGAATTGTTCTTCATTTCAGTTTTAAAATTTTGCAAGTTTAGTAATTTTTCTTCATAAATGTTGGCCAAAATTTATACTGCTACATTTATTTAGTAAAAATAACCCAAATAAAGCCCCGTACACACGTAGCGATTGTCGGCCAAACGATCGGCCGTCTTTTGTCCGATGCTGTCCTGTCTGTTGAAAACTGCAAAAGACTGCACACGAATTTTGTCGGCCAACAACAGCCGACTGCAGAAGTGATGTCATGTGATGGTTAACTTTCCGTGTGTTTTTTCTTCTCTGAGCATGTCCTGTCTTGCTCATCTGCTGTTTGTCGGCCGAATTCTGTACTGACTGAGGAACAATCGGCCGTTCTGGTGTTGGCCAACAAAAATTTTAAAGCATGCACACCAGATTCTGTTCGGCCGAAAAGTCGCAGTCGGTTGTCAGAAGCATCATACTAACAAGCCGACAATCGGCCGATTGGACATTGGCCGAATATGTACGGCCGACAATCGCTACGTGTGTACGGGCCTTTAGTATACATTTTTGGTCTTTGTGAAGGTTTTAGAGTCTACAAGCTATGGTGCCAATCATTGAAAATTGATCACACCTGATGTACTGAAGGCCCATCTCATTTCTTGAGACCCTAACAAGCCAGGACAGTACAAATACCCCCCAAATTACCCCTTTTTGGAAAGTAGATATTCCAAGGTATTTAGTAAGAGGCATTGTGAGTTTTTTGAAGTTGTAATTTTTTTCCACAATTCTTTTCAAAATTAAGATTTTTTTAAATTATTTTTTATTTTTCACAAAATGGTCATATTACAAAGTTATTTCTCACACACTTTATTGGCATACTTGCAACTACACACCAAAATACATTCTGCTACTCCTCCTGACTATAGCAATACCACATGTGTGAGACTTTTCCACAGCCTGACCACATACAGAGGTCCAACATCCAAGTAGCACCGTCAGGCGTTCTAGGAGCAAAAATTAAACATATAATCTCCTGACAACCTATTACACTTTTGAAGGTCCTGGAGCACCAATACAATGGAAATCCCCACAAAATTACCCCATTTTGGAAAGAAAACACCCCAACATATAATCTAGGATGCCTAATGAGTATTTTGAACATGTCTTTTTTTTCCACAGGTTTTTGGAAAATGTGGAAAGAAAATGAAAACGCATTTTTTTTTTTTTTTTTACACAAAGTAGTCCATTTGTAAGATATTTCTAACACATAGCATGTACATAGCAAAAATGACACCCCAAAATACATTCTGATACTCCTCTTGAGTATGACGATACTCCATGAGTGACACTTTTCCACAGCCTGGCCACATACAGAGGCCCAACATGCAGGGAGCACCATCATTTCCTGACTTCCCATTACAATTTTGTGAGGCACTGTAGAGCACTGATAAGCACTGTAGTGGCACTGATGTGGCAAGGATGAGCACTGACATGGCATGGATGTGGCACAGATGAGCACTGATGTGGCATGGATGTGGCACTGATGAGCACTGACATGGCATGGATGTGACACGGATGAGCACTGACATGGCATGGATGTGGCATGGATGAGCACTGACATGGCATGGATGTGGCACGGATGAGCACTGACGTGACATGGATGTGGCATGGATGAGCACTGATGTGGCATGGATGTGGCACAGATGAGCACTGATGTAGCATGGATGAGCACTGACGTAGCATGGATGTGGCACGGATGAGCACTGACGTTGCATGGATGTGGCATGGATGTGGCACGGATGAGCACTGATATGGTATGGATGTGGCACGGATGAGCACTGGCGTGGCATGGATGTGGCATGGATGAGCATTGATGTGGCATGGGTGGGCACAGATTTGGCATGGATGAGGCATGGATGAGGCACGGATGTGGCACGATGAGGCATGGATGAGCACGGATGTGGCATGGATGAGCACTGAGGTGGCATGGGTGGGCACGGATGTGGCATGGATGAGGCACGGCTGTGGCACAGATGAGGCACGGATGAGGCATGGATGATGCATGGATTTGGCACAGATGAGGCATGATGTGGCACGGATGATGCATGGATGGGGCACAGATGAGGCATTGATGGGGCACGGATGAGGCATGAATGGGGCACGGATGAGGCTTAGTTGAGGTATGGATACGGCAGAGGAGGTGTGCAGCTGCAGTTTATCTCCTTTCCTCTCACACTGTACCGATCGTTTTGTATAGTGTGCAAGAAGAGCAGAGAAATTAACCGGACATGCGCCGGTTTGTTGAAAAGTGATTGCTCCATCATTGGACGGAGCGATCACGTGGTAAAGGGCCGCTCTCATTGGCCCTTTAGCACAATCCATGATGAGCACGGACAGCTCCGTGTGCGCGCACCAGGGGGCACACGGGAGCACGATTCTGGGAGGACGTCATTGTACGCCCTCCCAGAATAAGCCGACCGCGCTGTAGCCATCATTCGGCTATGGCTCAGTCGGCAAGTGGTTAAGGAAGTGGTGCGATATCCTTGCTGATATGTCAGTTAGTAAGTTATACCCCCTTCCTGACCAGGCCAATTTTTAGCTTTCAGCGCTGCCACATTTTAAATGACAGTTGCGAGGTCATGCAACACTGTATCGAAACAACATTTTTATATAGTTGTTTTCAAACAAACAGAGCTTTCTTTTGGTGGTATTTAATCACCACTGTTTTTTTTTTTTTTTATTGTTTTGCAACAGGTAATTTTTCTACATCACTGATGTGTGCTGATGAGGCTGCACTCATGGCAACTGATAGGCACTGATGAGGTGGCACTAATGGGCACAGATAAGGATGCACTGATGGGCACTGATGAGGCACTGATGGCCACTGATAGGTGGCACTGATGGCCACTGATAGGTGGCACTGATGGGCTCTGATAGGTGGCACTGATGGGCACTGATATGTGGCACTGATAGGTGGCACTGATAGGCACTGGTAGGCAGCACTGATAGGTGACACTGATGATGAAGCACTGATTGGCAGCACTGATGGGCATTGATAGGTGGCACTAAATGGCACTGAAAGGTGGCACTGGTGGGCACTGATTAGCAGCACTAGTGGGCACTGATTAGCAGCATTAGTGGGCACTGATAGGTGGCACTGGTTGGCACTGATTAGCAGCACTGGTGGGCAAAGATTGGGACTGATGTCCCTAAAACAGAAGCCCGTAAGGCTTTGTTCTTTTCTCTTCACGCTGATCAGGATTGGTGTGAGGTGTTAATGTGAGGCAAGGAGAGCCAACAAACGGCACTTTACATGTGATTGGCTGTGATTGGATACAGCTGATCACATGGGTAAAAAAAAGAGCAGAGTCATCGACTCTATACCAAGATCGGGGTCCTTAGGACATGGCGCGCCCACGGGTGCGCTAAAGCGGTGACACTGGGGCAACATCATATGACATCGCCCCAGAACAAGAGGAGATCCTGCCTGCTGTCATTTTAATATACGGCAGGTGGGAGGAGGTTGCAGTGCATTCTGGAGTGCTGTTTTAGGCAGCCTGTTCACTTGGAATGAGCTGCAATGCTTGGGAGAATTGTTCTCTCTGTTTGTCCTGGTGACCATTGTCAGCGGCAGGGCCGCTGATAGGAGGAGACCACCAGGCACACAAGGGGGGCCCTAACAGCATTGGGAATCGGTGCAGGTGGTGGGCGGAGGAGCAATTACAGAAGGAAGCCCTATGTGGCTCTATACAGCAGCTGAAAGCTAGTTTCTCCCACTCCTGCCAGCTTTCAGCTACTGCAGGGAGAGACACAGACACAGGGCATCGTTCCCGTAATTGCTTCTCTGACACCGATCCCCTTCCCTGTTCTGCCTGCTCCTGATCCCCCCCTCTCCTTGTGTGCCCCCCTTTCACTGTGCCGCCCCCCCCCCCAACCCGCAGACTCCCCTGTCCTGTAAAAAAAATAACAAATAAAAAAAAAAGAAAATAACAATTAAACATTGTAATAATTTAGTCTAAATAAATTGTAAAATAAAATAATTGTAAACATTTTTAAAACAAATCATAAGTTCACACAAGTTCACTGTTTTGTGTCTGCTAATAATGATTTTAGTGTATTTTTAGTAAAAATATTGTCTTGATATATTTGGGGGGGCCCTGCCAGGTAGGCTGTATGGGGCCCCGTGATTTCTAACAGCAGCCCTGGTCAGCGGGATTCAAAATGTGGAAAAATAATAACTTGCCACCAGAGCAGGAATAGAGGGGAAATCTTCCATTGGGGATAGATATCCTCTCACTTCCTGTTGTGTTAAGGGAAGAAATTGAGGGAAAATCTCTGTTATGGAACCCAGATGGCAAAAACACCTGACAGAGGTTCTGCCAATCCCCGTGCTATCTAAAATAAAGAAATGTTTTTTGGATTTAGATGGACTTAGGGCATATTTTTTCATTATTTGTAGACATATCTATCCATCTTTATTATGTATTGTCCTGCTACTAGGTAAATGGTTGATAAACAATATTACAGTGTTGTAGCATTTACACAGACAGTAAACCAATTTCAGCTTCTATTAAACTAGTTTCTGTCAGAGGTCATGAATGCGAACAATACTTTTGAGCTAATTAATAGCTTTCCAATTCCCCAGAACCAGGCGGTTTTATGTTGAGAACATTTACAGAAATAGAAAATGCTAGAAATTGTGTATTTACTGCACATAGTATTGCACAAATATCTTCTCTGTTACTGTACCAGCTGAGGAAATACACAATCTCCATTTTCCTCTAATAAAAGCATGGGCAAGACTTTTTGGCTTTGCCTATCACCAGATGTAAATGTTTAAAAAAAAAAAAGTACACGAGGAAGGCAGCGCATGAACCACACCAGGATGCAATGGATAAGGAAGTCAGGTGAACATCCAGTATAGAAAGGGTTAACAGTTTTTTGGTATTGATAACCGAAAAACAAAGTACATAAAATGCTTACATCCCCCTGGGCTGGAGTGGACAAGGGCACCTGGCAGCAAGCAACACGAGTGCGAGGAGGTCAGTCTCCCAGGACTGCTGAGCAGTGTGTGCACAAAGCTGGAAAGGATGAAAGCCAGCGCGAGGATGAAAGGGGAAATACCAGGAACCAGGGTGGAACACAAGCTATATGGTTGCCATGACGACATGTTTCGCGCTATGCGCTTTATCAAGTCAAGCAGTAGTCCTGGGAGACTGACCTCCTCGCACTCGTGTTGCTTGCTGCCAGGTGCCCTTGTCCACTCCAGCCCAGGGGGATGTAAGCATTTTATGTACTTTGTTTTTCGGTTATCAATACCAATAAACTGTTAACCCTTTCTATACTGGATGTTCACCTGACTTCCTTATCCATTGCATCCCGGTGCGGTTCATGCGCTGCCTTCCTCATGTACTTTTGTTCATATCAGCACCCTTCCTATGCTTGCTGGCTAGCAGCAGAAAAACCGCTGGGGAGCCTCACAGGCTTATTTCTATCCCTCCACCCTAAAGGCACCCCAGGAGCACCAGATTCGTGATTATTGCTTTGACTTTTGGACTGGATTTTTTTCCTATGGCTGCCCTGGGTGCGAATCTCTTTACTGAGCCATTAGTTGGCTAACAGCAGAACAACCGCTGGGGAGCCTCACAGGCTTACTTCTATCCCTCCACCCTACAGGCATCCCAGGAGCGCCTGGTTTGTGATTATTGAGATGTAAATGTTATGCATATGATAAGTCTTCCTTATATTCTTTACTATCCTCTGTAAGGCCTCGTTCACAAGGGTGGCTGGGGGTGGTAAAAGCAGGCAGTTGATCTGTGGTTTCACTGTTCTTGACTGCCTACCTAAATGCAGAAATGCAGTTGCTTAGCACTGTACACAAGCCATGGGCAAAATTGAATGGCATGTTATATTTATTGGGCTTTACCAAGTAAAGAGGGCCATGCTCCAATCACCCTGCAGTCGCATGCATTTTGAGGGTTACAACAGGCGGTGAGCAGATGACAAATTGCAGATCATGTTTCAGAGCACAGCAAAAATAGCACATGGGGACAAGCCCTAAAGAACATAAAAAATAGTGATACAGTGCTACTGAAAAAGACATGAAACAGATAGGGTAATGACTGCTATGTTTCCATTTATGCTAGCACAAGCGGAATAGAAGGTGAGTAATAATGACTAATGAGGTGAGTAAGGCTCCATGTACACGGGACGTTGTTAAAAGTCCCTTTGAATGCTGGAATTTTTAGGACGTTTGAAACGTCCGTTCGGTCGCGTTTGTACCCGCGTTTAGCGGGCGTTTAGCAGCGTTTGCATTTAGAAGCGTTCCTAGAGGTCAAAAAAATTATTCCCCTTTAAAATGGAAAAACGCGAACGCTAAACGCGGGTCATCGCGTTCAGATGCGTTCGGACGCGTTTAGACGCGTTTGTGCGTTTGAAACGCCGGGAAACACACGTTCGAACGCAAATAATTGCGTTCTAAAAACAGTCCCTGAACGCAACTGCCTGCAAATGACTGTAAACGACCTGGTGTACATGGACAGATAAGATAAAATGTAGATGGGTTCAGGGGCTTCTGAAAAAAACGCCCAACTGCTCCTAAACGGCCATTTCCAGCGTCCCGTGTACATGGAGCCTAATAAGGACTAATACGGTGAGCGATAAGGCAGAACGAAACCAGCACAGCATAAAAAGTAAACATCGTCAATGTCTGAGCAAAATCACCTGTAGTGTAATTATTTGGGTAAGATGTCAGTAAACACAAATTTCAGTAAGCACAAATTGATGTCACCTTTTTAGAGGATCCTTTAAGAGGTGTTGCAAAAGTTGCAGCTAAAGCACTGTAAGGGTCCTTTCACACGGGCGATCCGATCTGATCCACCTGCCAGTTTTTCAGGCGGACCTGATTGGATGCTCCATGCATCCCTATGGGGCAGCGGATGTCAGCTGAGACATGTCCGCTGACACCCACTGCTATCTGCTTCCGATACTGTCCGTGAAATATGGACGGATGGAAACCCTATTTTCCATTCGTCTGGAGGATCAGATCGGATGGGATCGGATGAGATCGGACAGGCAGTCTGTTCTCATCCGATCTCCCCATAGA
This sequence comes from Pelophylax lessonae, assembly GCF_965119305.1. NCBI lineage: Eukaryota > Metazoa > Chordata > Amphibia > Anura > Ranidae > Pelophylax > Pelophylax lessonae. The sequence continues at coordinate 198,762,469 of NC_138773.1, forward strand.
GAAAAGAGGGGGATCTGACAGCTCCGTCTCTGCGCACAGAGCGGAGACGGAGCTGTCATCCACCTGCTCAGTGGGGATCGGGGGATCAATCCCCCTGCTGAGCAGAACGGACCTCATCGGACAGTGCGCCGTGTGAAAGGGGCCTAACAGAAAAATGTATCCACATCATCATTTTTCCACTTTTGAATAGAGGCTGTTGACTGAGAATGCTAGGGTTAACTCATGGTGAGAACCTAATCCCTGACGGTACACACTATATTAACAAAATATTGGGACGCCTGTCTTTACACGCACATGAACTATAATGGCATTCCAGTCTTAGTCCATAGAGTTCAATATTGAGTTGGCCCACCCTTTGCAGCTATAACAGCTTCAACTCTTCTGGGAAGGCTGTCCACAAGGTTTAGGAGTGTGTCTATGGGAATGTTTGACCATTCTTCCTGAAGCACATTTGTGAGGTCAGGCACTGATGTGGACGAGAAGGCCTGGCTCGCAGTCTCTGCTCTTATTCATCCCAAAAGTGTTCTATCGAGTTGAGGTGCAGGCCCAGATAGCAAGGATAACTTGCCACAAATTTGTGGCAGTGTTGAATTGTAAGTCTGTTAACTTGCTGCACATTTTTACTGGGAAGTTGTACATTTTGCAGAACACAAGTTCCAGTTGACACTTTTCCAATTTGTAGCAAATTTGCGGGGCAAACCTCTAGCAAGAGCAAAGTTGCAGTGGTGAGTCTAAAGCAAGAGCTCTCCAAGTCTACAGCATGAAAATTCAGCCACAGTGACCCCTGTGGTGGGATGACTATTGCACAACATAACTGAACCAAAACTTACAGCAGACTTGCAGAATGTGTGCAAAGAAAGTTGATCTGGAGTCATGCAAAGCAGACTTGCTGCAATTGTGCAACGAACTTATTAAGCCTGGCAAGTCTAGCAAGAGATTAGAAAGTCAAACTCGCAGCACAATTGCTTGCTATCTGGGGGCCAGTCAAATTCCTCCACCACAAATTCGCTCATCCATGTCTTTATGGACCTTGCTTTGGACCATATGGACCTTGCTTTGTGCATTGGTCCAAATCATTTGGTGGAGGGGGGGATTATAGTGTGGGGTTGTTTTTCGGGGGTTGGGCTTGGCCCCTTAGTTCCAGTGAAGGGAACTCTTAAGGCATACAAAGACATATTGGACAATTTCATGCTCCCAACTTTGTGGGAACAGTTTGGGGATAGCCCCTTTCTGTTCCAACATGACAAGGTCCATAAAGAAATGGATGGGCAAGTTTGGGGTGGATGAGCTTGACCGACCTGCAAAGAGTCCTGACCTCAACCCGATAGGACACCTTTGGGATGAATTAGAGTGGATACTGTGAGCCAGGCCTTCTCATCCACATCAGTGCATCATCTCACAAATGCGCTTCTGAAAGAATAGGAAAACATTCCCATATACAATCTTCTAAACCTTGTGGACAGCCTTCCCAGAAGAGTTGAAGCTGTTACAGCTGCAAAGGGTGGGCCAACTCAATAATGAATCCTACCAACTAAGACTGGATGCCATTAAAGTTCATGTGCGTGTGAAGGCAGGCGTCCCAATACTTTTGGTAATATTGTGTATGTTGTCTCTTTATGAAAGGCTTCTTTAATGATAATGGATGAGCCTAACTGCCCTGTGTTTGGTTCAAGCAGGGTTCGCCAGACTTCAAAGAAGTTCAGGTGCCGAATAGGCAAAGGGGTGTAACAAAAAATAGCATGAAGGGTGGGCATTTCCCTTGGAACATGTACCAATGCAAAAATACATTTTGAAAATTCTATTTGTCCAGGAACTGCTTTATTTAAATGCTTAAAATAGAATGTTAAAAATACCATATTCTTTTAAATAAGATGCCTGGTGGTGTCCTACTCATTCATGTAAAGGGGTGCTGCAGCAACACTGACATTTAGAAAAGAAAAAAGTAGTTAAAATTGCTGGCAAATAATATTTCTTGATCAATTCTTTAAACAAAAACAACAACACTCAGGCCTCTACTAGGGTCTGCTATTTATTTTGGGTAAATACTTTGGAGCAGTCTTTGTGTTTTTTTTATTTTTTAAGAAGCTGGCAATGAAATGTCATTTGCCAGCAATTTAAAAAAAAGCATAACAGGCCACAGGAAAGTTGGAGAACATTCTGGAAACTAGAGGGCAGGGTCTAGGAGGGTTGTTTTACATATTTAGGGGCACTTAGCCAATCCCCAGGGGCTGGACCTGACAGGGGACTAAGTGAGCCCTTAAATAGGAATTAGTCATGCTGGGAAGGAAGTCGGGTGGAAGATGGACGAAAGTTGAAGCTGCAGTGTGCCTGGCTGTGCAGCAGTAGGGAACCCTGTCTTCTGCGACCCCTACGTGAGTAGTGCTACATATACAGTGCCTTGAAAAAGTATTCGTACCCCTTGAAATTTTCCACATTTTGTCATGTTACAACCAAAAAAACTAAATGTAGTTTATTGGGATTTTATGTGATAGACCAACCCAAAGTGGCACATAATTGTGAATTGGAAGGAAAATGATAAATGGCTTTCAAAATGTTTTATAAATAAATAGCTGAACAGTGTGGCGTGCATTTATATTCAGCCTCCCTGAGTTAATACTTTGAAGAACCACCTTTTGCTACAATTACAGCTGCAAGTCTTTTTGGGTATGTCTCTACCAGCTTTGCACATCTACAGAGTGAAATTTTTGCTTATTCTTCCTTACAAAATAGCTCAAGCTCTGTCAGATTGGATGGAGGGCGTCTGTGAACAGCAATTTTCAAGTCTTGCCACAGATTCTCAATTGGATTTAAGTCTGGACTTTAACTGGGCCATTCTAACACATGAATATGCTTTGATCTAAACCATTCCATTGTAGCTCTGTTCCCACATCCATGGTGGGAACGTAAAGCTTAGGCCCTGCATTTCACAGAGATAGCTTAGACTCACAGAACTTAACATAGTCCTAAATTTTTAATGTTTGCAAAATTATGAATGATAATAATAAAGGTTGGTCCCACTAGTACCAATAATACATCCCAATAATAGCTATGCATACATAAACAATATTGAGTGGTAGGTACTTTGAAGGTATAAAAATAATGTACAAATACTACTACTTTAACAGCTTGCCGACTGCTCACATTGACAGTACTGCGGCAAAGTGGCTCGTTAAGGTCTTGCGACATAGACCTACGTCACCAGATTCTCCCCTCTCTCAGCGGCGCGCGCGCACCGCCGGAGGCTCGCTCCCGCTGTATTCAGACACAGTGGGAGTCGGGCCAGGGGAGGAGAGGCGGTGATCACCGCCGCTCTTCCCCGATCATCGGGGATCGAGAGAGGATCTCCTCTGTGACAGACAGTGACAGATTACAGGATTCAGCATAGCTGAACCTGTGATCTGTGTCTCTGTCACACAACCCCCTCCCCCCACACACGTCAGTAAGCATGAGGCATACATTTAACCCCTTGATCACCAACAGTGTTAACCCCTTCCCTGCCAGTGTCATTATTACAGTAACAGTGCATATTTATAGCACTGATTACTGTATCAATGTCACTGGTACCCCCAAAAGTGTCAAAAATGTCAGTTAGGGGTCCGATCTGTCTGCCGCAATGTCGCAGTCCCGCAAAAAAAAAAACGCAGATCGCCGCGATTACTAGGAAAAAAAAAATAAACAATAAATAATGACAAATCTTTCCCGTAGTTAGTAAACGCAACAACTTTTGCGCAAACCAATCAAAATACGCTTATTGTGATTTTTTTTACCAAAAATATGTAGCAGAAAACAAATTGGCCTAAAATGTTAAAATAATGTGATTTATAATTTTTTTTGGGAATGTTATATATCAGAATGTAAAAAATATTGTTTTTTTTTAAAATTGTCGCTCTTTTTTTCAAAAATTTAAAATCACACAGGTGATCAAATACCATCAAAAGAAAGCTCTATTTGTGGGGAAAAAAAGGACATAAACTTAATTTGGATACAGCGTCGCACGACTGCGCAATTGTCCGTTAAAATAACGCAGTGCCGAATCGCAAAATATAGCCTGGTCAGGAATGGGGTAAAATCTTCCGGTCTTAAAGCGGTTAAAAATACGCTCATTGAGAATTTTTTTGTCAAAGACATGTAGCTAAATACATTTTGGCCTAAATATATGACAAAAATTTAATATATCGGATATTTTTTAACTGTCAAAGTAGAAAATGTCAATTTTTTTGCAAAATTTTCTTTTTTTTTTTTTTTTATTAATATTGCAAAAAAATTAAAAGCGCAGAGGTGATCAAATACCACCAAAAGAAAGCTCTGTTTGTGGGACGGTGTTGCATGACCGCGCAATTGTCAGTTAAAGTCGCGCAGTGCCAAGTTGCAAAAAGTGGCCTGGACGTTAAGCAGGAAAATCCTCCAGGGCTAAAGTGGTTAAATTAAATAAGAACATTTTTTATACATATGATTTTGAAAAAGAGAAATGTAAAATATACAGAATTCTCCAGTAAATAGAAGAGCAGGTATAATTATACAAGCATCAATACCCTCAATAATGTTAACTACCCCCTAATTCCCCCGCCCCCCTGCCAGGAGAACACTATGGCTTCATGGGACCATTGGCACCGTCTGTGTTGAGGGGGGAATTGAGCGATTTTCTTTACAGCAACCAGAAAATCTAGTCTATGGCTGGCCTTAATGGTTACAAAAAACGCAACTCTCCTGGACCTGTTCTTGTGCCAAAAAATAGTCTCTCATTGGCCTCATTACTTTGTTTTTGTTTTTTTCTTTTGTGAAAAAACTACAATTAAAATTTAAAAGCAACAGTGCACAAACAACAATCAAACAAAAAGTGAAAAAACACAAATACAAAGAAAACTGTATTAACCACTTCTGGACCAGAAGATATTCCCCCTTAATGATCAGGCCATATTTTGCGGTTCGGAACTGCGTTACTTTAATGAATAATTGCGTGGTCATGCAACGCTGAACCCATATAATATTTATGGTATTTGATCACCTGTGCGATTTAAATTTTTTGCACTATAAACAAAAAAAGAGCGACAATTCTGAAAAAAAAAAATATATTTTTCACTTTCTGCTATATAACATTCTCTAAAAAAAAATTAACAATCAACATTTTTTAACATTTTAGGCCAATTTGTTTTCTGCTACATATTTTTGGTAAAAAAAAATCACAATAAGCGTATTTTGATTGGTTTACGCAAAAGTTATCACATCTACTAACTACGGGAAAGATTTATGTTTTTTTATATCGGTTTATTTTTTTTTTACTAGTAATGGTGGCGATCTGCGATTTTTAGCGGGACTTCAACATTGCGACGGACAGATCGGACCCCTGACTGACATTTTTGACACTTTTGGGGGGACCAGTGACATTACTACAGTAATCAGTGCTAAACATATGCACTGTTACTGTAATAATGGCACTGGCAGGGAAGGGGTTAACATTGTGGGTGATCAAGGGGTTACATTTGAGCCTAGGGGAGTGATTCTAACTGTGGGGGGGGTGTGGCTTGTGAAAAGATCATAGAGACCTGTGATCCTATACAGAAGGATCACAGGGGCTCTGTGATCATTCCAGGGAGAAGAACGGTCAGCTGTGTTTTCAACAGCTGACCGTTCTTCTCTCTCAGCGGGGAGCGATCGCGGGGGTCAGTCAGCAATCGGAGCTGCCTCCCCGTGCATCAGCTTCCCCGCTGCCGAGTGGGGGCGGCAGCGTGGCAGCGCCGGCGCGCGCTCGCCCCCTAGCTGCCTGCGAGCGGGGGCGAGGTCTACGTCGGTTCGCGCAGGAGGGCCGCACTGCCGCGGTTAAGTAAACTAAACCTTCCTTCAAAAACTTGGCAACTATTGTAATTCCATAATGAAATCAGTTATACTATGATAGCTGCACTCATACCTACTGCCTATTCCATTGTTATTACTGGTTTCATATACATTATTTAGTCTTGTGGTATTGCCTTAATTCCCAATTCCACCAGGTTATTCTTAGGCCTGCTTCTGGAAAACTGACATGCTTTGTTCCAAAGTTACATCTTCTAAATGTTGATCAATAGACTGAGATATGTTTTCTGTAATTCTATTTATTCAAGATTTTTCCTTAGATTTTATTACCCTGTTTTAGGCTCGGTTCACACTTTTGCGATGCGGGAATGCTGCGAATATGCAGCGTGTTCCCGCATCGCATCCGCACATCTGGCAGTTCACACTGCCATATGCGATACGCAGGGGGTGTCAATTAAAAGTTAACGACACCCCCAGTTGCGATCGCATATCGCAGTGCGACCTGCAAGTTTGCAAAGAATCAGATCGCACAAGTGTGAACCACTGTGCGATCCGATTCTGATGCGGCTCAAAAAAAGCCTCATGTGCGAGTTTGCTGCTGATGCGCTGCGAATTCAGCCATACAAAGTGTATGGCTGAACTCGCATCCGCACATGAGATCGCATGTAATGAAGGAGCAGTGCGCTCCGAATTACATGCGATCTCGCAAACCGCACAAGAGGGAACCGGCACTTAGATGCTTTTTTATTTAAAGGGTAACTCCACTTTTGTGGGAAAAAATAGCAAATAAAGAAAAAAATAATATAGCGTATACAATTGCGACTAAAGTCATATTGTAATTGCAAATTACCTTTCCTTTTCAATCTGAAGCTCAGTAATTTATTGAAAATGCAATGCAATATGACTACCTGAAGGTTTTCTGTACACAGGATGTGTACAGAACACCCCCCAAAGACATCATACCCTGCTTGTGTGATTGACTCACCAATTGTCCCAGAAGTCTGCCTAAGATATAAGTCAGATTTCTGGCATCCCCTGCAACAAAAATGTCATTTTTGGTGACATACACCCAATAGGAACACGTCTAAAGGGATGCAGGCCCAGCAGCTTTTCTCATTAGAGCCTTGCAGGTGCAAATCTAATTGATAATTATGAAACCACTCCCATTAGACTCACTTTACTACATGAACACAGACAAACACACAGGGATTTCTTCAGAATAACAAAAGGTAGGAATTTGCAACTAAGTTTGTTAAAATCAATGCAATGTACATAGATCACCCAGCAGAGGGGAATGTTTTTTTCTCAACAAAAGTGGAGTTATTCTTTTATGTTACATCTTATAATTGTTTTATTGTTTTGCAATGCTATAGAATCTTTAACCACTTTCATAACCGGCCATTTCTGGAACTCCACTCCTACATGTAAAAATCATAATTTTTTTGCTAGAAAATTACTCAGAACCCCCATTAATTATATTTTTTTTTAAACAGAGACCCTAGGGAATAAAATGGCGGTCATTACAACTTTTTTATGTCACACGGTATTTGCGAAGAAATTATTCAAACACTTTTTTGGGGAAAAAAAAAACAGTTTTATGAATTAAAAAAAAACAAAACACTAAAGTTTGCCCAATTTTTGTATAATGTGAAAGATGATGTTATGCCAAGTAAATAGGTACCTAACATGTCACACTTTAAAATTGCATACACTCGTGGAATGACGCAAAACTTCGGTACTTAAAAATCTCTATAGGCAACGCTTTAAAAAAATTTCAGGTTACCAGTTTAGAGCTACAGTGGAGGTCTTGGACTAGAATTGTTGCTCTGACTCTAATGTTCACGGTGATACCTCACATGTATGGATTGAATGCCGTTTACTTATGTGGCCGCGACGTATGCATGCGTTCGCTTCTGCTGGGACGGGGGCACTTTAAATGTTTTTAATTATTGTTTATTTTTGTTTTATTTTTTTGTTTTTACACTTTCCTTTTAAGTTTTTTGTTTTTTTTTATCACTTTTATTCCTATTACAAGGAATGTACACATCCCTTGTAATGGGAATAGTGCTTGACAGTACCTCTTTATGGAGAGATCTGGGGTCAATAAGACCTCAGATCTCTCCTTAAGGCTGGAAAGCCTAAAATAAAAAAAAATTAAAAAACAATCTCGGCTAACCAGCCGAGATCACGGCAGTATTGACAACTGCCAGGCCGGGCCTCAGAGAGTCATAGAGACTGCCGAGGACCATCTGGTGTACTTCCCTGGCGGCCGATTCCTTCTCCAGCTAGCCGATCGCACGGGCGAGCCGGTAGAAGCATCGGAGGGCGGCGGGAGGGGGGGGGGATGTCCACTCCCGCCACCTGTAAGAACAATCAAGCGGCTAAACAGCTGCTATGATTGTCCTTATGGTGAAGAGAATCGCCGGCTGAAAAAAATTATATCTGAAGGATCATTCAGATATTCCACTTAAAGCCCTGGACGTCATATGACGTCCAGCAGTAAGGAAGTGGTTAATATTTACTTATACAAGACCTTCTTAGCTTATGTTTCATTGCTTGCTATATTGAGTTAATCCTTTAAAATTTTATTTTGTAGTTTCCCAAGCCTGCAAAATGTTGATGTGGCACGTTGGTGCTACATAAGTAAGTAACAACAAAAATATTAACAACTTATCCGTTCCCAAAATTGTTTCCAGTTGTGGCTGACTAAGCATTTTGGGACTGTGTGCAAGTTATATCCTGCATTTCTAGCTTGTGGCAGTTGAAGCTTATTATCATAGCAAGTTTGAAGATTTCATTTCGTATTTTTAACAGCATAAACTAATAATGCTTGGGTCAGCGCATCATTATTATTGCAATGTATATGACATTACACAACATGATTTTTGATAATGTTCCCTAAATCCTGAATAGTATATTCATACTTTATGGCTTAGATATAGCTTTAGCAAATCTGTTTATCATTTTTACATATTTCCAGTCAATACAATATGATTTGGCTGCAAATGTAACCTTAGTGTACAAGATGATAACAAAAGATCAATCCATCTACAATTGACAATTATGCTCATATAAGGAAAACTCCAGCTACTACCCGAGGGCAGGTGGCCTAGTCTATATCAGAAAAGGGATTGAAAAATTCCTGGCTCAGGCCTTGAGAATTAAGATTTTTCCACTCATTTATCCAGTTCTAACTAGTTCTCATTGACTGTAATGTAAAATCCTCTTTCCTTTGTTACTTAGCACAGGCGCAGCGCAGCAGAAACTCTTTCAGAGGGATCTAAGCCTCTGAGAAGTCCTACCTGCTATTTCAGGACTTCTTGAGATCACCTTGTTAAAATGTATAAATGCCGAATTACAATTACCCCATTGTAGAAGGGGATAATTAGGAGAACCTCTAGAGAAGACCAGTGTTAAGTTAAATAAATAGGGGTGCATTGTAGAGCACTGGCTACTGTTCGGGGCCCCAATAACCTATTTTAGATACAATATATCTAGAGACATTGCTGCTACTGTGCTTTTGATTTTCACTTTTACTGCATTGTCTATAACACAGAATCAATTGGATAATATGAGACTTCTTTGCGATCACCATAGCAGAACTGGAAACTCACACACAATAAGATATTCAATATAAAAAGCTGCTCAGTTTGGATGATTGTTACAGTGTCTGAGCATTTAATTAAAATAAATAAATCTTAACTGAAATCCTACTTAATGCAGTAAATTATTTTCAGTCACTGTTCAATATGGTTTGAAGGAAAATGCCTTTGCGTACATGACATATTATGTGACTATCATAAAATTGGAATGGTTTATGTTATTAATATAACCATTTTTATACAATATATGTGATATTTTTGTACTATAACTTTTGTGCTGATCTTATTAAGGTATGGCGGTACTACTTTAAAAAAAAGAGCTTCACACCGTAATAAAGCATGGTGATATGCTCTGCAAATACCCCTCTATTTACATACTGTGTTAATCAGAAAAACCTCAGACCTAATAAACTAAAGACTCAATACAAAAGCCTGCATTTTTTGAATGAGCTTCAAAATAAAGGCTACAGAACTGAAAAATACCGAAGAAAATAATAAATATAATGCGCTTCTGTTGTGCAATTTAAAATCAAACTTCTCCACAATGCCTATAGTTATAGAGGTAAGGGAGAGCTTTTACTGCTTGTTCTGAATATGTAAATACATTGTTGTGTACAGTCTGGGTACAGGTTTCTGCTACTTTTTGTCTTGTATTAACTGTGTGGTGTATGTTGAAGAAAGCAGAAGAAGGAGACATTACAGATGGAAATAAGATCCATGTTAGATCAACACCTGCTGCTGGTACTGACTTGCCAGAAACAGAAAAAGTAAGAGAGAACACTCATTTCATCCTATGCCATGTCTACCTTTTTAGCCAAAGCAGCAATGTGTATCTTCATTATTGTTCCCTACTCTAGCAAGTGAGATTCTGCAGCTTCTTGGACAGCAATTAGGCAATGTCATAGAAGAGGATAGAAAAGTTTTTTTTATTATTGCTGGTGGGTTGCTGCTAGTGACAGCCCTGAAATAATGACTCATAAAATAAAATAATGATTTATTAGAAATAAAGGATTGTGGTGAATAAATATCTGTTTCGGGAAAATGCTTAAAAATGTATTATCTCAGCAATATTATTTTATGCACATTTTAGTTTTTGGTGAGAAAATAATCATGAGATTACAAACAAACACAATTAACATAGCTCATACAGTTTAATTACGGTAACTGAGACAATTTTGTGTAAAAGTATGCATACATAGTATCATGGTATCATATTTGGAGTTAGCAATGACACATGCATATACTGTATGTTAAAGTGTTTGTTACCCCAACATTTCAAATTCCTGATACAGTATCTCACAAAGGTGAGTACACCCCTCCCATTTTCATAAATATTTTATTATATCTTATGAGGCAACACTGAAGAAATTACACTTTGCTACAATGCAAAGTAGTGAGTGTACAGCTTGTATAACAGTGTAAATTTGCTGTCCCCTCAAAATAACTCAACACACAGCAATTAATGTCTAAACTGCTGGCAACAAAAGTGAGTACACCTATGTCAAACTGTCCAAATTGGGCCTGAAGTGTCAATATTTTGTGTGGCAACCATTATTTTCCAGCCCTGCCTTAAGCTGCTTGGGCATGGAGTTCACCAGAGCTTCACAGGTTGCCACTGGAATCCTCTTCCACTCCATCATGAAAACATCACGGAGCTGGTGGACAGGGCCGCTGATAGGGGGGGACCACCAGCCCTCTTGTAGGGGGCCCGAGCACACAGGGGGGCCCACACAGAGAGGGGGATTAGTGATGGACAACAAATACAGAAATCTTACTCCAGCACCTGAATCTGATCTGTCCCTCTCCCTGCTATCAGCTTTTATCTGTTGAGAAAGAGACAGTCATCCCTCACTAATCCCCCTCCCTGTGTGGGCCCCCCTCCCAGCACTTATCTCTGCTCAGGAGTTTATTTGTAAATTGTAACTTTGTTTCTCTCTCTCTGTCTCTCTGATCACTGAGCTCCAACTGCCCAGCCTGTATATTTTTCTCATCTCATCTTCTTTTTTATTTAACATAGTTTTTAGATTTAGCAGGAATTATGAGAGTTATGTTATATTTGTGTCTGCTAATAATGATTTTGTTGTAATTTTAGCTAAATATATCTTTAATATTTTCTTAGGGGGGGGGCCCTGCCAGGTAGTCTGTACGGGGCCTCACGATTTCTAACAGCAGCCCTGCTGGTGGATGTTAGAGACCTTGCACTCCTCCACCTTCCGTTTGAAGATGCCCTGCAGATGCTCAATAGGGTTTAGGTCTGGAGACATGCTTGGCCAGTCCTTTACCTTTACCCTCAGCTTCTTTAGCAAGGCAGTGGTCGTCTTGGAGGTGTGTTTGGGATCATTATCATGTTGTAATACTGCCCTGCCGCCTAGTCTCTGAAGGGGGGGATCATGCTCTGCTTCAGTAAGTCACAATAAATGTTGTCATTCATGGTCCTTTAATGAACTGTAGCTCCAAAGTGCCGGCAGCACTCATGCAGCCCCAGACCATGACACTCCCACCACCATGCTTGACTGTAGGCAAGACACACTTGTCTTTGTACTCCTCACCTGGTTGCCGCCACACACGCTTGACACCATCTAAATCAAATACATTTATCCTGGTCTCATGAGACCACAGGACTTGGTTCCAGTAATCCATGTCCTTAGTCCGCTTGTCTTCAGCAAACTGTTTGCTGGATTTCTTGTGCATCATCTTTAGAAGAGGCTTCCTTCTGGGAAGACAGCCATGCAGGCAAATTTGATGCAGTGTGCTGCGTATAATCTGAGCACTGACAGGCTGACCCCCCATCCCTTCAACCTCTGCAGCATCTATTTCCCAAAGACATCCTCTGGATTTGACACTGAGCACGTGCAAACAACTTCCAGTGACCAGAATGAGAGAGTGAGAGCGATAACACCAAATTTAACACACCTGCTCCCCATTCACACCTGAGACCTTGTAACACTAACGAGTCACATGACACCGGAGAGGGAAAATGGCTAATTTGGCCCAATTTGGACATTTTGACTTAGGGGTGTACTCACTTTTGTTGCCAGCAGTTTAGACCTTAATGGCTGTGTTTTGAGTTATTATAAGGGGACAGCAAATTTACACTGTTATACAAGCTGTACACTCACTACTTTACATTGTAGCAAAATGTAATTTCTTCAGCATTTAATATATAGTATGGTTCTTGCGCTAACACAGAGGATGGTAAAGATAACACCTCAATGCAGCATATACTAAAGCTGATGCTAAATAAAACAGCTGTTCAAGATCATATATAGGGGATTGTAATGCGCTTCAAGGTGTACTAAAACCCGTATAAATAAATCTGTATATAATTCAAATCATATAAACATCCTATTCCAAATTGTGACTATAAAATTATAAAGTGCTCGTGTGCTTAAAATATAGGTGATATACGTGAACTTAATTTCCAGTGCCACTATGTATAATATAAATAAACATCAATCCTTAAAAATAAATGAGGTGCCTTAAAATAGATAAATATATAAAGTGCTTAATAAATGCAAGTGCATCAATATAAAGTCCGAGTATGCAACATGCTTCTATAAATCTCTAAACAAATATGTTTCTTCCAGTGTTAAATACTAAAATAGGTATCCTAAAAAATTAAATAAAATCATCCAATCAAACATAAAAAAGTCCCATCAATATAATAGAATATAAAGTGATCCGTAGTGCTTTCTATTTTCCTCCACCTTGTGTGTCTTCAGTGCATACACCTCTAGGTGCCCAAAATGCTCACCTCACTCAGGTAAGTAATACGCCTGTATCACTAAACCAGCGGTGCCTCTGGTTTCTATTCCTCTCCGCTTTATTCGTCTCCCTCTGGGATGATCCCTTGTTTCCTGAGTGGTATCCAATACTTCCTCCTATGCCCCTTTATGGGTGCTTCCTAAATCTTTCCCACTTTCGATTCTTTACTGTTCCTCTTTATCTTTACAGCTCATGTAAATGATAGGGGCCAACATAGTGTAGTCGTTCAAGATATTTATTGCACAAAAAAATAGCCAACTTACATTTAAAATCACAATCGAGCGTTTGTTGCGGTCTGTTCGGGGTTCTCTGTCCCGTTCCAATACGTCACTTCCGGGTAATCCTACGCGTTACGTCACGAGGACACGTGACTTCCTCAGGGCATTACCTTCTAAAGGATGTGACGTATATTTATACCAGCAAAGCCGGAAATGCTTCGATCGCCATCTTTAAAAATCTTTCTTTGCATATATTCGTTCAGCACAGCCGGAAGTACTTCGGCCGCCATCTCTGATTCTGTTTGTTTTATATCCGGCGGCGGAAACGACTATTCCGCCATGGTTTGATCTGCCCAATTAGCTTAAAATCATGTTTTTATTCTTGAAGCATTCTTCTCTCCTAACCCCGGAAATTAGATATCTTATATTCTATATAAAACACAATCTGAATAGATTATAATACACACCATTCCTTTGTCTTATTTCTCATAAATATTCGCCATTATCTTTAGCATTGTCACATGAAAAGGTATAATAAAATCATTACAAAAATGTAAACGGTGTACTCACTTTTGTGAGATACTGTATGTGGCTGCTGTACCATGTACTTGTATGAAAAAGTATCGTGTTCTGTTTGTATTGCTTCCTTTATGTGAAATTCCTTGTGTTTCTGCTAGTCCCCTTGCTTTCCTATTAAAACGAATCACACTAAGCAGGGGAACGAACCGTGGTCAGTTCTCCAGCTATGCTGGGAACTCAGGCTGCTCTCCTCCAATGATCACTCTTGTCATGACACGCCCCAGCTGCACAGCCATTCACTGGCAAGCTCAGTGTGCTGCTGCTTCTCCTCCCCCCAGCTCTTATGCAGAACAGAGGGAATATCATCACTTATAAAAAAGGTAAAAAGGTATTTATTATGTTTTTTATATCTATGCAAAAAATTTTTTGCCTTCCATTTCAGTTTTAAACTGAATGGGTTGCTTTACAAGGTAATAAGGTAATTGTTTACAATCACTTTTAAGTTCACTTTTTTTTTTCTTCTTTAAAGGGTAACTCCACTTTCATGGAAAAAAATTAGCAAAAAAATATAGCGTATACAATTGCGACACAAATCATATTGTAATTGAATGTTATTTCCTTTCTAATCTTGTCCTTTTATGAAAATGCAATATGGCTACCTGGAGTTGTACTGTACAGAGATTGTGTACAGAACGCCCATCCCCCCAAACATAATTTCTGCTTGTGTGATTGTCTCACTGATTTTCTCAGACGTCTGCCTAAAATACAAGTCAGATTTCAGGCATCCCCTGTAACAAAAAATGTCATCTTTGGTGAGATACTCTTAATAGGAGCACGTCTAAAGGGATGCAGGCCCAGCAGTTTTCCTCATTAGAGCCCTGCAGGTGCACAGCTGACTGGTAATTATGAAACCACTCCCATTAGACCCACTTGGCACAGAGGCAGAGGAACAATCAGTGGTTTCTTCAGACTAACAAAAGGTAGGAATCTGCAACAAAGGTTGTTATAATCCTTGCAATGTACATAGATCACCCAGAGGGGAATGCCTTTTTTCTCAACAATAGTGGAGTTACTCTTTAAACAATATTGCTCCTTTTTAACTTCTTTCAAGAAATTGCAATTACCATTTTTTTTGGGGAGAGCAGCCAACGCTTCCACATTTCTTTCCTAAGCAAGAATGACGTCTCAAGCTACCTGAAGCCTCCTGGGATATTCACATCACACATCGAAGGAAGCCGCAGGGAAATCTAGAACACACTGCGCATGTGCGTGTCATTGGGAGATGGCTGCAAGAACCCAGAAGAGACAGCCAGCCCCCTGATGATGTAAGTAAAGAAGATGGTGGCATGGGACCCAGCGTCTGATGGTCTTTGGTGGATTACAGCAGTACAACACTGGATTTGATGCATACATGAGTATGTGTTTTAAATATATGTAGCATGACCACCTTGGAGGCTGCTGGTTAGTGGGATATCCTCTGCACTCACCTGACCCTGAGAAGCGTCCAACCCACTAGGCACTATAGGTTCAGACATTTTCTGGTGGATTCTTTAAGAATACACTTGACACAACCAAATACCAGTTTAACTGTTTACTGGGATAAGAAGGTAAATCAAACCACTGGATAAGAACAGATAAAATGTTGTAATAACAGTTAGTGCCGTGTCACTCCACCAAACCTCCAATAATTACATAGTTACATAGTTAGGGAGGCTGAAAAAAGACACCAGTCCATCCAGTTCAACCTATGATGTGTGTGTGTGTTTATGTCAACAGTACCTTGAATACCCCTGTATGTTGTGGTCGTTAAGGTGCCCATCTAATGTTTTTTTTAAACAAAATCGATGCTCCTCGCTGATACCACTGCTTGTGGAATAGAGTTCCACATCCTTACCGCTCTGACGGTATAGAACCCTTTACACAGTTTAAGGTTAAACCACTTTTCTTCTAATTTTAGCGAACGGCCGCAAGTCCTTTTATATTCCCTTTCACTGAATAGTTTGTTCCCTATGCTAGGGTCAACAGTACGGTATTTGTACATTGATATAATTTCCCGTCTCAAGCGTCTTCTCTCCAGAGAGAATAAGTTCAATGCTTGAAGTCTTTCCCCATAGCTGAGATCCTCCAGTCCCTTTATTAGCTTTGTTGCCCTTCTCTGGACTCTCTCCAGTTCCAGCACATCCTTCCTGAGGACCGGTGCCTAGAACTGGACAGCATACTCCAGCTGCGCCCAGACCAGAGTAATACACATCACAGGGTATCCCCTATTGCCTAGTGAACAGAGGCTTTTGACTCTGATTGTTCCTCAATTTTAGTAGAAAACAAATTAAAAAAGAAAGGAAAGAAGTCATTATGAGCCCTGTCTGTAAACAACTTTCAATAATTAACTCATTAAAACAAAAATAGGTCACAATTTTTAAATGATCTCTGTGATTAAAGTACCAGAAGTGAACTAGCTGGACTCCAGACTAAGGGGAATCTGCACTCAGCTAAGTGTGAGCGCAGGAAGTATAAAGAGTTAAATAAAAGTATGAAAAACATTAACAAAAGTAGTGCTTCAGACTTTGAAACAGAAGGGCAGGCATGTATGTCGCACATCATCACTGCACTACAAAAGGGGCCTGGAAGACTGACACCACAGGAAATAAATGCTTGATTCACAAGTAATACATGAAATAAGTGAGAGTATCTGAAGTAATTATCAGCTTTAACTGTCAGATCTATGATCTAATGTAATAACCATGAACCTTACTCTGCTTCTACTAAAATCAGGTCTAGAGTTATCTTATGTTTAACTAGCGAGGTTCTATCATATGTCAGGGGATCCCCTTTAAGAATTATGAAAGTTGAAGTTCCTGCTCTAGCAAGGCCTTGCATAATCTTCACCGGCAGTTGGAGCTCTTTATCACTCTTCTATGTGATATTTGTAATCCAGGTGTAATGATGTCTATAAAATCCTAACTGCTGTCAGTGTATTATGGATGCAGGGTTATAATTGCGATTTACAGGTGTCACCAGGCACTCTTGCATAGCGGAGGTACACATGTGACTGTTCGATCCCCAGGCAGGACCTCTCCTCACGATGCTGCATCACTGGGAATGCCCAGCTCTCACTGTTCCGGTTAGTCAGTTCAGCGCTACCTGCTCTCCTCTCAGCTTATCTGGATCCGGCTCCTCCCTGTGACCACCAGCATCCACTCCGCTGAGGACGGGCTCCCCTTCCTCTATGCCGCACTCTCAGGCCTCCGTCACTGACGGTCCTCCGGCAGCTCTCTCCCCTTGATCTGTCCTCCACAAGTCCCCGAAGCAAGAGAGCGCGTGCTCAACCCCGCCCAGAAGTATATTCACTCCCATGATCCTCAACGAGTACCACAGCTCCCTGGGAGTATAGTTCTGCTTGCCATCCATGTAACAATTCACCTTCTTCACCAGAATACATCTTCCACAATCCAATTTGTCCATTTCCAGGGGAAAGCCGATCCTTCTAGTGAATTCCTAAAGGAGCACTCCAACAGTGTCTGAACGGTAACTCAGATTTACTGTATATATATATTCATAACATATGTAAATACATAAAAATCCTAAAAAAAGGAGCAAGTAGGCGGGGCACTACGAGGGACTATAAACACCTGCTCAACCGGCGCTAAAATACAAGTACCTTAAAATCTATTGTATAAAAGATATATGAATGTTTGATACAAACAGTATATCTAACAAAGCTGCTGCTATAAATGAAATGACATACAATAAAGGTGCATATATAATAATATCACAAACAAGATATACTACAACACACTAGCAGCGCTAAGAGCATAAAAAATATATATATAAATGCAGTCCACTGGGATAAAGTCCATGTGCTCATATGATCATGCAGTGTGCCCAGAATATTCTCTCCTGACAATCCAAGGTCGTGAGTATGTTGGTGAATACACCGGACCCTCCACCTCACCAATGTGCTCCCCCAAATCAGAAACACTCACCAGAAATCTGGTCAACAAGCGCCTGTAACATCAGCCTATCACAGGCTTAGAAACGATCTCCTCAGGTATTAACCAGGAGCGCCGGCACTTGAACCGTCTCAATCAGATCAATTCTTGTGGTATACCCACAGAAGGTTCCAATCAAACAGGGGTGGTACATGTGAAGATAATAACTCACATAGGGCAATATTGCATGGCTAAAACACCGCTTTATTATCCAAAAGAATACCCCCAGTAGCTGATGCACTTACAAATTAACAGAACAAAGCAAGCTTGTCATAAAAGATGAGGCATAACCTGCGTGCAGAGGCCGGTCCCGGTAGTAGCAGTTCGCCGCTGGTACCAAGCGATGGCGAGCCTCGGGTGCAGCATCGGACGCCGGTCTGCCTCGTGACCGCGTGACCACGCCCTGACGCGTTTCGTTAGCAAGTAACTTCGACAGAGGCAGACCGGCGTCCGATGCTGCACCCGAGGCTCGCCATCGCTTGGTACCAGCGGCGAACTGCTACTACCGGGACCGGCCTCTGCACGCAGGTTATGCCTCATCTTTTATGACAAGCTTGCTTTGTTCTGTTAATTTGTAAGTGCATCAGCTACTGGGGGTATTCTTTTGGATAATAAAGCGGTGTTTTAGCCATGCAATATTGCCCTATGTGAGTTATTATCTTCACATGTACCACCCCTGTTTGATTGGAACCTTCTGTGGGTATACCACAAGAATTGATCTGATTGAGACGGTTCAAGTGCCGGCGCTCCTGGTTAATTCCTGAGGAGATCGTTTCTAAGCCTGTGATAGGCTGATGTTACAGGCGCTTGTTGACCAGATTTCTGGTGAGTGTTTCTGATTTGGGGGAGCACATTGGTGAGGTGGAGGGTCCGGTGTATTCACCAACATACTCACGACCTTGGATTGTCAGGAGAGAATATTCTGGGCACACTGCATGATCATATGAGCACATGGACTTTATCCCAGTGGACTGCATTTATATATATATTTTTTATGCTCTTAGCGCTGCTAGTGTGTTGTAGTATATCTTGTTTGTGATATTATTATCTATGCACCTTTATTGTATATGTAAATACATAGTAGTCCCAGCTTGGCTACATAAATATTCCAGAAAATCATGTAAGAAGGGAAAGAAAAATGAACAACACAGTTGTGAAAGGAGTGGGGGGATAAAGTTCCCCTTTAAGTGACTGTTTCATTTTCCTTATATAAATGAATGAAAAAGATGATGATAATGAGGGTAATTATCCTTTGGTATGTATGCATCTTAAACACAACCCTGGATTATTAAACTTAAAGTAGAACTATAAGCAAAACTTTTTTATTTTATTTTGGATAGAGTAATGGAGGGTTATAACTTATAACCCCTGTCAGAATTTTTTCCACCATCTACGTCCCATTGCGGAAATTTCCCTTGACTTCCTTTCCCATAGCAAAACAGGTGAGTGGAAATCTCTGAAAATTACGAGAATTCTTTGGGGACCCCCAGGTCACCAGAACTAGTATCCTTATTGGAAGATTCCCCTTCCAAGATTCCCCTTTTCTGGGGAAAACCCAAAACTTGGGATTTTTTTTACACTCACTTTTAATGATACTGGTAAACAGCACAAATAGAGAGAATGAATCTCCCTCATGGGGGCACAGACAGCAATAAAACCTGACAGGGGTTTTAATCCATCTACACTCTATCCAAAACTAAAAAAAAAAGTTGCCTTTAGTTATACTTTATTGATGTATATACCACAACATCCAAAACGAAGAGCCTTTTGCAGATTCCAGTTTATTCAATAACAGTTACAGGCACAAGGTCAAACAGTCTAGTCCAGACATAAATGGGAAACAGATAGAGTGTAAGGGCATGATGCAATGTGAGAAATGTAAGCAGATCACTATATGTGTACATAACATAAACAGACAGGGAAATTTGCCATTCACATTATAAAGGAAAGGCCTGGATTGTTCCTTAGCTCAGCAAATCCCCCCACAGAACAATGTCAGATATAAACAGGAGACGCTGTATGAATTGAGATTGTAAGTTAAATGCAGTGGGAAAACTCTGAGTTGAAGAATAGACAAAAAAAAAAATACATTATTTTGTAAAGGAATGTAACTGGGAAGCAGAAAATAATAAAAACACAGCATGTGTATGGAAAATGCACACTTACACCATACAATAAAAAGGAAGCAAATATACAAAATATTATATTCATTTGCTTCACACTGTGTTGCTTACTTCTGGGTAGAGGGTTGATTAAGGCATATGCTTTCATAAATTCACAAATATTGTTTTATTAAAAACAGTATCTGGATTGTATCTCCCATATACTTTGTATAGCTATTGCATCTTTATTATAAAGGACAAAAAAGCATTTGTTTATCAAACTTTTAGGGCTCGTTCACACTGCCTGTACACATACAAGCTCTGTTTTAGCATGCAGATAGATAGCGGTTTTGCCTTGCGGTGAGCAGGGGTGAGGGGGCAGCGTAATGCAGGATTTTCAAAGTGCCCTTGTAGGGATTTGTGTTTATCCAGTGTGGAAAAATGTCAGTCAATGCATGAAGTGTCAATGTACCCCAATGGTGAGAAAGCAGGCTGGGCTCATCTTCGATACTACAGGTAGTGATATAAAACTAGAAAAGCCTTTATTTTGACTCCCTTTTTGAGACCTCTATGCCTGGCCAATCACTGCAGACAATCTTCATCAGATAGCTGAACTCACCAAACTCTTCCTCTGCATCCACAAACACCTTTATTGCTTGAAGACATTTTAGGCAAACAATAAGATGAGATAGCAAGTAGTGGGCAAAAGGAATATTTCTTTCCTAACCTCAATGTGTGTCTACCAGAGAGAAGAGCATGAGCTTGCAGTGAGAAAGGAGGAATTGGCTACTTGTTCAAATGAATGCCTGCAAACATCATATTTTTCCAAATAAGTCTCCTCCTATACGTTTTGGTAGGTTCCAAGTCAGGCTGTACTTTATAAGCTAATAGAGTATTGACTCTATTCCCACATTTCTCTGCAAAGAAATGTGGTAGCTTTATTGATGTTTGGAAAGACATGTTCATTAAAGGGTAACTCCACTTTCGTGGGGAAAAAAAATAGCAAATAAAGAAAAAACGTATATAGCGTATACAATTGGGACACAAATCATATTGTAATTGAATGTTATTATAAATGACCTTTCCTTTTTAATCTGCAGCTGTTGTAATTTTCTGAAAATGCAATGCAATATGGCTACCTGGAGCTGTTCTGTACACATAATGTGTACTGACCACACCCCAGAAACATCATTTCCTGCTTGTATGATTGGCTCACCAATTTTCCCAGAAGTCTGCCTAAGATACAAGTCATATTTCTGGCATCCCTTGCAACAAAAATGTCATTTTTGGTGAGATACTCCCAATAGGAACATGTCTAAAGGGATGCAGGCCCAGCAGCTTCCCTCATCAGAGCTCTGCAGCTGCCAAAGCTGATAGATAATTATGAAACCACTCCCATTTGACCCACTCAACACAGAGGCACCGTGATTTCTTCAGAATACCAAAAGGTAGGAATCTGCAACAAAGTTTTTTAAAATCCTTGTAATGTACAGAGATCACTCAGAGGGGAATGTTTTTTCTCAACAAAAGTGGAGTTACGCTTTAAATCTTGTCTCTAATAGCCCCTAATCATATACTTAGCATGCACAAGCTAGGAGTTCCCATGGTGGACAGGCAACCAAAAATGAATAATGACTAATTTTTGTCTGCATGTAAAAACATTGGTACAGTAACCTTCCATCAGCACTTAAAGTGTAGCTAAACTCAAGGATACAATGTATTATATTGCAGCTTATCTGTCCTTAGATGTGGTGACTGCTTTAGTTTCGTTTTCCTAGGCATTTTTGCCCTTTATTTTCACCTAGCTAGTTGAACTGGCAAGTTAAAGAGATTTTTGCTAGCCTCTGCTCAGTGGCAACCAATGCTAAAAGTACTGGCAATGACTAAATCCCCAGTGGAAACTGGTGAACATACCCTTATGCAAGTCACTGCACCAATCTCTCCTCACAGCCTATGGATACCTTAAAGTAGAGCTATACGCAAAACGTTTTTTTTTTTCATTTTGAATAAAGTAAGAGAGGGTTATAACTGCTGTCAGATTTTTGTTTATCATCTGTGCCCCATTGTAGAGATTTACCTTTACTTCCTGTCCCATAGCCCAACAGGAAGTGGGAGGAAATACCTACAAAGAAAGAAAATGATAAATGGTTTTCAAAATGTTTTAGAAATAAATATCTGAAAAGTGTGGTGTGCATTTGTATTCACCCCTCTTTACTCTGATACCCCTAACTAAAATATAGTGGAACCAATTGCCTTCAGAATCACCTGTCTAGTAAATAGAATCTACCTGTGTGTTATTTTATCTCAGTATAAATTAAGCTGTTCTGTGAAGTCCCCAGAGATTGGTAGAGAACCTTAGTGAACGAAACAGCATCATGAAGACCAAGGAACACACAAGACAGGTCAGGGATAAAGTTGGGGAGAAGTTTCAAGCAGGTTTAGGTCATAAAAAAATATCACAAGCTTTGAACATCTCACAAAGCACTTTTCCATCCATCACCTGAAAATGGAAAGAGTATGGCACAACTGCAAACCTACCAAAACATGGCCCTCTACCTAAACTGACAGGCCGGGCAAGGAGAGCGTTAATCAGAGAAGCAGCCAAGAGACCCATGGTACCTCTGGAGGAGCTGTAGAGATTCACAGCTCAGGTGGGAGAATCTGTCCACAGGACAACTATTAGTCGTGCACTCCACAAGTGTGTTTGCGAGAAGCCATGTGAAGTTTTGCAAGAAACCATGTGGGGGAGACAGCAAACGTGAAATAAGGTGCTCTGGTCAGATGACAAAATGTAACTTTTTGGCCTAAATGAAAAATGCTGTGTGGTGGAAAACTAACACTGCACATCACCCTGAACACACTATCCCCACCGTGAAACATGGTGAAAGCAGCATCATGTTGTTGGAATGCTTTTCTTCAGCAGGGACAGGGAAGGTGGTCAGAGTTGATGGGAAGATGGATGGAGCCAAATACAGGGCAATCTTAGAAGAAAACCTGTTGGAGTCTGCAAAAGACTTTAGACTAGGGCAGAAGTTCACCTTCCAGCAGAACATTGACCCTAAACAATCAGCCAGACCTACAATGAAATAATATAGATCGAAGCATATTCATGTGTTGGAATGGCCCAGTCAATGTCCAGACCTAAATCCAATTGAGAATCTGTGGCAAGACTTGAAAATTGCTGTTCACAAACGCTCTCCATCCAATCTGACAGAGCTTGAGCTATTGTGAAAAAGAGGAATGAGCAAAAATTTCACTCTCTAGATGTGCAAAAAGCAAATCAGATTATAGAGGTTTGATAGCTTCTGATAACTGATTGTATCCATATTTATTCAGTGTGACCCGCATTTACCTATTTTTTTATCCAGAATTATGGACAAATCATGAGATTTGTTGCACAACATTCTTTGTATTGAGTAACAGCAGTAAAGCCTACCTGCCTCTGTTAACCACTTGCCGACCGCCGCACGACTATTTAGGGCGGCGGTCAGGCCCTCCTGGGCAAAGTGACGTAGGGGTACGTCACTCGTCCGCGAGCCAATAGGGGGGCGAGCGAGTGACTGGTGGCTCGGATGTCCACCGGCCACCCGCGATCGTCTGCTGCAGAGGGAGAAAGGCAGGCGTCTGATGTAAACAAAGCCGCCTGTCATTCTCCCCTGTGTAAGTGCAGAGATCATACGGTCCTGCTATGTAGGATCGTATATCTCTGTAGTTACATGAAAATCCACGCCCCTTTACAGTTAGAAGCACGCCCCTAGGGACACACTTAACCCCTGCATCTGCATTATAGTTAACCCCTTCCCTTCCAGTGTCATTTTTACAGTAACAGTGCATATGTATAGCACTGATTACTGTAGTAATGTCACTGGTAACCCCAAAAGTGTCAAAAATGTCAGTCAAGGGTCCGATCTTCTTGCCGCAATGTCGCAGTCCCGCAAAAAAAATCGCAGATCGCCGCCATTACTCGTTAAAAAAAAACAATAAAAATGACAAAAATCTTTCCCTTAGTTAGTAAACGCGATAACTTTTGCGCAAACCAATCAAAATACGCTAATTGTGATTTTTTTTTACCAAACATATGTAGCAGAAAACAAATTGGCCTAAAATGTTAAAAAATTTAGATTTTTACATTTTTTTGGGGAATTTCATATAAAAAAATGTGAAAAATATTGTTATTTTTTCAAAATTGTCACTCTTTTTTTGTTTATATCGCATGATCAAAAAAATCGCACAGGTGATCAAATATCACCAAAAGAAAGCTCTGTTTGTGGGAAAAAAAGGACGTCAATTTCATTTGGGTACAGCGTCGCACGACCGCGCAATTGTCCGTTAAAATCACGCAGTGCCGAATCGCAAAATAGGGCCTGGTCAGGAAGGGGGTAAAATCTTCCGGGGCTTAAGTGGTTAATTAACTATGCCTATGAAGGCTATTTGGTTGCCTGGACAAAGCAGTAGAGTAAGAGAAGAATTGCAAGAATACAATTGGTGACAGTAATGCTATTATGATTGTTAAGTATGTGCTATGCTTAAAAAAAAAAAAAACCTAGTTCACCAACATGCCAGCCAAAATAACAGATGCATAATTGTACAGAGCAAGTTCATTTTGTTTTATACATTATGGCATAGTAGTAGGTAGCCCCTTCTATGGGTAGCAATTCCATTCAGCCAGTTTCCTTTTAAGCAGTCCACCTTGGCAGCATTTTTCTCTGATTAAACAGTGGGTTGAACTAAAAAACATGCTGACAGCTTGGATCCACATGTGGTAATGTTGGAACTTCTTTTTTGAACCTTGGCTCGTATTAAAGAGCTCCCTTTAATGTTTTGCAAACCCACGACAAAGCAAGTTGTTTAGATGGAAAGAATGGCCTTTCTATGGTGTTGTCTAAAAAACTCAGTGGGCTCCCCATCAACACGGTCTAAAAAAAAAAAAAAAAAAACGCCTGCAATTCTATTTGCTTTCAGTCACTCTCTGCCATGTGCACAAATAGTAAAAGGTTGGGGGATTTCCAAAAACATAATGAGTTATCACCATGATGCCTTACACAAATATCTGGTGTTTTTCCAAACTGTCGACTTACTGCTGCAGGTTTAATAATGCTTTCTATTTCTGAGGTGTTTTGTCCACATCTCTTTGATTTCCTTCAGTCTGATGTATTATACGTGTAATGGTAGATGAGGCTTGCATTGTACGCGTTGGTCCCATTCTACTTCTCTACATGTGAACCAGACAGAGCTTCTGCTAATAGGAGAGATCATTGCAAGCTGACTTCAGTAATGAACTGACATGCTTCTTTTCTTCATTTAACAGCTCCAATACTCAGCCAACCACCAATGTAACACACAATAGACACTTGTTTAATTTATTTAGTTGAATGTTTAACCTGGAGCAAAAAATAAAAAAAAAAGGATTTTTAAGCCTTACAAGTAAAAATCTAATTTCATTGTAAGTTCTCATTAGAAATAACATCACTTACTTGTTTCTAAGGCAACAAATACATTTATTAAATGTTTTGGATTTGATTCTGGCTAGAAGATATCCCCTCCGCATTCTTTCAGTCTTTCAGCAAAAGAATAAAAAAAATCAAAAAAATCCTTTTGGAACGAAAACTTACACATTTGTATTAAATTACAGTAAGAATTTACTTCTGACAAAATAGTGTTCTTTTGTAGTCTGCAAAAATAAAAAAAAATAAAAAGAGCTAAATAAATAAACACAATGTACAACATCATCGGGGTATTTTTTCTAACATTGTGACAGTGCTATTACATTTCAAAAAATGAATATGCACAAAGAGTAGCCTGATACTATTCATGAATCAAATGCTATGATGTTTCAAGGTTTATTTAAAGAATAAGTTCAACAATTGTTGTTTTTTGAAATCCGGGCGTGCGTTACCCATAATAGCATTAATAATATAATAATAACACAAATGCTTCTAATCTTCCTTCTTTTGCTTTGTAACGCTTCATATTCTGCTTTTATATCTGCCTGTCTGAATGTGACTATGTGCACAATTTATTCTGTAGGTGCCAGTTTACATACTTGAGTACTCGATACAGCGGTTTAGTGGTCCCCAACCTTTTTGGCAACGGGGACCGGTTTAGTGGAAGAAAATTTTACCAAGGCCCCATGGGGGTGCGGAGGGGTGAAGGAGGGAGCGGGGGGTGGTTGTGGTGCAGGCCATGGGTGATTTGTTGGAAAGCAGGAAGGATGGTTGTGTGGCGGGTGATATTAAGAGGTTTAAGGCTGTCCCGTAGTTGAATATAGAACAGGAAAATGGTGGTCCCTATTCCGTGGGGTTTAAATACAGCCAACACTCAAACACAGTATAAAATTTTCAAAGCGTTTATTTTACATGTTTACAAAAAAAAAACAATCAGACAAGCACAATTAATAAAATACAGACATAATATACCACACTGGATCAGTCATCTGCGCTAAGGCATGGTTCTCCCAAATATACTAACAGGCATGAGGTGAGGCCATGAGGATAGCATTTCGGATGGGCTGCACCTTAATGGGGACGGTAAAGCTCTTTTGAGGAGAAAGATGGCCACCAAGTTGGAGGGGCTTTTAAACTAGGAGAAGGGGGGGAGGGCTCAGTGGTAGAGTCAGATAGGAGGGATCTAAGGACAGAAGGCGTTACTAAGGACAGCAGCGACAGCAGGTCCGTAAGGTCTTATAGCGGGGGGACTGTGCGGGAAAACATCAAACCAAACAGGAATAAAAGTAAGCGACAATCGCTATCAACTTCAACAATAATAAGAGGGGTATGTGCAAATGCGAGGAGCCTAGCTAATAAATTGGATGAATTGGAAATGTCAGTACATGAGGAGGACATAGACCTTGTGGGAATAACAGAAACTTGGTTCGACCCCTCTAATGACTGGCTGGCCAATATCCAAGGGTATTCTGTATATCGGAAGGACAGGGTAGGAAAAAGAGGGGGAGGGGTATGTCTCTATATCAGGAATAATGTAAGGGTGGTGGAAAGGAGTGATATTATGGAAGGGATGAGTACGGAGTTAGAATCCATGTGGGTAGAACTCCATAGGGAAGATGTAAAGGGAAAAGTATTGTGGGGGTTTGTTATAGACCACCTAACCAAAGGGAGGCGGTAGAGCTGGAATTTATATCACTTTTGGGTAAAGTGGGAACACTGGGATCAGTCATCATATTAGGGGACTTAAATTATCCTGACATTGACTGGGATGAGGGGACTACACACTCACAGAAGGCCCGTCTCTTCATGGAAACCTTACAGGACAACTACATGCCTCAGTTGGTGGATTCTCCAACTAGAGGAAATGCTGTGCTGGATCTATTAATCACTAATGACCCAGACCTAATCTCAGATGTATGAGTCCGGGACAACCTGGGTTCTAGTGATCACAAGATGATCAAATATAGCATAAATACCAATATAGCAAGGCAAGAGGGGAACATAAGAACCCTAAACTTCAGAAGGGTAAACTTTCCAAAATTGTTCTCAATGATGGAGAAGGTGAACTGGGACCAAACCCTAGGAACACTGACCACGGAGGAAAAATGGGAATGCTTTAGGAATATTTTAAACAAATGCATCTCGCAGTGCATTCCTATGGGAAATCAATTTAAAAGGGACAAAGCCAAACCTGGCTGGCTAAACAGTAATGTTAAAAAACATATCAGGGGGAAAAAAATGGCCTTCAAGAATTATAAATCAGAGGGCACATATCGGATTTCCAGCAATACAAAGAATCAAATAAAAAATGTAAATGTGAAATCAAAATGGCTGAAATCAACTTTGAGAGACAAATAGCAGAGGATAGTAAAAAGAACCCAAATAAATTCTTTAAATATATCAACAGCAAAAAAAGTAAGGGCAGAGCATGTTGCACGCATAATTAACGATGAAGGGAGGATGGTTACAGAGGACACAGAGAAGGCAACCGTGCTTAATGCTTTTTTCTCCTCTGTCTTTACACAGGAAAAGGAGGGGTACACTGACCATGACTGTATGGTTAGTAGTACTTCAAAGAACTTGCCGCTATGGCTAACAGGGTGAAATCAGGGAAAGGCTAGATAAAATTAACACAAATAAATCACCAGGCCCGGATGGCGTACATCCGAGAGTACTCAAAGAACTTAGTAAAACTCTTTCTAGACCACTGTTCCTGATCTTTGCTGACAGTATTATGACAGGAAATGTACCAGGGGATTGGAGGAAAGCTAACGGGATACCGATATTCAAAAAAGGGCAGAGGGAAATTATAGGCCGGTCAGCCTGACATCGATAGTATGTAAACTTCTGGAGGGGATGATAAGAGACTATATCGTAGAGTTTGCTAAAGATAACAACATCATCAGCAGTAATCAGCATGGGTTTACAAATGGGCGTTCTTGTCAAACCAATCTGTTAACATTCTACGAGGAGGTGAGCTAGATAGGGGGAGACCAGTGGATTTGGTGTACCTGGATTTTGCTAAGGCGTTTGATACAGTTCCCCACAAACGCTTAATATATGAAATAGGGTCTGCAGGCATCGACCACAATGTGTGCTCTTGGATACGGAACTGGTTAAAAGGACGTGTCCAAAGGGTTGTAATCAATAGCGCATACTCAGACTGGTCAGGGGTGGTAAGTGGGGTCCCCCAAGGTTCAGTCCTGGGACCAATCTTGTTCAATTTATTCATAAACAGCATTGAGGACAGGATCAGTAGCTCAATATCAGTTTTTGCTGATGACACAAAATTGGGCAGGGCAATAACTTCACAACATGAGGCAGATATCTTACACAATGACCTAAACCAAATAATAGAGTGGGCAACTACATGGCAAATGAGGTTTAATGTGGAGAAGTGTATGGTTTTGCACTTGGGGGCTAAAAGCATAAAAGCACAATACACTTTAGGGGGGGGGGACCATTGGGGGAATCAAAAATGGAGAAAGATCTGGGAGTCTTAGTAGAGGATAGACTTGGCAATAGCATGCAATGTCAAGCTGCAGCTGCAAAGGCCGTTAGAATACTAGCATGCATAAGGGAGGGGATGTATTCCCGAGATACTCTGGTCCGACCACATCTGGAGTATTCTATCCAGTTCTGGTCGCCATTCCTCAGAAGGGATGTGTTGGAGCTGGAGAGAGTCCAGAGAAGGGCAACTAAAATGATTAGGGGATTGGAGGACCTTAATTATGAGGAGCGTTTACAATTGCTTGATTTATTCTCCCTGGAGAAGAGACGCCTGAAAGGGGACATAATAGCAATTTACAAATACCTTAATGGTGATCTCAGCATAGAAAAAAGCTATTCAGTCGCAAGGATTGCATGAGTCCACAAGGACATACAATGCGATTAGAGGAGAAGCGTTTTAACCTCAGGCAACGTAGGGGGTTCTTCACTGTTAGGGCTACAAGACTGTGGAATTCTCTACCACAAGAGGTAGTTACTGCAGGAAGCATGGCTACTTTCAAAAGACTCTTGGACGTACATCTCAAGGCTCAGAACATTAAGGGGTATGAGAGATGATTACGGCCACACACACCTACACGGGTTGAACTGGATGGACTGTTGTTTTTATTCAACCTCAACTACTATGTAACTATGTAACTATTTGCAAACATCGCCTGCCACCAGATGCAGTGTGTCACTTACCACCAACACCTGCCACCAGTTGCAGCGTGTCACTTGCCACAATAGCCTGCCACTAGATGCAGTGTATCACCTGCCACTGTTGCCTGCCACCAGTTGCAGCGTGTCACTTGCCACCGTAGCCTGCAACCAGATGCAGCTTGTGACTTGCCACCGTCGTCTGCCACCAGATGCAGCATGGACTTTTTTGCCTAGGATGTTTTTATCTATGGTTAGATGGGTGATTGGTCTCTCTGTCGGGATGATTATTCACCTGTCTATGTTTTCATTGGCCACACATGGATGTATTTAATTGGTAGCTTGATTGCATTCAACCATCTGCTTATTTTTGCATGTTTGTATATATATATAGTATATATACATATATATAAATATATATAGACCTGTGTGTGTGACCAATATTCCAGCTATGACTAAGCACCAAGATAGGTGTGAAACGCATTAGCTGATCTGTTTTTTACTTCCATGTGCTGTATGGATTGTTGCTTTTACATATTTGGAATTCAAGCAATGTGTGGCCGTCCAGACTTCTTCTTCCTACATGTTTCTGATGCATAAATAAGTTGATTGGTCTTGCACTGTCAGTGTAATTACATCCATCCCGAATTTAATACAAGAAAAGAAGGGGGTGCCCTTTGGTTGGGACTTTGAATGTGGTAACTACAATAAGTAACAATGAGTATAGGATTCCCTTACCATTTGCTTTAACTGGATTATTTTTCCCTTTTTTTTTTTTTTTTATATATGTATTGAGATCTTTAATATATTCATATACACTTTCACTTTCTTTGATATCACTATGTGATACAACAATCCTACTTTTATACTTTTTTGAGATGTATATTTATCTATTTCCCGCCAATGCTATGTTATCAAATAGAAGTTTCATACTCCACAATCCACGTTTCCTCGCCTGGCTCCATCTTTTCATGTCCTGTCAGCTCCCGGATTAGACTCTGGCAACCCCCACCTTATGGCAACAGGTATCCACCATTCTTCTTTGGACCGCATGTGAGTGCAAGTTCCCCACTTGGGTTTTTACATACAAATGTTGAAATCTCACACTCGCTGGTTTACCTCAAGCATACTAACATGTTGTTTACTGTTTGATCTATAGATATACTCTCTCATATATACTCCTGATGAGTGAGCTTACCAAAGACTCACGAAACGCGTTGAGTTTCTATAATATATGAGTTTAACACATGATATATAACTGTACCATTGTTGTTATTATCCTACATGCCCATTGTGCTGCATTTTTATGATTGTTGTTGTATGTTACATTTAGTGTATGATTGCATCAATAAATATTGCCATCCTATACTCATGGTTACTTATTGTAGTTACCTCATTCAAAGTCCCAACCAAAAGGCACCCCCTTCTTTTCATGTTTCTGATGCATGCAGGGCCAGCAGCTGTTTTATGTGCAGACACAGCTGAGCAATAGGGGAGTAGTCTTCCTTGAGCGGTATACTACTTGTCACTTGGCAGTGTTGCCTGCCACCAGATGCAGCTTTTCACTTGCCACCATCGCCTGCCACCAGTTGCAGCATGTCTCTTGCCACCGTAGCCTGCCACCAGATGCAGCTTGTGACTTGCCACCCTCGCCTGCCACCAGATGCAGCTTATCATTTGCCACCGTCACCTGCCATCAGATCCAGTGTGTCCCTTGCCACCATCAGGCAACAAAAAGGACAGCGCTATCTGAGAGGATGGTGACCCATTTCCTTGTTAATGACGAAGGCCAATGGAAAGTCTCAATACAGTTTATTGCTTACAATTGCGTTAAAACCTTTAGTCAATAAAAGCCAATACAGTACCAGGCCAGTGGGTCCAGATGTAAGAGGGTTGATGGCCACTTGAACCGGTGTAGCAAGGTAGAGCAAAAACCACCCTGGAGTGCAGGCTTGTAGCCGCTTGCACAGAGCCACGGACATACGGGAACCAAGCCGGGTCCCTCTGGCGCTCCTGTGTGATGCCACTGCAGCGCATGGTGTCAGACCAGAATGAGGTGCCTGTTGACCAGCCTGGAAGAGGGGAGAAGGGTTGCCGTGATGACCACGGCATGCGATTTGTCAAGTCATGGAGATGACAGCAACAACAGAATTTAAAGCCCATTGAAACGGAGCGTAGAGCGGGCAGAGCAAATTATTGACCAAATCTGCCAATAACCCTTCTACATCTGAACATACAAAAGGTAGTTAGTAGCATAAAAAGAAATGTAACAGAAGCGGGTACAGATGGCAAATATAGGCACATGCATAAAATTAATTATAATCAGTTAATGCGTTAATGATAATAGCAGTAACAAAACAAAAATAAAAATAAAAATCATTTTAAAAAATGTTTAATAATAAATTGGAAGATAAACATTAAACTAAATAGAAAAAAAAAGCAGTTGGCATAAGGAAATTGCATCAACAAGTTGCCAAGATTATACCAAAAAAATAAATAAATATATAAACACACACACATATAGATATATATATATACTGTATATACACACGTGTGTACACATACTGTATATACACAGATGCATATGGACATCTAGACACAAGCACATCTATGTGTAAATTAAGCCATATCACAAGTGCTTACAAGAATCAAAGGAAATGGTAAACAATGCTGATCAGGAAAGAAGAAAAATGAGAACAAGAACCACACTGCTTGTGCAAAATACCACACACACATACACACACACATATATATATATATATATATATATATATATATATACAGTATATATATATATATTTTTTTTTTTGATAGATAAATAGATAGATAGATAGATAGCCCAAATTGGGCCAATATTTTGTGTGGCCACCATTATTTTCCAGCACTGCTTTAACCCTCTTGGGCATGGAGTTTACCAGAGCTTCACAGGTCATCACTGGAGTCCTCTTTCACTCCTCCATGATGACATCACGGAGCTGGTGGATGTTAGAGACTTTGCGCTCCTCCACCTTCCGTTTGAGGGTGCCCCACAGATGTTCAGTAGGGTTTAGGTCTGGAGACATGCTTGGCCAGTCAATCACCTTTACCCTCAGCTTCTTTAGCAAGGCAGTGGTCTCCTTGCAGGTGTTTTTGGGGTCGTTATCATGTTGGAATACTGCCCTGTGGCCCAGTCTTTGAGGGGATCGTGTTCTGCTTCAGTATGTCACAGTATATGTTGGCATTCATGGTTCCCTCAATGAACTGTAGTTCCCCAGTGCCGGCAGCACTCATGCAGCCCCGGACCATGACACTCCCACCACCATGCTTGGCTGTAGGCAAGACACACTTGCCTTTGTACTCCTCACCTAGTTGCCGCCACACATGCTTGACACATTCTGAACCACATAGGTTTCTCTTGGCCTCATTAGACCACAGGACATGGTTCCAGTAATCTATGTCCTCAGTCTGCTTGTCTTCTGCAAACTGTGGGCTTTCTTGTGCATCATCTTTAGAAGAAGCTTCCTTCTAGGAGGACAGCCATGCAGACTAATTTGATGCAGTGTGCGGCGTATAGTCTGAGCACTGACTGACTGACCCCCCCACCCCTTAAACCTCTGCAGCAATGCTGGCAGCACTCATACATCTATTTCCCAAAGACAACCTCTGGATATGATGCTGAGCATGTGCACTCAACTTCTTTGGTTGGTCGACCATGGCGAGGCCTGTTGTGAGTGGAACCTGTCCTGTTAAACAGGTGTATGGTCTTGGCCATACATATATATATATATATATATATATATATACATACACACACATTTATACATATATACATATATAAAAATGCACCAAGAGACCAAAGAAAATGACAAATGTAGAAGGACACCAACTGGGACCAATATGCAGGGAGAGCATGGATTGTAAAATATCAATTATAGATTATAACTAGATGATAGAATGTACTTCAAGGCCACCGGGGGACAAAGAACCAAATTTGAAAATCCAAAAAATCACACCATTACCACCTGGAACCATGTTAAACCCACTGGGAGCAATTCCTACCTTCATTATTCCAGTTGCCTCCACCTGGAATGGAAAAGAAACACCCCCAGTGGTCAATTCAACAGACTAAGGAGGAATTAATCTAAGATGGATGATTACATCTCACAAGGGGCACTAATGTCCAAAACGTTTTTGGACAAAGGCTACCCCCAGGAGTTGATACAGGAGGCCTTTAATGTACAGATGAAAATTCCCTGCAAAAATAATATTAAAAAAAATGTCATGTCTCCCAATGGTAATGTAAATTTGGTTAGATTTATTACCACTTGCAATGATCAATATAGATCAATTGCGAAAAATATCCGTAAACACTTTAATATTTTTAAATTAGACCATAAATTGAGTCCATTTTTACCTCCAGCACCACAAGTGAACTATAAAAAATACATTAGACTTCAGAAAACTACAAATTGCTAAAAACAGACCCAAACAGCTTGCATAACAGTGTAAATTTGCTGTCCCCTCAAAACAACTCAACATGCAGCCATTAATGTCTAAACCATTGGCAACAAAAGTGAGTACACCCCTAAGTGAAAATGTCCACATTGGGCCCAATTAACCATTTTCCCTCTCCGGTGTCATGTGACTCGTTAGTGTTACAAAATCTCAGGCTTGAATGGGGAGCAGGTGTGTTAAATTTGGTGTTTGCGCTCTCACTCATAGTACAGTGTCCAAGACCATACAGAGGTTTAGCAGGACAGGCTCCACTCAGAACAGGCCTCCCCATGGTCGACCAAAGAAGTGCACGTGCGCAGCGTCATATCCAGAGGTCATCTTTGGGAAATAGACGTATGAGTTCTGCCATCATTGCTGCAGAGGTTGAAGGGGTGGAGGGGGGAGGGGGGTCAGCCTGTCAGTTCTCAGACCATACCCTGCACACTGCATCAGTCTGCATGGCTGTTGTCCCAGAAGGAAGCCTCTTCTAAAGATGATGCACAAGAAAGCCTGCAAACAGTTTGCTAAAGACAAGCAGACTAAGGACATGGATCACTGGAACCATGTCCTGTGGTCTGATGAGACCAAGATAAACTTATTTGGTTCAAATGGTGTCAAGCCTATATGGCTCCAACCAGGTGAGGAGTACAAAGTGTGTCTTGCCTATATGAGTGCTATCGGCACTGGGGAGCTACAGTTCATTAACCACTTGCCGACCGCTCACATGGAGCGTACTGCGGCAAAGTGGCTCGTTCCCGTCCAGCGACGCAGACCTACGTCGCTGGACTCCTCCCCTTGTAGGCTGCGATCGCGCGCCGCCGGAGGCGCGCTCCCGCTGTTTTCAGTCACAGCGGGAGTCGGGCCAGGGGAGGAGCAGCGGCGATTGCCGCTGCTCTGCCCCGATCGTCGGGGAATCTAGTGAGGAGATCCGCCCACCTGTGTAAACAGAGCGGGCGGCTCTCCATAGTGACAGGGACTGACAGATCGGAGTGTTCAGCATAGCTGGACATCCGATCTGTCCTTCTGTCACTCAGTCACCTCCCCCCCCACACGTCAGTAAGCACCAGGCATACATTAACCCCTCCCTCTCCAATAAAATTAACCCCTTCCCTGCCAGTGTCATTTTTACAGTAACAGTGCATATATATAGCACTGATTACTGCAGTAATGTCACTGGTACCCCCAAAAGTGTCAAAAATGTCAGTCAAGGGTCCGATCTGTCCGCCGCAATGTCGCAGTCCCGCAAAAAAAATCGCAGATCGCCGCCATTACGTGTTAAAAAAAAAACACCAAAAATGACAGAAATCTTTCCCTTAGTTAGTAAACGCAATAACTTTTGCGCAAACCAATCAAAATATGCTTATTGCGATTTTTTTTACCAAACATAGGTAGCAGAAAACAAATTGGCCAAAAATTTAAAAAAAAATTGATTTTTACATTTTTTGGGGGGGGAATTTCATATAAAAAAATGTTAAAAATATTGTTATTTTTTCAAAATAAACGCTCTTTTTTTGTTTATAGCGCAAAAAGTAAAAATCGCACAGGTGATCAAATACCACCAAGAGAAAGCTCTGTTTGTGGAAAAAAAAGGACGTAAATTTCGTTTGGGTATGACGTCGCACGACCGCGCAATTGTCAGTTAAAGTTGCACAGCGCCGAATCGCAAAAAGTGGCCTGGACGGAAGACAGCAAAATCCTCCGGTGGTCAAGTGGTTAAGGGAACCATGAATGCCAACATGTACTATGACATACTGAAGCAGAGCATGATCCCCTCCCTTTAGGGACTGAGCCACGGGGCATTATTCCAACATGATAACGACCCCATCACACCTCCAAAAATACCACTGCGTTGCTAAAGAAGCTGAGGGTAAAGGTGATGAACTGTCCAAGCATGTTTCCAGACCTAAACCCTATTGAACATCTGTGGGGCATCCTCAAATGGAAGGTGGAGGAGCACAAGGTCTCTAACATCCACCAGCTCCGTAATGTCATCATGGAGGAGTGAAAGAGGACTCCAGTGGAAACCTGTGAAGCTCTGGTGAACTCCATGGCCAAGAGGGTTAAGGCAGTGCTTGAAAATGATGGAGGCCACACAAAATATTGACACTTTGGGGCCCAATTTGTTAATTTTCACTTAGGGATGTACTCACTTTTGTTGCCAACAGTTTAGACATTAATGGCTGTGTGTTGAGTTATTTTGAGGGGACAGCAAATTTACACTGTTATACAAGCTGTACACTCACTACTTTACATTGTAGCAAAGTGTAGTTTTTTTCAGTGTTGTCACATAAAAAGTTATAATAAAATATTTACAAAAATGTGAGGGGCGCACTCATTTTGTGAGATACTGTATATATATATATATATATATATATATACATACTTATATATGTATAAGTGTATATATATATATTTTTTTTTTCTTTTTTTTTGGTATAGTCTTGGCAACTTGTTGATGTGATTTCCTTACCCTGCTTATGCCAACTGTTTTTTTTTTTTTTTTAATTTCATGTTTATTTTTCAATTTATTATTATTATTTTGTTATTACTATTATCATTAAGACATTCTTCCGATTAAAATGTATTTTACGCATGTGCCTATATTTGCCATCTGTGCCCACATCTGCTACATTTGTTTTCATGCTACTAGCTACCTTTTGTATATTCAGATGTAAAAGGATTAATGGTAGATTAGGTCAATAATTAGCTCTGCCCATTCCATGCCTCCATTTCAATTGGCTTTAAATTCTGTTGTTGCCGACATCTCCATGACTTGACAAAGTGCATGCGTGCGAAAAGCGTCGTCACGGCAACCCTGCTCCCCTCTGTGTTCCAGGCTGGTCAACAGGCATCTCATTTCGGTCCTGCACTCCTGCCTTACGATGAGATGACATCATACTGGGGTGCCAGAGGGATCTGACTTGGCTCCTGTATGTCCGTGGCTCTGTGTGAGCATCTGCAAGCCTGCGCACCAGGGCAGTTTTTGCTCTACCCTGCTACACTGGTTCAATTATGCCTTTAACCCTCTTACATCTGGACCCACCGGGCTGGTACTGTATTGGCTTTTATTGACTAAAGGTTTTAACGCAATTGTGCACAATAAACTGCATTGAGACTTTCCATTGGCCTTCATCATTTGCAAGGAAATAGTGGTCATCATCCCCCCAGATAGCGCTGTCCTTTCTGCTGCCTGCCTATTAGTACATCCATATACTAACTGTGACGGCTGGACTGGGTGGGCCCTACCATAGGGACATTGTGAATCTATATAGGGCTTAGCGCTTGGGACACCTTGCTGTTGTTTCTAGTTCCCCTTGCCACCATTGCCTACCACCAGATGCAGTGTTTCACTTGCCACCGTCGCCTGCCACAGGTGCAGTGTGTCATTTGCCACTGTCATCTGCCACCAGATGCAGCTTGTCACTTGCCACCATCACCTGACACTAGATGCAGCTTGTCATTTGCTCCCATCACCTGCCACCAGATGGGCGTGTCACTTGCCACCGTCACCTGCCACCAAATGCAGTGTATCACTTGGCAGCGTCACTGCTCGTCACTATCCTGCCACTAGATGCAGCTTCCCAGTGTAGCCTGCCAGCACAAACACAAGATGCAGCTTGTCTCTTTAAGAATTTTTTAATGCCAACTTGTAAAGGTTTTTTGCAGTGGATACACTTACATGTATCCCCCTTCTTGAAGCCTCTCCCCAACGGTGCGGCATCTGGAGCATCCCGTATTCAAAAGCAGTGAAACTGGCACAGGCACAGTTGCTATACTGCATTCCGTCCTACGACTGTCAAAAGACGGAAAAGCTGTTATGCGAGGCGGGTGGGGAGAGACGATGATGTAATCTCTCTGCTTGCCTGCCACACCCCAGCCTTTGCAGCCAGGCATCAAACAGGGCAAAGACCAGTACCGGTCCGTGGCCCAGGGGTTGGGACCCCTGCTCTAGTATGTCTGCATTGATGTTGTCCATCTCAAAACTCCCTTACTTAACTCTTACCTTACCTCTGTAAAGATTTGGTCATATTTTCAGCAGCTCTAGTATTCATCTAGAACTTGGGAACAGATCTAGGTTATTCAGATGGAAATTGTAATGGTTGTGGAGCAATGTCATATTTGTATTTAAAGACACACACAAACACACACACACAGACACACACACAGACACTAAAAAAGTAAAAGAATGTAAAATCCGCGCTCGGTGTAAATAAGGAAAAATAGCAGCCACTTAGCAAACCGTGATACCAGTTTGTAATTTATAAAGGGGAAAAAATAAAAACAGCGCTCCAGATAGTGCAACAATATATAACATTCAGTTGTACACAAAAAGTGCCCATGTGTAAAATAGAAACGTAATCTTAATAATGCAATTAAAAAAAAAAATCAAAAACAGTCCATAAGCGCAAAACAATCCAATAAAGGAATGATCCGCACAGAGTAAAGGGATCAGTCGCCAGAAGCACCCTCACACTCAAGCTTCTTATCAGATGTCCAGGACCATAAATTGTAATGGTCAAACAGGCAGCAGTAAGTTTATCCAGGAGGGTAACCATTATATGGATCACATATAGTCTAGGCGACGCTCACAATAATAAAAAAAAAAAAAAAAAAAGAAAACTCCCAAAGTGAAGCCCAATATGATATAAAAAGGATTTATTTTAAAAGATAGCTACAATTACCTTTATACAAAACATAAGGGGCATGTGTTTTGTATAACAGAAGAGCAGCGGGCTGTCAGCTTTAAACACTACCACTGGTAAGCAATAGGGCGTGCAAGATGTCGTCACTGGTAGGCCACTCCCTGATGTATTTTGTCATTAACAAGACATCTTCGGTGAATGGGCAGACACACAGACACACACACAAACACACACAGACACACACATAGAGACACACACAGACACACACACACACAGACATACACACACACAGACACAAACACATGGACACACACACAGGCACACACAGACACACACACATGGACATACACACATACACACACACACAGACACACACACACATAGACAAACCTGATACTGGGCTTTTCCATCAATCTTCAGTGTTGGTTGTTGTTCAATAATTGAGAGATTATTCATGTAAGACCCAATTATACAAAAGTACTAAAAGTGTAATTGCACAAGCTCTGCTTTTGTGAAACCATCACGATGGAAATCAGGGAATTTTACAGTATAACTATGTTCTGAATCCTTCCTACTCTGAATAGATTACTCTTCCCCAATGATTACACCTTGTGCGCATTTTGATCTGAAGCTTTGTTGTTTTATTGCTTCTTGTATGTTTTTAGCGCAGTTGTTCTTTTCCAAGCTGCCACGAAAATTAAGTTTCTTTGGAATATAATAAAGAAATGTTCTCCTTGGTTTTTCTTTATGACATTTTTTGTTATTCATAGAATAACACATTAAAATACACTCAGTATTCCTTTCTGAGTAGTATAAAAGCTTAAGGGCCCATTTACACTGTTGTTAAACATATGTATTCCAACAAATTAAAACCCATGTTTCCTGGTTCCCCATAATGAAGATAGTGTCTTGCCCCATCTTAACACTGCAGTACAGTTTTGTCAAGGTCCTACCTTGCCCTCCTGTTGGCAGCCATCTTGGACATGTGCAGACTACTGCCTCTTATAAACTCTGATTGCATCATCACTTGCTTGCTGCCTGGGTGTAGCACAGTGATGATGCTGCACACCTGACTATATCTATCACCTGATGGGTTGCAGTCCTTGCCCTTGCAATTGTGCTCCAAGGTGCATCTCTTGTAAAAAAAATTTCTTGGAGTACATCACTGGACACAGCCATATTTATTACTATCTGGGTTATATGCCACCTATAGGTGAATGGTCACTGGTAACCATCAAGACAGGAAGTCCCCCTCTATATAACCCCTCCCATACAGGAAGTACCTCAGTTTTGTAGCAAGCAATAAGCATCCCAGACAAGAGGGGAGGGACCTCTGTGTCCCATGATGTCATCCAAGAAAAGGATTTTACAGGTAAGCTGTAGGAAAAATCAGTTTTTCTTTATCGTACATCACAGGACACAGAGCAGCCATATTCATTGCTATCTGGAACGTCCCAAAGCAATGCACTTGAGGGGAGGGGGACACTATATGAAATAGCTGCCATCAAACCAAAAAGATCTACATAGCTGCCCGCAGCACACTGGGTCCTCACCTCCACTTGATAGAATCTAGTGAACATATGTATTGAAGTAGCGGCCTGCAAATCTGAGCCATAGAAGCTTGATGGCGAACTGCCCAAGAGCCACTTACTCTTCTAGTAGAGTGTGCCTTTACTGGAAAAGGTGGAACCTTCCCTTTTAAACCATATGCCTGGATAATAACCTGGCAAATCCATTGAGAAATTGTAGACCAAGATGTTGCCTGCCCTTTCCTTGGCCCTTTTGGCAGCACAAACAAAAGGTTGGTCTTACGACTCTGAGCTGACATCTTCAAATAGACCTTAAATGCACGAACTACATTGAGAGAATGTCACAACATTTCCTCTGCTGTTTGAGGATTTGGAAAGAAGGAAGGCAGTATAATGTCTGATTCAAATGAAAAGCGGACAACGCCTTGGGCAAAAACCCTGGGCGTGGACGTAGACACACCCTAACTCGATGTAAAATCAAAAATGGCTCCTTACAAGAAAGAGCCGCTAACTCTGATACTCT
This sequence comes from Pelophylax lessonae, assembly GCF_965119305.1. Classification (NCBI taxonomy): domain Eukaryota; kingdom Metazoa; phylum Chordata; class Amphibia; order Anura; family Ranidae; genus Pelophylax; species Pelophylax lessonae. The sequence goes on from NC_138773.1 coordinate 198,803,212, forward strand.
TCTAGCTGAAGTTACTGCAACCAAAAAGACTGACTTTCTGGTCAAAAGAACCAGAGAAATATGCCGAATGGGCTCAAAAGGCTGTTTCTGTAGAACTGCCAGAACCAAATTTAAATCCCAAGAACAACGCCTCACTGGCGGAAGCATATGTAGCACCCCTTGAATAAAGGCTCAGACTAAGGAATGCAAAGCATTTGGTCTTTGGAAAAATACTGATAAGGCTGAAATTTGACCTTTTAATAGTGCCTAAGGCTAGCTTCAAATCTACCCCTACTTGCAAGAGGGCTAGAATTCTCCCGATTATATATTTACGGGGATGCCACTTCCTGGTCTCACACCAAGAAATGTAAGACTTACAGACTCTGTAATAAATGCCCCTAGAGACTGGTTTCCTAGCATTTATCAGGGTAGAGAATGCAGGGCCAGACATGCCCAACTCCCTCAAAATCCAGGCTTCAATAGCCAAGCCATCAAATTTAGAGACTGTAAAGCAGGGCGGAATATCGGACGCTGAGAGAGCAGGTCCGGACGCAGTGGGAGAAGCCAAGGCTTTCCTACCACCAACCTTAGGATTTGTGCGTACCAAATCCTCCTAGGCCAGGCTGGAGCCACCAGGATTACTAGTTTCCCCTCTTGTTGAATCCTGTGCAGAAGTCGTGACAGCAGCTGAACCGAAGAAAAGGCATAGACCAGAGAGAACTGCCCCCAGGGAGTCACCAAGGCATTCACTCCGACTGCGAGTAGATCCCTGGTCCTGGACACAAATTTTGTCAACTTGTTGTTGAACCTGGATGCCAATAGAGCTACGTCCGGGACCACACCAGCATTGACAAACGAATGCAAAGATCTCGGGATGTAAGGACCATTCCCCCAGAAACATCTGCTGGCGATTCAGAAAGTCTGCCTGCCAGTTCTCTATTCCTGAAATGAAAATCACCATCAGGCATGGAACAAATTTCTCCACCCAGGATAGGATCTGACCCACCTCCTTCTGCACTGAGTGACTCTTGGTGCCCCCCTAATGGTTGATATAGGCCACAGCCCTGGCTATGTCGGATTGTACCCTGACTGGGTATTCTCGAAGTCTTGGCGTCCAGTACCTTAATGCGAGACAAACTGCTCGGATTTCCAGGATATTGATGGGAAAGAGCTTTCTAACAAGGACCATTTTCCTTGGACAGTGGCTTTCTCCAGAACTGCTTCCCAGGTGGAGAGACTGGCATCTGTAGTCACCACCTTCCAGACTACTGGAAGAAAGGATTTCCCACTCTCAAAATTCCTGGCTACCAACCATCATCTTAGACTTTGACGTACCCTACGTACCAGTACTAGAGAAATGCGATAATCTAAGGCTTGGATCTTTTTGTTCCAGACTGACAGAATGTGTACTCAAGACTTGTGCTAAGCTGAATAGTACATCACAGTTATACCCAAAGTAGCAGAACATGTTAGTGCCTGTAAGCATGCACCCACAGGGACTCACGCATCCAGCTGCCGCTGCTCTGTGTCCCCTTCAGCTTCTGACAGAAGTTCATGCCGCCAGGAACACTCCTCAAATGCCGCGCCGTTTGTGCTGCTTACTGCGCATGTGTGGCATTCTATGTGCACGCCTGCAAACCAAGCGCACACCAACCCGTCATGGACACGCTACTTCCCGGCTCCATGTGCACGCTTGTGCACATAAAAGAAACAGAATTTGCGCACGTGAGTGATCACCTGCTATTGAAAGCAACGCTGACTTTGCCATGCTTCTGACCTAGAGCCACAAAGGGGAGCGAATGTGCAAGCGGGATGCATCAGGTAATAGAACCTGTCAGTGCCTGTTTCTGCACAGCAAGCATCAGGTTTTAAGAGCAGACAGTAAGGCATCTAAGTTACGCTTGTCTCAGTAAATATATACACTGTCCCTAGTGGAGACTTGCAACATGGCACCCGGAATCTGTTAAATCAGAAGGTAACAGTGCAACATAATTTAAAGTGAACTTACCATTCCCCCCGCAGGATTCTGTCTATGACAAGAATCCAATCTTCACCCATCACAGTCCTGCCACTTGTCAACTATCAAGGGCCAGGTCCCCTTAATTTTTGGGGCCACTCTCCTGGACCTGTAGAGCCCTCTGCCGGAACGCCTTTGGGGTTGGTCTTACCAAGGTTCTGGATCCCAGAGTGCAGCACCAAAGAAGTTCGCATTACAGGCAATGACTCGTTGTTCATTTATAGAGGCTCAGGTACCATCCTTTTAGTCTTCCATTTTCGGATGGATCTGATTACCAATCCGATTGAATCCAGAAAACTTAACCGGGATTATAACACAATCTTTTTTTCTTCTTTTTTTAAAAAAAAATATGGAGAGCTTCGTTCTTTGATTCTTGCCTTTATTTGCTGGAGGAAGGTTTTGCAGTCTTTGTTGGGCCTTTTGGTGTTTGCATGCAAAGTTATGCTGATAGGGCCTATTTTTTCCAGGTGAATGTACCTATCAACTGCAGGCTACAATTCCCCCTTTTATCATTTGCGCCTCACTGCTAATCTGAAGGTGGACTTGCTCATGTGGTTGAATTTTTTGTATGTTATGTGATTTTTTGTGTATAATGGCAGGTCCTTTTTCCAAGCTGACTTTATTCGTGCCCGGGATATTTTTGTTATTTATGGATGCAACTGGTTCCAGGAGTTTTTTGGCTATATGGCAGTTGCATTGGTGCTGTAGGGATTCTTGGGTTCAGAAGAAGGCTACCAAGAATATTGTGCTACTGGAGCTTTTCCCTGTGGTGGTGGCACTGGAGCTTTGGGATGCACAATTGGCAGATCGGCGCATCTTGGTGAGTACCGACCAAGGGCGTACTGTTTGCGGTAAACTGATTATCCTCTACATCATTGTTTATTGTTTACTAATTACGACATCTGGTCTTTCTTTTCCTAAAGTTCAATATCTGGCTTAAAGCACGATATGTCCCTGGTTATTCTAACATGCTTGCAGATGCATTGTCTCATTTCTAGATGTCCAGGTTTCGGCAACTACTCCCAGAGGCGAACAAGGTGGGTTGTCAATGCCCATTGAGACTGTGGGACTTGATCTAAAGCTGGTGCAGGAGGTCATCAGGAACTCATGGATCCCCATGCTTGGAATAATTATGCAGCCGCTTGGAGGAAGTGGGCCGCCTTTGCTTTGAGCCATGGTTTTATTCCTGTGTCTCTGACTTAGCAGGCACTTTGTGTTTTTTTGGCATCTTTAATGCAAGGTGGTTACTTCTATGGTCATGTGGCAAAGGTAGTGGCTGGGGTTTCCTTTTTCCTTTGCTTTCTGGATCTCCCTTCCTGCATGGAGTTCTTCTCGATTAAGCAGACCTTGAAGGGGTATCGTAAGACAAAGTTGGTAGACAGCCTATTTCTTTAGAGCTTCTAGCCAATCTTTCTGCTGCCACTTTGGTGTTGTGTTTTTCTTGTTATGGATGCCCTGCTGTTCCGAGCGGCATTTTTTTCATTGGTATTCTTTGGGGCTTTGCAGATATCCCAGCTAGTTCCGCTATCCAGGCATGGTTCCTCGGGCATTTTGTTTTTACATGTTTTGATCGGCAAATACTTTATTCGGTTATATCTATGGCGGTCAAAGACTGTCCAATTGGGAAGGGGCACGTGGGTGTTGTTGGCTGTCATATCAGACCCCTTTATCTGCCCAGTGAACCTGGTTAGGCAATTTTCAGCTGTACGTCCACATTGCATGGGCCCCTTCTTGGTTCATTTGCATTTTTCCCCTTGACTAAGTTCCAATTTGAAGAAATGCCTTGCTCATCTCTGTTTTGAGCGTTTCTGTTTTTCTTCCCATTCATTTTTTATAGGCGTAGCATCAGAGGCCTCCAGATCGGGTATTATGGATTTGGGTAGATGGAAGTCTAAATGTTTTCAGTTATATGTGCGTTCTAACCTTTTTGACTAATTACAGGTACGCAGCTATGTGTCTGGATAATAGGACACTCCTATGTTTATTGGGCTAGAAAGCAAGCAGTTCAGCGTCAAAGAGGTGGTAATTTGTCATTGTCACCAGAATCTTTCACTATCTATTGGAAGGGAGTGAGAGTTATGTGCTGGTTTCAGCTGTACTGGCATTTGTCTCAATTATTTCAAATTTGGCCCACACCCTCCATTTTGGTAGTTCACTTAGGTGGTAATGACTTGAGTAAGGTTAGGACGCTTGACCTGTTATTGATTATTAAAAGAGACCTTCAGTAGTTTCAACTATCCTCCCCAGGTACAACCATAGTTTTCTCAGAGATCATACTGAGGCTTTCCTGGTGGTCTTCGCCTCAGCAGCGGGCTTTTGAGAAAATGAGGAAGTGGATCAGCAGGGAGAAGTACGTGCCTTCCTTAGGTGCTTTGTCTTATAGGCATGTCGATCTAGAGGGTGGCATCCCGGGTCAGTACAGACGGGACGGGGTCCATCTCTCAGACGTCGATCTAGATATTTTCAATTTGGGTGTGCAATCGGGCATCGAAACGTTTAAAGTAATCTGTGTATTGTATCTTGTTGAATGCATCAATGGTAATAATAATGTTTGTTTATGTTATCAACAATAAAGTGCCACAGCCATTTCTTGCCACTTTTGCCTAATGGTTTCTTTCTTGTCAGATTGGTTGTATTTGTGGATTGTTGTTGGGAGGGTTGAGGTGTGTCCTACAATCCCATGGCTAAAGTTGGCACAAACCTTTTGGCCCACTTCCTTGGACTTGCGGCCACCCCCTCCCCTAGGCTAGCATGATTTAGCAGGGTTAAATTACTGTACATAGGCTCGGGGGTATTCAGTGTAATAGCCCCAACCAGATTCAATGGAATATGTGGGAAGGCCACTGGGAAGCTATAAAAAGATTCTGGCAGCGTCTGCTGGACTCTCTGCGTGCAAAGGAGCTCCCTCCTGCCTGTCGCACGCACTTTATGTGGTGCTGACACCCTCCAGTCAGGGGCGTCTATGATAAATGTTATAATATTTTGTTCTGGCTCGAGTTCTCAACTGGGCCAAAAGTTTAACCACTTTTAGACTGGAAGGTTTTACCCCCTTAATGATAAGGCCATTTTTTGTGATTCGGCACTGCGTTACTTTAACGGGCAATTGCACTATTGCACCAATTGCACAATTGGACAATTGTGTCGTGCAACACTGTACCCAAAAAAATTGATGTCCTTTTTTCCCACAAATAGAGCTTTTTTTTGGTGGTATTTGATCACCTGTGCAGTTTTTATTTTTTGCGCTATATAAAAAAGAGCAACAATTCTGAAAAAAAAACAATATTTTTCACTTTCTGCTATATAACATTCCCCAAAAAAATGTCAAAAGGGGGCATGTTTTGACTGAGCACGAAGTTGGCCACTTGAGCCGACCGCTCCTGCATACTGAGGACCAAAATCAGCATTTTGGGGAGTCCACCCTGCACATCCACCATAGGTAAGCTGACCAGGAGTGCCTCCGCACCCCGCACATGAAAAGAGACAGGGTCGCAGCTCAGTGGAAACATCGCTGAGCTGTTCCGGATGCAAAACGCGGATGGCCAAGCGGCCTCATAGGCCTCAAGCACCGGCTCTCTGAGCAGTGAGTCAGACTCACTGAGACCTGGAAATGTGATATTCGGCTCCCAGTCGCTTTAACCCAGAGTTTATTCGATCTAAAGACAGTGGCAATAGACAAAAATACTCTTACAGCCGCAATCTCCAACCTCAAATCTGATATACAAGCTGTGGCCCAATGGTTTATGGATGGGGAACAGACACCGCCAGGTCCAAAGGACCTATGACACCCAACTGTCCCGTTTGTATGACCTCCATCGTCATTGGACAACCGTGGCTGTAGGCACAATATTAGAGTGCGGGGAGTACCTGAGGGGGTTGATGTGGCTTCACTACAACAGGATATCTGCATGATTTTTAACCATCTACTTGATCGCCCAGCAGACACCCCCATTGATATGGAAAGGCTACACCCCAGCCCCGCGAATCTGAACCACCTAGAGACGTTATATTTTACATCATTAACTTTCCTTTTTAAAGAGGAAATTCTACGCTAGCATCAGGAGAGGGGCCGTATTCTTTGCAATGGAACAGAAGTTAAACTATTTCAGGACCTTTCCCAAATTACAGAACAGACACACTCTGCACCCTCTGCTGGAAGCTCTTCAATACCGCAACATCCAATACCATTGGAAATTCCCATTTTGTCTGTCCGCCCCCACACCAGGGGTCACACTGCTCTACTCCATACTCCAGAAGACCTAAATACTTTTTGTGACCAACTTGATTTGCCTAGGATCAATCTTCTGGATTGGCACAGCTTCTATTTCCCAGCCGAGCCCTAGCACCTGGTCTCTCTCACTTCATTCCCGAAAGCTCACAAGCAATGCTCTAGATGCCATAGAGCTGGCCCTGACATAGCTCTCATGCATCTTGTCGAGAGTTTAATCAAGCCAGGACTTCTTTCCTATGTAAAAAAAGAAGCTATTACTTACCTAAGTATCCAAATCACGGCTAAAATACAAGACCTCTACAACCACAACTTCCATGTAGCATTGAAAAAGGCCCAAACAGGTCTTAAAGAATGGGCAAGTCTTAATGTCTCATGGTTCGGTCGTTCTGCACTTCTTAAAATGATCGTCCTCCCATGCTTTTTGTACGTAATGCAAACTATCCCGACCCAATTGCCAAAATCCTTTTTTCTCCTCATACAAGAGAGCCTGTTCCCTCTTTGTCTGGAGGAACCCCCCCCCCATGTATCAAGTACTCCCGATTCACACGTTCTAAATCAAAGGGGGGAATTGGACTGCCGATCTTTATACTGTAAATACTACCTTGCCTGCCATTTGACGAGAGTTGTCGATTGAGACTTGCACGCCTCTAGAAAAATTTGGGTTCACTTGGAACACTCATTTGCATGAACCCTGATCCACTCATGTCCTTGGATAGCGCCCTAGCATTGGCCGCGAGAGGTTAAAACACATCCCCTCATTTATCCTTCTCTGGTAGCTTACACAAAAGTTGCGAAATCTATGACACTATTCTCAACTCCAAGCCCTCTAACTGCGATAAGAGGTAACCCAGCTTTTCTTCCCCGAGATTCAACCTCTTTCTTGAGTCAAGAATAGCCAAACAACGATGTTCTTGCGCATCACTTCTTTTTGAAAGGAAACCCCCATACATATGAAAATCTAGTATCCACTTCTCTCACAAACTATTTCCCCTTTTGGACTTATAGATAGGGTTGAGTGAACCCGAACTGTAAAGTACTGGACTTTAGGGTTTTTGGTACCCGGACCAGAACCCAAACATTTTACTGTATGTTCGGAATCGAGTTCGGTGTTCGGCAATTTAATGGCGCGTTTTAAAAAGCTACAGGGCAGCCAATCAACAAGCGTTAAACTCGTGTGCCCTTAGAAGCCATCACAGCCATGCCTTCTAATGGCCAGTGCAGCATGTGACACAGCCTCTATATAAGCTGGAGTCTCCGCACGTTACTCTGCTCTAACTAGTGTAGGGATTGGAAAGGCTGCAGCTGCTGCTTTGAGGGAGAGAATAGGATGACAGAATCTTTACTCAGAAGAACTCAGCGAACTACATAGATTTTGTTGTGTAGGTGCAGTGCACAATCTTTTTACCCTGCCCTGAGCCCAGTGACAGAGAAAAATAACTTTTATCCATCTGTTAATTAGGTGGGCGGCAAGCGGACATTTTATGCAAGCTCAGTGCACCAGCACTGCATATGTGCTTTTGTGACATTCAAATCCAAGCTTGAAATACTGCAATGATAATCTGGTTTTAAAAAAACACCCTTTTTTGGCAATATCCTACATCTTTTGCTTTTGTAGCATTAGTTAGTGTTCAATGTAAGCTAGAAATACAGGTTTAATTTTCTGGGTTTTAAAAAAAAAAACCTTTATGGGCAAAATACACAATTTTACAGCCCTTGCTGCATCTGTACGTGTCAAATTCAAGTGTTTTATACTGCTGTCATATTCTGTTAGTAAAAAAAACACTCTTTTTGGGCAAAATACACAATTTTACAGCCCTTGCTGCATATGTGATAAAAACAAGCTTGAAATACTTCAATAATTTTCAGGCTTTGAAAAAACACCCTTTTTTGGCAATATCCTACATCTTTTGCTTTTGTAGCATTAGTTAGTGTTCAATGTAAGCTAGAAATGGCTATATCTACATGAACGTTTTTGAAAGGTCTCCCATATCCGCCGGTGAGACTATGTATGTGATCCTGCCGCCCCCATTGGCCATTTCTGCCTCATGGTGACTGCAGAATCGGTTTTTATCCTTCATTATTTCTCCTGAAGAAGCGGCATAGTCCGCAAAACATGTAGAGAACCTACTGTGGAAATATGCCAACTACACTCCACATTTTCAATTATGTCAAATGCATTTCAGTCAACCTGTCTGTATATTGACTATATTTGTTTGTCCTGTGCATATTGTTATGTCTATGTGATTAACTGTTTTATGGAATAAAAACTATTTTATCTACATTTGATGTTGATTTGTAACCAACATACCTTGTTATCCTAAATCCAGAACCAATTTCCCATTTCCCACTCCCCTGTCCCATTGAGTACTTCTCCAACTGGGGAGTCTGAGGTCTCTCTAATCCCCCTTCCCAATTTTTGATATAAGCTAGAAATACAGGTTTAATTTTCTGGGTTTTTAAAAACACCCTTTTGGGCTAAAATACGCAATTTTATAGCCTTTGCTGCATCTGTACGTGTCAAATTCAAGCGTTATATACTGCTGGCATATTCTGTTAGTAAAAAAACACCCTTTTTGGGCAAAATACACAATTTTACAGCCCTTGCTGCATCTGTACATGTCAAATTCAAGCGTTATGTACTGCTGTCAAATTCTGTTAGTAAAAAAACACCTTTTTTGGGCAAAATACACAATTTTACAGCCCTTGCTGCATATGTGATAAAAACAAGCTTGAACTATTTCAATATTTTCAGGCTTTGAAAAAACGCACATTTTTTGCAAAATACTTAATATTGCAGTCTTTGCTGCATCTGTCATTGCGAGATACACCCTTTACATACTGTTGTTCTATTCTGCTATTCAAAAAAACCCCATTTATGGGGAAAAATAATAATTTTGCAGTGTTTGCTGCATATGTTACTGTGAGATAGGCCCTTTAGATACTGTTGTTCTATTCTGCTATTCAAAAAACACCCATTTAGGGCAAACAAAAAAAATTTTGCAGCGTTTGCTGCATATGTTACTGTGAGATACACCCTTTAGATACTGTTTTTTCTATTCTGCTATTCAAAAAACAGCCATTTAGGGGAAAAATCTTAAATTGCGGCCTAGTCTGTATCTGTACGTGTGAGATACACCCTTTAGATACTGTTGTTCTATTCTGCTATTCAAAAAACACCCATTTTGGGCAAGATCCTAAATTTGAGAAATATGAGGAGAACGTCAAGTAAGGGATGCGGCCCCAGTCCTGGTGCTGCTGGTGGAGCTCCTGTTGCAGGGAGAGTACGTGGTCGATCTGTGCCAGCTACACGCACAAGTGAAACACCTTCCTCAGGTGCGAGTAGGCGACAGATCCTGCAGCGGTGTTTGGTTGGGCCTAATGCGGCTCTACGAATGTTGAGGCCAGAACAAGTACAGGCCAGAAAGAGGCGGTGGTCGCACAGAGCCACCAGAACAGCAGAAGAGGGAGCAGGGTGCAGGGTGCAAAAGCGGAGCGGCCATCCCCTAGACAGTATGCCTGCTACTGCCCAATGCAGCAAGGGACCAAGCACACCAAAGCCAGTTCCAAGGAATTCCCTACTATGGCAGTTCTTCAGACAATGTGCTGATGACACGAGTGGTTTGCTTGCTGTGCAATCAAAGCCTGAAGCGAGGCATAAACGTTCTCAACCTGAGCATAACCTGCATGACCAAGCATCTAAGTGCAAAGCACGAGCTGCAGTGGAGTAGACACCTCAAAAACCAAGAAAGGTCTCTGGCTCCTCCTGCTTGCTCTTCATCTGCAGTCTCGTCCTCTTCATCCACCTCTGTAGAGACAGTAGCACCTGCCACCCCACAAACAGAGGATCTGCCAGCAACACCACCGCCTGGGTCACCAACCATCTCCACAATGTCAAAATTCCTGGCCTTTGAAATGCTGTCATTCCATCTGGTGGAGAGGCAGAGTTTTAAAAGCCTCATGGCGGTGGCTGTCCCACAGTACGTCGTGCCCAGCCGCCACTACTTTTCCAGGCGAGCCATCCCTTCCCTGCACAACCAAGTTGGGGACAAAATCAGGTGTGCACTGCGCAACACCATCTGTGGCAAGGTCCACCTAACTATGGATACGTGGACCAGTAAGCACGGCCAGGGACATTATATCTCCCTAACAGCACACTGGGTAAATGCAGTGGCGGCTGGGCCTGAGGCGGAGAGCAGTTTGGCGTATGTCCTTCCACCACCGAGGAATGCAGGGCGCTTCAGTTTGCCTCCTGTTGCTAACTCCTCCTACTCCGCTTCCTCATCCTCTACCGCCTCCTCATCCGGTCAGCGTAACACCTTCACCACCAACTTCAGCACAGCCAGGGGTGAATGACAGCAGGCAGTTTTAAAACTTGCCTCTTTGGGGAAAAACCCCACACCGCACAGGAGTTCTGGAGGGGCATGGAACAACAGACCGATGAGTGGTTGGTGCTAGTGAGCCTCAAGCCTTGCCTGGTGGTGTGCGACAATGGGCAAAATCTCGTAGCTCTGGGCCTAGCCGGTTTGACGCACATCCCTTGCCTGGCGCATTTGCTGAATCTGGTGGTGCAGAGGTTCCTTAAAAATTACCCCGATATGTCAGAGCTGCTGCAGAAAGTGCAGGCCGTCTGTGCGCACTTTCGGCGTTCTCAACCTGCTGCTGCTCGACTGTCAGCGCTGCAGCATAACTTCGGCCTTCCCGCTCACCGCCTCATATGTGACGTGCCCACAAGGTAGAACTCCACCTTGCACATGCTGGCCAGACTGTGCGAGCATCAGCAGGCGATAGTGGAGTCTCAGCTGCAGCATGCACTCGTGAGTCGCTCTGCGGAACAGCGACACTTCACCACCAATAACTGGGCCTCCATGCGAGACCTGTGTGCCTTGTTGCACTGTTTTGGCCGGTGCCGATGACGCCATTCTCAGCGTTGCTATCCCACTTCTATGCCTCCTTGAATAAAACACTTCGGCGATGATGGAAGAGGATGTGGCACAGGAGGAGGAGGAGGAAGAGGGATCATTTCCGTGGCTTTCAGGGCAGTCATTCACAAATGGCTCAGAGGGTGGGTTCCTGCACCCACAAATGCCAGGTACACAATTGTCCAGCAAGGGCACAGTTCTGGAGGATGACGAGGTGGAGGATGACGAGATGGAGGAGGAGGAACCATGTTTACAGCAGGGTGGCACCAAGACCAGCTCATGGCCATCACTGGTGCGTGGCTGGGGGGAAACAGAGGACACAGACAATACACCTCCCACAGAGGACAGCTTTTCATTGCCTCTGGGCAGCCTGGCACACATGAGCGATTACATGCTGCAGTGTCTCCGCAAAGACCACCGAGTTGCCCACATTCTAACTTGTGCTGATTACTGGGTGGCCACGCTGCTGGATCCCCGTTACAAGGACAACGTACTGTCCTTAATTCCCTCACTGGAGCGTGATCTTAAGATGCGTGAGTACAAGTGCACGCTGGTAGACGTGCTGCTGGTGGCATTACCATCTGACAGCGGAGGCACAGTGGAAGCACAAGGCAAAGGCAGAGAAGGAGGAAGAGGTCGCCAACACAGCCGGGGCACCTCCAGCACCTCAGAAGGCAGGGTTAGCAAGGCCCAAATGTGGAAAAGCTTTGTCAGCAGGCCACGACAACCAGCACCTCCAGCTGATATAGAACGTCTTAGCAGGAGGCAGCATTTTATCAACATGGTGGAGCAGTATTTGTACACACACAGTTACACGTAATGAACGACGGGTCTGCCCCCTTTAACTTCTGGGTCTCCAAATTGGACACATGGCCTGAGCTTGCCCTTTACGCCTTGGAGGTGCTGGCCTGCCCTACAGCCAGTGTATTATCTGAACGTGTATTTAGCACAGCAGGGAGCATTATCACAAACAAGCGCAGCCGCCTGTCCATATCCAATGTGGACAAGCTCATGTTCATTAAAATGAACCAGGCATGGATCCCACAGGACTTGTCTGTACCTTGTGCAGAATAGAAATGTATAATGGCCTTACCCAGCCATTGTTGTATTTTTGATCTTTCTCACTCTTTTGGGGTGTACCCTAATTTAAAAAAAATGTAAATTAAAAACAAAAGCCAGTGTTGGCTACCTCGTCCTCCTCCACCGCCGCTTCCACCTACACCGCCACCTCAACCTCCTACTCCATATGGACCTCGTCCTCCTAGATCAAGATTATTATTATTTATTTTTATGTATTTTATGTTTTTTTAAGTTATTCCATATCCACATTTGTTTGCAGAACACTTGCCATGCTCTTAACAACATTTTGCTGCCATTTGCAGCCCTCTAGCCCTTTCCATTACTTTTTTAGAGCCATTTTAGTGCTCAAAAGTTCGGGTCCCCATTGACTTCAATGGGGTTCGGATTCGGGGTCAAGTTCGGGTTAAGTTTGGGTCCCGAACTCAAACTTTTTTGCGAAGATCGGCCGAACCCGTCGAACCCGAACATCCAGGTGTCCGCTCAACTCTACTTATAGACAAATATGGCACTTTCCACTCAAACTCCAGAAACATGGACGAGACACCTTACACCGTTTGAACTGTTATGTACGCGCACAACACCACAAAGACACCTAATCTCTCAAATTTACACAATGTTGACAGCAGGCTCTCCCAGCACAGTGGACTCGGGTTGCTTGGGAGAAGGATTTTAAGACTCCCCTGACAGACAAAGAATGGGATACCATACATGAGTACACACATAAAAGCTCACTCAATGTTGCGATTCTGGAGCATTGTTATAAGGTAAAGACTAGATGGTATAGAACCCCATCCCGTCTCCACAAATTCTCTCCCTCTATCCCCAAAACATGCAGGAGATGTGGAAAAGCAGATGGCACCATGCTCCATATATGGTGGGAGGGCAAACTCTTTCAACTTTATTGTAAAGAAGTCCATGACCTTATTAAACAGGTTACCACTTTTACCTTAGACTTCACACCTGCACAATACCTCCTACATCATACTTACTTACCTAAGAAAGACTATTATAGATCACTGGCTATGTTTATGGTGAACGCCACAAGACGATGCATCCCGGTACTCTGGTGTTCTACAAGTGTTCCGACCATCAGTGGTTTACTAGGCTCTCTAAGACAGAAGAAATGGAGGAACTCATCCACACCTCACAGAAACACATACAAACATTTATGAGAACTTGGTCATCTTGGACCCACTTTAAAACTACTGAGCAATTCAAACAGTATGGCCCCTTGAATTGACCTAAAAACTGTAGCTGACAAGGGTTTCCTTCAGGCTTCAACCCTGAGAGGAGGGTGAGTGCAGCTACAACAGAGCACGTACCAATACCCAGCTAATGTATTAACTTTATGGAAAATAAAAAAAATAAAAAATACATTTATGGAAAGAAAACTGTACAAATTAATTTTTTCATCATTTTTGGCTAATTTGTATTCTGCCACATATTTTTGGTAAAAAAAAAAAATCCAAATAAGCATATTTTGATTGGTTTGTGCAAAAGTTATCGCGTCTACAAACTAGGGGAAAGATTTATGTCATTTTTATTGTTTTTATTTATTTTTTACTAGTAATGGCGGTGATCAGTGATTTTTAGCTGGACTGCGACATTACAGCGGACAGATCGGACCCCTAACTGCCATTTTTTACATTTTTGGGGGACCAGTGACATTACTATAGTAATCAGTGCTAAAAATATGCATTGTTACTGTAATAATGACACTGGCAGGGAAGGAGTTAACTCGGGAGCGATTAAAGGGTTGGGGGTATGCCTCAGGGGTGTTTTCTAACTGTGCGGGAAGTGGGTTTGTGGAATCATCACAGAGACCTGTGATACTAAATAGGAGGATCACAGGTGCTCTGTGCTGATCCCTGAGAGAACAATGGTCTCCTGTGTTTACAACAGTAGACCGTCGTTCTCTCTCCACAGGGAGTTATCGCGGGTGCCTGCCGGCAAACGCAGCCACCGGCCCTGTGAGTCAGCTTCCCAGCTGGCTAATGGGGGTGCGCGCCCCTAGGTTTGCTCCCGCGGATCGCCGTACAGGTACGGCAATTCGCACAGCCGAGCCAGCCTGCCGCAGTATATCTGCGATGGGCGATCGGCAAGTGGTTAAAGTAACCTGTGTATTGTATCTTGTTGAATGCATTAATGTTTAATTCGGATCAGTTGATAAATGATCGAACTATTCGAACTTTGTGTGAAGAATAGCTCGTTGTCTGGAGTTAACCTCAACAACTGACAACTAATCTGCTGTCAGTGGGCTTCCCCGCTAAGAGTAGAATTGTAAACAAAAGAATTCCGGCAATAGGAAATACTGCAAAAAAAACTGTGTGCCCCCCAATCCATACTAGGCCCTTTGGGTCTAGTATAGATTTAAGGGAAACCCCATGCAAAAAAATGTTAAAAAATGGCATTGGGTACTCCCAATATCCATACCAGACCCTTATCCAAGCGTGCAGCCCAGCAGGCCAGGAAAGGGGAGGCAAGCGAGCGTCCCCCTCCCTCCTGAGCCATACAGGTCACATGCCCTCAACATGGGGGCACTACCCCCACCCCAAAGCACCTTGTCCTCATTTTGATGGGGACCAGGGCCTCTTCCCCACAACCCTGAGCAGTGGTTGTGGAGGTCTGACCCAAAATCCCACCCCCCCCCCTCATGTAAATGTCCCCCTGGTGTGGATCCATCATCAACCATGATCAGCACCAGACCCCCCCTTCCCCAAAGCACCCCCCATGTTGAGGGCATGTGGCCTGACATGGTTTAGGGGGGGCGCCTCCCCTTTCCTGGTCTGCTGGGCTGCATGCTCAGTCAAGGGTCTGGCATTGTTTTTTGGGAGACACCGTGCTGTTTTTTTTCTGAATTTTCTATTGCTGGCATTCTTTTGTTTACATTTCAGCTCTCAGTGGGAAGCCCACTGACAGCTAATAAGTCATCGGTTGTTAAAGAGGTTGTAAACCGAGAAAAACATTTTTTCTCTTCTTTACATCCTGAAAGAGAAACCTATAATGAGCTAGTATGCATCGCATAGTAGCTCATTATGAAATACTTACCTTAGAACGAGCCCCCGCCGTGCCGTCCGCTTACCTGTATGACGGGCGACATGTATAGTCGCCCGTCTTCCGGGATCGCGGCATCCGGCCATCTGATTGGCCGGAGCCGCGGTGACGTCACTCCCGCGCACGCGCGCGGGAGCCGACGGTCACGGCACGGGGCTCTGAAGGAACGGCACGATCTGCCGTTCCTTCAGAGCGCATGCGCCAGTGACGTCACTGGCTGCATTAAAGGTAAATATCTCCTAAACGGTGCATGTTTAGGAGATATTTACAGTACCTATAGGTAAGCCTTAATATAGGCTTACCTATAGGTACAACTTCCTGAGGAGGGTTTACTTCCTCTTTAAGATCATTTTTAGACCGATCCAAATTTGAATCGTATTAAGAATTTGGAATTCATTAGTAACATAATGAGTCTACCCGAAACTAAACAATTTTTTCTATTCTGCACATATCTAATGCCAAGCCAGCTTGAGGTAAATAAGGCTAAATGCCTTTAAAAAAGCATGCTCTCTGAATCTCGGCTGGTACTAAGTGATTACCATAGCCACTGATAGGATGAACATTGGGACTGGAATTTTGAAGTTTAATTGCTTGCAACTCCTACTTAAGTGATATGAGTTATGAATACATGTTCCTTAAGTCCAGGGCAACTAGCTTTTTCAGAAGACTGTTACTGGTCAGTGACTGTAGTGCTTAAACATCAAAGGTCTTGAGACAGGTCACCTTAAAAAAAATAAAAGCTATTTCTGCTTTTACCTTTTTGGATCCTTATCTGCAACAGGGTCCCTACAAGCTTTACAAACTGGTCATTCTTTTCCGCCACCTGGCTGTAATTTTGAAATATATTTGGACTCCCCTGAAAGTCATCAACAGACTGTACACCTTCAGATTTAAATGCTCTTGACAGGCAAGTATTACAAGATGGGTTAACCAAATAAAATTATTGATAATCTAGTTTTAAAGAGTAACTCCACTTTTGTTGAGAAAAAAAAATCCCCTCTGGGTGATTTATGTACAGTGCAGTGGGTCAAATGGGAGTGGTTTAAGAATTATCATTCAGCTGTGGCAGCTGCGGGGCTCTAATGAGGAAAGCTGCTGGGCCTGCATCCCTTTAGATGTGTTCCTATTGGGAGTATTTCACCAAAAATGACATTTTTGTTGCAGGGGATACCAGAAATCTGACTTGTATCTTAGGCAGACTTCTGGAAAAATTGGTGAGCCAATCACACAAGCAGGAAATGTTCCTGGGGTGTGGTCAGTACAGATTCTGTGTACAGAACAACTCCAGGTAGCCGTATTGCATTGCATTTTCAGAAAATTACAACAGCTGAAGATTAAAAAGGAAAGGTCATTTTTGATTACATTCAATTACAATATGATTTGTGTTGCAATTGTATATGCTATATTGTTTTTTCTTAATTTGCTATTTTTTTAACGAAAGTGGAGTTACCCTTTAAATAGATGTCTTCTCTCTAGAAATCCATACCTTTACCATCCCTTATGCGATCAGCTGTTTTTTTTTTTTTTTCAAACCTCTCTTTTCAGAAGTGAAATGTCTCCCGCCTAGGGATGGCAACAAACCATGCATTGCACGACTTGTTGAACAGAACAGAATTCAATATTATTTAGGCAAAGGTGGAAACATTGTGGTTTAGCCTAGTAACATATACTTGGAAGAGGCAACACATCAATTGAACAGCAAACATTATAAGACCGTCAAACACTACAGAAACCTTAAAAAAAATTGGATTGGCTTCTGCTGGAGGCCATTTACTCAACAATGTCAATTAAATGCCCAGCGATCCCTACCTTTTATATGTTGCCAACAATTCATAAAACAGTTCTAAACCACCAAAGAGACCTATTATCTCTGGACTAGGTAGCCTTGAGAAATGTTTCACCTTCATCGATTTATTTTTACAACCTCAAGTTATGAGTCTGGAATCTTAACTTTAGGATACCATGCATTTACTACAACAATGGGAAGAGATTTAATTAATTTTTGTATACCAACATTTCACATCTATTCAAAATATTGACATCTAAATACTACTTAGACATAGAAACATGGAATGAATCTTCTTCATGCATGGACATATATAATCATCTGAATGGATTTATTAAGAACTTGCTTTATCTCACAACAAATGAAAAAATAAATTTCACCATTAGTGCGCAGATCACAGAAGTCCAAGGCTAGCTTGTGAATGTTCCTTGCTTAATCACAGTCTGTAATATAGCTGCTGGGTCGCTGCAGCTCCAGTCGGCTCCACTGGGTGGCGGACAATAGGCTAAACAAAACAATAGAAGACAGGCGCACATCTGACCTAGCTTGATACAGTTTATTAAAAAGTATAAGTGGTAAAATGACATGCACTCACATGCTGGCAAACGATTCTGAACGTATCTGCAGCCTCCTATCCTGTATGGCCTCTTTGAGTCAGACAGGGAGCCCGATCGATGCTCCTGTGTCCTCGTGAGATGGTGTGATAGTGATCCCTCCCAATGTCCTAGGTGCGTGGACCGCTCACCGGGCTCCCGGCTCCCAGTGTCTCCAGCTCTTGAGCATGCGCTCGGCCAGCCCTGCACAATCACTGTGACCTGAAGAGGGAGGCCACGCCTCCGAAACGCGTCAGCATAGCAACGGGCTGACGTGTGATGTTGCTTCCTTTCTCTCCTCCTTGTTGTGATTTCCACGCAATCACCGGTCTTCCGGCCAGGTCTGGGCGCGCATGCGCAGGAGTGATTGTGCAGGGCTGGCCGGGCGCATGCGCAGGAGCTGAAGACGCCGGGAGCCGCGCACCTAAAACATAGGGAGGGATCACCATCTCACTAGGACTCAAGAGCATCGATCGGGCTCCCTGTCTGACTTGAAGAGGCCATACAGGATAGGAGGCTGCAGATACGTTCAGAACCGTATCTGCATGTGAGTGCATGTAATTTTACCACTTATACTTTTTAATAAACTGTATCACGCTAGATCGGATGTCCGCCTGTCTTCTTTTGTTTAGTTTAATCTCATAACCAATGCATCTTTGGTAATATTTTGATTTTATAGACCTCGGGAGTTGCTATGAGCATTAAATGTGCTTCGTAAGCCTTCAATTTGTTCCTAGGCTGGTGAAAGAGAAATGGTATTTAGCAGGTATGTACAATTTTATTCACACGTTTTGAAGTGGTTCAAGTTTATTGATGATTTCTTCCCATTTCAGACAGAACCTGTTCTTTGTTAAATTCTGCTTTATGCACTTTAACATCTGCTCATTTGCTAAAATGGCAAAATCCACAGGCAGTATCCAACTCACCAAGAAGAATCAGAGAAGAATCCAGTGCAGTTTATTCAGGCTTGACAATAGAAGGATGTGATTATTTTTCTTTCTTAGAGGTGAAGAGACATTTCCTTCTAAAAGCCTTATGCTAATTTTATACGTTAATTTTATTTTCATTCAATCCAGTGGGCAGAATGAAAAAAAAACTCAGAAGTTGCTGTACTAGCTATTCGATGTTAGTGTGGCAATCTCCCCTGTTGTGCTATTGTGTTCTGACACGAGGACTGCCTCCCGCTAAAACAAACTGATCAGCACTCGCCGCCATTGGCAGCGAGTGCTGATCAGCGTATATTCTTCAGCCTTAAAAATAATTGCTCAATAATTGCACAAACATACAGTATCTCACAAAAGTGAGTAATTTTTTAACATCTTTTCCTGTGACAACACTGAAGAAATTACACTTTGCTACAATGTAAAGTAGTGAATGTACAGCTTGTATAACAGTGTAAATTTGCTGTCCCCTCAAAATAACTCAACACACAGCCATTAATGTCTAAACTGCTGGCAACAAAAGTGAGTACACCCCTAAGTGACAATGTCCAAATTGGGCCCAAAGTGTCAATATTTTGTGTGGCCATCATTATTTTCCAGCACAGTATTACAAGGTCCCAGGTGTGAATGGGGAGCAGGTGTGTTAAATTTGGTGTTATCGTTCTCACTCTTTCATACTGGTCACTGGAAGTTCAACGGTACCTCATGGCAAAGAACTCTCTGGAGGATCTGAAAAAAAGAATTGTTGTTCTATATAAAGATGGCATAGGCTATAAGAAGATTGCCAAGACCCTGAAAGTGAGCTGCAGCATGGGGGCCAAGACCATCTAGCGGTTTAACAGGAACCATGTCCTGTGGTCTGATGAGACCAAGATAAACTTATTTGGTTCAGATGGTGTCAAGCGTGTGACGGCAACCAGGTGAGGAGTACAAAGACAAGTGTGTCCTGCCTACAGTCAAGCATGGTGGTGGGAGTGTCATGGTCTGGGACTGCATGAGTGAGGAGCTACAGTTCATTCAGGAAACCATGAATGCCAACATGTACTGTGACATACTGAAGCAGAGCATAATCCCCTCCCTTCGGGGACTGGGCCGCAGGGCAGTATTCCAACATGACATGACCCCAAACACACCTCCAACATGACCACTGCCTTGCTAAAGAAGCTAATGGTAAAGGTAATGGACTGGCCAATCATGTCTCCAGACCTAAACCCCATTGAGCATTTGTGGGGCATTCTTAAATGGAAGGTGGAGGAATGCAAGGTCTCTAACATCCACCAGCACCGTGATGTCGTTGTGGATGAGTGGAAGAAGACTCCAGTGGCAACCTGTGAAGCTCTGGTGAACTCCATGGCCAAGAGGGTTAAGGCAGTGCTTGAAAATAATGGTGGCCACACAAAATATTGACACTTTGGGGCCCAATTTGTTAATTTTCACTTAGGGGTGTACTCACTTTTGTTGCCAACAGTTTAGACATTAATGGTTGTGTGTTGAGTTATTTTGAGAGTACAGCAAATTTACGCTGTTATACAAGCTGTACACTCACTACTTTACATTGTAGCAAAGTGTAACTTCTTCAGGGTTGTCAAATGAAAAGATATAATAAAATACTTACAAAAATGTGAGGAGTGTACTCACTTTTGTGAGATACTTTAAGTGCTGCCGAAAACTGATAACATTGAAGAGACACTGTAAAATTTTCTTTACGATTTTGTGTTGGGTGACATTCATAGCTGTCTTGGGTCGCATGCAACCCGTGGGCCACAGGTTGGACACCCATGCTATAGACAGTGTTTCTCCCAATTTTATGCATCGTTGCCAAGTTTTAGGGTATTTATTTTCCTATTCAGTGTGACACCTTCAGACAGTGATAAGAACTTGTTATTGAACCAAGCTGGAAAATCTCCATGCAATTAGGTCCCCATCATTCAATGTACTATATAGAAGAGTGAAGAATCAGAATTACCATATACTGTATAAACTGCTGTCAGTGTCAGAGAAGTATTACAGATGGGTGACAACTTGTGTTAGGAGGAAATATATCTCTTCACTTATTAATATCTGCTCATCTATGGTCAGTCCAATGGTGTGTGTACTGTATATGTAATGACACCATTTTCAATATAACAATTGTTTTGATGAAAGAATTGCATCTTTCAGAAACTGACTGCACTACATGGGCGGTTCAATCAATAAACTACCATCTTTGTTGAAAATGAACAATCAGTTCTGGAGAAAACTCTAATCAATTCAATCTAGTCAACCTTTCTCCTTGTTGCATCAATCGTTTGAAATGATGGATTGACCATTTATCATTCCCTGGATGGCCAAGATCATAGAAAAATATAGGAAAATTATGTGAAATATTTCCTGTAAATGTGCATTGATCTATACTTTCAATTTGAACAATTTGCTTCTGCGAATTATACTAATGTTCTTGAGGTTTTGATTAGGGATAAGCAGGAAGTTTTGTCAATCTTGATTAGGCTGAAAAAACAATGATTTCCCCTATGGCCTCTAATTTTGCTATGCTGCACTGCTAAATGAAAATTTCCTAAACAAAAAGTTCCACTTTAAAGTTTGGAGTATGCATTGTCCCTGGTTGTAAGACCCTGGTGATGTGGCCTTGTTTATAAACGAAGCCATGCATTACCATTGCCATATGCTGACATAACAATCACGTGACTTTGCAATAAAATTATTGCAAAGGTTACCATAAGACCCCATTTGTACTCCTGTGGTGTGGTAACATACGTATTACTGAGCATGTTACCACAATGCATTGTAACACACATAACATGCATTGTGGTGCCATTTATTTTAAATCGCAACACCTCAACACATGCTATTGCAGTGCATTACAATAAATGTATGATTTTTACCATGTTAGGGTGCGTTTGGCAGTAGATTTCAGTGGGCTGCCTTAATGCAAAGCATGACATAATGCACTTTATTGCACTGCAAAGTAAATGAGCCCTCAGAGTTAATGTGTTAGTGTTGGGGTTAGCACTTGTGTTAGGGTTATCGATTATTGACGTAAAAACTGAATAGTTGAAAAGAACCATTCTGTAACTGAAACCTTTAAACCCCACTGCACCAAAAACACTTTAATTTTACATTTTCGATTTCACTCATCCTCTTCATTCTATTCACTAATCCAATTTATTTTTATCATTGCTTTTTTGGAAATTTTATGTATATTTGTAACATACCCACTTGCATCATTTTATGTAGATCATGAGCTCTTTTTTTTTTGGTAAAGCCCAACATCATTTGTTTCATTGCTTATTACACCATGTTGACCTTTTTGGGATTTTTTTTTTTTTTGGGGGGGGGGATTTTACATATTGTAAATATTGGAAGAATACAATGGTGGTGTATAAATGAAGAGTACTTATGGCAATATTGTGCAAGTTGCCGTAATTACAGCAATTGGTGTTTCTTTAATACACATAACATGCATTGTGTTGCCATTTATTTTACAGTAAATCACACTCCAAAGTACAAAGGCAACACCTCAACACATGCTAATGCATTGCATTACAATAAATGTATGATTTTTTACCATGTTAGGGTGCGTTGGCATTCCTTTTTACTGGGCTGCGTTAATGCAAAGCATGACACAATGCACTTTCCTGGTGCCTCCATGGCAGCATACATATGGTGGTTGCTCCGCCCTCAACCAACCCACAGGACCTCCTTAACTCTATAAAAGTAAGAACTACCCCCCCCTACGCCATTCTTTTTTCTGTCCTCAAGCCTGCAGGATCACGATCAGCCCTTACTGCACCTTCACATGGTGTTACCATTACAGGGTCATGCTCCCCTGTAGGATGGAGTCCCAGGTCATAGGCTGCTAAAGGCGCCAACAAGGCTGGGAGCCTGTTTTTCTGTGGATCTTTTTCCAGGTAAGGAGTCTAGTTCAGCCATGCTCCTCCCGGGAACCCTCCCCCCTCTGGTTTGGGGGCTGCCCCGGTAACATTAATGCTTCCTGCATTAAATTTAGCCTGTCCTACTTACAGTCTGTCCTCATGTGGTGCGCTGGGGTGCAGGATTGCTAGCAAGCCCCCCTGGAGCCCCTGGGGCGCTTCTCGCCTGCCACCTAACCTCTGTTTTACTGTTCTGGGGGCGGGTCGATGGCGCCGCCCTATGACATCACCTGCACATGCCCAGTAGGCAGATGAAGCCATCGGTGGCCATCTTGGTACTCCCATTGGAGTACATGTATTTATATGGCCAGCCTCTCTCATTCTGAGGGTGGATGTCAGAAGCATAACATCTCCCTTGCTGCTGAGGAGAAGCTTACAAGTCTGCCTGTGCTGCTGCCTCCCGATGGAAGCCAGAGGTATTGCAGCTTCTTTTTTTTTTTCTTTTCTCTCCTCTTCTTGGAAATATATATTTATTTATAATAAAAAAGGGGACTATTAGGTTGGGACCTTTCCATTTACTTTTTCTTTTCTTCTTACCCTTTGTGTCTCTCTTATCCCAGCCATCTCCCATAGTCCAGTGGCACAAAAAGATCCTCAACATTCCGCTAGGTAAGGGCTGCACCATTCAGGTAAGTTTAAAAAAATTAAAAAAAGAGCATCGGGCGTATGAAACATCAAAATTTCCTATGTTTCATTGCAGCCCGCAACGCCGATCATCCCGCAGGGACTCACCGGCGAGGAGGTCCAGAGGCCACAGCCGCTCAAGACATGACCAATATCACTCGTCTACCCCTCGCACATCACACAAATCTCGCAGATCACCCCATCGATCTGACAGACAACGCAGTTCCATCCGGCTTGGAGACAAAGCATGCTGGGTCTGTGGCGGACAGGCTCTGCCGGGAAAACTGGTCTGCGAAACATGCTTTTTAGAAGCCACGGGGGATCGGGAAAAAGAAAAGCAAGAGTCCATTGATACAATGAAGAAGCTGATTAAGGACTCAATTCGAGAACTGAACTTGTCCCAGGAGTTGATGGCCCCGACCACAAGTGGGGAATCCCTTGAGACTCCAGTCCAGTTGACAGGTTCCGGCTCCAGCTCAGAGGACGAAGCGGACACAGCGGAGGAGAATGTGTCTACCTTTGATTTTGGGTTGATCAGCCCCTTCGTGGTAGTGGTCAAGAACGCAATTGAATAGGAAGAGTCACCTGAGCCCCCTGCCAAGTCCAGGAAATACTTTCCCCACCTCAAGGAAAAACCTCCTACCTTCCCACTTATGGAGGAGATAAGGGATCTGTTGAAGAGGAAGGTGGATAGGAGACCGATCGCCTTTAACCACTTTAGTAAATTATACCCTCTGGCGGAATCTGATGCCCAACTATTTGATGGCATGCCGTCAGTGGACGCATCAGTCATGAGATTGGCCAGGAACACAACTTTACCCTTAGAAGACGCAATCTCCTTTAGAGATGTCTTAGATCGAAGAATCAATGCTGATCTAAAGAAGGCGTATCAGGGGGAAAGCCCTATTTGGCGAAAAGCTGGATACAGCCATTACCAGAGTCACAGGGGGCAAGAGCGGTCTGATTCCTCAGGACAGGAATAAAAGGAAGAAATTTGCAGCGAGAGCAGTTTTTCAGCAAAAAGCCAGAGAAGCCAGAACATACCGTCCAGGGAGAGAATACAGAAGAGGTTGGAAGGGCTCCCAGGCTACCTTCCTGAAGATGGGGAAACAGAAGGCTGCTACCTCGACACAGGAAGGCCAGAAGTCTTTTTGACTTCTTGCCCACCCAAACCGGCCCGGTGGGTGCCCGTCTCAGGGCATTCTCTCAGGTTTGGGTGGAAACTTGCTCGGATCGTTGGGTCACCTCCACGATCCTTCAGGGGCATTTTTGGAGGTTCAGGTGCCAACCGCCCCGTTCTTCTTCTCTACCCACCAGGATTCCAAACTCCGAAGAGAAGCGCAAGGTTCTGCTACAATATGTCCAGACGCTAATTCATCAGCAGGCAGTGGTACCAGTGCCGGAGTCGGAAAGATTCTTAGGCTTTTATTCCCCAGTCTTCTTGGTTATAACGCTCCTGCGTTTCATGTATGGTGTGGATTTTCAGCTGCAGAAATATTCCACTTCAGTAGTCATGTAAGAGAGATGCTGAGATACCATTCCCAACCTCAATGACTCATCATGTGTGGAAGGTCTTAATTCAGCTAGTAAATACACACACTCAACAAGCTGGTTCCTAGAGTGACTTTATGTATGTAGTAACACAGTGATGAAGATTTAAGAGACAGGTTGAGTGGAGGTGGTAGGTGACAGACACTTGAAGGTAAGACAGTAGCAGATGGATGCAGGTAGGTTTAGCAATCATGTATGGTAGCAGATGACAGAGTAGCAGGTGGACATACAAGAGTGATCAACCCAGTGCAGGAATAAGTAGCAGTAGTCTTAAGAGCTAGCAATCTAGATATGCAGATGTGATAAATAGTCTTTACTATGCAGAGCTAGATAGTGTAAGCTTAGTATAAGTTTATAGAGGGTTCCCCTGCGGGGTACTTAGCACTAATAGCAATACAGCCGAAGGTTGGTTCAGGAGGAGCGGATGATCCGGAAGCAGGATGCAGGGATCAGCGCAGCGAGGTTCCGTCAGCGAAGTATGCTTGCAAGCACGAAAGCTTCAAGCCAAGTTAGCATCCAGGTAAGGGTGTTTGAACGAACACATGTGAGTGAGAACCGGCGATTTAAATAGCCATCTAGTCCGGCGCTGAGTGATGACAGCTTCAGTCTTAAAGGTGTATGCGCACCTTTCCAAAAGAGAATGGTGGGGCGCATACACTTGTGAAAAGAGTAATTTAGGGTACCAAAGGTACCGGAACATTACAATACCCCCCCCCCCTTAAGGCCGGCTCCTGAAGGCCTCTGGAGCTGGTTTGTCTGGGTATCTCGCATGAAAATTGCGGATTAATCTAGGGGCATGTATTTCAGAGGTGTTTAGCCAGGTGTCGTCTTGGGGCCCATAGTTCTTCCATCTAACCAAGTACTGAAGTCTTCTTCTGTAGATACGAGAATCCAGAATCTCTTTTATCTCGTATTCTTCTCCACCTTCAACTTGTACAGGAGGCGGAGGTGGAATATTAGGCCTTATTCCTTGGTCCGGAACATGGGGCTTCAGTAGCGACACATGGAAAATGGGATGGATTTTTAGGTCTATTGGCAATGTAAGCTGTACTGCAGCTTTTCCAATAAGTTTTTTGATTGGGAAAGGTCCCAAGAACAGAGGTCCAAGCTTTTTGCTAGGGATCTTCAGTCTTAAATTTTTTGTTGAGAGCCAAACGAGGTCCCCGATAGTGTACTGTGGAGAAGGTCTTCTGCGAAGATCATAGTACTTCTTTTGTTGACTGTGAGCGTGTGCAATGGTAGTATTTAATAAACCCAGAGAATCCTTTATTTGGGTAAGATAATCTGAGGCTACTGGGTTGTTTGAAGGAAGGATGCATGGTGGAAGAATAGAGGGATGAAACCCATAGTTCAAGTAGAACGGACTCTGCTTGGTTGTACTGTGGGTTGCGTTGTTGTAGGCAAATTCTGCCAGAGGGAGAAGATCCACCCAATCATCCTGTTGGTAAGAAGTGTAACAACGTAAATACTGCTCGATGCATTGGTTGACTCTTTCAGTCTGTCCGTTGGTCTGCGGATGGTAAGGAGAAGTGAGCTTCCGCTCGATCCGTAGTATGTGACATAGTTCTTGCCAGAACTTAGAAATAAATTGTGATCCACGGTCAGACAGAAGAGTTTTTGGGATACCATGTAATCTAAAGACATGTTTCATCAGGAGTTCTGCCGTTTGTTTGGACGAAGGTAGTCTGCGAATAGCAATGAAATGTGCAATCTTTGTCAGATGGTCCACTGACACCAAGATGGTATTAAATCCTTTGGAAAGAGGCAATTCTACGATAAAGTCCAAGGACAAAACTTCCCATGGAGTTTGGGGTATTGGTAGACTGCATAGTAGACCGGATGGTCTCGTAGTGTCAATTTTGGACCTGGCACAGACATTGCATGAAGAGACGAATTTTTGTATAGATGTTTTCATGTCAGGCCACCAGAATTGCCGGGAAATCAAATTAAGAGTCTTTGTCATACCCATATGTCCTGCCATAGGCACATCATGAGGTAATTCCAAGATCTTGGTGCGTAGGGTAGGTGGTATGTAAAATTTGTCGTTGTAGTAGAGGAACCCTTCTGCATCAGTATTTAGTTGTGGTGGGGGTGAATCCAAACTTATACCATGCAAAACCTCTTCCTTCAAGGAACGGACAACTCCAATAATGCGTTTGTGAGGTATTATAGGAACGGAAGGGATTTCAAAGTAGTTTTCTTCAGTTAGTCGTGATAGTGCATCCGCCTTTTTGTTCTTATCTGCAGGTGTGTAAGTCACTAGGAAGTTAAACCTTAGAAAGAATAGTGACCATCGTACCTGTCGGTGCGAGAGAGTTTTGCTAGTCTGAAGATATTGGAGGTTTTTATGGTCCGTGTATATTATTATTGGTAATTGGGTGCCTTCGAGTAAATGTCGCCAATTCTCCAGAGCCAATTTTATAGCAAGCAGTTCCTTTTCACCCACGGGGTAATTTATCTCGGGACTGCTTAGGGATTTAGAAAAAAAGGCGACTGGATGAAGTGGTGAAGTGTGGGTTGGTCGTTGGGAGAGTATTGCTCCTACTGCCATGTTTGACGCATCTACCTCCAGAATGTATTGGAGGGATGGGTCTGGATGGCGTAATATGGGAGCGGAAGTAAACCTTGTCTTTAACAAGTGAAAAGCTTTATTGGCTTCTTCTGACCATTTGAATGGTTTTTTTATGCTAGTGAGCTGTGTGAGGGGTCTCACAATAGCAGAAAAGTTTTTAATGAACTTCCTGTAGAAATTTGAAAATCCCAGGAATCGCTGTAGCGCCTTGCGTGTGGTTGGTGTAGGCCAATCCTGAATGCAGGATATTTTACTCATGTCCATCTCGATTCCTGTTTTGGATATGATGTAGCCTAGAAAGAGTACCTCGTCTTTATGAAACAAGCATTTCTTCAGTTTCACATAAAGGTTATGTGCAAGCAATCTCGATAGTACAAGTCTTACATGTCTTATGTGTTCAGACAGGGATCGTGAATATATAAGTATATCGTCCAGATATACCACAACACAGACATCTAGTAAGTCTTTAAAAATATCGTTTATAAATCGTTGGAAAACTGCAGGGGCGTTGCATAGCCCGAATGGCATCACAAGATATTCGAACAATCCGTATCTGGTTCTGAATGCAGTCTTCCACTCGTCTCCATCACAGATTCAAATGAGATTGTATGCTCCTTTCAGGTCCAATTTTGAAAAATAGGTAGCTCCACGCACCTGCTCAATGAGCTCAGGGATAAGCGGTAGAGGATAGCGATCTTTTATTGTGATAGCATTCAATTTCCTGTAGTCGATGATAGGTCTGAGACTTGAGTCCTTATTGCGAACAAAAAAGAGTCCTGCTGCTGTGGAAGAAGTGGAAGGTCTAATAAAACCTTTTTCCAAATTCTCATCCAAATAGGTTTTGAGATGGGAAAGTTCATCCTGTGAAAGAGGATAAACATGACCGAACGGCAATTTGCTATTTGGGAGTAGATCAATGCTACAATCATAGTCTCGATGAGGAGGTAATGCTTGAGCATTTTTCTCAAGAAAAACCTCAGAAAGATCCTGATAACATAGTGGTGCAATCTCATCTGTCACCATAGACAGAATCTTCCCGGAAGACGGGAGGTTACACGTATCCTCGCAATAGCAAGAGAGGAAGGCCAAGGACCGTTCCTTCCAATCTATGGTTGGTTGGTGTGTGTGTAACCAGGGAAGTCCCAACACAATGGGAAAGTGGGGTGAAGGTATTAAATCGAAGGTAGTAGTCTCCCTATGAGACTCGTTAATTGTGACTAGAAGTGCTTGTGTCTGATCGGTGATTGGACCAGAGGATAACGGAACACCGGTAATAAGACTTACTGAGACAGGTTTAAGTTTAGAAATAATAGGAATTTTATTTGAAGCAGCAAAACATATAGCAATATAATTTCCACAAGATCCTGTGTAAATCATGGCCCTAGTAGTAATCCTGTTCTGGTCCCACTTTAATGTCAAACAAACAAAAATGTAAGGGTTAGTGAATGAAGTTGTCAATCCCCCTAGGAGGACATGTGAGCACTCACCCTTCTTTTTGTTGACTAGGGGACAGACATTTATCTTGTGATCCGGGGATGCACAGTACAAGCAGAGATTTTCATATCGTCTTTTGGCTTTTTCCATAGTTGATAGCGGTGGGCGTATGGTTCCTACCTCCATAGGAACGGGGTTAACGGCCGGAATCCGAGAGGAAACGGATAATGGCATTCCCATTTTCTCAGCCTTTCTTTCTCGTAGTCTTCTATCTATGGTAATACTGAGTTGTATTAATGCATCCAGGGTTTTTGGTAGATCCGCTCGGGCGAGTTCGTCCTTAACGGCTTCTGATAGGCCAAGCCTAAATTGGGTTTTCAGAGATGCATCATTCCATTCTGAATCAAGGGTCCATCTCTTAAATTCCGCGACAAAGTCTTCTACAGGCCTCCTTCCTTGTTTCAAGGATCTTAATTGAAGATCGGCAGTACTCTGCCTATTGGGGTCATCATATAGGCTAGTGAGTTCTGCCAGGAACAAGGCATAGGAGTTGAGAAGCTGGTCGTTTTTCTCAAAAAGAGAGTCTGCCCAGGCTCGAGGATCGCCTGTTAGGTAAGAAATAATAGTACAAACCTTAATGTGATCAGTAAGGTAGGTACGAGGTTTTAGCAAAAAAAGTAACTCACATGCGTTTTTAAATTCGCGAAATTTTTTGCGATCGCCTGTAAATACCAAAGGGGGATTTATCTTGGGTTCAGGGGACTGAGCAGAGGTAAGTTGTGTCAGTCTAATTACCTGCTGCGACAGAGCCTGATTGTCTTCTTTTAATTCAGCAAGTGCGTGTAGAGATGCTGAGATACCATTCCCAACCTCAATGACTCATCATGTGTGGAAGGTCTTAATTCAGCTAGTAAATACACACACTCAACAAGCTGGTTCCTAGAGTGACTTTATGTATGTAGTAACACAGTGATGAAGATTTAAGAGACAGGTTGAGTGGAGGTGGTAGGTGACAGACACTTGAAGGTAAGACAGTAGCAGATGGATGCAGGTAGGTTTAGCAATCATGTATGGTAGCAGATGACAGAGTAGCAGGTGGACATACAAGAGTGATCAACCCAGTGCAGGAATAAGTAGCAGTAGTCTTAAGAGCTAGCAATCTAGATATGCAGATGTGATAAATAGTCTTTACTATGCAGAGCTAGATAGTGTAAGCTTAGTATAAGTTTATAGAGGGTTCCCCTGCGGGGTACTTAGCACTAATAGCAATACAGCCGAAGGTTGGTTCAGGAGGAGCGGATGATCCGGAAGCGGGATGCAGGGATCAGCGCAGCGAGGTTCCGTCAGCGAAGTATGCTTGCAAGCACGAAAGCTTCAAGCCAAGTTAGCATCCAGGTAAGGGTGTTTGAACGAACACATGTGAGTGAGAACCGGCGATTTAAATAGCCATCTAGTCCGGCGCTGAGTGATGACAGCTTCAGTCTTAAAGGTGTATGCGCACCTTTCCAAAAGAGAATGGTGGGGCGCATACACTTGTGAAAAGAGTAATTTAGGGTACCAAAGGTACCGGAACATTACATTGGTACGCAAAAAGGCGGGAGGATGGAGGCCAGTTCTAGATCTGAAGCGGTTGAACAAGTTTATCCGCCTCGAGCGGTTCAAGATGGAATCCCTAAACACGGTCATCCTAACTGTGCAACCAGGTGACTGGATGGTCTCTATAGACCTTCAGGATGCGTATCTACATATACCAATACTTCATGACCTCCAGTCATTCCTAAGGTTCAAGATAGGGGAACTTCACCTACAGTTCCAGTGTTTGCCTTTCGGCATATCCACAGCCCCCAGAACCTTCACCAAAGTGTTGGTGGCAATGCTGGCACCCCTCCGGGAGAAGGGGGTCCGTGTCTTACATTATCTAGACGACATTCTCATCCTGTCGCAGGACAAAGAACTCCTAAAGATCCATGTTCAACAAGTCTTGGACACACTGATGAAGTAGGGATGGCTAATCAATCACTCGAAGAGCCAGCTTACTCCAGCCCAAAAGATGATATACTTAGGGGCACTGTTCGACACACGGAGGAGGGCAGTGTCACTGCCACCCGAGAAGATTCCTATAATCACAGGGAAGGTGAAGAAGGCACTGGCGAGCAAAGCCATGTCGGCATTGGAGTGTCTGAGTCTCCTCTGAACCTTTTCCTCATGTATCCCGATGGTAAAGTGGGCCCGCTGGCATCTCCGTGCTTTTCAACAGGGGTTTATATCCCAGTGGAGAAGGAGGTCCCTTTCCCAGGAGGTGTTGATCACGGTATCAATGAAGTCCAGCCTATGGTGGTGGACGAAGCTGCCCAACCTTCAAAATCATTGCCATCTTGGCCCCATCAATGCAAGCCCCGATGCAAGTCGGTTGGGCTGGGGGGCACACTTCAGGGACCAGTTGATCCAAGGAAGATGGCAGTTCGATGCGGAGGATGTAGTATCAAACATTCTGGAGCTGAGGGCAGCTTGGGAAGCTATATCGCACTTGGCACCTCATCTCGCGGGCAAATCCCTCCTGTTACGTATGGACAACAGGGCGGCTGTAGCCTATGTCCAGAACCAAGGGGGACCCACAGCAGGTCATTGTCACGCGAAGTGGCCCCGATTTTAGCATGGGCCGAGGAGAACCTTCTAAACCTCCGAGCAGCGTATCTGCCAGCCTCCCAGAATCATTTGGCGGATCTCCTGTCCAGGGAATTCATCAACAACGAGTGGTCCCTGGACAAATGTGTGTTTCGGTGGATCTGTCAACACTGGGGCAGTCCTCAGTGGGACCTATCTGCATCCCCCCAGAATGCCAAGGCACCTCATTTTTTCACAAGATACCCTGCCCAGAATTCAGCAGGAGTAGATGCCTTAGTTCAACCGTGGTCCTTCCGAGTCGGGTATGCGTTCCCTCCTACCCCTCTGATTCTCAGATTCCTTCAACGCCTAACAGGGGAGGAGGTGACCATCCTGGCGGTGATTCCCTATTGGCCGAAAAGGCCTTGGTTCACGCTTTGACCCAGCTGTCTGTTTGCAACCCTCTAGTCCTTTCGAAGATTCCCGGTCTCCTGTCGCAGGGGGACTACATCCACCCACATTCAGAAATCCTGGACCTGAGGGCCTGGAAGTTGAAAGGAAGAGGTTGGAGGAGTTAGGTTGCTCTCATGAGGTAACCCAGACGTTGCTCCAAGCCAGAAAATCGTCCACTAATAGCTCCTACTACAGAGTACGGCAGAAGTTTTCAGAAGTTGCCGAATCCAACAAGTTTAATCCATTGAAGACAGCTGTGCAGGACGTTCTACTGTTTCTACAGAAAGGTCTGGATGTAGGTTTGGGGCTCAATACCCTTAAAGTGCAAGTTTCAGCCTTATCAGCTCTGACAGACATCAGATGGGCCTTACATCCTTTGATAGAGCGGTTTATGAAGGCAGTACTGAGGTTAAGACCACCTAGGCAAACATTTGCTCCTACTGAGGACTGTTCTCTGGAGGATGTTACTCTTAAAGCAGTTTTCCTCGTAACTGTCACTTCAGGCCGTAGGGTTTCTGAAATTCAAGCCTTGGGTGCTCAAGATCCATATATTACGTTCTTCCCAGATAGGGTCGTCCTACGACCAATCCATCAATTCATACCTAAAGTGCTAACTACCTACCACTTTAATCAGGAATGGGTTCTCCCAACCTTTGAGGAAGATCCAGCTACATCAAAGTTGCATGAACTGGACGTTGCAAGAAATCTACGTCGGTACATTGATTTAATGCAATCTTTTCGTAGGGAGCAACGCCTATTTATCATTCCAAACGGAGGTAGAAAGGGCTTGGCAGCATCAAAAAGAACTATCGCAAGCTGGATCGTACGTCTGATTCAAAGGGCTTATCGGGCTAGCGGGCTTCCAGTGCCTAAAGCGATAAATGCTCACTCTACGCGGGGGATAGCCTCTTCTTGGGCAGCTCTAGCACATGTCTCTCCGGAAACAATTTGTCGTGCAGCCAGTTGGTCCTCATTTAATACCTTCATGGTCCATTATAGCCTGGATCCAGCTGCTCTAACTTCCAGTGATTTTGGGAAGAAAGCGCTGCAATTGGCGGTTTTGTGAATCCTAATAAACTATATTTCTGTGCAGTATCCCTCCCTATGAGCGAGTTATTTACCATATGTATGCTGCCATGGAGGCACCAGGAAAACGGAAAATTGAATACTCACCTTTCCGTAATTTTCCTTTCCTGGTGCCTATCCATGGCAGCATACGCCCTCCCTTTACGTAATCTGCATTTTTGAGCCTATTTACAAGAATGGCGTAGGGGGAGGCAGTTCTTACTTTTATAGAGTTAAGGAGGTCCTGTGGGTTGGTTGAGGGCGGAGCAACCACCATATGTATGCTGCCATGGATAGGCACCAGGAAAGGAAAATTACGGAAAGGTGAGTATTCAATTTTCCGTTTTAAGGCACTGCAAAGTAAATGCGCCCTCAGAGTTAAGGTTAGTGTTGGGGTTAGCACTTGTGTTAGGGTTATCGATTACTGATGCAAAAACTGAATAATTGAAAAGAACAGTTCTGTAACTGAGACATTTAAACCCCACTGCCCCAAAAACACTTTAATCTCACATTTTCTATTTCACTCATTCCTTGTTTTGATCAATGTTTTTTTTTGGACATTTTATGTATATTTGTAACATAACCACGTGCACCATTTTCTGTAGATCATCTTTTCTTTTTCTTTTTTTTTTTTTTATAAAGCCCAACATCATTTGTTTCATTGCTTATTACACCATGTTCATCTCTTTGGGATTTTTTTATTTTTTTGGGGGGGATTTCACATATTCTAAGTAATGGTGGAATACAATGGTGCTGTATAAATGAAGAGTAGTTATGGGAATATTGTGCAAATTGTGGTAATTGCAGCAATTGGTGTTTCCTGACGCCAACATGGCAGCATACACATGATATAGCTCCGCCCCTATATCCACC
Source organism: Pelophylax lessonae (assembly GCF_965119305.1). Taxonomy (NCBI): domain Eukaryota; kingdom Metazoa; phylum Chordata; class Amphibia; order Anura; family Ranidae; genus Pelophylax; species Pelophylax lessonae. Next base: position 198,836,914 of record NC_138773.1, read on the forward strand.
CACAGGACCTGTTTAAATCTATAAAAGTGTGACTGAGAGCAACCTCCCCATTCTCCTTTTTGTCCTCAAAAGATCAACACCTACAGACCATCACATTCAAGACAAAAGCTCTTACCTACCGACTATGTCGCAGTTCCGTCTGGGTTCAGCCTCTCCCAGGTCGAAGTCCTGCATCTTAGGCATGCCAATGGCGCCAACAAGGTGAGGAACCCCTTCTGGTGGTCTTCTGGGGTGAGGAGTTCTCTTGGTAGAGATAGTGCCCTCTCGTGGCTTCCATGTTGTGGGATCTGTTTATGGCAGAAGGGGCAGCATATCTCATGGTTCTTTCCTTCCTTTCCTTGATGTTTCTCTGTTGGGGGGGCATGGGTTTGCATAAAAATTGTTCCCCTATATGTATATTGATGTGTAGACTGTTATATAACATTCCCTGGTGATCTAGTAGCTGGTGTGTGCAAAAACTCAGTTTTGAATTCTTACTGCTAGTGGTATAGTTGAAAAAAGTCATTGTATGTTGAAAAGGACATTTCCCTCATCCAAATTAACTTTATTATAAAAAGCTGGGAGGGGGGGAGGGTAATGGCTATTTCAACAGCCTATTTAAACCCCCTCCAGCCAACAAGGAAAAACATGTCCATAGGAACAGGATGTCAAGAAAGCAGCGCGCCACGGACAGTCTACTAAAACAGGTTAGGTTCTTATGGGGGGACGTTGGAGGGGGGGGAGGGGGATAGGAAATAGAGAGAAGGCAATTTTTTGTATTTTATGACTATTTAAAAAAAAAAAGTTTTTTTTTGTGTGTGTATGTATGTATGTATGTACTGTATGTATATATGTATATATGTATATGTGTATATATATATATATATATATATATATATACATGCATAATGTATATATGTGTGTATGTATATGTATATATATGTGTGTGTGTGTGTGTATATGTATGTATATATGGATATATATGTATGTAAAAAAATATATATTTTTTTTTCCTTTTCTAGGGGTTTTTACGAAGGGGCGGCGGGATGGGATAGGGATAAAAATATATAAAGGTTGTGTGTTGGCATAGATTTAAATAAACATAGGTGTTCATTACATGTCACAAGGTATCGTTGCATGTATATAGATAAGAAAATGATTAGAAATCTTTCCTCTTCCTTTCCTCTCTATGACTATGCAGCCCCCCCCCCCCCCGCCCCCTGCACCTTTCGGTATCCCATTTCAACACAAGCTTACCGCCACACACACAAGAAAAACCAGGAGACAGAGGGGACGACCCTCCAGAGTGATACCGAATAATTTCCGGGAATACGGGAACTCTCGGTACAACAGATACTCCAGAAGGAACTGGAGAGGCCCTCACTCCACCTTCTTGAGAAATCAAAGAAACAAGGCCCCTACAAATCCCCCTGCCTCCCAGAAACCCTTTTGACGCCAAACCAGTCCAGAGGGAAACGGTCGGGGCGCGATTTCGCAGATTTGCCCAAATCTGGCAGGATCATTGTCAGGACCGGCGGGTGCAGTCCACAGTTCGGCGGGGCCACTATTGGCCATTCAAGCAGCACACCCCGAGTATTCCTTTATCCGCACCAATACATCAGTCTCCGTCAAAAATGTCAGCACTTCAGGAGTATATCAATATCCTGCTGGATCAGAAGGCGATCGTAGCAGTTCCTGCCTATCAGAGGTTTACAGGGTTCTACTCGTCTCTGTTTCTGGTCCAGACAAAAAAAAAACAGGAGGTTTCAGGCCAGAAATAGACCTCAAGAGGTTGAACCAGTTCATCAGGTTGGAGAGGTTCAAAATGGAGTCCCTCAACACGATAATTTTAAATAATCCAGCCAAGGGACTGGATGATCTCAGTGGGTCTACAGGACGCATATCTGCACGTTCCAATACACAAAGCATATCAAAAGTTCCTCAGGTTCGCGTTAGGGGAGGACCACTTTCAATTTGTCTGCCTCCCCTTCGGGCTGTCAACATCCCCACGAACCTTTACCAAGGTACTAATTGCAGTCTTGGCCCCCCTCAGAGAGAAGGGGCTCAGGGTCCACCATTTTTTGGACAATATTATTCTTATAGCCCAAAAAGTTGACCTCTTACTACAGCAAAGAGACTTACTTTGGCCACCCTAAGGACATCTGGCTGGATAGTAAACCTACAGAAAAGCCAGCTGGAACCTACGCGGAATATGGTCTACCTGGGAGCCCGATTTAATACTCAAGAGGCTACAGTCTTTTTACCTTTACAAAAATTCCCCAAGATAAGGGAAAAAGATACAGCAGACCCTAACAATATCGGTGATGTCAGCAGCCCAATGTATGAGCCTGTTAGGGACCAGGGCGTCCTGTATTCCGATGCTTCCATGGGCACATCAGAGACTCAGTATTTTCCAGCTGGGCTTCCTAGCGCAGTGGAGAAAACTGCGACTAGCTCAACCCATCAGGGTCAGCTTCCAAATGAGCCAAAGTCTTTGGTGGTGAACACGCCAAGACACTTTATTGGGACACCAGCCGTTGGGTCCACAATATTGGATCACGGTCACTACGGACGCAAGCGCAGCAGGGAGGGGGGCTACCTGCGAAACACACAAGACTCAGAGCAGATGGGAATTCTCGACACAGGGCCTAGTTTCCAACGTCCTGGAGCTCCGGCAGCCTTTATGGCTCTAACCACCCTACTACCCTACATACGTGGGCGTCCAGTCCTAATACGCATGAACAATACAGCAGCAGTGGCATATATACAAAGGCAAGGAGGAACACAGTTGTTCTCTCCTGGCAGAGGTAGAACCAATAATGACATTGGCACAACACCTGGCAGATCTAAGGGCAAGATATCTGCCAGGCAAGCAAAACATGGAAGCGGACATTCTCTCATAGCAGTGCAGGAACCCCAATGAATGGGCTCTTCACCCGAAGTGTTCGGGCAGATCGTCCTACAGTGAGAGCTCCCGCAAGTGGATCTCTTTGCTTCCTCAACCAACTACAAGGTAACCCACTTCCTCTCGCGCATGGTTTTCCCTGGCAATGGATCTGAGCATGTATCCTCCGGTCATGCTGCCAGAAACCCCGCTTCTCCTGGTGCAAGGAGACATCCTACACCCGAATCAATCTCGGCTGACCCTAGTGGCCTGGAGAGTGAAAGGCAAGGGTTACAAGACCTAGGATGTTCACACGTACACTGCAAAGCTCCAGGAAGAGCCCCACGAATACCATATTCACCAGAATATGGGAGAAGTTTGCAGGCTTTGCGACCAACCGCCAGTTCGAACCAAGTAACCCCAATCTTTCACAGATCCTTTCATTTCTGCAAATGGGGCTAGATCTAGGGTTAAGCCTAAGCTCTCTGAAGGTTCAAATTTCGGCCATCTCGGCCTTTACGCAGAAACAATGGTCAGCAAATCTGCTAGTGAAACGGTTCATGAGAGCAGTTCTTAGGCTTCGTCCTCTGAAGAGGAATAGGTTTCCCCAATGGGACCTGGTGGTAGTCCAAAATTTCCTGACACAACCCCCGTTTGCTCCAACGTAGGACTGTTCATTAGGGAATATCACCCTGAAAACTGCCTTCCTAATTGCCATAACTTTGGGTGGGAGAGAGTCAGAGCTCCAGACCCTGGGTGCTACTGTCCCATATACAACTTTCTTTCCGGATAGAGTGGTACTAAGACCACTGGATCACTTTGTGCCTAAAGTGGCTTCGATATTTCATCTTAATAGTGAATGGGTACTCCCGGGATTTCCAGAGGGGTCAGAGGCTAATCCTTCAGGAACTGGACATCCCCAGGATCCTAAAGGCCTATCTACAGGCTTTTCATCATTCCTTCCGGGAAAATGAAGGGGAAGGATGCCTCAGCCAGAACAATATCAGCATGGATAGTCAAAACCATTCAAAATGCATATAGAGCGATTAGGAAGGATTCCCCGGAGGTGGTAAGGGCTCACTCGACCAGAGCAGTGTCATCATCCTGGGCAGCACGTGCAGGGGTGGCTCTGGAGACAGTGAAAATATTACAGAGTGGATTTAGCAGCTCTCACTAAGGTGGAGTTGGGGGAAGAACTATTCAGGCATCTTTGTCTACATGTTAAAATAAAGACTGAGTTTGCAACATTTAAAACCCTCCCTCTCAAAAGCTCATTAGTTATCATGTGCATGCTGCCATGTTGGCGTCAGGAAAATGGAAAATTGTATCAAATACTTACCGGGGGCTGAGATTGAAAAAGCCTGTAGTGTAAGTGCCCCTGGGGTGGCAGCCCAGGGGTGCCTTAATTTCTCACTGGTGAGGGGCAGCTCGCCTTGAGTTTTTTCGGCACCTTGGTCACTGCACACCTTTTTCACACCTGCCTCTTGGGACAGGCCTTTTGGCTTGCACCAGAGGAATTTTTTATTCCGGCTGGAAGGCCTGCCTTGGTTCCTCACATGGCACCAGAGCACTTTCCCCACTTCCCTTTCCCCCACTTCTTTGTTTGTTTGTCTCTTTTTCTTTGTAATTTGTCACCTGCACTATCACCTTTGTTTTCTTTTTTTGCACGACTTGTAGGGTGTGGGTCCTCGGGCCTAGCCTTGAGTCTTGGGAGGGGGTGGATATGGCCTTTTGGCTTAGTTCGCCCTCTCTCATGGGGTCTCCCTTCGGTCTTTTGAGTGTGTTTCACACGCTACGGAAAAAAAAAAGCTCATTAGTTATCATGTGCATGCTGCCATGTTGGCGTCAGGAAAATGGAAAATTGTATCAAATACTTACCGTAATTTTCCTTTCCTGACGCCAATACATGGCAGCATACGGACCCTCCTTCTTGATCTTTATGCTTTTTACGAAGAATGGGGAGGTTGCTCTCAGTCACACTTTTATAGATTTAAACAGGTCCTGTGGGTGGATAGAGGGGCGGAGCTATATCATGGGTATGCTGCCATGTATTGGCGTCAGGAAAGGAAAATTACGGTAAGTATTTGATACAATTTTCCATTTTCTCTGTACTTTTCCCTACAACTGATGAGTGGGATATCTGGAGTTAGCAAGAGGAAAAAATCCTGCAAATACCATGCCTCAGCTAGTAAAGGATAGAAAATGATTCTAATGTGCAGAGAATGAAGATACCATTGAAATAAACAGTTTACATGAAAAGTAATGCCTCGTACACACGCAACGATTGTTGTCGACCGATCGGCCGTCTTTTGTCCAGTGTTGTTGTGTTGATTGAAATGTGCTCTAGACTGCACACAAATTTTCTCGGCCAACAACAACCAACTTCAGAAGTGATGTCATGTGCTTGTTAACTTTTCATGTGTTTTTTCTTCTCTGAGCATGCCCAGTCTTGCTCATCGGATTTTTGTCTGCCGAAATCTGTACTGACTGATGGAAAATCGGCAGTTCTGTTGACAGCCAACAAAAATTTTATAGCATGCACACCAGATTTTGTTCAGCCGAAAAGTCGGAGTCGGTTGTCGGAAGCATCATACTAACAAGCCGACAATCGGCCGATCGGACGTTGGCCGAAAATTCACGGCCAACAATCGTTGCGTGTGTGTACGAGGCTTAAAAGTTTCAAATACCGGCAGCATTTTCCAAGCATGTAGATAAAGTGTAGTGGGCAAGCATTTTTTAAGTGTTACCTAATGCTATATTTTATGCCATTATATTTCAGTAATTGCCATTGCATTTTTACAGTAATCACTCTAAGGTTTAAGTGGCACCTCAGTTACATAAGTCAGTCATTTCCATTAATTAAAATGACCCTTTTGACTCAGAACTTCCACATCGTATTTGGCTAGCTGGTGGAACGCTGACATTTGTACGTCTGCAGCAGAAACGGTTTATGAGATGTGGAGACACCGCAGCCTAATCTAATCAATGTAATTAGAGTGATTGCATTGCAGATAAACGTGCAGGTGTAGCCCGGGATGCCTGCAATGTGACACTTTATTAAACACTACTGTCCAAAACTGAAATATATGTAATAAAATGAATGAGTCAACTGGGCCATTCAAAGCCACAAAATAAACATTTCCCTAAATCTTGGCAGAACACAGCATGGAAACAGTAAGTGCAAAAAAGAAAGAGCTGGCAGAGGTAAGAAAACCATGAGTGCGTATTTAATTAAAATAATATGTAAGGATCCAGCAATGCTGCCTGGTCAGCAGCAGACGGAACTTAATCCCATTTTCTCAGCTCGAGTTATTGATGCACACTTATTTAATGTTTTAAAGCCACAGCTTTGTATAATGTATGTGCATATCATTCATCCACAAGGAAAACTAATCAGCTCTCACCCTACATTTATTTTTTATATGCAAGGGGAAGTCTGTTAAGTTTAGACTATGGATCCTGATTAAGTAAGTTACACGTTTGGTCCTGTCACATGAAAAACTCTTGCTGGTTAGAGATTATGTAAACCCAAACACTAAAATCCCATAAAGTTTTAACATGTTAAAGTCATTTAAAACTTAAAAAAAAATCACAATTTTTTATATCTGCATATTTTTATTAACCACTTGAAAGGAAGATTTACCTCCCTTCATGACCAGACCCTTTTTTGCGATACGGCACTGCGCCACTTTAACAGACATTTGTGCAGTCATGCAATGCTTTACCCAAATACGATTTATGTCCTTTTTTTTTCCACAAATAGAGCTTTCTTTTGGTTGTATTTGATCACCTCTGCGTTTTTTTTTTTTTTTTGCGCTGTAAAAAATAAAAGTTAGAGAAAGTCAGTGAGGTATCTCCATAAATGTGCCACATCCCTAATAGATAAATCATGAACAAAATTCCCCTTGGGGTGAGACTCTGAAGGCACTAAGTACAAAATAATGTGAATAAAAATTAGTTTTATTTAAATTAGCATAAAAGCACAATGCTATATAGACATGGTTGAACATGGAATAAATATACATATTACACCAATAATAATAGGCGAAAAAAGATTGATGTCCTCCATCTGAAGCATTTCGGGGCTTTCATAGCTCCTTCTTCAGGTGTGTGGTTGGCATCAACCTTATAGATTCCATTGGTGTATACAGCATTGCCATGTCAGCATATAAAAACAAGATTTCAGGAAAGCTGCAACTTCTCCTAAAGATATGATTCGTACCCAATGTATATACAAGGCTGTAAAGTAGTTATGGTTATTAAGCAATACTTTGCCCGACCAATGTGATTCTTGGCTACTGAGGCCTGACAGACAGGTTCTACTATCAGTGAGCGTATAAATGTGACTTGTTTCTCCTGAGGTTTGAAGATGATATAGAAAAAATGATTTGATATAAAAAAATAAAGACTGACAATGTTGGAAAAAAACTATATTTTTTACTTTCTTCTTTAAAACCTATCTAATAAAAAAATATAAAAAAATCAAAACTTCATCAATTTAGGGCAATATATATATTCTGCTACATATTTTTGGTAAAACAAATCCCACTAAGCGTATATTGATTAGTTTGCGCAAAAGTTATAGCGTCTACATACATTGGGATATTTTTATTTATTTATTTTACTAGAAATGGCGGTGGTCAGCATCTTATAGCAGGACTGCGATATTGCAGTGGACATTCTGACACTAACTGACACTTGACACTTTTTGGGGACCAGTGACACTAATACAGTGATCAGTGCTAAAAATATACACTGTCACTGTACTAATGACACGGGCTGGAGAGGGGTTAAACATCAGGGACGATCAAAAGGTTAACTGTGTGCCCAGCCAGTGTTTATTGTTTCCTTTGGGGGTGTTTTTACTAGGGGAAGAGATGGAATTTATTCCCTGCTTTGCAGGAACACAAAATCCATCTTTTCCCTCTTGTCAGAACGGCAATCTGCCTTGTTTACATATGCAGATTGCAGTTCTGTGTCTTTTCCTCACGATCGGCGGGTGCCAGCAGACATTGAGTCTGTGGCACCCACTGATCGGCTCCCGCTGTGTGTAATCACAGCAGGACTGAGCCAGTGGTGCATGTGCGCGCCCCCTACCCAGAAGTGATAGATCACATAAATTTACGTAATTTTGCGCAGCCAGGCCGGCCTGCCGTAGTATATATGTGGCAGGCAGTCCGTAACTGGTTAAACCAACTGACAATTGTTTATAATACATTGTGCTTTAATATTCAGTCAGAGTTTACAGAGATTTACAGGGAATTAAGAAAGGGAAAACTGACTAGGACAAAACTCACAAACAGAATCTCACAACATAAATCATGTATTAGATCCACCAAATCTGAATTGCCGGCTGCACAGCAATTCAAACAGTGCAAACATACTACCACAACTCAGGTTTATGGTAATAGATCACGTACATGTTTTGAGGAGAAGGGGCAATAGAGATTTAAAATAAAAACAAATTAAGTAAAATGGATTGCGCTCCTTGACACTTTAATACCTAAAGGCTGAATAGGGATCTTTTCAAGGATAAATGTTGGTCATACTTTGTTTACATATTGTTTTTATATTGTGTTTATTTTTTGTTTTATTTTTAGGTGCAGATGGAATGTGCGGGTAACATTGTAGTATCACCTAGGAATTGGTAGCTGGTTCAATTAGGAGAGGTCTGTGAATGAATGCATGTCAGCTGTTTATTATTCCAAGTCAATTGAGGATACCATCTAAACGCATGTTTGTATTATGCTGTTTTATGCTTCTTGTACCTGATGAAGGATCTTTGTGGGGTCCGAAACTGTTGTACAGATGAAAGCATTATGAAGACTGAAAAAAAATACCTGCGGGTTCGACTTCGTTTTTCTATATACTGTAGAAATATATACACAGTGCATGTGTGTATATATGTATGTATATATATATATATATATATATACACACACACACATTTTCTTTTTAAATTTATATCTGTAGAAGATGCCTTTTTATATATTTATTTTGTTTATAATCTGAAAAGTCCTGTCACTGGCCCTTTAAGGAACAGCTGCTCGATTCAGGCTTAAGAGAGGTGGCTACCCACACTCTCTGCCTTGCCACAAAAGGACAGTGTGAATGCTCAAGGGGAGGGAGAGGAGAAGTGTGACGGGCTGCTACTTAAGCCAGGAGACCCCACCCCATTCAGGAGTGGGTACAGGGGCTGCTGGAGAATGTAGTCCCCAGAAAAAGCCCAGCCCAGGTAGGTAGATAAGAACTACATTCCCAAGGTTTCTAGAGGAAGAGAAAACATTTTTTGGGTGGGTGAGGTGAGGGCCCACACTGGAGGCAGAGGTGCATTAGGGTGGCAGAGAGGCAGCTGGGGTCCACAGGCTGCAGCTGTCTGGCAGTGTGCTTCTGAATAATTGGACACACCACCACAAGGGTAGGAGCAGGAGGACAGTTGTGCTATGGACCCACAAGTTGCTGCTGCTGAGAATAAGACCACACTACAGGAGGACAAAAATGTGGGAACTCTGTGCACCAGTGGCTGTAATTACTGTTCTTTTCTGATCTCTGAGAAACTGCTGATGCTGCTGTCTGAGTAAGGACTTGGCTGCAGAGAGCTGTTCTGAGGATCCATGTGCCATATGGCAGACCTGGGGAGACTGCTGCTGACAAAGAGACATACCTTTCCTGAGTGCTGTTCCGGATTGGTTGCCTCAGCATGTTTTAAAGCCTGAAGGGGGACTCTATCCTTAGGTATAGTTGAATTTTTTGGGGGTTTTGCCCTCCTGAGTAATAAAAATACTCCAGTTTGGGGTGTAAGAATTCCTACCAAGAGCTCCAATGTCAAGCAGTATTTAGGGGGCACCGGACAGTGGCATAGGAAGGAAGAGAGGAAAGATCCCTGGTGCCGCACATTCATGGAGTCCTAGGGTGGCAACGAGAGGGACAACCTCAGCCTGGGCTCCCGCCATGCCACGCCCCCCCCCCCAGTGCGTTTTGTTCCGCCTTTGGAGCTTAGTCATGTGGATCCCATGGGGGATGGTGTAAAACATGTTGGCAGTGTGCCCTGGCAGGGGCCCAGGCAGAGGCTGTGTCTCTCTTTACCACCTTAGGTCTCCGTGGATGTGCGGCACCAGGGATCTTTCCTCTCTTCCTTCCAGTGACTTCAGGAGCTGGGACAAGCTCCATCCCTTGCTGGCACTCCTGCAGCGAACACGGCATCACCCACACTACTCCCTATAGTGATCGAGCCTGAGCAGCACACTAACCATAGGTCACGGCCAGTGGAATAGGGAAGGACTTTACCCTAGTTAGGCCTCAGAGTGCTACAACCCTATAGTTAGAGCCTTTCTGTAGCTCAGAAATTTTGAGAACTGAGAGTATTCCAAAATTCTATGGTGACCGTGATCAGCTAGTTTTATTATTGTGCTTTTTGACCTCTTAATCCATTAAGTGTTGTCACTGGGGTGTGGACTGCCGTTTATGCTATTTTGCTTTGCTGGGCATCATTTGTCTAATTAAAATACCCCTTTTGCAGACTCAGGTGTGTTGATAAGTTGGGTCCACCAAGGCCAGTCATCAGGGGGCACAGAAGAACCACGTCAGGAGTCCATGGCAGTGAGCCCTTTGTAGATTGCCAACTCAGGTTTCCCCAGGGTGCAGAGTCTCAGCCACAGCCTGCTTCTTCACCAGAGCCCCTGATGGTCGGGATGAAATTGCAGAAAACTGGAACCAGGTCACAGCCCCCAGGTACGTCCAGCTGAGGATGCAGAGACCAACACGTGTACAAGCAGCAGGAGACACCCGGAAATCCAGGAGACAATCCGAGGTCAGGGTGGGTAGCAAACAAGCATAGACAGTAAATTAAGCCAGGGTCAGTACACGGGTGCTCTGATACAGGAAAAAGAAGAGACAAGCAAACAGGAGCGCAGAGAACTGTGAAGTTGCTCAGGCAAGGAGCATTGCACTGAGCATGTGTATATATATATTGTGACAGGAAGTCAGCTAAATCTGGGAATGTAGTCACAGGAAGGAGATACATTTCCACCTGATTGAGAAGTCCATTAATTAATTTAGGGTGTTGGCTACAGAGCTAGCCAGCAGGAAGTTGAAAGGCCTTCACCTGTTCAGAATGAGGGAGTTAAGGCTCTATAATTTGTTCAGAGAAAGTCCTATTGTTTGCTGCCTCCTGTCGCTGTGTGAGCTGGGAAGAGGAGGACAGACATACGTGTACCTCCCGACGCCGTGTGGGCATGGGAGAAGGACTGCTGCTGCCTGTCGCCGTGTGGGCTGGGAGAGGGGGACAGTCGGATGTGTGCCTCCCGACAAGCTGGTGAGCATGGGAGAAGACCCCCTACAGCGATGTGAAGCTAAGGAGGGTAACCACGAGTGAAGACGTCTCAAAGGTGAGAAGACAAAGTGTTCCATGTGAAGAGTGTGAAGAGTAAAGGGACCTGTTAAATGAACTATGTTCAATGTGAAGAATCTGAAGAGTAAAGGATCCTGTTATAAATGAACATGTGCTGTGTGAAAGAAAACAAAGGGACATGTTCAATGGACAATGTTTGTGCTGTGTGAAAAGCAAACAAATGGACATTTGAGTGTCTGCTGTAGGATCAGCAGTGTCGGCCCAACAGTAGGTTGGAAAGACTTCTTAGGTAGGTTCCAGCTGTGAGAAGGTAGCCGCCCACAGAGGCAAGGATTTATTTTGTGTTTTATTTTATTTTGGATGTTTTGCTGCATACAGCCTGGTGAAGAAAACACCATTTAATAAACCACACTGTTTGTTTGCAAGCACTTGTCGGCTATCTCTCTGTGAAAACGCACCCCCAAAGGGGTCATCCACGCCTACCACCGAGCTAATCCCTTACATATGGTGGAGGTATGCAGTGGGCAGAAGCAGCAAGATCCCTGCAAGGAAGTGCAAATGTTTGATGAACTTTGTCTGGTGCATGAGATTGCACAATCTATGTGTGCAGGAGAGAAGATCCTGACAAAAAAAAAAAAAAGTGTTTTAAAGAGACAGCGGTCTCAAAATTTTTTGATGAACTTTGTTGTGTCTGGTGCAAGGGACTGCACAAACTGTGTGTGCAGGAAAAGAGATCTTGCAAGAGAGAGAAAAACTACATGTGTTAAAGAGACAGTGGTCTGAAAATTTTTTGCTGGACTGTGAAAAATTTGTTTGTGGAGTTATTGAAGATGGGGCGATCCAAACGCCTGAAAAATGCAAAGATAGATGAAATGAGAGACCGGATTCTATGGATGGAGGGGATGCTACCATTTGAACCAGCCCCATCCATGCCTGAACGGAATCGGCTAAAGAGAAAAGTTGTTGTCCCTAGCAACACTGGGGCAAATGAAACTGCTATGGAGACGCAGGGTTCTCAGATGAAAAGTAAACCCAAAATGGGGGAGATGCTGAAACAGCGGAGCTTTGCAGCTCAACAAAAGGATCACCAAGAGAGCATGGCAGGCTGGAAACAGAGACGCCAGCAGCCAATGGAGGCCATCGGTTTGGAAGAAACCGAGTATGTGTGCAGGGCTGAGTTGGATGCCTTGCAACGGAAAACGGAAGAAAAGGAACAAGCCGTGGAATTGCTTAAAATGGAGCATAGAAACTTGCAGGAAATGAATGAACTACTCAAGTCTCATGTGTCACAGTGGGAAGAATCCACTGCTCTTCTTTTGGTCGAGTTGCAAAAACGCAGAGAGACTATAATGGAGAAAGATACCATCCTCATGGAAAAGGAAAGTGAAATTCAGACTTTGCAGAAGCAAAGTATGGCTGATATGTTGGAGTTGAGTAATCAGCTGAAAAAAAGTCTTCAGTGTTTGGAAGTTACAAAAATAGACCTGCAGGAGTCGCAGGAACAGAATGTCGCTCTGAAAACGACATTGTCTCTCAGCGACAACGAGAAAAGTGAAAGAGAGGCTAAATTACTGAGTACTGTGTATGAGCTCACCACTTTGAGCAATGTGGTAGATGAATTACGTGCAGACTGTGAAAGTTGGAAAGGTGAAGCCCAACGTATCCAGCAGCAGTTAAAGGAGAAAGAAGCCTGTGTGGCAGAATTACAGTCTCATTCCCAGAAACTAGCCAATGAGGTGAAGGCTCTTATGCAGGGAAAAGGAGATTGTGAACATAAGAGGGAAAAAGTAGAGGCACAGCTTCTGGAATCGCAAGTCAAGGTGTCAGAAGGTGACCGATTGTGTGCTAAGCTGTCAGAGAAGGCAAACCGACTGCAGGTTGAGTTGGACAATGTTACAAATCAGCTTTCTCAAGCAGACAGAAAATCTAGAGAAATTGCGGAAGATTTTTCTATCTTGGAATCGCAGCTGCAAGACACGCAGGAACTCTTACAGGAAGAGAGGTGTCAAAGGCTGAGTTTTAGCACAAAGCTCAAACAAATGGAAGATGAGAAAAATGGCTTCCTGGAACAATTAAAAGAGGAGGCGGAAGCAAAGAAAAACCTATCAGAGCAAGTCGCAACATTGCAAGCTCAGATAGCGGATATGAAAAAACGCATGGAAGAAAGCGTTGGTTCATTACAGTGTGTTGAAGATGTGAAAAAGAAGTTTGATCAGATGCTTGGTGAAGAGAAGACTGTGTCTGCAAAATATGCAGAAGAACGCGCACGTGCAGAAACGGAGGTGCGTGATAACGAGAGCAAAGCCCTGTTCTTGGCTCGCTCTTTGGAGGAAGCTCTAGAGTGTAAGGCTGAACTAGAAAGTGTTAAACAGCTGCGTACAGAAATGGAAGAATTGGTCAGCTCCAAGGATGATGTTGTGAAAAGCGTTCAGGAGCTAGAAAAGTCTAAGCGAGCCTTAGAACAGCAAGTAGAAGAGATGAAGATTCCGTTGCAGGAACTGGAAGAGGAATTCCAGGCAACAGAGGATCTGTCCCAAAGAGGGGATAGTGTGCCTGATGCAGTTTTTAAAAGGATCAGAGTTTTGGGGTCTGTCCTGAGTGAGCCTCAGAAATGTGACGACATGTGGCTTGAATCACCCCTTTGGAATAAACCGTTCCTTCAAAAACTTCAAGCATTGGAAAATGTATCATTAGAGCTTCAGCAAACAAAGGAGCTGAGTAAGAAATGTGGTGATTTCTCAGTTCAGGCTGAAAACCTAGTGGAGAAAACTAAGGCTGTTGGTGAAAACGTGAAGCAAATGAATAAGTGCCTTTCAGGGAGTGTTTCCAAAATGGAACTGGTGAAAGACGGGTGGCAGAAGTTTGATCGTGATCTTGAGATGCATTCCATGTGGAATTCAGATAGAGAAAAAGAACTAGGTGACCTTGAGCGGTCAAATAGTTCAGCAGAAAGTGCATTGAAGAAACCTGTAAAAGAATGTGTTGCAGTTCCATGCTTCTTCACTGATGCAGAGAGGAGGTCTATAATGGATACCACCCAGATCGCTGGGTTCAACTGTGTTGTTGCCTTTGACCCCTATGTTGGTGGAAGGAAAGTTGATGATGTTCTGGTTGGCTTCTTCTGTGAAGAGTTTGGCAAGAAATATAAACTGCATATCAAATCAAATAGTAGGCCTTTACTGCGACTCGCTCAGGAGGGCGAAAAGTTTAAGAAGTTGATGAGTGCAAATGCTTCAGATCTGCCTATGAATATGAAATGTTTGGTGAATGATATTGATATCTCTGGGAAAAGGAACAGGGGTCACTTTGAAGAAATGTGTGACAGCCTGTTGTCTCAATTGGAAAATCCTCTGCACAGCATCTTAGAGCAAGCAAAGCTCAAGAAGGAAGATCATTCCCTTTTACAACAAAAAGTCAATGATTGTGTACAGATGTATGGAGAGGCAACTCAAGTCACAGAGGGATGTCAAGAGTCCCTACTTGGAACAAAGCTTAGTGAAGCAAAGGTTCTCAAAGTTTTGTGGAAAACATTTATGGATTGCAGAGAGAGGCGTCTTAAGAATGTTGAAGACATTAAGACTAGCCCAATTGAGTTGCCTATGGATCACGGTCCTCCATGGTGGATTGGACAGACGGTTATGAGGGACAAGCTGTCTGACATTTATGAGAAAGCTGTCAATGAAGATGACAGAAACGAGAAGGAGCAAAATGATGCCAAAAATGCAGTTGAAGAATGTGTATATGAGATGAGAGACAAACTGTGTGGCATTTATGAGAAATCCGTCAATGAAGATGACAAAACAGTTTCATCCGGAAGCTTGAGGATAATAGGAGGCTTATCAGTGAGTCAGCAGTGCTTGACACATGCGTGCCTGGAAATCTGTGTCCCAACCCTAGGGTTGAAACAAGAGGGGGGGGTATGTGACAGGAAGTCAGCTAAATCTGGGAATGTAGTCACAGGAAGGAGATACATTTCCACCTGATTGAGAAGTCCATTAATTAATTTAGGGTGTTGGCTACAGAGCTAGCCAGCAGGAAGTTGAAAGGCCTTCACCTGTTCAGAATGAGGGAGTTAAGGCTCTATAATTTGTTCAGAGAAAGTCCTATTGTTTGCTGCCTCCTGTCGCTGTGTGAGCTGGGAAGAGGAGGACAGACATACGTGTACCTCCCGACGCCGTGTGGGCATGGGAGAAGGACTGCTGCCGCCTGTCGCCGTGTGGGCTGGGAGAGGGGGACAGTCGGATGTGTGCCTCCCGACAAGCTGGTGAGCATGGGAGAAGACCCCCTACAGCGATGTGAAGCTAAGGAGGGTAACCACGAGTGAAGACGTCTCAAAGGTGAGAAGACAAAGTGTTCCATGTGAAGAGTGTGAAGAGTAAAGGGACCTGTTAAATGAACTATGTTCAATGTGAAGAATCTGAAGAGTAAAGGATCCTGTTATAAATGAACATGTGCTGTGTGAAAGAAAACAAAGGGACATGTTCAATGGACAATGTTTGTGCTGTGTGAAAAGCAAACAAATGGACATTTGAGTGTCTGCTGTAGGATCAGCAGTGTCGGCCCAACAGTAGGTTGGAAAGACTTCTTAGGTAGGTTCCAGCTGTGAGAAGGTAGCCGCCCACAGAGGCAAGGATTTATTTTGTGTTTTATTTTATTTTGGATGTTTTGCTGCATACAGCCTGGTGAAGAAAACACCATTTAATAAACCACACTGTTTGTTTGCAAGCACTTGTCGGCTATCTCTCTGTGAAAACGCACCCCCAAAGGGGTCATCCACGCCTACCACCGAGCTAATCCCTTACAATATATATATATATATATATATATATATATTGTGACAGGAAGTCAGGTAAATCTGGGAATGTAGTCACTGAGAGGAGACACATTCCCACCTGCTTTGAAAGTTCACTGATACTATAGGGTGTTGGCTGCAGAGAGAGCCAGCAGGAAGTTGAAAACCATTCAGCTGTTCAGAATGAGGAGATCAAGGACTCTATAATTTGTCCAGAGAAAATCTATTGAGTGCTGCCTCCTGTCGCTGTGTGAGCTGGGAAGAGGAGGACAGACATACGTGTACCTCCCGACGCCGTGTGGGCATGGGAGAAGGACTGCTGCGCCTGTCGCCGTGTGGGCTGGGAGAGGGGGACAGTCGGATGTGTGCCTCCCGACAAGCTGGTGAGCATGGGAGAAGACCCCCTACAGCGATGTGAAGCTAAGGAGGGTAACCACGAGTGAAGACGTCTCAAAGGTGAGAAGACAAAGTGTTCCATGTGAAGAGTGTGAAGAGAAGTGTTCCATGTGAAGAGTGTGAAGAGTAAAGGGACCTGTTAAATGAACTATGTTCAATGTGAAGAATCTGAAGAGTAAAGGATCCTGTTATAAATGAACATGTGCTGTGTGAAAGAAAACAAAGGGACATGTTCAATGGACAATGTTTGTGCTGTGTGAAAAGCAAACAAATGGACATTTGAGTGTCTGCTGTAGGATCAGCAGTGTCGGCCCAACAGTAGGTTGGAAAGACTTCTTAGGTAGCTTCCAGCTGTGAGAAGGTAGCCGCCCACAGAGGCAAGGATTTATTTTGTGTTTTATTTTATTTTGGATGTTTTGCTGCATACAGCCTGGTGAAGAAAACACCATTTAATAAACCACACTGTTTGTTTGCAAGCACTTGTCGGCTATCTCTCTGTGAAAACGCACCCCCAAAGGGGTCATCCACGCCTACCACCGAGCTAATCCCTTACATATGGTGGAGGTATGCAGTGGGCATAAGCAGAGATCCCTGCAAGGAAGTGCAAATGTTTGATGAACTTTGTCTGGTGCATGAGATTGCACAATCTATGTGTGCAGGAGAGAAGATCCTGACAGAAAAAAAAAAAGTGTTTTAAAGAGACAGCGGTCTCAAAATTTTTTGATGAACTTTGTTGTGTCTGGTGCAAGTGACTGCACAAACTGTGTGCGCAGGAAAAGAGATCCTGCAAGAGAGAGAAAAACTACATGTGTTGAAGAGACAGTGGTCTGAAAATTGTTTGCTGGACTGTGAAAAATTTGTTTGTGGAGTTATTGAAGATGGGGCGATCCAAACGCCTGAAAAATGCAAAGATAGATGAAATGAGAGACCGGATTCTATGGATGGAGGGGATGTTGCCGTCTGAACCAGCCCCATCCATGCCTAAAGAGAGTCTACTAAAGAGGAAGGTTGTTGTCCCTAGCAACACTGATGAAACGTGTGCTCAGATGAAAAGTAAACTCAAAATGGAGGAGATGTTGAAACATCTGATTATATCAAATGCAGCTCAACAGCAAGCAAATGCAGCTCAACAGCAGGCAAATGCGGATTTTCAGCAGAGCTTTGCAGCTCAACAAAAGGCTCATCAAGAGAGCATGGCAGGCTGGAAACAGAGACGCCAGCAGCCAATGGAGGCCATCGGTTTGGAGGAAACCGAGTATGTGTGCAGGGCTGAGTTGGATGCCTTGCAACGGAAAATGGAAGAAAAGGAACAAGCCTTGGAATTGCTTAAAATGGAGCATAGAAACTTGCAGGAAATGAATGAACTACTCAAGTCTCATGTGTTACAGTGGGAAGAATCCACTGCTCTTCTTTTGGTCGAGTTGCAAAAACGCAGAGAGACTATAATGGAGAAAGATACCATCCTCATGGAAAAGGAAAGTGAAATTCAGACTTTGCAGAAGCAAAGTATGGCTGATATGTTGGAGTTGCGTAATCAGCTGGAAAAAAGTCTTCAGTCTTTGGGAGCTACAAAAATAGACCTGCAGGAGTCGCAGGAACAGAATGTTGCTCTGAAAGCGACATTGTCTCTCAGCGACAAAGAGAAAAGTGAAAGAGAGGCTAAATTACTGAGTACTGTGTATGAGCTCACCACTTTGAGCAATGTGGTAGATGAATTACGTGCAGACTGTGAAAGTTGGAAAGGTGAAGCCCAACGTTTCCAGCAGCAGTTAAAGGAGAAAGAAGCCTGTGTGGCAGAATTACATTCTTATTCCCAGATGCTAGCCAATGAGGTGAAGGCTCTTATGCAGGGAAAAGGAGATTGTGAACATAAGAGGGAAAAAGTAGAGGCACAGCTTCTGGAATCGCAAGTCAAGGTGTCAGAAGGTGACCGATTGTGTGCTAAGCTGTCAGAGAAGGCAAACCGACTGCAGGTTGAGTTGGACAATGTTACAAATCAGCTTTCTCAAGCAGACAGAAAATCTAGAGAAATTGCGGAAGATTTTTCTATCTTGGAATCGCAGCTGCAAGACACGCAGGAACTCTTACAGGAAGAGAGGTGTCAAAGGCTGAGTTTTAGCACAAAGCTCAAACAAATGGAAGATGAGAAAAATGGCTTCCTGGAACAATTAAAAGAGGAGGCGGAAGCAAAGAAAAACCTATCAGAGCAAGTCGCAACATTGCAAGCTCAGATAGCGGTTATGAAAAAACGCATGGAAGAAAGCGTTGGTTCATTACAGTGTGTTGAAGATGTGAAAAAGAAGTTTGATCAGACGCTTGGTGAAGAGAAGAATGTGTCTGCAAAATATGCAGAAGAACGCGCACGTGCAGAAACGGAGGCGCGTGATAACGAGAGCAAAGCCCTGTTCTTGGCTCGCTCTTTGGAGGAAGCTCTAGAGTGTAAGGCTGAACTAGAAAGTGTTAAACAGCTGCGTACAGAAATGGAAGAATTGGTCAGCTCCAAGGATGATGTTGTGAAAAGCGTTCAGGAGCTAGAAAAGTCTAAGCGAGCCTTAGAACAGCAACTAGAAGAGATGAAGATTCCGTTGCAGGAACTGGAAGAGGAATTCCCAGAGGATCTGTCCCAAAGAGGGGATAGTGTGCCTGATGCAGTTTTTAAAAGGATCAGTGTTTTGGGGTCTGTCCTGAGTGAGCCTCAGAAATGTGACGACATGTGGCTTGAATCACCCCTTTGGAATAAACCGTTCCTTCAAAAACTTCAAGCATTGGAAAATGTATCATTAGAGCTTCAGCAAACAAAGGAGCTGAGTAAGAAATGTGATGATTTCTCAGTTCAGGCTGAAAACCTAGTGGAGAAAACTAAGGCTGTTGGTGAAAACGTGAAGCAAATGAATAAGTGCCTTTCAGGGAGTGTTTCCAAAATGGAACTGGTGAAAGACGGGTGGCAGAAGTTTGATCGTGATCTTGAGATGCATTCCATGTGGAATTCAGATAGAGAAAAAGAACTAGGTGACCTTGAGCGGTCAAATAGTTCAGCAGAAAGTGCATTGAAGAAACCTGTAAAAGAATGTGTTGCAGTTCCATGCTTCTTCACTGATGCAGAGAGGAGGTCTATAATGGATACCACCCAGATCGCTGGGTTCAACTGTGTTGTTGCCTTTAACCCCGATGTTGGTGGAAGGAAAGTTGATGATGTTCTGGTTGGCTACTTCTGTGAAGAGTTTGGCAAGAAATATAAACTGAATATCAAATCAAATAGTAGGCCTTTACTGCGACTCGCTCAGGAGGGCGAAAAGTTTAAGAAGTTGATGAGTGCAAATGCTTCAGATCTGCCTATGAATATGAAATGTTTGAATGATATTGATATCTCTGGGAAAAGGAACAGGGGTCACTTTGAAGAAATGTGTGACAGCCTGTTGTCTCAATTGGAAAATCCTCTGCACAGCATCTTAGAGCAAGCAAAGCTCAAGAAGGAAGATCATTCCCTTTTACAACAAAAAGTCAATGATTGTGTACAGATGTATGGAGAGGCAACTCAAGTCACAGAGGGATGTCAAGAGTCCCTACTTGGAACAAAGCTTAGTGAAGCAAAGGTTCTCAAAGTTTTGTGGAAAACATTTATGGATTGCAGAGAGAGGCGTCTTAAGAATGTTGAAGACATTAAGACTAGCCCAATTGAGTTGCCTATGGATCACGGTCCTCCATGGTGGATTGGACAGACGGTTATGAGGGACAAGCTGTCTGACATTTATGAGAAAGCTGTCAATGAAGATGACAGAAACGAGAAGGAGCAAAATGATGCCAAAAATGCAGTTGAAGAATGTGTATATGAGATGAGAGACAAACTGTGTGGCATTTATGAGAAATCTGTCAATGAAGATGACAAAACAGTTTCATCCGGAAGCTTGAGGATAATAGGAGGCTTATCAGTGAGTCAGCAGTGCCTGACACATGCGTGCCTGGAAATATGTGTCCCAACCCTAGGGTTGAAACAAGAGGGGGGGGGTATGTGACAGGAAGTCAGGTAAATCTGGGAATGTAGTCACTGAGAGGAGACACATTCCCACCTGCTTTGAAAGTTCACTGATACTATAGGGTGTTGGCTGCAGAGAGAGCCAGCAGGAAGTTGAAAACCATTCAGCTGTTCAGAATGAGGAGATCAAGGACTCTATAATTTGTCCAGAGAAAATCTATTGAGTGCTGCCTCCTGTCGCTGTGTGAGCTGGGAAGAGGAGGACAGACATACGTGTACCTCCCGACGCCGTGTGGGCATGGGAGAAGGACTGCTGCCGCCTGTCGCCGTGTGGGCTGGGAGAGGGGGACAGTCGGATGTGTGCCTCCCGACAAGCTGGTGAGCATGGGAGAAGACCCCCTACAGCGATGTGAAGCTAAGGAGGGTAACCACGAGTGAAGACGTCTCAAAGGTGAGAAGACAAAGTGTTCCATGTGAAGAGTGTGAAGAGAAGTGTTCCATGTGAAGAGTGTGAAGAGTAAAGGGACCTGTTAAATGAACTATGTTCAATGTGAAGAATCTGAAGAGTAAAGGATCCTGTTATAAATGAACATGTGCTGTGTGAAAGAAAACAAAGGGACATGTTCAATGGACAATGTTTGTGCTGTGTGAAAAGCAAACAAATGGACATTTGAGTGTCTGCTGTAGGATCAGCAGTGTCGGCCCAACAGTAGGTTGGAAAGACTTCTTAGGTAGGTTCCAGCTGTGAGAAGGTAGCCGCCCACAGAGGCAAGGATTTATTTTGTGTTTTATTTTATTTTGGATGTTTTGCTGCATACAGCCTGGTGAAGAAAACACCATTTAATAAACCACACTGTTTGTTTGCAAGCACTTGTCGGCTATCTCTCTGTGAAAACGCACCCCCAAAGGGGTCATCCACGCCTACCACCGAGCTAATCCCTTACAATATATATATATATATATATATATATAGGGAAGAAAATGAGGAGGTGACCCAGGAGGTAATAGAAGGGAAAATGATATAAACCCACAGTGGAGCAGGCGACTCCCAATGGTGAACAGAGAAGCCAAACACTACATGTGAAATGGAGTCAAAGAGGTGATAATTTCACAACAGAAATATGCAGGCTAGACCATGATAAACCAGGTACAGCCAGCCACTACGTTTGGGTTCTTCATGTGTAAAACACATTTAAGTGCAATTTAATTAAATGTAAATCTATCGTTCTGTAGCCCTGGTCCATGGCATTCCCCAGACTGCAGCTGCACAGACTGGGCTGTCACCATTCCCCTCCCACTGCAGTTGTCCTTCCCCTCTCCCCCGGCAGAAAAATGGAGTATGTGGAGCAGCTTTTTGGGGACAAAGAGGAATGAGGACGACACAGGCACTGTGACAAGGCTGCAATTGCAGCCACAGTTGCCTGAGGAGAGCAAGTCACACCTCCTAAGATACAGAGAACACCGTGATTGGCTTCAGGGCCAGGAAAGAACCAATCAAGAGAACTGTGAAAGACTGCTGGGAGCCACTTAGAACTGTAGTGATTTTAAGTGGAGAACTGTATGGGACTACAAGGCTCAGGAGAACAGTGTGCAGCAGAGAGGAGGAAAGGGGAAGCCAGGGCTTGGGACAGTCTCACATGCTCACATGGGAAGTGAGAGGAGATGCTGTTTTTCACTAATGTTTACCACTATATTAGATTGAGACTGCGCTGCCTCAGAAACCGCTGCTTTCAGAGAGATCCAGCAAAATGGAGGAGAGGGGTGTCACTGACTTCAAAAGAGATCATTGCTACAGCCTCTAGATTTGCTGCCAATGCAACAGATTTCTCGAGAAGCACCCCTTGAACGTACAGGGTTCCGGACTGCATAGTCTTCAGAGGCCGTCAGCCACAACCTCATTATTCTTCTTTTAAAGAACCGGTGCCACTCTAATTTGGTGCCTAGTGATATATTTACACTCTTTACTGTAGGATACAAATTTATCCAAGCAATTCAGTGCTGGGCCTCAACATTTATTATTACACGGGTCAGTAGGAGGGGTTTTGGAGAGACTCTAGGACCTTTCCCCCTCTAGGCAAGTATTGCCTTTAGTTAGAACCCTGCTAGATTTAGGATTCAGGTACCTGGAGAGGGGTAGGTCCAACATTACTTGGTCTTTCACATTGTTTGTTGTATTGTACAATTGTGTTTCATTTTGTTACTGTTTATTGCAATTGTCCTTTTTTTGTTGTTGCCTCGTTGGATGTACAGAGGGCATGACATTGCCAGAATGATTGCTGTCATCAGGAGAATCAGGAGACCCATACATTACTGATTCTTTCTGGGGTAAGCGCTACAGTACCTTCTAAGTTAAAATTGTGCGTGTGATTTTGAGAAACCCTGTCATGTCATATTGATTGAAGATGAAATGTCAAAGCAGAAGACCAAACAGGTAAAACATATGTATGCCATGTTCTTAAAGTCAAACTCTTGGATTAATAAATAACGTCTAAATAAAAAAAGGCATGACGGAGCTTTCTACAATAAAGACCAGTCACTATTGCTTTCTCTCCTTGTGTAGAGTGACAGTTTTTCTACCCACCCCCTGTAGTTGTCTGCAGGCTGTCTGTAGTGAGTGAATCTTCTGGATCCCTTCCACAAGCTCTGCTCTTCAAACAGGAGATTATCAGCCAGTGGAGTGTTTTTTACCCCAACATTTCACATTCCTTATATCTGCCTGAGGTACCATGTACTTGTATGAAAAAGTATCCTGTTCTTTTTTGTGTCAATTCCTTCATATGATATCCCTGCAGTCCCTGCCAGTCCTTCTGCTTTCCTATCAAAAACTTACCACAATAAGCAGGAAAGCACACCATTATAATCCTCTTTATAAAACACTGGTCCGACCACATCTGGAGTATTGTGTCCAGTTCCGGTCGCCAGTCCTCAGAAGGGATGTGATGGAGCTGGAGAGAATCCAAAGGAGAGCAACTAAACTGATTAGGGGATTGGAGGACCTTAATTATGAAGAATGCTTACAAGTGCTTGATTTATTCTCCCTGGAAAGGAGACGCCGGAGAGGGGACATGATAGCGATTTACAAGTACCTCAACGGTAATCTCAGCATAGAAAAAAAACTGTTCAGTCTCAACTAATGCATGAGGACACGAGGCCATACAATGCGATTAGAGGAGAAAAGATTTAACCTTAGGCTATGCAGGGGTTTTTTACAGTAAGGGCTACAAGATTGTGGCATTCTCTACCACAAGTGGTAGTAACTGTAGGGACTATGGCTACTTTTAAAAGACTCTTGGATCAAAAGGATCAAAACATTCAGGGGTATGTGAAATAATTACGTCCACACACACCTACACAGATTGAACTGGATGGACTATCGTCTTTATTCAACCTCTATGTAACTATGTATTTTTCATCACATACTCAGTTTGAATTTCTGAGGTTTGTGAAAGGTTTAAACTTTAAATATTGAACTACTATTTAAGTCAAAGCAATCTAAAATGACCAAAGACCCCCCCCCCCCCCCCATACCTTTCATATATTAAATGCATGCACAAAAATCTCAGTTTTTATTGTGCTGTGTGTGTTGCACAGTATAACAGCAAGAATATTGATGTTTGTAGCTTCAGAGCAATCTACATCTGAATACATAATGTATAACTTTAATAGATCCATGACAGTGTGCCTTTGAATAAATATTTCAATTACATTATATAATGAATGGAATATTGAGTGACATCAATAGAAAATAATGATGCTAAAGCCATTTTAATGCATTCAAGAGAGAATTACATTTTTACAATGAAAAACTGGTATATTCAGAATTCATTCATGTACTTCTTCTGTGGAATATATCCTCACAATGCAATCCAATGTGGTAACATAATTCAAATACGTTCTTAAGAAATATATTCTCCATTTAAAATGTAATCTATTAGCTGCTAAACTAAGTGTACATTGCATTAATGATGCCCCCCTTGGACTCCTATAGATGGGTACTAAAATGGTGAGCTTAGTGCATGCTTGTAACATTGGGGTTGATTTACTAAAACTGGAGCGTGCTTGAGATGCGCACGTTCACATATGATCAAACACAAAAATGCTGGGGGGGTTAAGCATGGTAGTACTAGAAGACTATTATACAGCAACACAACTACCTCACATCAAACACTGATTCGTTCCAAACTCTGTTGCCTGATGGGTCAGTGCTGAAGCTGAACTAACAAAATTGACACAACTCTCTACATTACTTTTAGCTGACTGTTGGAAACAACTTCAAATGAATACACTACCAATAACAGTCCAAGCGTCTATTAAAGCTTGGAGAACCCTAATGACTTACCCAAGTGATCCCATAAAACCTCAACACTTACAAATGCCTATTACAGCACTAAAAATCCTCATCCCCTACTTATCCATGCAAAAATGGAGGGACCAAAACATCCAATGTGTGGAAGATCTTCTAAATAAAGCGGCGCTGAAATCCTTCTCTGAATTAAATTCACAGTACAATATTCGCAAATCTGAGTTATACACTTATATCAGAATAACTTAATTCCTCAAGGCTATCCCTCTCCCAACAATTAAAATCCCTTCCCAGATATATGCTTTCTATGACCCCACAAAACCAGGCACTAAAGGCATTTCTCTATTTACAAAGCCTGCAAAACTAGCCCTATCCTGAGATGGGAACTAGACCTCCAGAAATCCTACTCACCAGAACAATGGCAAGAGGCATTCAAATACACATACAATATCTCTAGATGCTCCAATCACTGGGAACTCTCCCACAAAATAATTTCCCACTGGTATCTCACTCCATACCGAGTGGCACAATTCTACCCTTCCCAGTCACCTTTATGATGGCGTAATTGCAGACAAGTAGGCAGTTTGTACCACACATTATGGAACTGTAAGAGCTTAACAAGCTTCTGCAACCAAACCTTTAGTCTAATTTACTCTGTTACATGCATTTTAACACCAACCCCATCACTAGCCCTTCTTAATCTTGAGATTGGGAACTTTCCACCCATATATTGTTTTGTAGGTTGCATATATACTACTGGCATCTAGAAAGGTTATTACTAGATAATGGAAATCAGATAAAGCTCTTAACATATCTGAAGTGATCACATCTGTTAATCTCACTTTTAACTATGAAAAAAGCTAGCAAAAAGCTCTAATAGGATTGACAATTTAGAAAAAGCTTGGCATCCATGGTTGCCTTGGGTCAAGACCTAAAAAAAATGCTTATTGAGGATTTCGTCTTCTTTCAGAATAGTCTCCGCTTTATAAAAATGCTGTGCCTTTAAACATCTATTTCCACTTGTACTGATATACAGTATATGGTTTCAACTTATACTCGATAACTGGTTGAATCTCGTTTTTATCCTGATATGTACTCAGTATTGTTGTATTCATTTTAACCACTTAAGCCCCGGAAGATTTTACCCCCTTCCTGACCAGGGCCTATTTTGCGATTCGGCACTGCGTGAATTTAACGGACAATTGCGCGGTCGTGCGACACTGTACCTAAACGAATTTGACGTCCTTTTTTTCACACAAATAGAGCTTTCTTTTGGTGGTATTTGATCACCTGTGCGATTTTTACTTTTTGCGCTATAAACAAAAAAACAGCGTCAATTTTGCAAAAATAACAATATCGCAAAAAGCGTATTTTGATTGGTTTGCGCAAAAGTTATTGCGTTTACTAACAAAGGGAAAGATTTTTGTCATTTTTGTTGTTTTTTTTTTAACGCGTTATGGCAGCGATCCGTGATTTTTTTTGCGGGACTGTGACATTGAGGCGGACAGATCGGACCCTTGACTGACATTTTTGACACTTTTGAGGTTACCAGTGACATTTCTACAGTAATCAGTGCTATACATATGCACTTTTACTGTAAAATTACACTGGCAGTGAAGGGGTTAACTTTTTTTGAGAGGGAGGGATTATGTGTATCCCTAGGGGCGTGATTCTAACTGTGATTGGCTGTGGCTTGAGGTGTAGGAACAGTGATCAACGGTCCTACATAGTAGAACCGTATGATCACTTTTTCTACATAGGGGAGAATGACAGGCGGCTTGTTTACATCAGCCGCCTGCCTTTCTCCCTCTCCACCCGACGATCGCGAGTGACCGGCGGACATCGGGTCCGCCGGTCACACGCGCGGGGGGGGTCCGTGACCACGCGGGAGCACGCCTCCGGCGGCGCGCGCTCGCTCCCTAGACCCTCACAGGCGGTTGGCAAGTGGTTAAACTTGATAAAAACAAGCAGAACCTGAAACAGAGAGTCTACTTTTCATTAAAACTTGCAATAAATCCTTGAGGATAAAATTAAAAAAAAAAAAAAATAAGCATAAAACTGGAGAGTGCATAATCTGGTGCAGCTGTGCATGGTAGCCAATCAGCTTCTAACTTCAGCTTGTTAAATTAGGCTTTGACAATAAAACCTGGAAGTTGATTGGTTTCTATGCACAGCTGCACCAGGTTTTACACGCTCCAGTTTTAGTAAATCAACCCCACTGTCAAAATGCTTTGACAACAAAAGTGTAAAGAGCTGAATGGTGCAACACTTGCTGATGCACTGCTTCATTGTACACTCTGTAACATTCAAGTAAACCTGCTTTGCTCATGCTGGGCAAATCATCAGATACATTTTAATGCCCCCCTAACCAGCATCATATTCCTTTGCTCCCCACTGCTTGGCTCAGCCACTGGAAGAGAAGAAATTACTTGGTATCAGAATGGAGAAGAATGTGCCTCCCTCTCTTCTTTTAGGTCAACCATGGCCAAAAGTTTTGAGAATGCCACAAATTTTAATTTTCACAAAGTCTGCTGCCTTAGTTTTTATGATGGCAGTTTGCTTATACTCCAGAATGTAATGAAGAATGATCAGATGAATTGCAATCAATTGCAAAGTCCCTCTATACCCATTAAAATGAACTTAATCCTATAAAAAACATTTCCACTGTATTTGTGAATAAAGCTTCACGGAGCCCAAGAAAGTCCAGCAAACGCAAGGACCATCACCTACAGTTTATTCAGCTGTGGGATCGGGGCAACACCAGTGCAGAGCTTGCTCAGGCATGGCAGAAGGCAGGTGTGAATGCATCACAGTGATGCAAAGACTTTTGGAGGATGGCCTGGTGTCAGAAGGGCAGCAAAGAAGCAACTTCTCTCCAGGAAAAACATCAGGGACAGACTAATATTGTGCAAAAAAAGGTACAAGGATTGGACTGCTGACGACTGAATTAGTCATTTTCTCTGAGAAATCCCCTTTACGATTGTTTGGGGCATCTGGAAAGAACCATGTCCAGAGAAGAAAAGGTGAGCGCTACCATCAGTCCTGTGTATTGCCAACAGTAAAGCAACCTGGGACCATTTATGTGTGGCGTTGCTTCTCAGCCAAGGGAGTGGGCTCACTCACAATTTTGCCTAAGAACACAGTCATGAATAAAGAATGGTACAAAAACATTCTCAGAGAGCAACTTCTCCCAACCATCCGAACAGTTCAGGGATGAATAATGCCTTTTCAAGCATGATGGAGCACGTTGCCATAAGGCAAAAGTGTTAAGTAAGTGACTTGGAACAAAACATCAACATTTTGGGTCCATGGCCAGGAAACTCTCCAGACCCTAGTTCCATTGAGCATGTGTTGTCAATTTTCAAAAGGCCGGTGAGCAAAAGAAACCCCACAAATTCTGACAAACTCCAAGCATTGATTATGTAAGAATGGGCTGCCCTCAGTCAGGATGTGGCCCAGAGTTTGATTGACAGCATTCCAGGGCTCATTGCAGAGGTCTTGAAAAAGAAGGTTCAATACTGCAAATATTGACACTTTGCTGAAACTTAACCACTTGCCGACCACCGCAAGTATATATACTGCGGTGGTCAGCCCCATGCAGACAAAGTGACGTATCGGTACGTCACTAGCCTGTGAGCCAATAGGGGGCGAGCGCGCGCCCCGGAGGCACGCTCCTGCCCCCGCTCATTCACGGACCCCGCCCCGCGCGCGTGACCGGCGAACCCGATGTCCACCGGTCACTCGCGATTGTCGGATGGAGAGGGAGAAAGGCAAGCGGCTAGTGTAAACAAAGCCACCTGTCATTCTCCCCTGTTTAACAGCACAGATCATACGGTCCTGCTATGTAGGACCGTTGATCTGTGCTGGTATACACACAGCCACATCCCTGCACAGTTAGAATCACACCCCTAGGGACACACTTAACCCCTTCCTCTCCAATAAAGTTAACCCCTTCCCTGCCAGTGTCATTTTTACAGTAACAGTGCATATGTATAGCACTGATTACTGTAGTAATGTCAATGGCATCCCCAAAAGTGTCAAAAATGTCAGGGTCCGATCTGTCTGCCGCAATGTCGCAGTCCCGCAAAAAAAATCGCAGATCGCCGCCATTACTCGTTAAAAAAAAAAACAACAAAAATGACAAAAATCTTTCCCGTAGTTAGTAAACGCAATAACTTTTACGCAAACCAATTAAAATATGCTTATTGCAATTTTTTTTACCAAACATATGTAGCAGAAAACAAATTGGCCAAAAATGTTAAAAAATTTTGATTTTTACATTTTTTTGGGGGGAATTTCATATAAAAAAATGTGAAAAATATTGTTATTTTTTCAAAATTGTCGCTCTTTTTTTGTTTATAGCGCATGATCAAAAAATCGCACAGGTGATCAAATACCACCAAAAGAAAGCTCTGTTTGTGGGAAAAATAGGACGTCAAATTCGTTTAGGTACAGCATCGCACGACTGCGCAATTGTCCGTTAAAGTCACGCAGTGCCGAATCGCAAAATAGGGCCTGGTCAGGAAGGGGGTAAAATCTTCCGGGGCTTAAGTGGTTAATGGAATTGTCAAAAAAAGCCTTTGACACTTATAAAAATCTTGCATTTTTACTTCAGTAAACCAAAGTAACATCTGTCAAAATTATCTAAAAACACTGAAGCAGCAGACTTTGTGAAAATGATCATTTGTGTCATTCTCAAAACTTTTGGCCACAGCTGTACACTTGAATGCCCCCCTAACCAGCATCAAATTTCTTTGTACTCCCACTGCTTGGCTCAGCCACTGGAAGAGAATAAATTATACCTGGTATCAGAATGAAGAAGAATGTGCCTCACTCTCTTCTTTTAGGTGACAGTGCTGCAAAGGCATCAGTTCTTTATAGTAGCTGGATAGGACCATTCATCTTGCCTATTTTTCCATTGATAACCAATGACCCCATGGATTAATAAAACTATAGATTGCACCAGTGGTCTGAACAGTCCAGTTTTCTATGCAGGTGTTCTTCTGTTTACCACAGAGCGTTAGCCTGCAGTTACCTCCAAAGAAAAAGTAAAACTCAATAAAATCTTTTTTTTTTTTTATAACTTGCCATCTTTTCTTAAATGTGGTTCACTCCTTTCATGACTCCAATGCTTCCCAAAGTTGTGCTGACCTCACCCGTAGTAAATCTCTACCTTAAATGACTAGATATTCAAATATGCAGACTTCAAAACAATTTGTTAGGAGATCCGATGTGTGTCTTGAAACAACCCAAATATCTTGTAGTGATATGGCTGAATGAACTTCATGGTCATCTCCATTGCCCACTTCTGTAGTCAGTAAAAAAGAAAGAGCTGAGGCTTTTCTTTTTCTTACGCATACAGTAGATATGTTTTATCTTTGTTCACAAGGTCTAAAAACATACATGTGGCCTCCTATAAGTCCCTCTAGGAACAGTGTACACGCCACGTTCTCTTGACTCTTAAGGGACCTGCCCAATATCTAGATTTTTTTTAAAAAGTGTAGCATGTGGCAACTAGGGTCAAAATTCTCATAAAACAACATTTGACTTTTACTTCAGAGACCATTTGATATATTCTTTGCTGTCCATATGGCCTGTATTTTTCATGAAAAATGCTAACAACTTTCAAGGAGAGAATAGAAAAATCACAAAGCATTCATCATCTGGAAAAACAGCATGAACAAACTAGCAGCAAGTCATTTTTTGCATAGATGAATTACCTACCTTCTAGCTTTTGATACATGTTAATGCTGCAATTTTCCCCTCTGTCAAGGATTGGTGATGACCTAGATAAGAATGGACCCTATTGTTAAATTTCATCCCTAAGTGCTTTTCTGAAAACATTCTTGGGCTTGTGTTTTACTGACAGTTTTATGATAAAGTAAGTGCCCCAAAACTCTCTCTTTTTGCTATTCTTTTGCAGTGATTCTAAGAGCTAACACAGAGTCCCTATATGGGATTACAATATTTACAGGGTAAGTTAAGTTTCCATGTCACTTTCCTTTTTTGTTGATATTCTAGCACTTAGATACCAGACTTTATCAGTGACTGATACCAAAAAACAGACATGCGTAGAAACAAGTTTAACTTGCCCTCCGAAAGAATTACCCCCTTTCACGACCAGGCCATTTATTTGTGATAGGGCACTGCATTAATTTAACTGACAATTGCGCGGTTGTACCCAAAAAAAAATGTATATCCTTTTTTCCCACAAATAGAGCTTTCTTTGGGTGGTATTTAATCACCTCTGCGTTTTTTATTTTTTGCGCTATAAACAAAAAAAGACAGACAATTTTGAAAAAAAAAAAAAAACAATATTTGTTACTTTAAAAATCTAATTTTCTCATCAATTAAGGCCAATATGTATACTAGGGATCGACCGATTATCGGCAACACCGATATATCGGGGGGCGACATGCACTTTCCCCGATACAGTGCCTTGCGAAAGTATTCGGCCCCCTTAAACTTTGCGACCTTTTGCCATATTTCAGGCTTCAAACATAAAGATATAAAACTGTAATTTTTTGTGAAGAATCAACAACAAGTGGGACACAATCTTGAAGTGGAAAGAAATTTATTGGATATTTCAAACTTTGTTAACAAATAAAAAACTGAAAAATTGGGCATGCAGAATTATTCAGCCCCTTTACTTTTAGTGCAGCAAACTCTCTCCAGAAGTTCAGTGAGGATCTCTGAATGATCCAATGTTGACCTAAATGACTAATGATGATAAATAGAATCCACCTGTGTGTAATCAAGTCTCCGTATAAATGCACCTGCACTGTGATAGTCTCAGAGGTCCGTTTAAAGCGCAGAGAGCATCATGAAGAACAAGGAACACACCAGGCAGGTCCGAGATACTGTTGTGGAGAAGTTTAAAGCCAGATTTGGATACAAAAAGATTTCCCAAGCTTTAAAAAATCCCAAGGAGCACTGTGCAAGCGATAATATTGAAATGGAAGGAGTATCAGACCACTGCAAATCTACGAAGACGTGGCCGTCCCTCTAAACGTTCAGCTCATACAAGGAGAAGACTGATCAGAGATGCAGCCAAGAGGCCCATGATCACTCTGGATAAACTGCAGAGATCTACAGCTGTGGTGGGAGACTCTGTCCATAGGACAACAATCAGTCCTATACTGCACAAATCTGGCCTTTATGGAAGAGTGGCAAGAAGAAAGCCATTTCTTAAAGATATCCATAAAAAGTGTTGTGTAAAGTTTGCCACAAGCCACCTGGGAGACACACCAAAAATGTGGAAGAAGGTGCTCTGGTCAGATGAAACCAAAATCAAACTTTTTGGCAACAATGCAAAACTTTTTGTTTGGCGTAAAAGCAACACAGCTCATCACCCTGAACACACCATCCCCACTGTCAAACATGGTGGTGGCAGCATCATGGTTTGGGCCTGCTTTTCTTCAGCAGGGACAGGGAAGATGGTTAAAATTGATGGGAAGATGGATGGAGCCAAATACAGGACCATTCTGGAAGAAAACCTGATGGAGTCTGCAAAAGACCTGAGACTGGGATGGAGATTTGTCTTCCAACTAATGATCCAAAACATAAAGCAAAATCTACAATGGAATGGTTCACAAATAAACATATCCAGGTGTTAGAATGGCCAAGCCAAAGCCCAGACCTGAATCCAATCGAGAATCTGTGGAAAGAACTGAAAACTGCTGTTCACAAACGCTCTCCATCCAACCTCACTGAGCTCAAGCTGTTTTGTAAGGAGGAATGGGCAAAAATTTCAGTCTCTCGATGTGCAAAACAGACTTACAGCTGTAATCACAGCAAAAGGTGGCGCTACAAAGTATTAACTTAAGGGTGCTGAATAATTTTGCATGCCCAATTTTTAAGTTTTTTATTTGTTAAAAAAGTTTGAAATATCCAATAAATTTCGTTCCACTTCATGATTGTGTCCCACTTGTTGTTGATTCTTCAAAAAAAATTACAGTTTTATATCTTTATGTTTGAAGCCTGAAATGTGGCAAAAGGTCGACAAGTTCAAGGGGGTCGAATACTTTCGCAAAGCACTGTATATCGGAATCGGCCCCAGAGGTTACCGATATTGCCGATATTTCAGGAAAGTGCTTGTACTGGGGTGATGCCTGCAGCTAGAAGCATCACCCCAGTACCGGTGTCCATAGCCGATGGTCGGTTGAATTGTAATGACAACCGATGTGGCTGAGAAGCCGCTCAGCTTTCATTACAAGTAGCTGAACGGGACGTCCCCCCCTCCCGCCACCTTCCGCGGCTCGGCCGGGTCTCCCGCACCCCACCCCCCCCCCCCCCCCGGGGAGACTCGGGCATCCTACCTCCATAAGGCGCCGCCGCCGAAGAGAATCCCTGGGTCTCCATGTAAAAAACCCGGAAGTGATGTCATGACATCACTTCCAGGTACTCGGCGCCGAATTAAAAAAACTGACAGCATTCAAAAAAAGCCAAACTTGGCGTTTTGAATGCTTTTCAGGGCCAAGGAGGGGTTTGGGGTCTTTTAGACCCCCAGATCCCTCCACAAGGAGTACCTAAAAAAATAAAAATAAAAAAATAAAATGTTGTAGTCCAAAAATATCAGGCCAGGACCCGGTGATTGGCATGTGCTGTGACAAATCATAGCACAGGCACGCACAGGCACGCCCCCTACCTACATATATATTAATATATATATGTGTGTGTATATATATATATATATATATATATATATGTGTGTGTATATATATATATATATATATATATATATACGTGATTCTCCACAGAGAGGAAGTTGTTAAAGTCAACTGAAATCTTTATTTTAACTTTATACTCCTGTACTGCTGTATGTCTGTAAGTTTTCACTGATTTGTGATTGCAAACATTTATTTTATTGCAGCTTATCAATTCTTAGACATATGATGGCTGCATTTATTTTTTTAATGCTTTTTCTCCTTTTTTTTTTAACCTGGTGATCTGGCCAGTAGTCACTCTAACTAGTTAAAAAGTGTTAGCTGGAGTTTGGCTTCAATTGGTTAGTGTATCTGAATTTGCTAGTACATCCAACACTCCCTCCCCCTAGACTTTTAATAGTGCTGTCCAAAGGTGTCTCTGTTACTCCTTCATCCAGAGTGTAGACACTCTAATGTGGGGTACACACTATGAGAAAATCAGACGAACTGTCATTCAATTTTCCACGAAGGTGCATATTGTGATGTAACCGACAATGG
Source organism: Pelophylax lessonae (assembly GCF_965119305.1). Lineage (NCBI taxonomy): Eukaryota > Metazoa > Chordata > Amphibia > Anura > Ranidae > Pelophylax > Pelophylax lessonae. The sequence continues at coordinate 198,870,794 of NC_138773.1, forward strand.
TATTATCTGTAAAATTCTCGCATGACAATGGCAAACGTTCTTTCTTAAGTATAATTTCTGTGTTTGTTGCCACCTTCTTGCAGGTCGTTCTTTGCTTCTGATCACATGTGTTTTTCTCTATTCAATTATTTTTGTACAATTACTGAAAATCGGACGTTGTGTTCAAGTACATTAAAAATTTTCTAGCTTGCACCTTTGCATTTTTTTCGTCCGAACAGTCGGAATTGTCAGTCGTAAAAGCACTATACGAACAATCAGATAATCGACCGATTGTTCCTCATATGGAATTTTTCTTCCAATTTTTTTATTGTGTGTATTAAGTATTACACAGGAGGTATGTTACTGGCCAGATCACCAAGTGAAAACAGAGGGAAAATAATTAACTACTTGCTGCCACCCCAGCCAGTTTTACTGCTACAGGGAGGCAGCTGTGCGCCGGATCACGTATACATATGTGATCCGGCTCTTCCAGGTAGGGGGCAAGCTTGAGCTGATCATTCATTACACAGGCAGAACAGCAGTCTACCTATGTAAACAATACAGATTGCCATTATGTCAGTAGGGAAGGCATTGATCCGGTGTTCCTTCAAAGCATGGACCAGGTCCACGTCTTCCACTAGTAAAAGCACCTCCTATAGTACACAGAAACACTGGCTAGGCACACAGTTAACCCTTTGATCGCCCCTGATGTTAACCCCTTCCCAGCCAGTGTCATTAATACAGTGCATAATTTTAGCACTGATCACTGTATTTGTGTCACAGGTCCCCAAAGTGTCAAAAGTGTCAGAATGTCTGTCCCAATATCGTAGTCCCACTATAAGTAGCCGTTTCCCATCATTCCCAAAAAAAAAAAAAAATTAATTAAAAAATCCCACAGTTTGAAGAAGCTATAACTTTTACCAAAAAATATGTAGCAGAATACGTATTGGCCAATATCTATGAAGAAATTTGAATTTTGTTCTCAATTTATTTATTGGATATGTTTTATAGAAGAAAGTAAAAAATATTCTTTTTTTTTTTTTTCATCTTTTTTGTTTGTAGCAAATACCACTAATTGAAAGATCCGTTTGTAAGAAAAAGAAGACACAAATTTTGTTTGGGTACAGCATCGCACGACCGCGCAATTGTCAGTTAACGTAAAGCAGTGCCGTATTGCAAAAAATGTCATGGTCATGAAGGGTGGTAAACCTTCCGGAGGTCAAGTGGTTATACTGATGCAGCCACCACATCTAATGATTGGTAAGTTGCAATATATTACATTTTTGGTTTTGGGTTTACAGTACACTTTGTATCATATCTTAAAGTAGAACAATAAGCATTTTTTTTCATTTTGTATAGAGCACGGGATTGTTAAAACCTCTGTCAGATTTTTTTCCGCCATCTGTGTCCCATTGTGGAGATTTTCCCTCACTTCCTGTCCCATAGCCAAACAGGAAGTGGGAGAAAATCCCTGCAAATTAAAAAGAAATTCCTTGGGGACCCCCAGGTCACCAGAACTAGTGTCCCCATTGGAAGATTTTCCCTCTATTACTTTTCTAAGGACAACCCAAAATGTGGGTTTTCTTTTTCCTTCACTTTTAATGAGTATAGTAAACAAGACAAATGGAGAAGGTGAATCTCCTTAATGAGGGAACAGACAGCAATAAAAACTGATGAGCATTTTAGTCCCTCTGCAAAAAAAAAATGATTTGCCCTTAGTTATACTTTTACTCTCCCCCACTCTGGTGCTCTAGAGTCTCTAAACTTTCTAAACAAAGGGCCAGTTTACTGGAATAGTGCCCCATCATTGGTTTCTGTGGAAGGAATAGTGCCCCAATGTTGGTGTCAGTGGCAGGAATTAGGCCCCATTGTTGGTATTAGTGGTAGCATTAATGCCTCAAGGGCCAGATAAAGTTAAGCAAAGGGCCGCATCCAGCCCCAGGGCTGCAGTTTGGAGTCCACAGCTCTTGAGTAATAGCAACACCTCTCATTACGTCTGTCATTATGCACACTTATAGAGTGGAGAAAGAGAGATGGAGGGTCAGAACAGGTATATTTATTTTTAGAGAGGACTTGTCAGCATGGTCAAACTGTGGTCCCTATTTTTATGACCCATAAAACACATTGGATACTCTTTGGATTGTCCCCTTGACTTACTGTAAAGTCATATCTGGACATTTTACCAGTAGTGTGGCGCTTCAATTTACATTTTCTTTTGATATCTGCAGCTAGGTGCTGCCCCGGGCTCTGTGTCCTTCAGCTGGCTTCTCTCCTCACTGCAGTGGCTCTGTGTGTGCTCGATCCCCCACTCACCCCCCACCCACTACTGGCTGTGTGTGGGGATCTCACAATCAAAAAGAGTGAAATTTGTGCTTACATCAAAAAACATATGAGTAAAAGCAGCAACTACAAAGACATACGCAATACAAATCAAAAATCAAAAAGGTTGCGCTAAATTGTGACAAAAATTGATAAAGTAAATAATCATTATTAAATAAACATCTATATTGTGAAAATTAACCATGATGTGAAAAAAAGTTCATAGCAATGTGCACCAGTGATAATGTTCAATTTTGAATCAGCTGCTATGCAGTCATGCAATTCTTCTGTGAAAAAAAGGCCATCACCACCAAACGTGAATCCTTCACCAAAAACAGATGGCTCCTTACCAAAAAGTCATTACCATCAAGGTCATCAGCGCTTAAGGTATTCCAGGGCCTCTGGAATGGGAAGTAGAACTGTATGGCTCCAAAAGGTATTCAACCCCACATCCACCTCCACTAGCTACGGTTGATGTTGCTCGCCATTCCTCTGTTCCCCAATACAGACGTAGTCACGTATCTTTTAATATGCATCTTGTATGTATGCAGGGGGCATTACTAGAGGCTCTCTCATTACATTCCAGTTCCCAGCATAATAGCACCACTAGCTCAATAACTTCTGTCCTGTCTTGTGTGTGGAGATCTGCTGAAAGGCACAGCTGTGGGCTGTAAGTGTCTATCTGCTTTATCTCCCTCACTCCTGTTCTCCCTCTCTCCTGCAACAGCACTTTGAGCCAACAATGGCAGAGAGAACTACCTATACAACCACACAGGGGACCCTGTAAAGGAGCGCTGCTCAGCACAATGGATGAAGCTGTGGATTCTAATACCCAGGATTCCCTGCTGCTCACAAAACGGAGGGGAGAGAGCAGTCTTTTCTTTGGAAATTTACTGCAGCCTGGGGGACACAGAGCTGCACAGGAACCAGAGTGTACAAACCTGTTGCAGTGTCCTGAGCACCAGGACAGACTGAGCCACAGAGAGTCACTTGTCTTTGGACCAGAGCTGGGCAGACCTGTTGTCGTGTGTGCCTTCATCAGTGAGGACCTGATCATGAGAACTGACACTTCGGGGACAACTGACTGACTGCCAAGCATATGCGGCCGAACCTGTTGCCCACCAGGAGAAGTGAGCAGAACAACTGAGCTTAATCCCTTACTGCCCACAGTTAATGCCTAAAGGGTATTCCCCTTTCTTAGGAGCCCATCAGCCATCCGCTGTACCGTCCTAAAGGGACAGCTTCATGTGCACCACCTTACTGAAGGGCCCCAATGATCGCACACTGATACTGACAATTAAGTGGCAGGTACGTTGTAACCACCTCCAGGGGTATCCAATTCAGGAACACTCACCCATACCCACATCTGGGGTAACACTACACTGCACTCCAGGATACTTTCTTTGCTTGGGTTTTTGCAGAGTTACTGTGGGTTTTCTTTTACTGTCATATCTCACTGTTCACGCGGTTACTTATTAGTGCTGTGGAATACATGTTAGTTTGGTTTAGAGTCAATGTGGTTTAAGTTAATTGCCCTACTTAAGGCTAGTATTCAAAACGGTTAACCTAACATATTCTAATGTGATCTTTGCTCACGTATTGGTTTGTGCCTTGTGGTACCTTGCTTTGCTTAATACACTTTTTCTGTTTACCATCAAGTTGCTTGTGGCCTATATTTTGTGCATTAATGAGTGGTACCATACTAACATTTAAGCCACACGGTGCGAACGGCCTTCAACCTTTAACCAGGTGTGTCAGGGGGGATTGGGCAGCTTTAGGAGTCATGGCAGAACAGAGACACATTATATCAAGTGGGTCCTATGGCGGTAAGTTCTACAAATTTTATATTTTAAAGTTCTATGTAACTTGATTTGTCATTCAATAGAAGATGTTAAGTTAGGTTCCATGGGTTGGTAATATCATGTCATAATTCATGGCTTGACAATACATCACAGAATGCTAGGGGCTTTTAAAAAAGGTGGGCTGCAGCTTTCCAAAACGTTGACTTTTTCAAGATGATCTCATGTCTGGCCTAAACAATCACAGCATATCTTAAATATTAATCTTTTTCTTAATGATGAATGCAGCAGCAAAAAAAATGAGGTTTTACAGACCTGCTAAATTGGGTGAAACTTGAACTTCCACCAAAACTGTAACATAGAAGGCTATCTATTGTACGTGGAATGTGGCATCAGGAAGCATGTCCAGAAGTTTTTGATTACGTATATGTTAAACTACATATGGCAAGACACAGGTCAACTTCAGAAAAATACTTATAAAAGTCATATGTATAAATAAATATGAGGTATATAAAGTTTTTCAGCAAATCCAATTAAAGGCAAATAAAAGAATCTTATGTGAATTTAAGTTGACATTGAAGGTAACCAAAGGTAGTCTCTTTGGGCAGTGACAGCCCTATAGACAGGCACCAGTGCAAAGTTTGGATTAGGCCGGCCTTGTTGACTCCCACCATTACTGTTCTCCCTTTTAACTGCCCGCAGTAGTAGCACTTCTAAGGCAGATAGCACCAAGTAGAGAGGTGGTTTTTAAAAGATCTTCCCCTGTACTTGGTCATGTGATGTCACCAAGTACACAGTACACACTGAGAAACATTGCTACTTTTTGCTAAAGTCCTCTGCACAGCTTGCTTTCCCTAATTGAATAACGCTGCTGACTGGTGCAAGTGGAACCTGCCCAGGATGCCCCCACCTGAGCAGGATCACATCAGTTCAAAGTGGCACAGTAGGTCAGTTTTGTAAGGTTTGTTACTACAATGCATATAAATATGGCAAATGTTATAAGTAGCAAAGCCATTCAAAAAAATCTACAGGAAGACATCTCTTCTTGGGACAAGATTATTTTGTAGCATAATGGTATCAAATGCTTAGTATAAATTAGATGTATGAATTATCAGTGAACATATTGAGATTCTATAGTGAATCTTGGGTTAGTCTCAGATTTAACTCTTTCTAAAATAACCTCTTAGTCATTGAAATTTATAAGAACAATTGCAAGCTCCTTAATGCACACATTTGTGCCAATTAAGTCAAAAACTCAAATTTTCTTAAAATGCTCAGAGATTTTGTTTTTTATGGTTATGGTGGCATTATAATAGTACTTTAAATCTGAAATTAAGATTTAAAAATTTATGATATGATAGAAATGGTTAGCAAGCTATTTAAAATATTGTATTCATATATGTATTTCTATGTGTTCCTAGATCTAATTTCCATTCCATTCAAACTAATCCCTGTATCATATCACAGGAATCAGCGTGTTAAGAAAAGCCAGTGTTATATCATCACTGGTGGACAGATGATTCAATATCCTCCTACACTGTTTTAACATTTTATTTTGTTCTCTACAACAGGCGGTCTTGGTTTCCCCTACTTGTTATAAAAGACCTGCTAAAGATTTACTGAGGTTATTGCATTAGTTGACTGGCAAGGTTCCAGCTGAAATGTCTTTTTAAAGTTCTTGCCTGCAGAGTGGAAATTAAGCAGATTCATCAATGTGTCCACAATGCTTCTCTCTGACGTTGTGACTCATAGAGGAACTGATTCCCAGTAACCAACCTATCGCCTGAGAAATGAGCCATTGGAAAATGAAGTGCATTGTTTATCCAGCTCACAGCCACCGCACAGTGCAATTTTCTCCACTGCATAATGATCCATTCCATTTAAAAGCACAGGGGAACCTTTTCTGTGATTACCTTACCTATGGTTAGCGGACTTGGTGATGAGGTCGACCATGATAGCTTTTTTATGTGCAGATATGATGTTCAGTGAGATTTGCCTTTGGGGATAACCACCCATAGGTAACAAATCAGAGTCTTTTTTACAGATAGACATAAAGCATTTTATGACATACAGGGCCAGCTTAATGACTTAGGTCAAATTGTTGGTCTATTTATACTCAGCTCTGTGAATCTCTTCTGCTCTGAAGTCATCACACTTAAGGAGCCAAAGTATGTTAGTGACACTTTCAAACTTTTAATGTCTCTGTTTTCTTTTTTATTATCACTGTGCCACTCTTACGGCAGACACAATCAAAAGTAGCCAAGGACATCCAACTAAACTATTGGGCTCTTGATACCCAACATGCCCTCTGGGGACACCTTTTCTTATGGTATAAGATGGGCATCTTCGGGAACCCAAATATTTTGAGAAAAATATTCTTCGGGGGTTGTTATATATTGCAATGTATCTTAGAAAACTTTGTTGCAGCCTTCCATCTTCTGCTCTTTCTGCTAAAAGAAAATGACACTTGGGTTTCACTTAATACCTACTTGCTGCAGTCATCTTCTGCTTTTGGAATGCTCAGTGGGAGGGTCTGTCTGCTGTAGCCAGGTGATGGACTACAACAACATGGAGAAGGAGACATTGCTCTTTATTTGCCTCTCTCCCTATACTGTAATATTGATAGGTTGCACCATCCTTCTCCAGCCAGGAGGGGGAGAGCTAAAGCCAAGCAAGCCCCTAGACTTCTATGCAGAATGCTGAGAATTCTGGAAGTTGTAGTTTGAGACAGAAGCCATATAATTGCTACAGTATAAAAAGTTCATCCTTTTAGCACTGAAGGAGTTAGAGGGAGAGCAGCTCTGTCTGGATATGATCCTGAGAATGGCAGTAAGACCATATGGGGGCAGCACAGCACTGACCACATCATAGCACCTGCACTGCTGCAGCAGGGAGACTGGAGCATCCACTCACCATCTGCTTCCCTCTACTGATCACCAGAGCCTTTTAGGTAGAGACCAAACTGGCCCCCCTTCTACAACGAGCGGTCACCACAGCATCCCAGGGACTGGTGAGAGGGCTATTCTCCCACTTCTGATACTGCTAGCAGGGACTGAGCTGCTGAAAGCAGGACACCAAATGTACCCAATCCATACTGCACTCTATTCTGCATTTCAAAGCAAGCCTAGAAAGCGCCTATACTAACCTTATACCACATTATACCGAACCTTTACCACATCTGAACCACATCTACCTTGCACCTGTGCCAAGACTACACCATACCTATATTGTACCTATATTGCATGCAGAACAACTGGGATTGTTGTTAAGTGCAAAGACGCTCTTAAAGGGCCCCAACAATAGCCAGCAAGAAAACATCTCAACTGCCCCTTCGATAATAAATATTCTGCAACCCCCTTTGTTCCCCTGTTGCTACAATCCTTGTTTTCTTTTGAAAATTGCATACCCAGTCGCTCTAGGACTAGCATCGCTGCCATAAATGCACTCTTGCAGTACAGTATAGCTCCAGCACTCTGTAGATTAAACTTTACTACGGCTGCACTTGAGGTGGCCTTGCTACTGTTCATGCTGATCTGGACGCCAAATGTCATCCAATGCTTAGTCCTTACTGTTAATCACTTTGTTTACTAAACTGTGTTATTATCATTATTGAGCCATTTTTTTCTTGCCTCGTTATCAACCATATTGGGTAACAATATATTAAGCTTGCTTTTACTACCTGGTTTGGTGCCTCTTTTCGTTGATATGGCACTACTATTGGGCACTAAGTATTACTTTCACTGATTTCCTATGAAATGGTATGTTTGTACACTCAACCTAGTGATTTAGACAGGCTGAGGGGAGCTAAGGTTCTTGAGAAGGATGAGGCAAAGAACAGAGGACCCACCCTATCCCACGGCTCACATGGGAGTAGTGCTACATTGCTATAGTCACATTATTATTCCCAGAGTTTTATTAAGCCTGTGACTGCTGGAAAAAGCAGTCAACAACTATATAGAATTCAGGGCTGCATTCTATACACAATGTCCAGAACACTACCTATGGTTGCAAGGAAGCCGTTGTTAAAGTATTGCCAATTTTAGATAAACACAGCTGTCTGAAAATTGAAATGGACAATATAGTGCAGCAGATCAGGAAAGAAAGAGTGGGACCACAGCAAATCAGACATGATAGACTGAAGTAACAGCAAATCAGATAAGTCAGAGTGGGGTCACATCAGATCAAAAAAGACAGAGTGAGGTCACAGCAGGTCCAGAAAATCAGACTGAGGTCACAGCAGATCAGGAAAAGTTAAAACTCCCAATCTGCTTTCTTGTTTTAGGTTAGGGGCAAAGAAAGTGCTAAAGCCTTGACAGCCAGGTATCTAGCAGTTTTAGGTAAGGTCAGTATTAGCAGCCTGAATATTTCTTTATTCCAGGATTCTTTAGACACATTACTAGTATTCTTATTCAAGAATTCACTGTCCACATGTAAACATTTTTATTTTTTATTTCTTTTAAAGCAAACAAAATGCACTTTTCCCAAATCTGGAAATTCAATCTAAGCTAGAACTGTCATATAATTTTGAAACATCTGTCAAATATAATGCAACTCTATGAAAGCTTATTTACAATGCAAAATTTCTAGCAAAAACACAATTTGAAATTCAAACATTAAGATCCAGAATTGTGTGATAAAAATGACATTAATTAAAATTGTGTAGGCACATTTCCTGATCACTGAAAGCTTATAAAGTGAAACCAGCACCCTAAAGTAGAACCATGACCAAAACGCTCTTTTTCTGGTTTGAAAAAATATGAGGAAGGGTTAGAATATCTTATGAGTTTGTATTGATGTATGTGTCTTTATTAGGAAGATTTCTCCTTACATCCTGGCCTAAGGATACAACAGGAAGATAGTGATAAAATATCCAAAGTGAAGGGATACACTGTATGTGTCAGTAAATATGCTGTTTCTCCCAACTTAATATTCCATGTTTAATGTTCATGAATATTTATCTAATATACTTATCAGAAGACATATGTTTATTTAAAAGGTGTTTTGAATAAATGATGTAGCCATTCAGCAATTGTAAAACCTATGTTTTATAAATTATATGTTGTTAGCCGCACACACATAAAAATCTGCATTAAATATGTTTTTTTTTTTATATAAGAAATCTTTATTTTTTATTTTTTAATTTATTTAAACAGGACCTTATTCTAACTACATTTGATGTGAGACTAAACAAGACAAATAGTCAAATTTCACACAGGTAAAAACTCAACTTTACTCCTCTACCTACCCTTTATGCCTCCCAGTACCCTCACTTTTTATAGTTACCTTTTCTGATGTCTTCAGAAAAGATGTCTTTGGCATGTGACAACGTGGCGTCAGAGATGTGATGATATCAGTGGTGTTCTCAGTGTCATTGTGTGTGAATGCAGGGAGCTGTGGCATGATCCCTACATGGGGCAGGATCATGATGCCTTGTACTCAAGAAAATGGGTTGAATGATGATGGACATAGTTTAAAGGACTAACACTGGGCCATGAAGAGAGTCTTTGGAGAACAGTGTCGGAGAGATAGTGACTATTTCAAAAACAACTCTAGTGGTACCTTTAAAAAAATAAATCACTAAAGACTAAACTTAGGCCTTTTTGTTCTTCCAGTTTTAAGTTGTTCTGTCAATACCATCTTCTCACAATATGTTCAACCCCACTGAGCTCATTGGACTATCTTCCTGCTTAACCGCAGGCGCAGAAGTGAGAGCACCAAATAGAAGAAAACAATTGAGAAACTTCATAGCTCTGATCTTCCCTGGGACAGAAGTACATATAACATATATAACATCACCCACCAAGTGCCATACTCTCCCTCTGCACAAAGATAAATAAATTGTTCTAGTGATATTTTCATGTCAATATGACACAATACTTATGGTGTGAATACACGATTAGAATAACGCCCGATCATTCGACCACCGACTTTTGAAAAAGTATTTGTCGGTCGAAAACGTTGCCAACATACACGGTCTGAATATCGCCCGACCGTTGCCTGCCGACCATCGAAACAGTGTTCGTCGGTCGAAAACATTGCCAACATTAACATATTATACAGATTTAAACTGAACGACCTGAACACCAGCGTATAGAATATCGTTCTTTCGCAAACGAGACAACAGAATTTTTCGTGTTTTTCAAACGGTATTCTTCGTTCTCAATATCGATATCGCTCATTGATGGCTGGGCATTAACGAGTAGAATATTGGCCGATCGCTTGCTGAACGGAAATTTTCGGCCGATTTTCTTATCGTGTATTCCAGCCTTTACAGTAAAATTCTTAAAAAATAAACAGATGCTTTCATATATGTAGATTCACAGTCATTTCTCTCAGATAGCATATGTGCCCATCTAAGGGTTCCAACTTCCAGATAATAGATAACTATCTAAATGAGAAAGGAAATTATTATTACCATAAAAGATTAATTTAGTGATATAATCATGATGTTGATGATCTGCACAGAAGTTTATAATGCTGCAGAGGTAGCAGGTGGAACACTTTTAATCAGCTACAAGGTAATTAAGTTTTAATTAAATGTCAAGCCCACTTTCATTCATTGAAAACCATGAACAATCATCCAATTGCAGGACACAGCCAGGGAATGTGAAATCAGTCACACTCATGCAATATTTAAATAGGAATTTTAAACAAGTCTAACAATAATAAAAAAAAAACTCTTTACTAATTGGTGCCCCTAGATTTAACAACACTTTTAAAGTATTAGTTTGGTCTTAAGCAGTGCCAACTCTTTTTGAAGTTCAGTGCAAAAAAGTACTTTTCTGTTTTTTGTGCCTGCTGTGATAATCTAGGTTTGCTATGAAATGCACCCAACTAATTAAAGTTCCTAGCATGCCTGCAACTAGCACATAACCAAGCCCACACTTAGCATAATTCCAGAATCTTAACATTCGCAGCATATCTAAACCATAAAAACTAAATTTTTATACACTGCTCAAAAAAAAGGAACACTTTAAAAACACATCAGATCTCAATAGGTAAAAATATCATGCTGGGTATCTATACTGATATGGACTGGGTAATATGTTAGGAACGAAAGGATGCCGAATCGTTTGATGGGAATAAAAATTAGAAACCTACAGAGGGCTGAATTCAAAGTCACCCCAAAAATAAAAGTGAAAAAATGATGCAGCAGGCTAGTCCATTTTGCTGAAATTTCATTGCAGCAACTCAAAATCCAGGGCATCACAGAGCTTCTAAACAGACTGAGGTGCAACCTGGTGACACCGGATGGCCTGAAGCATAATGTCCCAGATAGGTTCTATTGGATTTAGGTCAGGCAACCTTGGGGGGCCATTCAATGGTATCAGCTCCTTCATTCTCCAGGAATTGGCCCCCAAGGTTCAGCCCTGTGACCGCTACTATTCTCAATCTATACTTCCTCCCTGGGTCAGCTAATAGCCTCCGATGGCTTCCACTACCATTTCTATGCTGATGACACCCAAATCTACCTCTCTACCCCTCAGCTCACCCCATCAGTCTCCTCCCTCATCACTGATCTACTAACAGACATATCAGCCTGGATGTCACACCACTTCCTCAAACTGGATCTATCTAAAACTGAACTCATAATATTTCCTCCTCCACGTGCCCCTTCCCCTGAATTCTCTGTCAAGATCAATGGAACAACTATCAGTCCTTCCACACATGCCAGGATGCTAGGGGTAACCCTGGACTCTGCACTGTCCTTTCAGGCTCACATCCAATCCCTGTTCAAATCATGCCAACTTAACCTCCGCAACATCGCTAGAATACGGCCCTTTTTAACCAACGACTCCACCAAGCTTTTAATTCACGCCCTGGTTATCTCTCGCCTCGACTACTGCAACTCCCTCCTCATTGGATTACCTTTACATAGATTATCCCCCCTTCAATCCATAATGAATGCTGCTGCTAGACTTATCCACCTTACCAACCGTTCAGTGTACTCCACCCCTCTCTGCCAATCCCTTCACCCAACAAATAAAATTCAAAGTGCTAACAATAGTTTACAATGCCATCCACAACTCTGCCCCCTACATCACTAACCTGATCTCTAAATATCAACCAAGCGGCTCTCTTTGGTCCTCCCAAGACCTTCTGCTTTCTAGCTCCCTTGACACCTCTTCCCATGCTCGCCTCTAGGATTTCTCCAGAGCTTCTCCCATTCTTTGGAACTCTCTACCCCAATCTGTCCGACTGTCCCCTAATCTATCCATCTTTAGATGATCCCTGAAAACCCTTCTCTTTAAAGAAGCCTATCTGGCTATTAACTAATACACCAGTTTCACTTTCTCCATCAGCTCATCCCCCACAGCTATTACCTTTTGTATCAATTGACCCTCCCTTTTAGATTGTAAGCTCTAACGAGCAGGGCCCTCTGATTATTCTTGTTCCAAATTGTATTGTGACTGTAATGTCTGCCTTCATTTTGTTAAGCGCTGCGCAAACTGTTGGCGCTATATAAATCCTGTATAATAATATTAATAATAATAATAATTGGCTGCATACTCTCGCCACATAAGGCCGGGCATTGTTGTGCACCAGGAGGAACCCAGGACCCACTGCACCAGCATAGGGTTTTACAATGGGTCCAAGAATTTCATCCCAATTCCTAATGGCAGTCAGGGTGCCATTGTCTAGCCTGTAGAGGTCTGGGTCTCCCCAGACCATCCCACCACCAAAACAGTCATGCTGAACGATGTTACAGGCTGAACAATGTTACAGGCAGCATAACATTCTCCACGGCTTCTCCAGACCCTTTCACGTCTGTCACACATGCTCAGGGTAAACCTGTTCTCATCTGTGAAAAGCACAGGGCACCAAAGGAGGACCTGACAATTCTGGGTGTTCAATGGCAAATGCCAATCGAGCTCCACGGTGCCAGGCAGTGAGCACAGGACCCACTAGAGGACATTGAGCCCTCAAGCCACCCTCATGAAGTCTGTTTCTTATTTTTTGGTCAAAGACATTCACACCAGTGGCCTGTTGGAGGTCATTTTGTAGGGCTCTGGCAGTGCACATCCTGTTCTTCTGTGCACAAAGGAGAAGATACCTGTCCTGCTGATCGGGTAAGGACCTTATACGGCCCTGTCCAGCTCTCCTAGAGTAAGTGCCTGTCTCCTGGAATCTCCTCCATGCTCTTGAGACTGTGCTGGGAAACACATCAAACCTTCTGACAATGGCACGTATTGATGTGCCATCCTGGAGGACTGCCTGTGCAACCTCCATAGGGTCCAGGTATCGCCTCATGCTACCAGTAGTGACACTGACCCTAGCCAAATACAAAACGAGTGAAAAACTGTCAAAAAAATGAGTAGGGAAAAAAATGTCAGTGGCCTCCACCTGTAAAATTATTCCTAGTACACCTGTTGTTAATTTCAATAACACCAAAGCAGGTGAAACTGATCAACAACCCTCTCCACTACTTAACTGACCAGATCAATATCCCCAGAGTTTAATTAACTTGCTGCTGTACTCTCATTAAAAAGTGTTCCATTAATTTTTTTGAGCAGTGTATATTGTAGTTTATCAATCGCTAGATGTGGTGGCAGCATTAATTATGTATTTTAGATTTTCCTTTTATTTTAATCGGTTGGTCCTGCCAGTAAACCTATTGATTTTCAGCTTCCATTACCAAAGCTGTTCAAGCAAAAGTGTCAGTTACAGCTTTGAGATAAACTATTTAATACTAACAGAGGTGCTTAGAAATAAGCTCTAATTCATTAAAAAATGTTTCTGCAACTGTCTATAATGTGTTAGCTAGAGTTAATTTCTTAGTCACCTATACAGTGGGAGAAATAATTATTTAATCCCCTGCAGATTTTGTAAGTTTGCCCACTTACAAAGAAATGATGGGTCTATCAATTTTATCATAGGTGTATTTTAAATGATAGAGACAGAATATCAACCAAAAATCCAGAAAAATACATGAGTGTCTCTTTCCTCCAATCAGCTCTCAGAACAAGAAGAAGTAAGAAGTAAGAAGTAAGAAATCAATAGCTGTTTGTCTGTACTGCGACTGACTGCTGTGTGACTGTCTCTGCAACTGAGTACCTGGTAAGTATCCTTGCGACTGGTAAGTATCCTTGCGACTGGTGAGTATCTTGCGACTGGTGAGTATCATTGCGACTGGTGAGTATCATTGCGACTGGTGAGTATCTTTGCGACTGGTGAGTGTCCTTGCGACTGGTGAGTATCTTTGCGACTGGTGAGTGTCCTTGCGACTGGTGAGTATCCTTGCGACAGGTGAGTATCCCTGCGACTGGTGAGTATCTTTGTGACTGGTGAGTATCTTGCGACTGGTGAGTATCTTTGCGACTGGTGAGTGTCCTTGCGACTGGTGAGTGTCCTTGCGACTGGTGAGTATCCTTGCGACTGGTGAGTATCCTTGCGACAGGTGAGTATCCCTGCGACTGGTGAGTATCTTTGCAACTGGTGAGTATCATTGCGACTGGTGAGTAGCTTTGCGACTGGTGAGTAGCTTTGCGACTGGTGAGTGTCCTTGCGACTGGTGAGTATCTTTGCGACTGGTGAGTATCTTGCGACTGGTGAGTATCTTTGCGACTGGTGAGTATCTTTGCGACAGGTGAGTATCCTTGCGACAGGTGAGTATCCTTGCGACTGGTGAGTACCTTGTGACGGGTGAGTATCCTTGCGACTGGTGAGTAGCTTTGCGACTGGTGAGTAGCTTTGCGACTGGTGAGTGTCCTTGCGACTGGTGAGTATCTTTGCGACTGGTGAGTATCCTTGCGACTGGTGAGTATCCTTGCGACTGGTGAGTATCTTGCGACTGGTGAGGATCCTTGCGACTGGTGAGGATCCTTGCGACTGGTGAGTATCTAGTGACTGGTGAGGGTATTAGCGACTGGTGGGTACCCCAGGTTTTTTACCAGGGAAGTTAGAGGTAGTGTAGGTAAGGAAGAGCAGGTCGTTAATATTATCCCCATAGAGTAGTGGGTAATAATGTCCGACAGGATTGGGGATGCTACTCAGTGCACTTCTTGCGGCATGTATGCGTTCCTTGATGAAACAATCGAGGACGAATACTGCTGTGCAAGATGTGAGCGACTTGTTGCTCTGGAAGCCCACATCGTGGATCTAGAGAACACAGTGACAAGACTGCGTGGCATCTACAACCTGAAAAGGAGCTTGGACATTACCCATCAGGCGCTGGCAGGGGTCAGCATAGAGGAGGGAGGAATAGAGGAGACGCAAGCAGCAGAGGTACGCAGCTGGGTGACTGTTAGGAATGTTAGGGGGAGGAGAGTCAGGGAGGCCAGTCCTGAGTTGGTAGACCCTAACATGTTTGCCGAGTTGCAGGTTGAGGGGGATATCAACTCAGGGGTGGCAGTGCTGGAGCATGCGCCCTCCCCCAGCTGCCAGGGGAGGGACGGCTCCAGGAAGAAGGGGGGCCGTAACGCAGGAAAGGTTAGACAGGTTGTGGTAGTTGGGGACTCAATTATCAAGAGGACAGAGAGGGAAATCTGTAAAAAAGATCGCGTGAACCGAACAGTTTGTTGTTTACCGGGCGCCCGAGTTTGGCACATCGCAGATCTGGCAGACAGATTGTTGGGTGGGGCTGGGGATGACCCAGCGGTCATGGTGCATGTGGGCACTAATGACAAAGTTAAAGGTAGGTGGAGGATCCTTAAGAACGATTTCAGGGACTTAGGTAATAGATTGAGGAAAAGGACCTCCAAGGTGGTTTTCTCTGAAATACTGCCGGTACCTCGAGCCACACAGGAGAGGCAGAAGGAGCTTAGGGAAGTTAACAAGTGGCTGAGGAATTGGTGTAGGAAGGAGGGGTTTGGGTTCCTGGAGAACTGGGCTGACTTCTCAGTCGGCTACCGGCTCTTTAGTAAGGATGGGCTGCACCTTAATGGGGACGGTACAGCTCTTTTGGGGAGAAAGATGGCCACCGAGTTGGAGGGGCTTTTAAACTAGGAGACGGGGGGGAGGGCTCAGAAGTAGAATCAGTCAGGAGGGAGTAGAGGACTGAAGGCAGTTGTAGGGTCAACAGCGACAGTAGGTCAACAACATCAATTGGCGGGTCTGTGCGGGAGAACAGCAGACCAAACAGAAATAAACAAAACCGCCAATCACGTTTAACTTCCGTAAAACTAAGAGGGGTATATGCTAATGCCAGGAGCCTAGCTAATAAGATGGATGAGTTGGAAATGTTAGTACATGAGGAAGACATAGACCTTGTGGGAATAACGGAGACTTGGTTCGACCCCTCACATGACTGGCTGGCCAATATCCAAGGGTATTCGGTGTACCGGAAGGACAGGGTTGGTAAAAGAGGGGGAGGGGTATGTCTCTATGTCAAGAACAATATAAAGGTGCTAGAAAGGAGTGACATTACGGATGGGATGTGCATGGATTTAGAATCTGTGTGGGTTGAACTCGATAGGGAAGAAGATAAGGGAAAAGTAGTTGTGGGGGTTTGCTATAGGCCACCTAACCAAGGGGAGGAGGTAGAGCTGGAATTTTTAGCACTAATAGGTAAAGCGGCAAAACTAGGATCAGTCATCATATTGGGGGACTTCAATTATCCCGACATTGACTGGGAAGAGGGGACTGCACACTCGCATAAGGCCCGGCTATTCACGGAAACCTTACAGGATAACTACATGTCGCAGTTGGTGGATTACCCTACTAGAGAGAATGCTATCCTGGATCTATTGATCACTAATGACCCAGACATAATCTCGGAGGTAGGAGTCCAGGACAACCTGGGCTCTAGCGATCACAGGATGATCACATTTAGTATAAATAACAATATAAAAAGGCAAGTGGGGAACATAAGAACCCTAAACTTCAGAAGGGCAGACTTTCCAAAATTGTACTCATTGATGGAAAGGGTAAACTGGGACCAAACCCTGGGATCACTGACCACAGAGGAAAAATGGGAATGCTTTAGAACAATATTAAGCAAAGGCATCTTGCAGTGCATTCCTATGGGGAATAAATTTAGAAGAGACAAAGCCAAACCTGGCTGGCTAAACCGTAGCGTTAAAAAACTTATTAGGGGAAAAAAATTGGCCTTCAAGAAATATAAATCAGAGGGCACAGTATTGGCCTTCCAGCAATACAAGGAGGAAAATAAGAAGTGTAAACACGAAATCAAGATGGCTAAAATCAACTTTGAGAGACAAATAGCGGAGGATAGTAAAAAAAACCCAAAGAAATTCTTTAAATATATCAACAGCAAAAAAACTAGGGCAGAGCATATTGCACACATAATTAACGATGATGGGAGGATGGTTACAGAGGACACTGAAAAAGCAACCGTGCTGAATTCTTTTTTCTCGTCAGTCTTTACGCAGGAAAAGGAAGGGTACACTGACCATGACTGTATGGTTAGTAGTAATACACAGGACTTGCCACTATGGCTAACAGAAGGGGAAATCAGGGAAAGACTGGATAAACTTAACACAAACAAATCACCAGGCCCGGATGGCGTACATCCGAGAGTGCTCAAGGAACTCAGTATGGTTATATCTAGACCACTGTTCCTGATCTTTGCTGACAGTATTAGGACAGGAGATGTACCAGGGGATTGGAGGAAGGCTAACGTGATTCCGATATTCAAAAAGGGCCAGAGACATATCCCGGGATATTATAGGCCTGTCAGTCTGACATCAATAATATGTAAACTTTTGGAGGGGATGATAAGGGACTATATCGTAGAGTATGCTAAAGACAACAACATCATCAGTAGTAACCAGCACGGGTTTACAAATGGGCGTTCTTGTCAAACCAATCTCTTAGCACTCTACGAGGAGGTGAGCTGTGAGCTAGATAGGGGGAGACCAGTGGATGTGGTGTACTTGGATTTCGCTAAGGCGTTTGATACAGTTCCCCACAAGCGCTTAATTTATAAAATAAGGTCTGCAGGTATCGACAGCAGGGTTTGCTCTTGGATACGGAATTGGCTAAAAGGCCGTGTCCAAAGGGTAGTAATAAACAGCGCATACTCAGACTGGTCTGGGCTCAGTCCTGGGACCAACCTTGTTCAATTTATTCATAAACAGCATTGAGGAAGGGATCAGTAGTTCGTTATCAGTTTTTGCAGATGACACAAAATTGGCCAGGGCAATAACTGCACAGCATGAAGCAGATATCCTACAGAATGACCTGGACAAAATTACGGAGTGGGCAACGACATGGCAAATGAGGTTTAATGTGGAGAAGTGTAAGGTTTTGCACTTGGGGACCAAAAACATAAAAACACAACACACGTTAGGAGGGGAACCCTTGGGGGAATCAAAAATGGAGAAAGATCTGGGAGTCTTAGTTGATGATAGATTAGGCAACAGCATGCAATGCCAAGCAGCAGCTTCCAAAGCCAACAGAATATTAGCATGCATAAAGAAAGGGATGTATTCCAGAGATAAGACTATAATCCTTCCACTTTATAAAACTCTGGTCCGACCGCATCTGGAGTATTCTGTCCAGTTCTGGTCGCCAGTCCTCAGGAGGGATGTGTTGGAGCTGGAGAAAGTCCAGAGAAGGGCAACTAAACTGATTAGGGGGTTGGAGGACCTTACCTATGAAGAGCGGCTGCAATCGCTCGATTTATTTTCCCTGGAGAAAAGACGTCTGAGAGGGGACATGATAGCAATTTATAAATATCTTAATGGGGATCTCAGCTTAGAAGAAAAGCTGTTCATTCGAAGGAATTGCATGAGGACTCGAGGACATACAATGCGATTAGAGGAGAAGCGTTTTAACCTCAGGCAACGTGGGGGGTTCTTTACTGTTAGGGCTACAAGATTGTGGAATTGTCTACCACAAGAGGTGGTTTCTGCGGGTAGTATGGTGACTTTCAAAAGACTCTTAGACTTACATCTCAAGGATCAGGAGATTGAGGGCTATGTTAGATGATTACAGTCACACACACCTACACAGGTTGAACTGGATGGACTATTGTCTTTATTCAACCTCACCTACTATGTAACTATGTAACACTCCTCACTGAGTTCCTCCCCCCACGAAAAAATGAAAAGTCAGCAGCTACAAATACTATAGCTGCTGACTTTTAATATTAGGACTTACCTGTCCAGGTTTCCTATGATATCCGCTTTCGAGGCCGATTTTGGGATCGGCTCTCGGGTGCTGCCACCACCATTCAAGGTAAGGGAAACCTACAGTGAAGCCTTTCTAATTGGCCCGGTGGCAGAGGAAGGAGGAGGGGGGCCAAACTTCTGAGGGATGGTGTCGCGGCACTGTCTCCTGGAAGTGGGGAAGGGTACCTGTCAAAAACAGGTAACCATTCCCCCCTGAAAGGTGCCAAATGTGGCACCAGAGGGGGGGGGGGCATTTAAGCGGAAATTCCACTTTTGGATGGAACTCCGCTTTAGGACAAGCTTAACCACTTAAATACAGGGCACTTCCCTCCCTTCCTGCCCAGGCCAATTTTCCCCTTTTAGCGCTGTTGCAATTTGAATGACAATTGCGCGGTCATGCAACACTGTACCTACACCAAATTTATGTCATTTTCCCCCCACAAATAGAGCTTTCTTTTGGTGGTATTTGATCACCTGTGCGATTTTTACTTTTTGCTAAACAAATAAAAAAAGACCGAAAAGTTTGAAAAAAAAAAAAAGTTTTTTTGTTTATGTTATACAATTTTGTAAATAAATAAGTTTTTTCCTGCACTGATGAGCACTGATGAGACTGCACTGACAGGCACTGATGAGGAGGCACTGATGGGGTGGCACTGATGGGGTGGCACTGATGGGGTGGCACTGATAGGCGGCACTGATATGCAGCACTGATAGGCACTGATATGCGGCACTGATAGGTAGCACAGATATGCAGCATTGGTGGGCACTGATAGGCGGCACTGCTGGGCACTGATAGGCGGCATTGATGGACACTGATAGGTGGCACTGATGGGCACTGATAGGTGGCACTGACGGGCACTAATGGGCACTGATAGGCGGCACTGGTGGGCACTGATGGGCACTGATGGGTGGCACTGACGGGCGGCACTGATGGGCACTGATGGGCACTGATAGGCGGCACTGGTGGGCAATAATGGGCACTGGTGGGCGACACTAAAGGATAGCAATGATGGGCACTTGTGGGCAGCACTGATAGGGAGGACACTGGTGGGCATCACTGATGGGGAGGGCAATGGGGGGCTCCCTGAGCCCTGATTGCCATCCCTGATGGCCATGGTGGGCATCCCTGGGGTCATAGTGGGCATCCCTGGGGTCATAGTGGGCATCCCTGGGGTCATAGTGGGCATCCCTGGTGGATCTAGTGGCATCCCCCCCCCCCCCCGAGGGTCTGCACTGGTAATCAATGATCTGATTACCAGTGCTGACCCCCCCCCTGTCAGGGGAGCCGCCGATCGGCGCTCCTTTGCTCGTGCCTGTCAGGCACGAACTAAGGAAAGCCGATCAACGGCTGTTCCTATTTACTATGTGACCAGCCGTGATTGGACACGGCTGATCACATGGTAAAGAGCCTCCGTCAGAGGCTCTTTACCGAGATCGGAGATGCAGGGTGTCAGGCTGACACCTCGCATCACCGATCGCCGCTCTGCGCGCCCCAGGGGGGCGCCCAGAGCTGTGTTATCCTGCCGCCGTCATATGACGTCCGGTCAGGATAACACAACCACATTCCCGCCGTCAATTTGTAATAGGGCGGGCGGGAAGTGGTTAAATATTCAACACATTGAACGAATGTAGAGAAAGGAAGACTGCATATTTGGTGCATGATTGGTGCGGTTAAAAAAAAAAAAAAACATCTAAAATCAACCCCCCCCCCCCCCCCCATTGGAATTAATAGAAACGGCATCAAAAACGCTGCAAAAACACATCAAAAATGCACCTGCGGTTGCGTTTTTGGTGCAGATTTTGCGGCTGCTTGAATACTGTATCTTTTTTTTTTTTGAAAATTTGTATTTATTAAAGTTTTCACAAAACAAACAGACAGATACAACACAACGCCACGCAGGGCAGCACTAGAACAAAACAATTGACAACAGGTCAATACCCCCCCCCCAGGCTCCACCCAGTAGGTCCATCACACAAACAGAAGCCCCCATCAGGGACATAAATACCCCTCAATTCCGTCCCAGCAAAAAATGAGCAAGGTCATAGGACAAAGAAAGTAGTCCAGCAAGTAAACAGTAATCAGCAACCTCGTGTCTTATTCAGGGACCGGAGAAACTTCTTTGCAAAGTAAAAAACAGTCGTTCAGCAATCACATGATGAGCAGGAGAATTTGAATACTGTATCTAATCCCAAACCCAAAATGTTAATTTACTGCAGTTTAGCACTCCTTAAAATTGGTGTCTGCATTAGTCTTCTATTTTTAGGCTTTCTTTTTCCTTTAATTTCCCGCTGGTGATCCAGTCAGTAAGTCATACTCCTATAATCTGTGCAGGCTCCGCTCGGAATAGCTCCAAAGAGACCCCCAAGATATATCACCACCAAACACGATCATTTGTACTCCTGCATGTGAGTTTAATACCTTTTTTTTAAATAAATATATACCGTGTTTCCCCGAAAATAAGACTGGGTCTTATATTAAATTTGGCTACAAAAAACACCCTAGGGCTTATTTTCAGAGGATGTCTTATTTATTTACGGTATGTGCAATGACGATCTTAAAGTGATTGTAACCCTAAAATAAATAAATAAATATCCTGATCCTTTAAAGCATGATAGACAGCACAGTTCTTGTGTTGTGTCATGTAGCCCTCTCTATGTTCTAAAAAACCTGGAATAAAACAATAAAATGTTAAAAAAAAGTTCTCTGCCCCCTCTCTCCCTGTCAGCTTAGGAGTCAGCATTATGACATTCCGTAATCCCAAAAATAAACCTTGGCTAAAGTCATTGTAAAATTACGTAATCGATTTTGTAAAAAGATTATGTAATGTGCAGTGTGTCTCCTTTTGTAACTTTATTGTGGAAAATACCTAATTTACAGCGCCGCCGCTGGGCGCTCATGTTACCCGCCGGAGCTCTGCTTTCCCTCTCCGAATACTGAGATCAAGGATTTAACTAGGGCTTATTTTCGGGGTAGGGCTTATATTGAGGCTATCCCTGAAAATCATGCTAGGTCTTATTTTCGGGGTAGGGCTTATTTTCAGGGAAACAGGGTATGCGGTTTTACACTATGGAGCTTCTCCTTTTTTCATGGTGGTGATATATCTTGGGGGTCTCTTTGGAGCTATTCCGAGCGGAGCCTGCACAGATTATAGAAATTCCACAAGTGTCCACATTATTTGAGTCTGACAGTGATATTTATTCACCCAAGGATTTCTACAAGCGTTTACATCATTTTAGTCTGGTAAGAGTCATTTTTATATGGTGGAGGATAAGCACCAATCCCTTGGTTGATTTATGCGATTGCCAGTTTGTTCTCTGGTAAGGAGTACCTACAGGTGTCTCTGTGCATAATTTGTTTGTGTTCTGGTAAGCAGCGCAAATATTGGTGGAGGATTTCACATATTATTTTTGAACATCACCTTTCTTCCTTCTGTATCTATTCACTGGATACTTCCTCACATCGGTGTCATCTAAATAAATATTGAATGTACCCATTATTGTTGGGTTTTACGCTATTGCGTTCTTTTTTTCTTCTTTTTTGACCAACTCATGACCCAAATAATTACACAACTATTGCAAGCCTAACCAGGTTTTCCTTCAATCAAGTTGACAAGGCCTCGGTTTTGGATAACTCGCTCTATATGTTCACCTTTTGGTAAGCACATGACCATTGGGAGTCTGGATTGAATATCACGGATTCTACTTTTATTGTATATTGGACTTTACATGGACTTTAATTTGATTCATATCAATGTTTAGCGTGACTTAAATTTATACACCCCTCACATTGTTGTAAATATTTTATCTTTTCATGTGACAACACTGAAGAAATGACACTTTGCTACAATGTAAAGTAGTGAGTATACAGCTTGTATAAGGCCCCTTTCACACGGGCAGTGCGCCCGATGGACTCTGTTTTTCTCCGTGGGGATCGATCCACCGATCCCCACTGAGCAGGTGCATGACAGCTCCATCTCCGCTTACTTTGCAGAGACTGAGCTGTCAGAGCCCCACTCTCCTCTACGGGAGATCGGATGAAAACGGACCAATCTGATCCTACAGATGGATGGAAAATAGGGTTTCCATCCGTCCATTTTCAGAGACAGGATCGGATTGGATAGCAGTGGGTGTCAGCGGAGATGTCTCATGGAGCATCCGGTCAGGTCCGCCTGAAAAACTGACAGGTGGCCCGGATCGGAAAGCCTGTGTAAAAGGGGCCTAACAGTGTAAATTTGCTGTCCCCTCAAAATAACTCAACACACAGCCATTATTGTTTAAACCGCTGGCAACAAAAGTGAGTACACATCTAAATGAAATAGTCCAAGTTGGGCCCAATTAGCCATTTTTGCTCCTCAGTGTCATGTGACTTGTTAATGTCACAAGGTCTCAGGTGTCAAAGGGGAGCAGGTGTGTTAAATTTGGTGTTATCGCTCTTGCTCTCTCATACTGGTCATTGGAAGTTTAACATGGCACCTCATGGCAAAGAACTCTCTAAAAATCTGAAAAAAAAGAATTGTTGCTCTACATAAAGATGGCCTAGGCTATAAGAAGTTTGCCAAGACCCTGAAACTGAGCTGCAGCACAGTGGCCAACACCATACAGCGGTTTAACAGGACAGGTTCCACTCAGTACAGGCCTCGCCATGGTAGACCAAAGAAGTTGAGTGCATGTGCTCAGCGTCATATCCAGAGGTTGTCTTTGGGAAATAGACATATGAGTGCTGCCAGCATTGCTGTAGAGGTTGAAGGGGTGGGGGACCGTTTGTCAGTGCTCAGACCATATGCCGCACACCGCATCAAATTGGCCTGCATGGCTGTCATCCCAGAAGGAAGCCTCTTCTAAAGATGATGCACAAGAAAGCCCACAAAACAGTTTGCTGAAGACAAGCAGACTAACGACATGGATTACTGGAACCACGTCCTGTGATCTGATGAGACCAAGATAAACTAATTTGGTTCAGATGGTGTCAAGCGTGTGTGGGGGCAACAAGGTTGCCTACAGTCAGACATGGTGGTGGGAGTGTCATGGTCTGGGGCTGCATGAGTGCTGCCGGCACTGGGGAGCTACAGTTCATTGAGGGAACCATGAATACCAACATGTACTGTGACATACTGACGCAGAGCATGATCCCATCCCTTCAGAGACTGGGACACCGGCAGTATTCCAACATGATAACAACCCCAAACACACCCCCAAGTCGACCACTGCCTTGCTAAAGAAGCTGAGCATAAGGTGATAGACTGGCCAAGCATGTTTTCAGACCTAAACCCTATTGAGCATTTGTGGGGCATCCTCAAATAGAAGGTGGAGGAGCGCAAGGTGTTTAACATCCCCCAGCTCTGTGATGTCGACATAGAGGAGTAGAAGAGAACTCCAGTGGCAATCTGTGAAGCTGTGGTGAACTCCATGCCCAAGAGGGTTAAGACAGTGCTGGAAAAAAGTGGTGGCCACACAAAATATTGACACTTTGGGCCCAGTTTGGACATTTCCACTTAGGGGTGTACTCACTACTTTACATTGTAGCAAAGTGTAATTTCTTCAGTGTTGTCACATGAAAAGATATAATAAAATATTTACAACAATGTGGGGGTGTACTCACTTTTGTGGAATAGTGTATATGTGGCATCATGAAAGTGGGCCTTTTTTTACCCACATTTGTGCTAAAAGCACCCTTCATAGCACACTCTTAACACAGAGACCAAGCTGTCACTAACACCTCCTGTTCTCATACTAATGATCAGGAGTCAGAAGAACCTCCAATCACTGTCTATCACAGTGATGACTCTGTAGAACCCACGCCTGTACTCCCTTTCTCCTACTAAAAGGAGAAAAAGATATTGTATAATTTTCTCCAAGCCAGATGAGAAAAATGTTAAAAAAGGGCTTGATCTAGGTTAGTGTCAGATAAGTCAGGGTCAAGGTTAGGGTCAGAAATCAGAGTCAAAGGTCAGGATCAGTATGTTTTAGGCAGGACTACAGAATTTTTTCTCATTGTCAGTGTGAGTGCCAGTGTTTTTAGGTATGGATTAAAAAAAAAAGGAAAATGCACAATTGTTTCTCTGCTCTACTACATGTACAAACAACAAATAATATAGACATACTGTATGTGGTATTGCCATGAACATTAGGGGTAGGGGTAAGAGATTTTGTTTAGGATATTTTTTTTTGTTGGTGAGTCATACTATTGGCAAAAATATCGAATACATGTTTTTTACTATTTTAGCCCAGTTTTTCTTTGATAATAAAAAAAACATGAGATATCCAAAAACATTTGCCAAATGAAAAGCCGATTTGTCCTGAATAGAAGACAAGGTAAAATTCACCTGGATACATTATAAAGTTGTGATTATATGTACAGTTTTACTGGCATATGCCAACATTGCGACATTGCGTTCAGGCACTAAGGTTTGTTTTACCCAGTTCGGCTCCGGGGCAATTTTTTTTTATTTTTCACATACATGTAAAAATCCTAATTTTTGGCAATAAAATTACTTTTACCTCCAGAAAATTATATATTTTCTAAAAGCAGAGGCCCTGTAGACTATAAAGGTGATAGTTGCAAATTTTGATATCACATGATATTAGTGCAACTGTTTATTAAACGAGAAAATATAAGATGAATTTTAGCGCAAAAACACACAATATAATACCCATTTTTGATTAAAATATAAAAGATGAGGTTGCATTGCGTAAATAGATACAAAACATTTACGCCTTAAAATTGTGTGCATCTGCAATATCGCCAAACACTATGGTGCCCAAAAATCTCCATAGGTGACGCTTTAAAAGCCTTTACAGCTTATCAGTTTGGAGATAACTAGAAGCTCTTGTGTTGAAATTATTGTTCTCACTCTGACATTCCTGGTGATATGTCATAGGTGTGGTGCGACCACAGTTCACATGCGCGTGCGCACCCTGGGCTTGTGTTTGCATTTGCGCAGGTGTGCGAGGCAATGGGGATTACAGCAATTTTTTTTTTAATGATATATTTTATTAGAATTTTATTTTTCAAAATGTTTTTCTTTTATTCTTTTATTTATTTTTACTTGATTGCTATCACAAGGGGTTAAGAGACTCCTATGTGATAGCATTGGGAGGTTGACAGGTACTCTTTATAGAGACATTAGGGGTCTAATAGATCACAATGTCTCCCCTGCCCTGCACACCATCTAACCAAACACAGATCGGCTTGCTTAGTTGTGCCTCCTGGCTGTACTGACAAGGAAATGGGGGATCTGAGACCAGATATGACATCACTTTTGGTCTTACAGCACTCTCCCTCCCCTAGCCGGCGGTGTTGTTCCTGGCCTCCGGTAAGAGTGTGGGACAATGGGAACCATGGGAGGAGGGGGGCCACCAGCTGGAGGGGGAGGCACCGCGCTGCCAGTGTTCCGTGAAAAAAACCTACCCGTGAAAATTTCATACCCTCGTCACTTCCGGTGCACCTACGTCAGCACCTACGTCATTGAACAGCTGAGGAGCTGACTAGTGCGCATGCTCGGAGGGTATGGATTTTTCACGGCAGTGTGTGTAACGTTACACCGCCTCAGCTGTTGTGGCGGTTACATTAAAACAGCTAGGCTGCAATATGAGTCATCTCCGCTCCAACCCCTGTCACTTCCCTGATCTGGGCTAGTAAATATAAAAGCGGCGGCGGGTGTATGAAAAGAAAAATCACGAGCCGAGATCTCCGTTCATTTAGATTTCATACACCGCCGCTTTTATATTTACTAGCCAAGATCAGGGAAGTGACAGGGGTTGGAGCGGAGATGACTCATATTGCAGCCGAGCTGTTTTAATGTAACCGCCGCAACTGCTGATGCGGTGTAACGTTACACACACTACCGTGATAATTTCATACCCTCCGTGCATGCGCGCTAGTAAGCTCCTCAGCTGTTCAATTACGTATCCGGGGCTGTGAGCATGCGCACTGCTACGCTGCTCAGCTGTTCCTCACAGGAAGTGACGTGGGTATGCAATTTTCACAGGGTATGCTTTTCTAACGTTACACCGGCTCTGTGAAAGTGATCAACAGCTATGGAGCTGCTGCATTACTTTAACTTTGAAGTCAGCTAAACAAAATCCATACAAGCTGATGGTTGCTATTGCAGCTATTAACTTGTGATTAAAGGTTCACTCTTTGGATGTATGTAGTACATCCAAAGAGCTGAAATGGTTACCTTTAGGCAGACGGGTTTAAGATGGGTAGTATGAACCTCTAAACTCAGTAAGTACAACCTTCAAACTTGTACTTGTTTAAATCTGAACATCAGGTATGATCTTTATTGCATAGCATACTAACATTGGTCCAGCCTGGATGTAACGCTCCTGCGTTTTCTGAAACAAGATGGATTTGCAGCTGCAGAAAAACTCCACTCAGCAGTCATGTAGAGATACGTTGAAATACCAATTCCAACTCCCAAGACTCATCACTGTGGTCTGTCTGATTCAGCATACAAATATATACTCAATAAGATGTTCCTGGAGTGATAGATGTATATAGCAGTATAGTGGTGATGAGCTAAAGAGACAGGTTTGAACAATGACAATAGGTGAACAGCACTTGAGAGAAATGTTCATGAGAGTATAGATGGTAACAGGTAGGATGCAGATAGGTTAGCAATCATGTATGGTAGTAGGTGGTAGGATAGCAGATGACATACAGGAGAGACTAACCCAGTGCAAGGATAGATGTTAGTAGGCTCAAGAGCTAGCAATCTAAACAACAGTGCAGATGATAGTAACAGTCCTTAATATGCAGAGCTAGATAGTGTAAGCTTAGTAGGAAGGTTTATGGAGGATTCCCCTGCGGGGTACTTATCACTAATAGCAAGCAGTAGTAGAGAGGTTCGGTATGAGCGAGTGATCCGGTAGCGGGATAGAGGGATCAGTAGCGAGGTTCCGACAGCGAGGTACGCTTGTAAGCATATGAGCATCAAGGCAGGTTGAACGAACATGTGAGTGAGAACGCCGGCGGTTGAAATAGCCGCTCTGCGGCGCTCAGTGATGACAGCATCGGTCTTAAAGGTGTATGCGCACCTACCAGAAGAGAATGGTGGGACGCATACACTGACTTGGAAAGTGGAATAAGGGTACCAGAGGTACCAGAACATTACAGTACCCCCCCCCCCTTAAGGCCGGCTCCGGAAGGCCTCTAGAACTGGTTTTTCCGGGTATTTCGCGTGAAAATTGCGAATCAGTCTAGGGGCATGTATATCAGAGGTATCCAGCCAGGTGTCGTCTTGGGGCCCATAGTTCTTCCATCGTACTAGATATTGGAGTCTTCTTCTGTGGATACGAGAATCCAGAATCTCCTTTATCTCATATTCTTCTCCGCCTTCAACTTGTACAGGAGGTGGAGGTGGGATGGTAGGCCTTATTCCTTGGTCAGGAACATGGGGCTTCAGTAGCGACACATGGAAGATGGGATGTATCTTGAGGTCTGTTGGTAATGTGAGCTGTACTGCAGCTTTTCCAATAAGCTTCCTGATTGGGAAGGGTCCCAAGAATAGAGGCCCAAGCTTTTTGCTAGGGATCTTTAATCTTAAGTTTTTTGTTGATAGCCAAACGAGGTCCCCAATAGCATACTGAGGAGAAGGTCTTCTACGAAGTTCATAGTACCTTTTTTGTTGACTATGAGCGTGTGAGATGGTAGTATTAAGTAAACCCAGAGAGTCTTTTATTTGGGTAAGATAGTCTGAGGCTACTGGGTTACTTGATGGAAGGATGCGTGGTGGAAGAATAGTGGGATGAAACCCATAGTTCAAGTAGAACCGACTCTGTTTGGTCGTACTGTGGGTTGCGTTGTTGTAGGCAAATTCTGCCAGAGGGAGGAGATCCACCCAATCATCCTGTAGGTATGATGTGTAGCAATGTAAATATTGCTCGATGCACTGGTTGACTCTTTCAGTCTGTCCGTTGGTCTGAGGATGGTAGGGAGAAGTGAGCTTTCGCTCAATTCGTAGTATGTGACATAGTTCTTGCCAAAACTTGGAGATGAATTGTGATCCACGGTCAGACAAAAGAGTTTTTGGAATTCCATGTAACTTAAAGACATGTTTCATCAGTAGTTCCGCTGTTTGTTTGGACGAAGGTAGTCTGCGAATAGCAACGAAATGTGCCATCTTTGTCAGATGGTCCACTGACACTAAAATGGTATTAAATCCTTTGGAAGGAGGTAGTTCTACTATAAAGTCCAAGGACACAACTTCCCATGGAGTCTGGGGTATTGGTAGACTGCATAGTAGACCGGATGGTTTTGTAGTGTCAATTTTGGACCTGGCACAGACGTTGCATGAAGAGACAAATTTTTGTATAGATGTCTTCATATCAGGCCACCAAAACTGCCTGGTAAGCAGATTAAGGGTCTTTGTCATACCCATATGTCCTGCCATAGGCACATCATGTGACAATTCCAAGATCTTGGTGCGCATAGTAGGGGGTATGTAGAGTTTGTCGTTGTAGTAGAGGAAGCCTTCTGCATCAGCACTTAGTTGTGGTGGAGGTGAATCTAAACCTATACTGTGCAGAATCTCTTCCTTCAAGGAAC
Organism: Pelophylax lessonae; assembly: GCF_965119305.1. NCBI lineage: Eukaryota > Metazoa > Chordata > Amphibia > Anura > Ranidae > Pelophylax > Pelophylax lessonae. Next base: position 198,900,514 of record NC_138773.1, read on the forward strand.
GGACAACCCCAATAATACGCTTGTAGGGTATTATAGGAACGGAAGGGATTTCGGAGCAATTATCTTCAGTTAATCGTGATAGCGCATCCGCTTTTTTATTCTTGTCTGCAGGTGTGTAGGTCACTAGGAAGTTAAATCTTAGGAAGAATAGTGACCATCGTACCTGCCGGTGGGAGAGGGTTTTGTTAGTCTGAAGATATTGAAGATTTTTATGATCTGTATATATGAGTATTGGTAATCGGGTGCCTTCAAGTAGATGTCGCCAATTCTCCAGAGCCAGTTTAATAGCAAGCAGTTCCTTTTCACCCACTGGGTAATTCACCTCTGGGCTGCTTAAAGATTTAGAGAAGAAGGCGACTGGATGGAGTGGTGAAGTATTCGTTGGTCGTTGGGAGAGTACTGCTCCTACTGCCATATTTGACGCATCTACTTCCAGAATGTATTGGAGGGATGGGTCTGGATGGCGTAGTATGGGAGCAGAGGTAAAGCTTGTTTTTAACAAGCGAAAAGCTTCATTTGCTTCATCTGACCATTTAAATGGTTTCTTAATACTTGTGAGTTGTGTGAGAAGTCTCACAATGGCAGAGAAGTTCTTGATGAACTTCCTATAGAAGTTTGAAAATCCAAGGAATCGCTGTAGTGCTTTGCGGGTGGTTGGTATAGGCCAATCCTGAATGCAGGATATCTTAATTCCTGTTTTGGATATGATGTATCCTAGGAATAATACTTCTTCTTTATGAAATAAGCATTTTTTTAGTTTCACGTATAGATTGTGTGTGAGTAATCTGGATAACACAAGTCTCACATGTTTTATATATTCAGACAAGGATCGTGAATAAATAAGTATATCGTCCAGATATACCACAACACAGACATCAAGTAAGTCTCTAAAGATATCGTTTATGAATCGTTGGAAGGCTGCGGGAGCGTTACATAGCCCAAATGGCATTACAAGATATTCGAACAATCCGTATCTGGTTCTGAATGCTGTCTTCCACTCATCTCCATCACGGATTCGGATTAGATTGTATGCCCCTTTCAGGTCCAATTTTGAAAAGTAGGTAGCTCCACGCACTTGTTCAATGAGTTCAGGGATAAGCGGCAAAGGATAGCGATCTTTTACTGTAATGGCGTTCAATTGCCTATAGTCGATAATAGGCCTGAGACTTGAGTCTTTATTGCGGACAAAAAAAAGTCCTGCAGCTGTGGAAGAAGTGGAAGGTCTAATAAAACCTTTTGTCAAATTCTCATCCAAGTATTCCTTGAGATGGGAAAGTTCATCCTGCGAAAGAGGATAAACATGACCAAAAGGCAATTTACTATTTGGGAGTAGATCAATAGTGCAATCATAATCCCTATGGGGAGGCAGTACTTGAGCATTTTTCTCAAGAAAAACTTCGGACAGATCCTGATAGCATAGTGGTGCAATCTCATCTGACACCACAGACAGGATCTTTCCATAAGACGGGAGGTTACACGTACTCTCGCAATAGTAAGAGAGGAAGGTTAGGGTCCGTTTCTTCCAATCTATGGTTGGTTGGTGTGTGTGTAACCAGGGAAGTCCCAAAACAATGGGAAAGTGGGGCGAAGATAATAGGTCGAAGGTAGTGGTCTCCGTATGAGACTCGTTAGTGGTGACTAGGAGTGCTTGTGTCTGATTAGTGATTGGGCCAGAAGATAACGGAATACCGTTAATAAGACTCACAGAGACAGGCTTAGGTTTTGAAATAATAGGTACTTTATTTAAATTATCAAAACGTATATCAATATAATTTCCGCAAGATCCTGTGTCGATCATGGCCTTAGTGGTAATCCTAGTCTGGTCCCACTGCAATGTCAAACGAACAAAAAGATAAGGGTTAGTAAATGAAGTTGTCAATCCCCCTAGGAGGACATGTGAACACTCACCCTCTTTTTTGCGGATAAGGGGACAGACGCTTATCATGTGATCCGGGGATGCGCAGTACAAGCAAAGATTACTGGATCGTCTCCTGGCTCTTTCAGTAGTTGATAAAGGTGGGCGTATGGTTCCTACCTCCATAGGAGTAGGGTCAACGGCCGAAATCCGAGAAGGACTGAACAATGCCATTCCCATTTTTTCAGCCTTTCTTTCTCGCAGCCTCCTGTCTATGTTGATACTGAGTTGTATCAAAGCATCCAGGGTGTCCGGTAAATCCGCTCGGGCGAGCTCGTCTTTAACGGCTTCTGATAGGCCGAGTCTAAATTGAGTTCTCAGAGATGTATCATTCCACCCTGAATCAAGGGTCCATCTTTTGAACTCTGCTACAAAGTCTTCTACAGGTCTCCTACCTTGTTTCAAGGACCTCAATTGAATATCGGCAGTACTCTGCCTATTGGGGTCATCATATAGACTAGCGAGTTCCGCTAGGAATAAAGCATAGGAGTTGAGAAGCTGATCATTTTTCTCAAAGAGAGAGTCTGCCCAGGCCCGTGGATCACCCGTTAGGTATGAAATAATAGTACAGACTTTGATATGATCAGTAAGGTAGGTACGAGGTTTTAGCAAGAAAAGTAACTGACAGGCGTTTTTGAATTCACTAAATTTTTTGCGATCACCTGTAAACACTAGAGGAGGATTTATTTTGGGTTCAGGGGGCTGAGCAGCGGCAAGTTGTGATAGACGGGTTACCTGCTGCTTCAGAGCCTGATTGTCTTCTTTTAATTCAGTAAGAGCGTGTATTAACGCAGTCACTTGTTGTTTTAATTGTGTCACTTGAGTGGGTAAATCTGCTGAATCCATTTTGGGTTTGTTCAATCTGTAATGCTCCTGCGTTTTCTGAAACAAGATGGATTTGCAGCTGCAGAAAAACTCCACTCAGCAGTCATGTAGAGATACATTGAAATACCAATTCCAACTCCCAAGACTCATCACTGTGGTCTGTCTGATTCAGCATACAAATATACACACTCAATAAGATGTTCCTGGAGTGATAGATGTATATAGCAGTATAGTGGTGATGAGCTAAAGAGACAGGTTTGAACAATGACAATAGGTGAACAGCACTTGAGAGAAATGTTCATGAGAGTATAGATGGTAACAGGTAGGATGCAGATAGGTTAGCAATCATGTATGGTAGTAGGTGGTAGGATAGCAGATGACATGCAGGAGAGACTAACCCAGTGCAAGGATAGATGTTAGTAGGCTCAAGAGCTAGCAATCTAAACAACAGTGCAGATGATAATAACAGTCCTTAATATGCAGAGCTAGATAGTGTAAGCTTAGTAGGAAGGTTTATGGAGGATTCCCCTGCGGGGTACTTATCACTAATAGCAAGCAGTAGTAGAGAGGTTCGGTATGAGCGAGTGATCCGGTAGCGGGATACAGGGATCAGTAGCGAGGTTCCGACAGCGAGGTACGCTTGTAAGCATATGAGCTTCAAGGCAGGTTGAACGAACATGTGAGTGAGAACGCCGGCGGTTGAAATAGCCGCTCTGCGGCGCTCAGTGATGACAGCATCGGTCTTAAAGGTGTATGCGCACCTACCAGAAGAGAATGGTGGGACGCATACACTGACTTGGAAAGTGGAATAAGGGTACCAGAGGTACCAGAACATTACACTGGACTACTGTCAGCATGCATATCTCAAAACTAAAGGGGCCACTATGGAAGCTGAAAATCTCTGTAGTAATTGGAGCTATTAAGGTGATATTATGGAGACACAAAAGGGCACTTTTAAGTGTAGCAGATTAAATTATTTATTAGGGAAAAATTCTTATTAGCCACTCACATGAAGTAGGAATAAATGTGCATATCAAGCTTGAAAGCCATCATCCATGAGGACCGGGTTCCTCTGAAGCAGATGGGAGCAACATCGCTAGTGTTAGGAAATGCACAAGCCCAAAACCAGAGGATACATAAGCTTAGAAGCCAGTCTGACAGCATGGGAACTTGGCCGATGATATCAAATGCAGAGACATAGAGGGGAGGTGGCTACATGTATTGAGGGGGCAACGCCTCTTTCTCAAGCCTGTCATCTATTCAACTATTCAACTAGGACTTCACCACTCTAGAGGCGATGCCTTAAAGCGCGTTAGCCAATATCCAACAGTGGACTCTATAATCATGGACTTCATTGTTCGGATCTGATTTGCTAGTTTACATCCCGTTTGTGAGTAGACATCTTTTAATTTGTTATAAATAAAAACCTTACTGAGGATAATGTGCTAGGCTGGTGCACCCTTTCTTTGTGTTTGCAGATTTTTAGCTACTACAGGGATAGCCTGTGATCTTCTGGGTTCTTTGCCGAGCGGATTCCCCTCTGCACACTAACCACAGGATGACATTCACTTGGCACTGCTGTCATTCAAATAACAATGAATGCAAGGCATTCCCTGACTGGACAAGGTGGCAAGGAAGGGTGGTGACATCACAATCCAATTAAAGAACACCTTTTTTTTTGTGAAAACAAATCATTTTGTAAATGGCAGCTGTGCCAAGTGAGTACCCACCTGTGGTCAGTTTGCAGTGGGATCCAGAAGCTCACCACAACTACTACAGTGAATATCGGGCTCCCCGGTGGCCCTCAGGTATGAGATATGTATACATACATAGGTCCAAGCTGGACAAATGTAAACATGCAATGAAGATAATACCTGGAATTCAGCGTTAACATTTCAGCCACAGGCTCTTATGCAATAAAATCAACCACGTTGGCCTACTTTTTACGTACATAGCACAAACAAAGAATTCCATAAATTCCTAATAATGCATCGCACTTACATTTATGCATACTGAGCAACAGGCTGAACATGTCGGGCATTTAAATTAGATTTATTTGACTCACCTTTATACTCTAAATAATCCAGTTAGCTAAATCCCAGTAATGTACTGCACACAGGAAATTTGTACCTATAGGAAGATGCCCATTAAGTGATTAACTTCTAGAGAGGAAGGGGTCCTATTTACCATACAAAAGTATTAAGCATTTCTGTGACATCAATTACTATCATTAGCCAATGCAATTAGACTGACTTTTTAGTTCAGGTCACAGGGGAAAATTCAAAGCATTTTTCCAAAGCTTTTCTTATTCAGATGATCACAAACAGTATGGTCTTTCAATGTATTTTCTGCAGTGACGTCTTTTCAAATGTTATTATGGTAACCCTGATCAGATGGGATGTGTAAATTACTATGTTAGACTCACATCTCTACATTAAAAAGGGGACCACAGATAACAAGCATTTGTAAGTTTTCCTTACATAAGAGAACTTAAGATGTTTGAAGTCTGCATAAATAGCCATTGGGATGTCTATATAAATGCATTCAGCCTCATTATTTCATCTGCTGTGGTTGTTGTTTTATTTTATTTTTCTGATCATTTTAGTTATGCGCGCAAGATCTGTAAAATGAAACCAACTTCTTTGAAATAAGGATTTCCCCAACAAGAAATTATCATTTTACAGAGGTGGTTAGATTTCACTGTGCTCTGGTGTTCCACCTCACTCTTAGATGACCTCTTCAATTTTCCAGTCCTCTCCCTGGTTTATAGACTCTGTGTCTATTGCCTGATCTGCCATATCAGCCAAACCTTGCACCCTTTACCTTTTCTTAAGCACAACCCACTCTGCACCTAATCCTGAAGCCACATATCCACTGTACCCTGGTTATTGTTGCCCTGTAACTGATGTTCTGCTACTCCTTTACAGTCTCCCAGTCTCTGCTGCTCTGCCACTCTGTCACTGATGCCTCCACATGATGAACGGATGATGACGAAATGCGTTGGACTGAGCTTACGCACACTACACTTTCACGCCACCCCAGACTTGGAATCTTTGCTGCGCAGCCTGGAAAATGTGTTTTCATGTGCATATTACTTTTTAATCAGGTGGATAGAACCTGTACCGTGTATGTATATTAAAGCTTTTAGCGGATATACATTATGTGGTTTCCTTCACTTTGATTCCATGTGGATGTCTGTAATGTATGCTCCTTACTGGAGTTCATATACCTTGAGTCAGTCTGATATACTGCAACCAAGTGATGCAAACTGGATTGCCACTAATGCCCCATACACACGTGCAGATTATCTGCAGACTTTTGTCTGCAGACTTACCTTTTGTATGTAGTGCAAGGGCCTGCCGGATTGCATACAAATTGAAAGTGTTTAGATTTGACCTCATATTATATGGTTTTGGTAAGTCTGCAGACAAAAGTCTGCAGATAATCTGCACGTGTGTATGGGGCATAAGTGTTTATAACAGACAAATTGGGCTCTGTAGTGGAGTCATTCCAATCTGGTAAGATTGCATTTTGCCTATTAGTGGCGGTTCATGTGGTGATTACAGCAATGAATTATCACAACTGTCGCTTAAGTCCATACGTGGTGTTTGTCGCCAAGGCACACACTTTGGACTCCAAAGTTTTCACAAATTCTTACATTTTCTTCACTCTTATTGGGACTTATTATTATCATTATACAGGATTTATATAGCGCCAACAGTTTGTGCAGCACTTTACAATATGAGGGAAGGCAATACAGTTACAATACAATTCAATACAGGAGGAATTAGAGGACTCTGATCGTTAGAGCTTACAATCTAGAAGGGAGGCTCAAGCGAAACAGAAGTCGATAACTGTTGGAGATGAGCTGATGGAGAAAATGGAAGTACGGTTGTTAGGTGTGGGTAGGATAGGCTTCTCTGAAGAGGAGGGTTTTCAGGGATCATCTAAAAGCTAATAAAGTAGGAGATAATCGCACAGATTGGAGTAAGGAGTTCCATAGGATTGAAGAGGCTGCAGCCACACGTCCACTGTACCCTGGTTATTGTTACCCGGATAACTGATGTTCTGCTACTCCTTTACAGTCCCCCCAGTCTCTGCTGCTCTGCCACGCGTTTTTATCATGTGAATAGAGGGACTTTTGTTTATTTAGTATTCATTATCACTGCCTTAGCTCAGTAACATGCATGTTATATACTTCTTCACTGTGCCCTAACTGCTCCGATCTACTACTGCTGTACTATGTCCCAATCTCCACTGCTGTCCCTCTCCTCTACTGTGCCACTGTTCTATAAGGCCCCAATTCCCCTGCTTTGATCTGCTTGCTGTGTTCCAGCCGCTTTCCCTTGCTCAGTCTTTCAGTACAGCCACTCTGTGACCCTCGCAAAAAGGAGGGAGTTGTCCATGCAGCACCCCCAAATGATAACACTGTGCTTAGAGCAGCTGCCCCCCTGCCGCCCCCTTGTTCTAGTCCTGGCTGTCAGCCCTATGTAAGCTCCAAGAGGTTGCTCTCTTGTGTTAAGAGAACAAAATGTAGGTACGTGCATCTGAGTGAGTCTGCGATATTTTAAACTTGTTGCTTTACCCTACATGGCACATTACCCTTCAACATGCATGTTTCCATTTCATAATTTGAAATTAATTGGATACATGACAGAGTTCAGCATTAAAATAACATGGTAAAAGACCACAGCTGAAAAAGCATTTAAAAATAAGCATGTATGTTAGATGAGTCTCCCCTATCCCTGGCAAAATCAGCAGAATCAACCATCATCAATTATGGGTTACCTGTAACCCTAGCAAACACCCGCTATAGTCCAGCCTTAGGGGAAAAGACTAGAAGTCAAAATAGATTTTCTACTAAACAGTCTATTTTTTTCCCATACAAGTATCTTTTTTTTGTGGGGGGGGGGGGGGGGCGGGGTGCTCATTACCCACTTGCCTACTGGGCACTTTTACCACCTTCCTGCCTAGGCCAACTTTCAGCTTTCAGCGCTGTCACACTTTGAATGACAATTTTGCGGTCATGCAGCACTGTACACTGTACCCACACAAATAGAGCTTTCTTTTTGGTGTATTTATTCACCAGTTTTTTTTTCTTTTTTGCTATACAAATGAATGAAGATTGAAAATTTTGAAAAAAAATAAACTTTTTTCATAGTTTATTATAATATTTTGCAAACAAGTAATTTTTCTCCTTCACTGATGTGTGCTGATGAGGCTGCACTGATGGGCACCGATGAGGCAGCACTGGTAGGTACTGATGATGGGCACTGATAGGCAGCATTGGTAGGCGGCACTGATAGGTGAAATAGATGAGGAGGCACTGATGGGCACTTATTGGCAGCACAGGTGGGCACTGTTGGGACTGCACAGATAATCAGGTTACTGATATTATGACAGCCTCCCAGAACTAGCCAGCCACTCTGTAGCCATCATTGAGCTATAGAGTGGTCGGCAAGTGGTTTGTAGGATACATGTCTATGAAGAAGTCATAAAGAAAAACATAATTTTGTGTCTGGATCATTTGCAGGCATCCAACTTTAATTTACTACCGTATCTTTATCCAGTGTAAGTATAACTAGAGAAGAGCTGATTTAAAGTAGTATTAAACCCGCCCCTAAAAAGTACTACTTCTCTTCTAAATGTCAAACGTACCTTGCATTAGTAGCCAGGTACATACTGTAGCTAAGAATTGAGACTGAGAGAAACACTGGCTGACGCTGCTCACTGTAGCTGCTGCCCTCCTTTGCTGCATTGGTTCACCATTATTTCAGCAAGAGGAGGGAGCTGTTGAGCAGGAAAAGTTCAATAGACTGATTTATGCAGAACTGCACTGTGGGAACTGTAGTCCTGAGGAGAGGCTTTCTTGTTTAAGCAAGAGTTTTTGAACTACATTCCCCAGGGAGAGATTCCCAAAAGGAGGGGAAAAAGCTGCACTTTCCCAGGCTGTACAGAACATAGCTCTCACTGTCCAGTGTGCACCATCTCTGCTGCATATCAACCGCCTAAGCGTGAACCAGAGTGCCGAGTTGGACTGAGTGCAAGAGAGAGAGACCTTATTGCTGCTCTCAGGCATGACTGGGACTATTCTCATGTGTACCATTAGTGCAACTGGGCCACAACACAAGCCGGCAGAAGAGTTAGGACTAAAAACTGCCCCTTTACAGCTGCTACACAGAGACCTTTAGCTATTAGGAGAGGTACCTCTCAGGGGACACTGCACCATATCCTAGTCCATCTACTAAAGTCCACTCTAGACTAATTATAGTATTAATATTCACATTGCAGCTAATGCTTATTTGCACTGTTTATTGCTGCCTTTGCTGACTTATGTGTTGATGCAAATCTAGTGGTACAGAACTCTATTCTAAGTTACTTTGGCATAGCATTTATACCAGTGGTTCTTAACCTTGTTGGAGGTACTGAACCCCACCAGTTTCATATGCGCATTCACCGAACCCTTCTTAATTGGAAAAATAAAATATGATTTTTTTCAAATTCAAAACATAGGTATACAGTATATTATTTTAGGTATATATTTATACATAGGTGCACAAAATGAACAAAACCATTAAAACATGATTTTCACACAAAAACAAAAACATAATAATGAATATTTACTGCAAATTAGTGTGACTTCTGCTGTTGTCTTTCAGAGACCAGTTCAGAAATGCGCGGCTTTATCTTGGCAAAGTGCCACTCTCGTAATTTTCGCAACAAAGTCTGTTCCTTTTCTTTGTTTTTATGTCCAGCATCCCCCCTTACAGCAGGCCAGGGTGAGGAGAGGTCTCGTCCCCCATATAGATCACCCCCTTTACAGTAGGCCAGAGTGAGGGGGATCTATATGGGGGACCCCGGACCTCACCTCACCCTGGCCTGCTGTAAGGGGGAGATCTATATGGGGGACGGGACCTCTCCTCACCCGGGCCTGCTGTAAGGGGGAGATCTATATGGGGGACGGGACCTCTCCTCACCCTGGCCTGCTGTAAGGGGGATCTATATGGGGGACCTCTAATCACCCTGGCCTGCTGTAAGGGGGATCTATATGGGGGACCTCACCTCACCCTGGCCTACTGTAAGGGAGGATCTATATGGGGGGTCATGTCCCCCATATAGATCCCCCCTTACAGCAGGCCAGGGTGAGGTCCTGTCCCCCATTTAGATCTCCCCCTTACAGCAGGCCAGGTTCCCCATAAAATAGATCCCCTTTACATAGTCTTCTCAGTGTTCTCACACAGTCAGACAGTCAGTCACTAGACTAGTACTACTCCAGTCCTACCTTTTTTTCACCTGTGTTCCGACTCCCGATCACAGGCTAGGTTTTCCTCCTGCAGGCTGCAGCACCACTGTCACCACTGGCTCTCTGGCCTCTCACCTGCCGGCTTCTTCTGCTGCTGCATGGCCTGGTGGTTCTCTCCCGCGCTGCGCTGGGCGGCCGCTGCACGGGTTAGTCCCTCCCCCAAACAGTCCCTCTCCGCACCGTACGCCTGGCCTGTCTCCCCCCCACCACTCCACAGTGGGGACGCCAGCTCCAGCTGGATCGGATTCGGCCGGGAGCAGAGCTGCACAGCCAGCAGTGAGAGTGAGCAAGGGGCAGAGAGAGCTACGAGTGCGAGCAGGCGGTGGCGGCCAGCCTATCATGACAGAGTGAGTGACATGACACTGCAGAGCGGATGCGCCCCCCCCCCAGATGTTGCGCCCGGTGCGGCCGGCCCCCCCTGCACCCCCCACGCTACTGGATGTTATGTATTTCCATAATGACGGCGCTTAGCAGGAGCGGAAGGACATGCCCGAAACTGGAGAAATAGTCCCTGACAGCGAAGTGGTACTAGCGGAGGGTGTGCCGAACCCTCGACACTGACCCACCGAACCCCTGGGGTTCGATCGAACCCAGGTTAAGAACCACTGATTTATACTGTCTAGCAGACTGTATCTGAACCTACCTTCTGTATACTCATTTATGCTCAAACCACTATTTATTTTTCCTCGTACCAATACAACGAGTTAACCTCTGTAACGGAACTGTAAGTGAGACAGAATGCACATGGAGAGCAGGAGTGCCAACAAAGAGTATTTTATTGAACAGTAGCTGGTAGGCTCACAAAGAAAGGGGCCAAAACAAAGGTGCCCAGGGTCAGACCCAAGGTGGGTAGGACAGAGTTCCAGATAACAGGTAACCCCCAGCCTGGCGTCGAGTTGCCTCGGCAACCAGCCCTGCCCCCCCCCCTGCTCCAGCCCACACAAGGAGTGTGTCCTTTGTTCCCAGCAGGGAGTCAGATTTTCGGTGCCTGGCTGGGGAGGGGGAGAAGGACAGCACAGTGGGGGGGGGGGGGAGGGAATCCCTTGCTGGGGAAGAGGGCAAAGTCCTGGGAGTGCAGGGAAGAGAAAAATTAGGGGGAGGAAAAAAGTAGGACCCGTGACAACCTCCCTGGCCGTATTCCTGAGTGTGGCTCGGGGTTAACTTTCAGCACCAAAAGCTGTGACCCCGAACCACACTCTGGATTACCCCAGAAGCACACTCACCTTCCCTGCGATCCCCCGCTGCGATCCCCCTCCATCCTCCCGCCGTACTCACTTTCTCCCTGCTCTGGGCTCAGAAGCTGTGCAGGGATGACGCGCCTGCCCCGGAACTGATGAGCGGGCCGGTGCAGGGCATTCTGGGATGAAGAGGACACCGAAGAAGATGCCCTGGCTTCAGCTGCCCACACCTGAGATGGCAGCGCTCGACAATACATTTTCAAGGTAAGTATTTCTTCTAAAAGGTAAGTGCGATCTGGGACAGTTCAGAGGCTATCCATTATGAAATGTACTAGCCCTGACTGTCCCGGGGGTATTTTTATTGAAAAAAAGTTTCAGAAGCTGGAACTCCGCTTTAAGCTACTGCACTTACTTCAAGATTTAGACCTTTGTGTTACCAGTAGGTCTAATACACTTGTCTTTGTGATCAATCATTAGATATGAGACCGCAACATCCCAGCCAGTATTCCATGTCCAACGTATGCAGCCAGGAGAACCAGACAATCCACCAGCAGGGAAATAATGGTAATATATGACAGCAATGAACCTAGCGGCCAGTGTCCTGATGGCTTGGTGAAAGGATGGCAGCGGGTGACGTCAGGCAAGTAGCTCCCTCCCCTGTAAACGTTACGTCCTACGGGACTTCATCAGCGTGGTTTTTAGCGGGACTGCGACATTGCAGCAGACAGATTAGACCCCTAACTTACATTTTTGGACACTTTTGGGGGGACCAGTGACATTACTACAGTAATCAGTGCTAAAAAATATGCACTGTTACTGTAATAATGACATTGGTAGGGAAGGGGTTGACACGAAGGTGATCAAAGGGTTAAGTGTGAGCCTAGGTGAGTGTTTTTTAACTGTATGGGGGACGGGCTTGTGAAATTACCACAGAGACCTATGATCCTATATAGAAGAATCACAGGCGCTCTGTGATCATTTCAGAGAGAATAACGGTCAGCTGTGTTTACAACAGCTGACCGTCCTTCTCTCACAGCGCGGAGCGATCGCGGGGGCCCGGCGGCAAACGCGGCCGCCGTCCCTGTAAATCGGCATCCCTGCTGCCTAGTGAGGGCGGGAGCGCGGCGACCACTCACCGCCCAGCATTACCCCCGCGAACCGATGTACTCATACGCCAATTCGCGCAGCCGAGTCAGCCTGCCGCAGTATATATGCAGCGGGTGGTCAGCAAGTGATTAAAGTCTTTTTATTTACAACAATCTTTTTTTCAGATAAATCTTACCGACCAGTGTTTCTCCAACAGGGGAAGGAATGTTGCAGTGGCTACTGCAAAAGTATGTAGCTACTTTCTAAGCAATACATCGACTTGATCCTGATGAATAGATGACAATTGTTTAACAATACCTTAAAAGCATTGCCTAGGTTAGGTAAAATGTACTGCCTACATTAAAGTTTAATTTAAAATAATTATTTAATATATTCCACCCATGATATTTTGTTAGATGAGCTATTAAAAAAAAAAAGTAGGAGCATATACTGTCAGCTAACCACATTCCACTGTTCTAAGATGCCAGCCTGTTCACTTTACAGTCCTGCTCCTACAGAGAATGACATGAAAGCCAAAATTATTAGGAAAACAAAGTAAAACTCAATTTAACATTGATTTTCTCTTTGCTCAGTGAATCCCCGATAAGTGGATTTATTGCGGCAGTGTTAAAGTGTATTTGATAAATAGTTTACAATATGGATTTATATTGCAGTCACAAGTAAAAATATGTCAGGTAGATGAGTCCATCTGTGAATAAGCACGTTCTCATGAGTTTATCCACACTGTTGTTTTGAGTTTGTTATAAAAAAAGGAGGCTGCAATTCAAATCCTTGTTATTCCTCTGACAGCAAATTTATCTCAGACTGTATTCTTGCTGAAAGGCTCCACTCTCAGCTAATACATCCCAGGAGAGAATGGGATATAGTGCAGTGAACTTCTCACTTGCTGGTGATGAGGATAACACATGCATGAACTGGTATTTGGGACAGGAGATTTTGAAAAATGATAAATAATATTATTTGTAAACCTTGCTACTCTAGGATTCAAAGAAATGTATCTGTCTAGTGCAGGGTTTCTCAACCAGGGTTCCATGGAACCCTAGGATTCCTCCTGAGGTTGCTAGGGGTTCCTTAAAGTGGAGTTCCACCCTAAATTTATACTTACCTCCATCTTCTCGCTCCGGGTCACCTGAAAAACAAATGGATAATCGCAATTTTTTTTTTTTTTTACTTACCTCGTATAGAATAAAATATACTTACCTTACTTCCTTCTTCCTCCCCTCGGCGGCCACGGCGATTCGTCACTTCCTGGCTTTGCAATGATTCCTGGGAGCTGAACGTCATCGCTCCCAGGAATCAATGCGCCTGCACCGGCCCCGACGTCAGTTCCGGTGCGCGCGCGTCATTCCCATCTAAACAGTTCCTGGGCATGCCCAGAAGCTGTGGAGGGATGACCCGCGCGCACCGGAAGTGAAGGCGGTGCTGGTGCAGTGCATCGTGGGACCGAAGAAGACGGAAGAGGACACAGAAGAGGATCGCGCTGGCTTCAAGCGGCCCACACCTGAGATGGCAATACTTTTTCAAGGTAAGTATTTCTCCTAAAATGTAAGTGCAAGCCGGGACAGATCAGAGGCTAGCCATTGTGGAATGTACTAGCCCTGACTGTCCCGGGGGTATTTTTATTAAAAAAGTATTCCCAGGGTGGAACTCCGCTTTAAGCAATGGGCAATTTCTGCCTCTCAGATAAGTTCCCAATGACACCATTGTTCCTTTTAGCTATCTGTAAGGGGGTAATTCTTCCCAATTATGACAAGAGTAAGGAACATTCTTCCCACTGACTGTCATGCTAATGTGTCATGAGTTGTAGATTTTTAATTTTTAGCAGGGGTTCCCCGAGACCAGAAATTTATTTCAAGGGTTCCTCTGTATTGAAAGGGTTGAGAAAGGCTGGCCTATTGTATCAGACATAAAAAAAGAAGCATAAAGGTGCAGTCTACTCCCACATGAATATTTCTCATCTACACAATGAGAATTCAGCCTGTCTCCATATTGTCTCATATTTTTATCTTATCACTTGTTTTGTGTGCCAACTTTGTAATAGCTTGCAGCTTAACCCAGTGCCCCAGAATTTACGCCATACGTGGGGCGAATTTCTTTCCTGCAACCGCAGGTTGCAGGAAAGGAATTTCCTCAATTCCCCCATCAACACAGACAGTATTGATGCAGAAATCCCTCCTGCCAGGCCATTGTCTTCTCCTGGCGGGGGGCAGGCGGGGAAGCTGCCCCCACGGGAGAAGACAGTGATTCTCGCTAGCGGCTATAGTGGATAATCACAAGCAAATCTGGCAGGCTGGTTGTACCCAAGATGATCGATCGATTACCTTGGAACATTAAGCCTGCCAATTATTGGTTAGAATCTCTGGATTCGAACCCTGTATGGGCGGTTACTCCTTGGTTTGCTATTATAGAGGCCAGATAATTCACAGCTTTGCCTATCGGAAAAAGACTGGGAGGCATAAATCAAAACTGTATGAAAAGCATGACTATCATTGCTAGCTGAAGTTCAAATATATTAGTATTTTTAGACAGATTTGACACTTTATCTATTTTACTTGTATATGGAAAATGTTAAAAAAAAAGTATTAAAAAAGTAAATCAGTCACCATTTGTATTTCTCCATCAAATGTTGTATCAGTACTTATATTTCACTGATTTTCAAGTCTACTTTTCCAGCTGGCAAAAATTTCTGCATGTGCAGGGGGATAATAACACCCATCAGATTAGGTGGAAAGAAGATCATATTAACATATAAACAGTGCAGCGCAAAAAAATTTATACAATTAAAACAGTAAATGTCTAAGATCCAAATGCTAGAAAAATCCAAAGCCCAAACAGAAATTGTCCTTAGAAGAGAAGAATCCCTTGGGAGGAGAATATCATATAAACACCATTGGAGCAACTGGGACCTGTTTACATTTGTTATCCCCCATCCCCAGGCAGTGGGAATCTGTGTGTTAGATGTTCCTTTTAGTTCAGGGGTCAACTCATTGAGGTGAGCAGGCAATCTGTGTGCTGGTGGAGGGCTTATTCACGCAGAGGAATAGTGTTCCTGTTATTCTCACCCAAGGGATTCTTCTCTTCTTAGGACAATTTCTGTTTGAGCTTTGGCCTATTCTAGCATTTGGATCCTTTACGGACGTTTTATGGACATTTACTGTTTTAATTGTATAATTTTATATGCGCTGCAGTGTTTATAAGTCAATATTATTTTTTGGGTGCTATGTTAAATTACCCTTGGAGTTCAGCTTGCAGAATATTTGTTGCTATTGTATACTAGGGTTGTGTGGATTGTCTCTTTTGTGTATTTTGGAAAAAAGATCATGCCTGGTTCTAGAAGCACACATTAAGAGCAAGACAGACAAATGTCTCACTATTAAGGAAACATCTATTCACCTATGGTCAGACTCATAAAACAGCATAAAAGTATTCAATAATTTCCTTTATTTTCTCAAAGCATTAGATTATATTTTGAATTTATTTTCCACAACCCTCTTCCATGAAAATCTTCATTCAAGGTAAAATGGAAAATAAAACTAAAGAAAGAATACTACAGCTATTTATTTATTGCCCAAGCAAACTGTACAAAAAAACTTCAAAGCCCTCTACTTGTCTGTAATCTAATGTTCTGAACACACTATCTTGCATCCAGGTTCAAATGTGTTGTGGGTATTCATAATACCACCCATGACAGTCTTCATGTTTGCCAATGCTCTTGATGGCCAAGGTTTAGAACATACCATGCACTTTCTGCTCTTCAATGAGTTCCTGCAGCACCTGTTCTACAGTATTCTCATCCTACAGCCCTCTCAATTTTGTTTCTGTCCTCCTCTGAACCATTTAATCACTCCTTCATGCTATTCCCTTTTGCTGGCCATTGGTAATTATCCTTGGATTAAAAAAACAGGCTACTCCAGATCCTATATGGCAAATGCGCTGTGCTTGATCTAGGGCGACTTGGTATTAAACAATAACATGCCGCACTAGATCACATACATTGTATGCCTGAATAAA
Organism: Pelophylax lessonae; assembly: GCF_965119305.1. Classification (NCBI taxonomy): domain Eukaryota; kingdom Metazoa; phylum Chordata; class Amphibia; order Anura; family Ranidae; genus Pelophylax; species Pelophylax lessonae. Next base: position 198,916,853 of record NC_138773.1, read on the forward strand.
GTAAGTATAAAACATTTGGCTGCAGCTGGGGTTTAAAGCCTAAAGATGTTGGTGTGGTAATCTCTCCTACTATGCTATTGTATTCTGGCAGAGGAGCTACCCCCCCCAGCTTCTGTCAGAAAGACTGCTGTACACATTGACCAAAATTTGGCCGTGCACACTGAACCAGCCTATTTTCGGACAATGTGTATCCATCATACCTTTAGACAAATTGTATACCTTACCCATCCTTCCCTCCCACCGCTCTCTAACTACCCCAGACAGCTGCTAAGTTTTTCTTACCTGGGGAGGTCTGTTTTATTCCCCTAAGTCCTCCCATCCAGGTCCCTGATTACTTTTATCCTGGAGTTAGGCTTTAAGGTTTAGGTTAAAGGTCAGGGTAAGGTTAAGGGTTACATTACAAATGTAATATATTCTTCCTAATAATGTAATGACATTTTTGCCACTGAAAGCTTTGTACTAATAACTATATGACCTGTTACCGCCATAGCAACCAACAATAATGCAATTCCTTACCTCTGAACTTAGGTCAGGTAGCTTAGAAAGGGCATTGATGTAGTCTTTCTTATGTGACAGCTTTTCACCATAAAAAAGCAGGTTTCTCAGAAGCCATGTAGCCAGAGTGCTTGGCTAAGAATGGAGGGTGAGAGAAGCACTGACTACAGCTTCAGCGGTTTCAGCAATGAGGATAGAGATGCTGAGCAGAAAGGGTTCAATAGACTGAGTCAGGCAGTGCTGCACTATGGGAACTGTAGTCCGGATTTTGGTAAGATTTTAAGTTACATTCCCAAGAGAGGTGATTTCCAGGAGGAGGGGAGAGAGCTGTGCTTTCCTGGGCTGTGCAAGACTCAACTTCCTCTTGCCATGGAGGAGACCAGAGGCGCAATGCACATCGCTGTCCATTAGGAACTGACCATAAAGCCATCTTGTAGCTTTATTGTTGCCCCTTGACTGGGACTATTCTCCTGTCCAAAAAATGGTGCAACTGGGCCCCAACACTAGCCATCAGAGGAGTTAGGACTAAAGTCTGCCCGTTTACAGCTGCTACACAGAGAACTTTACCTATTGCTTATGCTAAGAGGTACATCTCAGGGGTCATTGCACCATTTCTTAGCCATTATTCAAGAGTGCACTCTAGGAATAGTTTTAGTATTATTATTCACAATGCAGTCAATGCTTATATGCACTCTTTATTGCTTACTTGACTTTGCTGATTTATGTGTTTATTCCAGTCTAGACATACAGAACTCTATTCTAAGTTGCTTTGGCATACTGAATATACTGTCTAGCAGATTGTCTAAATCTGCCTTTTGTATGCTAATTTATGCGCAAACCACTTTCATTTTACCACAGCTGATATTCTGCATATAGAGGCTGTGGACCATAACTATGCTGTCAGCAGAAGATACATTAAAAAAGGCCCACACTGCAGAGCCCTTTCTACTTGCCACCCATTCAGGTAGTCACGTACTGTTCAGACAGGAGCCAACTTCTAAAATACACATACTCAAAACCTATATTTTGAATATTTCGGGAATTGGAGAGCTGGGGATAGGATGTTTTTTTGGACTCTGTTTTGACATTTCATTAAATATTTAAGACAATTTGTACAAGGCTGAGAGCTTTAACTTTATTTTTTTTGTAAGAGTCAACTATAGCTTTTACATCTGATGTGTCTACTACTTACACCAGTGATTTCAGGCTCATTACCAGTGGATAAAAAATCAGCTGTTGTTGTATCCATAACTACTAAAAAATGAATTTTTTTCAAGTTGTAATAAATCTGATTGGGGTGCTATGGTATTTAAGCCAAGCAATAATGTAAAATTACAAATAAATGAATAGATGAATGTGGTAGCGCTGCTCAAAAAAAGATATGGCGCAACACGTAGAGGTGCCAAGCGGTGGGCAGGTTTGCCATTTCTGATGTGACCTTTTGGATTTGGGATTGTTAAAGCTGTTTTTTAATATATTAAATGTGGGTTTAATATTATAATTTGGTATCTGGGTTTATTTCTCCTGAACGTGTCAATACTGCACCATTGTAGATTGTCTTCTTTTTTCACATGTGCATACATGTCTTGGAGTTACACCAAGTATATTAAAGTGACCTATTGAACGGACGGCATTATTTCTATCTCACCTGGTGATAGCAGCACATTATTCAAGGAGTGGACACACGGGCTTCTTTTTTTTATAGAGACTCTTTCGGACTTTATTTATTACACATTTGCACTTTTGGAGTGGTTATTTATTCGTTTTTTCACTTAGGATCTACTCGCATTGTTTGCACTTTATTCCATCACAGACGGTGTCTCTGCATTACATTGGCCTTTATTAGATATTTACCTTATTTGGCACAATATTTTATTTTTATGGTACATAATGTATGTTTTTTACACTGCCTTTTTTACATGTTAATTCTTTTTTAGTAGGGCTACTACATTCATTCATTTATTTATTTTCCTTGTTTGCACTTTACTTAATCAGAGACGGCGTCTCTGCACAATATTGCACTTTATTAGATACTTACCTTATTTGGGACTACATTTTATGTATGGTACATTATGTATGTTTTTTACACTGTCTTTTTTACATATTCATTTTTTTTCCCTGTTTTTGAGCAGCGCTACTACATTCATCTATTCATTTATTTGTATGTGGGAACACATTCGGGAGGTAGCAGCAGCTTTTATTTATTTTACCTCGCTTTGGTTGTTTTTTCAAGGGTAGCGCACAATTATATTTGATTTCAATGTAAAATTACAGAATATCGTACCACTGATGCTGTACATGAGAATTGTACTGCTCCGCTTTACTGCTCCATATCTGTAGCAATTTGCAGTCCCTGTCACTAACCCAGAATGCTGAGCATTCTAATCAACAAAGCTCTGATATGACCCCATCCTGTCTCATGTTCAGCCTGATTGGCCAATGATGCTGCCCATCATAATAATAAGCTGATAGGATTGTGTGGGAGGCGGAAAGGAGCAATATTCAATACTTTATGAGATGAGGCCTAGCTGGTCAGAGCTGAAATATTTGAAGGCAAAGGATTTACTTTCAAATGGTCAACACAATCAAGCTTGTCAAGCTAAGTGCCAGCCATCATATATCTTTAAAGCAACTGTACCTGAATCTGTGCATGCATGGGGTCTTTCAGAAGTTCTTTAAGTCATTATATTTCACTGGAATTTTATTTCCAGGAACAAAACAGCTATAAGTAGAACATTCAATATTAAAATTTAGCTCTGGGAAATACAGTAAGATCAGCTGGCAACATCAAAATTGCTCAAACGTACCAAACGACATCCCCTTCTGTGTGTTACTAACTCCATAGAGTAAAGAAATTCTTAATGCAGTAAGAAGGCTCTTGGCTGTGATAGCAAATGTCATACAACTGTCCTATAGTAGAAAATGTATGCAATGCAGAGCTGTAAAGTTGCTCCACAAGAAGCTGCAGCTTTTATTCTTTTATCGAGGGAGCTGCACTTGGAGCACTTCTTGTTTGCTGTATAAAGGATAAGTTCTCTTTTACGGCCCTGCTCCTTTTCTGCTCCTGCCCCTTCCCCAAAACTTTCATAAAAAAATATACTTACCCGTAACACTGATCCCCTGGGATCATTACTGTGCAACCTTTCCAGTGCCACATTGCATCTCTCTCAAAATCTTCTTCATAGATCTACTGCTTTATGCATGCTGTAGACTCCACCCTCATCAGTGGAAAGGCATCCTGTCACAATGTGAACTGGCCAAATGAATAAAGTTATGGACGTGGCATGCTTATTTGGGCATCAGAACATTTCAGCACAGAGGTTGGGTGATATCAGACTGGCAACAGTGATGTTGGATGGAGATGGTAGAGGGGTAGATGTAACAATAGACACACTTTAGGCCAAACTTTTCCAAACTCAGTAGCCAGCATGTAATAGGATTCACACCATTCCATATACTGTAACTAATGTATTTGGTGCTGTTTCCCAAAAATATAGTAATCTTCAGCTTTCATGAACTCCATGAACTGTGTTTTAATAAAAAAATGCTACTTTAACCACTTTAATACAGGGCACTTCCCTCCCTTCCCGCCCAGGCCAATTTTCCCCTTTTAGCGCTGTTGCATTTTGAATAACAATTGCGCGGTCATGCAACACTGTACTTACACCAAATTTATGTCATTTTCCCCCCCACAAATAGAGCTTTCTTTCGGTGGTATTTGATCACCTGTGCGATTTTTACTTTTTGCTAAACAAATAAAAAAAGACCGAAAAGTTTAAAAAAAAAAAAAAATGTTTTGTTTATGTTATACAATTTTGTAAATAAATAATTTTTTTCCTGCACTGATGAGCACTGATGAGACTGCACTGACAGGCACTGATGAGGAGGCACTGATGGGGTGGCACTGATGGGGTGGCACTGATGGGGTGGCACTGATGGGCGGCACTGATATGCGGCACTGATATGTGGCACTGATAGGTAGCACAGATATGCAGCATTGGTGGGCACTGATAGGCGGCACTGCTGGGCACTGATAGGCGGCATTGATGGACACTGATAGGTGGCACTGACGGGCATTGATAGGTGGCACTGACGGGCACTAATGGGCACTGATAGGCGGCACTGGTGGGCACTGATGGGCGGCACTGATCGGCACTGACGGGCAGCACTGATGGGCACTAATGGGCACTGATAGGCGGCACTGGTGGGCAATAATGGGCACTGGTGGGCGACACTAAAGGATGGCAGTGATGGGCACTTGTGGGCAGCACTGATAGGGAGGACACTGGTGGGCATCACTGATGGGGAGGGCAATGGGGGGCTCCCTGAGCCCTGATTGCCATCCCTGGTGGCCATAGTGGGCATCCCTGGGGTCATAGTGGGCATCCCTGGGGTCATAGTGGGCATCCCTGGTGGATCTAGTGGCACCCCCCCCCCGAGGGTCTGCACTGGTAATCAATGATCTGATTACCAGTGCCGACCCCCCCCCCCTGTCAGGGGAGTCGCCGATCGGCGCTCCTTTACTCGTCCTGTCAGGCACGAACTAAGGAAAGCCGATCAACGGCTGTTCCTATTTACTATGTGACCAGCCGTGATTGGACACGGCTGATCACATGGTAAAGAGCCTCCGTCAGAGGCTCTTTACCGAGATCGGAGATGCTGGGTGTCAGACTGACACCTCGCATCACCGATCGCTGGTCTGCGCGCCCCCGGGGGGCGCCCAGAGCGGAGTTATCCTGCCGCCGTCATATGACGTCCGGTCAGGATAACTCAACCACATTCCCGCCGTCAATTTGTAATAGGGCGGGCGGGAAGTGGTTAAAGGTCTGCTAGGATCCCCTCTGTCTGTTCCCAGAGACTTCATTCCACCCTTTCATGCAACCCTTTTTCTTTGGGGTTTGATGCATGCCAACTAAGATGAATTTTTTAATGTTTTTAATTACTATGACCACGGCTGAGTCATGGGTTTGAGGAAATTGTAATTACCGCTTGAAAATCTCACTTACTGTCATGGAAGCCACCAATATATACAGTTGATGAATGTTTTTAACATGAGTTTTATCTTGTAGACTGTACCTACATTAACTGCAAAAAACTATCCCTGAGGAAGGAGCCAAGTTACTCTGAAACGCATTTGATACATTTATTCAACTCTCTTTATAGATACTGGATAGCTGTTCTGTGAAAAATGATGGTGGGTAATATGTACCTCAATCTTTTTATTGTGTACTGTATTTTTGAGAATTATAGGTTTGTCTACTTTTTGTAAACCAATTTGGTACAGTTAAACTTTGTAATGCAATCATTGGTTACTCTCTTACAGCTTTTAAAGTCCCATTATAGAGGGGGAAGCTATGGGGCTGATTTACTAAAACTGGAAAGTGCAAAATCTGGTGCAGCTCTGCATAGAAACCATCAGCTTCCAAGCTTTTTGTCAAAGTCTAAGTGAACAAGCTGAAGTTAGAAGTGGATTGGCTACCATGCACAGCTTCACCAGATTTTACACTGGTCAGTTTTAGTAAATCAACCCCTATGTCTTTTCAGACTGGCAACAGTGAAGTTGGAAAAGTGCTGATGGAGAGGTAGGGGCAGAATAGGAAAAAATGCACATTCTCTTTTAATATAGCTTTCTAACAGACGTAACAATACAGTAGGCAAACTTTGGGCCAAACTTTACCAGACTCAGTAGCCAGCATGTACATCAAGATTCCACATAACTAATGTATTTGGTGCTGTTTCCCAAAAATATAGTAATCTTCAGTTTTCAAGGACTCCAAAAACGTGTTTTAATTAAAAAATGCTACTTTAAAGGTCTGCTAGGATCCCCTCGGTCTGATCCTGGAGACTTCCTTTCAGCCTTTCATACAACCCTTTTTCTTTGGTGTTTGATGCATGCCAACTAAGATGGCACATGTCTGAATGTTTTATGTTTTTAATTACTATGACCACTGCTGAGTCATGGGTTTGAGGACATTGTAAGTACCACTTGAAAATCTCATTCTAATTTAAAAATGCTAATTTAAAGGTAGGTTTCATGTTTTCAGAACTTACTAAACAGCTACAATACTCCAGTATTACTGACAGAATACAAATGGATGTCTGCTTATTGATCCAGTTCCTAATGCTAATAATTGGCTGAAAGCACCAGATTATCCATATCTGTCTGTGAGTTCTGCCAAGTAGAGCTGAGCATTTGCAATTTTCTAGATTGTAGATCTGACCTTCATTGGGCTAAGGATTATCAGTTGATTAATGTTATTATAAATGACTTCTGTAAGTATTGCCCATTTAGTAGTTAAAGAGGCTTAGTTGGTGCCTTGATACTTTGTACCCTGACTGGGCTGACCCAGGTCCTGTAGCCTTTGCACCTGCATAATCCTGAAACCCAGATGCCTGATCCCTGTCCGATGTCTTTTTTTGAAATACTGTAAAAAGTATCATATCATCCATTGTATGCAAACATGTAAATAAATAAAACTGGCCGCACTTGGTCACACACAGGATACAATGAATAAATGAAAAATGTGTTGAATGACAAAGGCTGCCAGTACACAAATACAAATCGGAAAAATATAAATACAAAGTACAGCGCCAATATAAACTCAAATGCTGGGAATTTCAGTATGAAGAAAAAAGTCCAACAGATGCAAGTGTTGAAATCCAAAGTTGAAGATTAGAGTCCAACACCAAAGAATAAGGTCAATAAAGCTGAAAAAATGAACACCGCATGCACCAGATAGAAGGGGTGTCTGCTTACTGGAACCTCATGACCCCCGGTTAGGGTGGGTCAAATGAGCGTGTAGTAAAGATATCCAAAGGGGTCCTCTGGGATAAGGGAACCAATCCAGTGGGATCACTCTAGAACAGGCAGGTCTCCAGTGCTCAGACAAAAAACAGTGCAGCAGATGACAGCTTTGATAGTGCAGCAGATGACAGCTTTGATAAACCATATACCTCAAAATAAAGAGGGAAACTCCAATGGCATAGTAAACTTAATCTTTAATGGAAATATACATATAAATGGCAACTCACAAATCCATCCAAATCAATGCGCATGGAAAAAAGTAGGGAGCCTGGATCAGCATGTCGACATACGGGCGTGCCTAAGGGCATTGGTTACTCTCATTGGTTACTGCCTTAGGCACGCCAACATGTCGACATGCTGATCCAGGCTCCCTACATTTTTTCATGCGCATTGATTTGGATGGATTTGTGAGTTGCCATTTATATGTATATTTCCATTAAAGATTAAGTTTACTATGCCATTGGAGTTTCCCTCTTTATTTTGAGGCATATGGTTTATCAAAGCTGTCATCTGCTGCACTGTTTTTTGTCTGAGCACTGGAGACCTGCCTGTTCTAGAGTGATCCCACTGGATTGGTTCCCTTTATCCCAGAGGACCCCTTTGGATATCTTTACTACACGGTCATTTGACCCACCCTAACCGGGGGTCATGAGATTCAGGTAAGCAGACACCCCTTCTATCCGGTGCACACGGTGTTAATTTTTTCAGCTTTATTGATCTTATTCTTTGGTGTTGGACTCTAATCTTCAACTTTGTATTTCAACACTTGCATCTGTTGGACTTTTTTCTTCATACTGAAATTCCCAGCATTTGAGTTTATATTGGCGCTGTACTTTGTATTTATATGTATGCAAACATGTAACAGACTGTTATTACAACAGATAGAGGTTCCACTTAAATAATATGCAACAGGTTGAGCTTTTTCCACCTATGCAACAAGTTGGTGACCTTTTTTTATCTATATATATATTTTATATTTTTATCAAGTACTGTATGTAACAAATTGGTTAAATTTTTTTTCATCAAATATACAACAAGATGGAAGAGGGCATAAGCATGAGCACCTTCATATAGGTAAGTGGAATGCCTCCTCTGGCGTTTTTCGTTACCCACACTGCTACTGATTGCTTCACCATCCTGCTGACAAGATCCCAGCCAATGCTGACTACTCCAAATCTTGGAAGAAGACGCTGCATCTGAAGTTGGGCTTTACCCTGAAGGTGTCAGTGACATTTAACCCATTTCTCCTCCTGCTGGGACCCTATTTGTTTCCTGCTCTTTGTCAAGGCCCATGCATGAGAAATCATTAATGCTGCCAGCAAGTTGGATAAATTGCAATTCATATTTGACTTTTAATTTTATTAGCATGTAAATATATTTTTCCAATGAGTCCCCCTGACAGTTTTCAGGAAAGACAAGTTTCATATAAACTGTATACTTCCAGGTTGCTCGCTCCTCCACTAGGTGAAGGGTGGAGGACGCCAGGCTGGATTCTTTTAGGAGGGTAACCATGCATTTTATCCTATTTCCTAAATTAAAGATAACCAAGCTCAATGCTTTCTGGTGAGATACAATGCTATTCACTTGCATTACAAGCTGATATTATGGTTTATATTTAAAGTAAAAAAAAAACAAAAAAACAATGCAATCCAATCTAGTGAGATCAGGTTAGATTCGGTTTGAGGATGTATGATCTAATCAAACTGTGCTTGAAAAGATTTTTCAGACTGAACAATGTCAGTTGATAATAAGCAGGATGTTAGAGTTTTCACCCCGCTGTGATGGTTTCTTCTGTTTTCATAGTCTGAAGAAATGGATTGCAGCAATAGTGCTTTACAACCGCAATCTTGATTTGTGGTCCTCTGGTGCCATCTGGTGGTTACATGTTTTCATTGCAGCGCTGAAATCTATACCAATTGCTTTAGAAGCAAACATTAAAGTAAGCTTTAAGAATCTGAAGAATTCTTAAAGGCATAGTCCACCTTTTTCAAAAATGTAATAAACGTATTGCGGCTGCATTGCACAGGTTCCTGCATTGTTTACATTCCAGCCCCAGGTTTGCATGGAAGTACAGCCCTTCGATTATAGGGCTGGAGGATGTGTATGGATTACACATGCAGTGACATCACCACATTTGTGTTCTATTTTAGACCTGTGTGTTCCTCTGTTTGTCATGGTGGCAGATGTGATTTTGTAGTCTTTCCATTCAAAGATCCCTGTGAACAGATGCTGTGGCTGTGCAGACGAATCACATACAGCCACACTAAATTCAAAAATCAACAGGACCCTCCAGAGAGAAGCAGCTTGCAATTCAGGAAAGTGGTTTGAGGGTGTGTGTGTCTTACCTTGCCCTCCTTTTGGCAGCCATATTGGAAATGTGCAGACTGCTGCCTCTTATAGACTCTGATTGCATTATCGCTTTCTGCTGCCTGGGTGTCGCACATTGATGATGCTGCACATCTGACTATATATATCACCTGTTGGGCTGCAACCCTTGCCCTTGTGTTTGTGCTCCAAGGTGCATCTCTGCTAGCAGTCTTCTGTTCTCTGTGTTCCCCCATGTATGATCAGGCTTGGCAGACAACTCTCCTGGCTCTCGACCCAACATCAGCTGATCACCCAGCATCGGCAGACGACCCACTTCTGGACCCAACCCTGGCTTGGATGAGTGCCCGCTCCTGGACTTGACCCCAGCTTGTTCCTGCTCTCTCTTCCTCACTCTTGCTGTGCGATTATTTTGTTTCATCCAATAAACTTCTTTATTTTACCTGCATCCCCTTGTGGTCTGGTTTCCTGGCACCCTGACAGTGTGTGTATGTGTTTGGGGGGGATGCTTCATAATTGGCCCTTTGCTGATCACAAGCCGACTCTCTCTCCACTCCAGGTGCTGGTCCCTCAAGGAACATGTCTCCATCCATCCACAGTAATTTAGTAGCCCTGGACCACACAATGTGTATAAACTCCATCTCAAAGTGAAAGTACAAACTTCAGCTTCAGTGCCCAAGCATTGGCAACGTCCTTCTAAGCTTTAATTTCACTTAAAACGTGGTTGATACACAGAGGGTGGCCCAGGGCTTTTTTTTTTTTTACTGTAAGTAAATAGAGGAGTTCTGTATATATACAATTTACAAAGCCCATCTAGATTGCCATAATATCAATTAAAAAGAAAATTAATAGACTGGCAATCACTAGCAATTTGTAGTAATGTTAAGTTATGACTGAACACCTAAAATCAACCAAAATGGTGGTCCCTGATATCATCACTAACTGACCATTGAGGCTTCTGTGATGGAAAAGTACCCTGGAAGGGCACTACAAGTCCCAACAGAGTTTAAGGGGAAGACAAGGCTGTTCCTAGAAATGCCCCCCCCCCCCCTTCTACTTATGCTGCTTAGCCTGTACAAAAAAGACCAATGTAGATACCTTTTTTTAATCCTATCAAAAGTCCAATTATTTGATCCAGCAGCTATGTCTTTCCTGTGTCAGAGAGCAGCTGCTGCAGAGGAAAGGAGAACACACGTTCCCTCAATTTCTATTTGGGTGGCAAATATATATATGAAAAGGGGAGTATGGAGGAGAAACAACAGGGAGAGGAGAGATTCCCTACTCCTAATGTTGAATACAATCTCTTCTAGGATATTCCCTTTATTTTATAAAAAAAAAAAAACAATGTATCCCATACATAGACATTTATTATGAAGTGAGTCCCTTACAACTGACATTAGCATCACGATCAATAATCCTTAAATCATGATGCAACACAAGAAAATATAGAAGGGCAAAAAATTAAGCAGGAAATAATTGAGAGGAGAAATCATTTCACAGTTTTTATTTTTGTCCTTATTTTCACCTTTAAAAGAACTCTCTCCATTGTTAGATATCATCTCCCTGAAAAATTCCCTTATTTTCAAACAAAATGTCTTCTCACATACAGCACATGCAATTTTAAGTATGAAGTGAGTTAATTAAAAGAAAAGTATGGTCACAGTAAGCAATGCTTTTCCATTGTTTAGAGTCACATACAACAGCAGAGGATACCCTTCCAACTTTGATTAAGTGTGGTCCCCGTGGCTTGAGAACCCCGGTATTGCAATTGGTATTTGATTTTCTTTGGCATCCTGTTTCAGAGGTAGGGCATTTACTCTACAGATTAGGGCCCTTCTCTAAGCATTCTCCTTTTCCAAATTACATTGATTTTCACCAGGTCTCCCTCCAGAGGCTTCCTATGGAACATATAATTTGCTGTTGGGGAGCTTGATGTTTGCTTTGTGATGGTACTTTGTCTGTGTGATTACATGTTGTCTAGTTTGTGTAACAGAAACGGAGAGCAACACCGCTCCAGGTGATAAGAATCCTCTCCCTGATAATAAGGTGCTGGTTTGGTCTGTGTACTGACCAGATAATCCAGAAAAGTGAAAAAGGTGACCGCACACCAAGATACAAGGAAAAGCACTTTATTCCATAAAAGCCATCCAACATCCACAAGGAAAATTTACAGTGGCATTAGGACATGCACGGAGGAAAGCTTGGGTAACGCGTTTCACAAATTTATTATCTTAATCATTATCGTTATAAGCGAAGAAATTTGTGAAACACATTAACCAAGCTTCCCTCCATGAATGTCAAGATGCTACTGTAAATTTTCCTTGTGGATGTTGGTTGTCTTTTTTGGAATAAAGTTCTTTTCCTTGTATCTTGGAGTGAGGTCACCTTTTTCGCTTTCCTGTCTAGTATATGTAGCTCTATATTTTTTGTAAGGTCTGGAGGAGTAATATAACATCCGTTACCTGTAGATGATCTGGACAAGGGGATGGGGGGGGGGGGGGGGGTAGAGTACACATTTTTGTTACTTTTCCTTTCTTTTGTAGGTGGACTTTGTATTGAAACTTTTTTAATGTCATTTTTGAAAACTCAAAATAGATTTTTATAACAAAAAAAAGAGAAGTATGGCCAAAGCTTTTTTTTTGCTCTCACTTATTTGTGCTCTCCTGTGACCCAGAATAAGCCGACAGTGGGCTAAAACTGACATCACAGAGTTGCTCCAGTTTCCGGAAGGATACTGACCATATTGTGGGAATCAATTGAGCTGTCTGATTGGCAGCTGGCTGCTAAGAGCTAAAGCCAGCTGCGCCTGCCCCCTCCACAGCAGTGAGCACTGGAGGGGCAGAGTAGAGAACAGTGACTGACGGTCACCACTCTCCGATCTGAGAAGACTAAGAACTGTGCAATCAGCGGTCATGATTATCAAAGTTCTCAAACTTAGAGTCAATGAGGGACAGCTGCAGCATCACAGCGATGCTGCAGTATAGAGATGAGAAGGTATGTTTGTTTTGCGTTTTTTTTTTTTTTTAGTACCCCATACATTGCCTTTAATGTAGTTATAAGCTAATATGGTTTTTTACATTAATGCATTACTGCATTAGGGTTAAAATTCTTCCAATACCTGTTCCTCCCACTCCCCTCCCAGTCCTTTCTCAATCCAGAGCTGTTCCCATCTGCAGTACCGCTGCTTCCTCTTCCATTGGCCCCTGCTGCCTTTAGTCAAATCCTGTAAGAAGAGAATGGCCAAGCCCCCCTATGTGTCTATGGAAGCACACTGCCTGACTCATGGAGTGTGCCTGCACAGGTGCCCTCTCAGCACATAGTTTGCTGAGGAGGCACCAGCAGGGATGGAGGAGAGGACAGAGCCAGCAGGGGACCCAGAAAAGGAGGTAGGGGCCACTCTGCTATAACATTGCACAGAGCAGGTAAGTGTAACATCTAAAAAATAGCCTTTATAACTATTACTATTTTAAGATTTGCATTAATTAAGCATCCAAACTTATCCAAAAGTGGTTGAAAACCTCTGAAATAAAAAATGAACAAAGCATATCATCATAAAGTATGTACTTTCCCTAATCCATAGACCCTACTGTGGCTTCTGGCTGCTCTTCTTCCTCTGCAATCTTCATAAGTCCCTTCTGACAGTATTTCTGACACCAGCCAATCCAAGGTGATGCCCCCCCCCCCCCCCCCCCAGCCTCTAGCATGCAACAGGTGATTGACAGCCTCAGCCTTTTGGGGCTTTGTGGTTCAAAAATAAAGATACATTTTGCCTCTGAGTGTAATAATTTAGAATTCAGATCACCTTTTCTAGGGCCTTTTTTTCAATTTTGAGTACCAAGAATTTGACTAAGTGTAGTGTGGCAAGCAGCAGGCTCATGTTTGTACTAGCAATATTAAACCTATGCTGCTATTGCATGCTGGTAGTGATAAAGCTAGACCTAGGCCACTGCTGAATAAGCAACTCAGTAACTGGAAAAAAACTAAAGGGACCCATTCACAGTTCTTTAAACACTATTATTCTGCCGGCTGATGTTGGGGCCCTTTGGTAACGGTGCACTGTTTCTTGGAACTGCATGCATTATGATAGATATTTATAGACTGCAGTTCAATGTGCAGTACAACAGACTGGGCCAATTGGAGAGCTATTGTTGGGAGCAACGAACCAGCCAGACAAGATCTGCTAAAAGCAGCGAAAGTACTTAATTGGGTTAGGGAAGGAGTTGTAATGTTCTGGTACCTCTGGTACCCTTATTTCCACATTTCTCTCTTAATATTGCGTCCCATCTTGCTATCCAAATGGAACGCATACACCTTTAAGGGCAATGACGTCATCGCCGGGCGCCGCTATGAGCGGCTATTTCAATCGCCGGCTTTCTCTCACTCATTGCTCGTTCAAACCGCATGTTGCCTTGTCTTGTCCAATGCTGCCGGAGCTTCAAGCTATTCCCCTTGCCTGAACAAGACCGGAACCTCGCTACCGATCCAGTATCTCGCTACCGAATTACTCCATTACTCTTGGACCTTGCTACTACTAACCCATCTAGTGATAAGTACCCCACAGGGGATTCCTTCCTCAACCTAACTTTCACTATCTACTACTGCATACTAAAGGGACTATTACTATCTAAGCTATTTCTATCATCTGCATAGATTGCTAGCTCTTGGGACTACCATCACCTATCATTGCACTAGGTTACTCTCTCTTGCATACTTCATCTGCTGTCCCCTACCACCTGTTACTATACATGATTGCTAAAACCTATCTGCATACTATCATCACCTACCACTCTCCTGAATACTACTACTAAGTGCTCACCATTCTATTGCCTGTCTCTCACCTCTATTCTATCATATACATTCTATCACTCCAGGAACATCATATTGAGTGTATGTATATTTGCATAACAGGCTGTACACAGTGATGAAGTCCTGAGAGTTGGATATGTTGTTCAACACATTCTCTACATGACTACTGAGTGTAATAATTCTGCAGCTGCAAATCCATTCACTAACAAAAAACGCATGAGCGCTACAGATTGAACGAGCCAGAAAAAATATGGATTCAGCAGAATTACCCACTCAAGTAATGCAATTAAAACAACAAGTAGATGCATTGATACTTGCTCTTACAGAGGTAAAAAACGAAAATCAGGCTTTAAGACAGCAGGTTGGCCGTCTTGCGCAGCTCTCTGCTGCTCAGCCCTGTGAGCCTAAGATAAACCCTCCTCTAGTGTTTACTGGTGATCGGAGTAAATTTCGTGAATTTAAAAATGCATTTCGATTGCTATTCTTGTTGAAACCTCATACCTACCCCACTGACCAAATCAAAGTCTGTACCACTATTTCCTATCTGACGGGTGATCCCCGAGCCTGGGCAGACTCTCTCTTGGAGAAAGATGACCCACTTCTTAACTCCTATCCTTTATTCCTAGCGCAACTCGCTAGTTTATATGAAGACCCCAATAGGCAGAGTACTGCTGATACCCAATTGAGGGCTTTAAAACAAGGAAGGAGACCTGTTGAGGACTTCGTGGCAGATTTCAAAAGATGGTCCCTTGATTCAGGGTGGAATGACACATCCTTGCGAACGCAGTTCAGACTCGGCCTATCAGAAGCCGTTAAAGACGAGCTCGCCCGAGCGGATTTACCTGACACCTTGGATGGCCTGATACAGACCAGTATCAATATTGACAGACGACTGCGAGAAAGAAAGGCTGAGAAGATGGGATTGCCATTGTCCAGTCCTTCTCGGATGTCGCCTGTTGACCCTACTCCTATGGAGGTAGGAATGATACGCCCACCTTTGACCTTTTCCGAACGTGCCAGGAGGAAAACCGAACATCTCTGCATGTACTGCGCATCCCCGGATCATTTGATAAACGGCTGTCCCCTTGTCCGCAAAAAAGAGGGTGAGTGTTCAAATGTCTTGCTAGGGGGACTAACAACTTCATTTTCTAATCCTTATCTTTTTATTCATTTGACATTACAGTGGGACCAAACTAGGATCACCACCAAGGCTATGGTCGACACAGGATCTTGTGGGAACTACATTGATACTTGTTTTGTTACCTTAAATAAAATACCTATTATTTCAAAACTTAAACCTGTCTCTGTTAGTTTCATTAACGGTATTCCGTTATCCTCTGGTCCCATCACTAATCAGACACAGGCACTCCTTGTCACTGCTGACGGGTCTCATGTGGAGACCACCACTTTTGATGTACTGACCTCACCACATTTTCACATTATTTTGGGACTTCCCTGGTTACACATACATCAACCAATCATCGATTGGAAAACAAGAACTCTAACCTTCTCTTCTCACTACTGCGAAACCACGTGTAATCTCTCATCACATGGAAGGATCCTGTCTGTGGTGTCGGATGAGATTATACCAATATGTTATCAGGATTTGTCGGAAGTCTTCCTTGAGAAAAACGCTCAAGTGTTGCCTCCCCATAGGGACTATGATTGTTGTATCGATCTACTCCCTAATAGCAAATTGCCTTTCGGTCACGTTTATCCTCTTTCACAGGATGAACTCTCTCATCTCAAGGAATACTTGGATGAAAATTTGGCGAAAGGATTCATCAGACCTTCTACTTCCTCCACTGCTGCAGGACTCTTCTTTGTCCGCAATAAAGATTCAAGTCTCAAGGCCTATTATTGATTTCAGACAATTAAATACCATTACAATAAAGGATCGTTATCCTTTACCTCTTATTCCTGAACTTATAGAACAGGTGCGCGGAGCTTCCTACTTTTCGAAATTGGACCTAAAAGGGGCATACAACTTAATTCGAATCCGTGACGGGGATGAATGGAAGACAGCACTCAGAACCAGATACGGACTGTTTGAGTACATCGTGATGCCATTTGGGTTGTGTAATGCTCCCGCAGCCTTCCAACGATTTATAAATGACATATTCAGAGACTTGCTTGATGTTTGTGTTGTAGTATATCTGGACGATATACTTATTTATTCTCATTCCTTATCTGAACACATAAAACATGTAAGACTCGTGTTGTCAAGACTACTTGCACATAAATTATATGTTAAATCAAAAAAATGTTTATTTCATAAAGAGGAAGTACTATTCCTAGGATACATTATATCCAAAAATGGAATCAAAATGGACATGAGCAAAATATCCTGTATTCTAGATTGGCCTGTGCCAACAACTCGCAAAGCATTACAAAGATTCCTCGGATTCTCTAACTACTATAGAAAGTTCATCAAGAACTTCTCTGCTATTGTGAGACCTCTCACACAACTCACAAGTACAAAAAAACAATTCAAATGGTCAGAAGAAGCAAATGGAGCTTTCTGCTTGTTGAAATCAAGCTTTACTTCTGCTCCCATACTACGCCATCCAGACCCATCCCTTCAATATATTTTGGAGGTAGATGCGTCAAATATGGCAGTAGGAGCAGTTCTCTCACAACGACCAACAAACACTTCACCACTTCACCCAGTTGCTTTCTTCTCAAAGTCACTAAGCAGCCCCGAGGTGAATTACCCAGTGGGTGAAAAAGAGTTACTAGCCATAAAACTGGCATTAGAGAATTGGCGACACCTACTTGAGGGTACTCGATTGCCAATCCTTATATACACAGATCACAAAAACCTTCAATACCTTCAGACTAATAGAACTCTTTCCCACCGGCAGGTACGATGGTCATTATTCTTTTTGAGATTTAATTTTCTAGTGACCTATACACCTGCAGACAAAAATAAAAAAGCGGATGCGCTTTCACGATTAACCGAAGATAGCTATGCCGAGGTTCCCTCAGTTCCTATAATACCCTATGAACATATTGTCGGTGTTGTCCGTTCCCTGAAGGAAGAGATTTTGCACAGCATAGGACTGGATTCACCTCCACCACAACTAAATGCTGATGCAGAAGGCTTCCTCTATTACAACGATAAACTATACATACCCCCTACTATGCGAACCAAGATCTTGGAATTGTCGCATGATGTACCTATGGCAGGACATATGGGTATGACTAAAACATTCAATTTACTTACTAGGCAATTTTGGTGGCCTGACATGAAGACGACCGTACAAAAGTTCGTTTCATCTTGTAACATCTGTGCAAGGTCCAAAATTGACACTACAAAACCATCGGGTCTACTTTATAGTTTACCAATACCCCAGGTTCCATGGGAAGTGGTGTCCTTAGACTTTATAGTAGAACTACCACCTTCCAAAGGATTCAACACCATTTTAGTGTCAGTGGACCATCTGACCAAGATGGCACATTTCATTCCTATCCGAAGACTACCTTCATCCAAGCAAACAGCGGAATTACTTGTGAAACATGTCTTTAAGTTACATGGTATTCCAAAAACACTTCTGTCTGACCGTGGTTCACAGTTTATCTCAAAGTTTTGGCAAGCTCTATGTCAGATTCTACGAATAGAGCGAAAACTTACTTCTCCTTACCACCCTCAGACCAACGGACAGACAGAAAGAGTCAACCAGTGCATTGAGCAATATCTACGTTGCTATACTTCATATCTACAGGACGATTGGGTGGACCTCCTCCCGCTGGCGGAATTCGCCTATAACAACGCGACCCACAGCACTACTAAACAAAGTCCATTCTACTTAAACTATGGGTTTCATCCCACACTTCTTCCACCACGTATCTTGCCATCAAGTAATCCAGTGGCCTCTGATTATCTTACCCAAATAAAGGATTCCCTGGGTTTACTCAACACCACCATCTCACATGCCCATAGCCAACAAAAGAGGTACTACGACCTTCGTAGAAAACCCTCTCCCCAATATGCCATTGGGGATCTTGTTTGGCTTTCTACAAAAAATTTGAGATTAAAGATCCCTAGTAAAAAACTTGGACCTTTATTCCTGGGACCTTTCCCAATAAAGAAGCTTATTGGAAAAGCTGCAGTACAACTCACATTACCAACAGACCTCAAGATACATACCATCTTCCATGTGTCTCTACTAAAGCCCCATGTTCCTAACCAAGGAATAAGGCCTACCATCTCACCTCCACCTCCTGTACAAGTTGAAGGCGGAGAAGAATTTGAGATAAAGGAGATTCTGGATTCTCGTATCCATAGAAGAAGACTCCAATATCTAGTACGATGGAAGAACTATGGGCCCCAAGACGACACCTGGCTGGATACCTCCGATATACATGCCCCTAGACTGATTCGCAATTTCCACTCGAAATACCCGGAAAAACCAGTTCTAGAGGCCTTCCGGAGCCGGCCTTAAGGGGGGGGGTACTGTAATGTTCTGGTACCTCTGGTACCCTTATTTCCACATTTCTCTCTTAATATTGCGTCCCATCTTGCTATCCAAATGGAACGCATACACCTTTAAGGGCAATGTCGTCATCGCCGGGCGCCGCTATGAGCGGCTATTTCAATCGCCGGCTTTCTCTCACTCATTGCTCGTTCAAACCGCATGTTGCCTTGTCTTGTCCAATGCTGCCGGAGCTTCAAGCTATTCCCCTTGCCTGAACAAGACTGGAACCTCGCTACCGATCCAGTATCTCGCTACCGGATTACTCCATTACTCTTGGACCTTGCTACTACTAACCCATCTAGTGATAAGTACCCCACAGGGGATTCCTTCCTCAACCTAACTTTCACTATCTACTACTGCATACTAAAGGGACTATTACTATCTAAGCTATTTCTATCATCTGCATAGATTGCTAGCTCTTGGGACTACCATCACCTATCATTGCACTAGGTTACTCTCTCTTGCATACTTCATCTGCTGTCCCCTACCACCTGTTACTATACATGATTGCTAAAACCTATCTGCATACTATCATCACCTACCACTCTCCTGAATACTACTACTAAGTGCTCACCATTCTATTGCCTGTCTCTCACCTCTATTCTATCATATACATTCTATCACTCCAGGAACATCATATTGAGTGTATGTATATTTGCATAACAGGCTGTACACAGTGATGAAGTCCTGAGAGTTGGATATGTTGTTCAACACATTCTCTACATGACTACTGAGTGTAATAATTCTGCAGCTGCAAATCCATTCACTAACAAAAAACGCATGAGCGCTACAGGAGTGGACAAAATTAATTCTGCTAACAGTATGTCTTTCCCTAATTATAGCACAAAAAGGTGGGTCAGAGACCCACTCACCAATTCCCTAGATTGTTGTGGAAATCTATAGCAATGAAGGGAGGGCCCTCCTTGTTGTGGTAATGAGTGCTGACCTCCTCAAAGGAACTGAGTGTACAGAGTGACCGAACAAGCCCAGAGTGCAGAAGCACAAGTGTCCCTGTAGCAACTTGGCTTATGGTAGAGCCGGGTCGGTATACAGTATAAAGCTGTTTGTGCTGGCTTCAATGCTACAACAGTCCGGGCCATGGAGACATATCTGAATGATGGGCAGATTGTGGAGGCTCACCGGTGTTCACTTGCTGGGTGGTGGTGTGAGACTGCAGTGACAGCAGGCCTTGTGGCTGTGTTAAGTACCAGAGCATCTTAATATTCTTCTCTCTGCTTTCTCCAGAGCAGCCACACTGATACGCACTTGGCACCAATCTCCTTGCCTCTTTCCCAGGCTATTCAATACATACACTCCTCTTCAGACTCCTCCTGCCACCAGGGTTCATTGGAGCTCGTAGTTCATAGACCCAATTATTGCATTCACATAGTTATGGCCCAGACTACATCTCTCAACATTTCCAGTGCTTTGAATGGTGATCCAAGAGGTTAACTTGATCAGCCCCCCCTTGTTGCAGAAAATGGGAATTGTTCCTCCAAAGGATTTATATAGAGGGAATCAACTAAGATAATATCTTTTGAATATGTTTATAGCAAAGTACCTGGCTACATGTGTTCCAAAATACTCCTTCTCAGCTGTTCTATAGTTTTACCTACGTAAAAGAGGGGACAAGGACATTGTACAACATACAGTATAAGAGTTCTGTTATGCTGCAATTTTTAAAGGACTGGATTGCAAATGTTAAACAGTCCTTTGGATTTTTAAAATCCTTCATTGATGGCATAAATGACCATGCTTTACAATGGTCAGAGTGATACAAACCATGTGGTGGTTTAGATAACCAATTATGAAAGGCAAAACTTTTTCTTATTTTTTTTTGCTCTATAGAAAGCCAATCTTCACGTCTTTTCTGAATGTCCCATTTCTCTAAAACGGTACCAGAAAAGACTGTATTTTTCATTGAAAAAGTTTTTTGAGAAAAATATTCTCTTAGCTTTCATAAATTGTCCCACTGAAATTCCACTCTTCGTGGGGCAAGATGGTGGCTTTTCCAATAAAGAAAAATGTGTTATTCTCTCTAAATCTTTGTAAATTCCCATTTTCCCTCTTATTTTTACAGTATAAGATTTTTTCGTCCTGCTTTAAAGAGGTTTGCTTGGGATGCTAATGTAAATTGTAAGAGACTCACTTTGTAAATTCTTAGGATGTTTTAGGAAAATAAAAAGGAATATCTTAGAGCAGTTTGTTTTCAAAATTGCGAGGGAGTCTTGTGAAAAAAATAGACTGGAGAATCTCACCTCTTATTATTGCTTCTCCACTGTACTCCCTTTCCCATATACAGTATGTACTGTAGGATTATCATTTTAATTCCAAAATGAGAGATTGAAATTGAGGGAAAGTAAATGAAAACATGCAACACACAATTAGCAGGAAGCATCTGAACAAAGACCTTTCGGATCAACAAGTTTTGTTTTTATGAAAGTTGCAAAATAAAATATTCAAAAATTACTTTTGAAATTAACATATATAAACGCGTTTAGTTTATATCAGATTTTAGTGTTTGGGTTTACATATAGTTAAACCATCTTTTTCTTGCACTGAAATTTGTGTTTTTACCCTAATGATTCTTTAGATACACATAATATGATTTCTAAAGCTGTCAGATATGTCACCTTAGCAGTAAGGTCTTTAAAAGGAAGTACAACATTTAAATAATCAAGCTGTTGTGTAGTACATATGTTAAATCATTGGATAGAATATACAATGTATCTGCCTTGCCGCTTTCACTAACATTTCTTATACGTATGTAATCCCTTTTTATTACTCTGAAATCCGGCAGAATAATATGTTGATTTGCTTTCCCATTGTTCGCCTATAAGGAAGTAGAGAAGACTAAAGCCTGCTCCATGAAGCACAGCTGGATCATCGGAGTAGCTTCGTTCCTTCTAGTCCCTAATGTTCATGCAGGTGTAAATCCCCTGGCGAAGATTACTAGGTTTTTATACTTGCTGGGAAAATGAATACAAGACGACATAAATTGGACTCGAGAGAATTTGGCACTGAACATGACTCTTCAAGTTGTAATTTCTAACAGAGTACTAAGTGTGAACGTGTACAGTGTTAAAGGGTCAATGCTATAGCAGTACAGAGAGTTTTAAAGGACAGCTGCAAGAGATTGATCATATGAAAGCTAGAGGTATGACAAATCAAAAAAAATTATAATAGGTGTAGACCCTACAGTCATAATTAATCACCTAAAATTATATTTGTTAATAAAGCAGTTGGAAAAATACTCTCCTCCGCTTTTACATGCATCAATTTTTATCCAGTAAAATGTGTCTGCTAAGGACATTTAAACAAATTTAGCCTTTTTTTTTGCGAGTCTTATTCTCAACATATTGGACAAGATTATGGCATTATTGTTTTTTTATTTACACACAGAATTCCTGCCAAAAATAAATAAGGTGATTAAAAGGATAAAATAAAAGGAGCTTGTGTTGAAGTATTCACCTTCAGCCAACTTTCCAGCACAAGATGCCCTCAGTCTGATGCCAGCATTGTTCAACCAATTTCCTCTGAGGCTAGGATTCCTCCATCCAACTCACTTGTGTGGACGAGGCAATCCATACATTTTTCTTTAATCAGCCCTCTGGCTGATCAAAAAAAAAAAAGAAGGATCACGTATTGCCAGCCTTAGAGTACAGTAGTCAGGAGTATGAAATGTAAAGCACAGTGAAGAGAATATATAAACACTGGATAAAACAGAATCCGGAGAAGCTGTGCATAGCAACCAATCAGCTTCTATCTTCAGCTTGTTCGGTTAAGCTTTGAAAATGTAAACTTTGAGCAGATTGGCTACTGTGCACAGCTGCTCTTGTTTTGAGTAAATCCCCTAAGGGCACATTTAGATCGGTGCTGAGACCTGTCCTCCATGCTAAGCCATTTTTTTTCTGCATCTGCATCCACCTCGGAGCTGTGGGCAGGCAGCTCAAAGAAGTAGATGCAGACATAGTGGTTGCACGGACACAGTTGTATGTCAAAATTTGACGTGCAGCAGGAGGTGGTGCATGAATCTGAACACAGACACTGTATGCAACTCAGAGGTGGATGCAAACACACAAAATTGGCTCAGCACAGTGCCCGTCTCAATGAGCCCTATGTGTCTATAGTGCAGGGGTCAGAAGTGGATAACGCACAGGCCACTCTACAGAGTGCAACTAAATTTACTCCCTTTTCCCTGTAATAATCATCCCTCCCACGCAGCCCAATACCCCCAGAGATTTCCTCTTACATCCCTAAATCCCCCCTTCCAGCCTACTCCCTCAGAACAGAGCCCCTAATGCAAACCTCTAAGTACAGACAGACCCCCCTCAGCACAAACCCCTCAGTAAAGACCCCCCCCCCAGCACAGACTGCCTCAACACAAACCCCTCAGTACAGATGGACTTAACTCAGCACACCCCCTTGAGTACAGACCCCTCCAACACAAACCCTCCAGTACAGACCCCCCCCCCCAACATAAACGCCTCAGTACAGACTCCTTCCCAACACAAACTCCTCTGTACAAGCGCCCCCAACACAAACCTCAGTACAGACTCTACCCAAACACAGACCCCACAATACACAAGGACCCCCCCAGCACAAACCCCCCAGTAAAGACCCCCCCCCACAGACCTAGTACAGACTCTACCCCCAGCACAAACCTTTAGTACTGACTCTACCCCAGCACAAACCTTTAGTATAGACAGACTCCCCCCAGCACAGACCTCTTAATACTGACAGACACCACAGCACAGACCTCTTAGTACAGACCAACCCCACAACCCACCCCCCCCCACAGCACAGACCTCTTAGTACAGACCAACTCCCCCAGCATAGACCCCTTAGTACAGACTGACCTACCCCCCCCCCCCCAACAGCACATATCTACTCACCCCAGCACCGACCCCTTAGTACAGAATGCCCTCCCAGGACAGAGCCCTTAGTACAGAATGCCCCCAGCACAGACCCCTTAGCACCGAACACCCCACAGCACAGACGGACCCTCCAAATACAATCCCCTCAGTACAGAAACCCCCCTCTCTCAAGGTATACCTTTGCCCCCCCCCAGTACAGACACTCCCCACCTGGGTTCAGAACCCTTAGTACAGACACTCCCTCCTCAGACACCTATCACTCACCAGATGTAGGAGCTCAGCATAAAAAGAAGTCCTCTTTGCTCTGTCATATGGTCAGAGCAGTGGAGGAGACATCCTTCCACACTGAGCTCAGGTGTAGCTGTAAACTCTGTATCCTGCTACCCCAGCTGTCAATGAAGCAATGAACGTGGGCTCACTGGGGGTGCCATGGACTCCTAACATTTTTTCTTTTTTTGTGTTGCATGACACAGAAAAATAAAAGTCAGTGGCCATGGCACCCCCAGTGACTCCGCACCGGGTGCTGACCACATTCCCTGCAATCCAATTAGTACACCAATGAGTTTTTAGATGTTGATGAGCGTTGGTTGTAATCCAAAACTACCCATTGTACATCCAATACAAAACAATGCAAATCTTGTGACAATAAAGGTGTAGTATATATGATGGAATGTCTGTGCAGATTTCAACACTTTGGCCGGACTGTAAGAACACTGGTTAAAAGAATTAGTGAACACATTCAAGATATAAAAAAATAGGTAAGATAATCATGGTGTGACAGTGCACTTTAAAATATATCATGGTAAAGACAAACGTGAACTTAGATTCTGGGCTTTACAGAAGATAAAAGAGGGATAGCGAGGGGGTAATTTAAAGCGTACTATCTCCTGGGCTAAAGTACAGTAGACATATGAAATAAAAACTATATCTATATTTAACACCTAGAGGGTGATTCTAGAGGAAGTGCTTCATTAATGGTAAGTAGAGTAGTTGAAATAGGGGCCATACATATATACAGTATATATATATATATATATATATATATATATATATATATATATATATATATACACACACACACACACACACACACGTTTTGGGGCCATATATAGATTTTATTTTTTATATAATTTTGTTTTCATATATGTATTAGATGTTTATCTTATGTTACTTGTAGGATTTGTATGGATTATGTATTGATATAGTTTATACATTTTTATATTTATTCTTTTTTATATTTTTGCATTAGGATGCTATTTTGTATGGATTTATATTTATGCATACACTATGTGTGCATATCAGTAAGCATTGCATATGCTTGGTCTTCTATATAGGAGAAGGAGGCACTTGTGGGAGATCACTGATGCATGCAAAACTGATACTTTCATAGAAAGAACATGGAGACACCACCAAAAGGTTGATGTTCCAAACAGAGCGGGGGAAGAGGGAAGGGGGATGTTGTGATACTTGAGTCAAGGGAATGTGAAGCAAGAGATACTGTTATATAAAAAAAATATCAAATGTTATTAATACATATCATATTAAAAGGATATTCATGGCAGAGAAAGCACAGAATCACAAAATCACAAAAAATATATTCACAAAGATAATACAAGAAATACAGAAAATACCAATTAGTGAATAAACACTAATGGAGTGAGTAAGTCTAGAGAACATTCAATACATCAGAAAGGATTTGACATATATGGTGGGTTCCACACATTGGGAGATATTGCTGGAAAAAACGAGATGTAGGGTGACCAATGAACCCCAATGCGTTTCAACTTGATATAAGCCTTCTTCAGGGTGTATATGTATTGGTCCACACTTCTTGGGGAGAAGAAATCTATATATAGGTTACAAAAAATAATAAATCATTATACCAAGAAAGCACAACATAAAAGAATATCTATCTGAAGAGGACTTTAAACAGGCAAGCAAGAAAACTTGCATGCGTGTATAGCCCATCCACAGGTGACTTAACACTGAAGTATTGTGGTTATTAACATGTATTCATATTTTTTTCTTCTCCTTGCCTCTTTCTCGTCTTTCTTCTCCTTCTTCCCTCTTTTCCTAGATTGGATGTGCCGTGCTCCATTGAGGCTCCTGTTCTTTTGGTCCTCAGAGAGGGGGCTTCCGCTCTGACTTGCTCCCGGGATTTTTTATCTGTGGATTGAATACATGCTAATAACCACAATACTTCAGTGTTAAGTCACTTGTGGATGGGCTATACACGCATGTAAGTTTTCTTGCTTGCCTGTTTAAAGTCCTCTTCAGATAGATATTCTTTTATACTGTGCTTTCTTGGTATAATGATTTATTATTTTTTGTAACATATATATAGATTTCTTCTCCCCAAGAAGTGTGGACCAATACATATACCCCCTGAAGAAGGCTTATATCAAGTTGAAACGCGTTGGGGTTCATTGGTCACCCTACTTCTCGTTTTTTCCAGCAATATCTCCCAATGTGTGGAACCCACCATATATGTCAAATCCTTTCTGATGTATTGAAGGTTCTCTAGACTTACTCACTCCATTAGTGTTTATTCACTAATTGGTATTTTCTGTATTTCTTGTATTATCTTTGTGAATATATTTTTTGTGATTTTGTGCTTTCTCTGCCATGAATATGCTTTTAATATGATATGTATTAATAAAATTTGATATATTTTTTTTTTTATATATAACAGTATCTCTTGCTTCACATTCCCTTGACTAAAGCATCACAACATCCCCTTTCCCCCGCTCTGTTTGGAACATCAACCTTTTGGTGGTGTCTCCATGTTCTTTCTTTTTCATTAATTGGGATGGATGCCACAGTACTACTGTTTACTTAGGAGTGTAACTGAGCATATTAGTTTCTGATACTTTCATAGTTTATCAGGGGTTAAGTGATGGTTAATATCCTAGAAAGGTGTGGACATATAATGATATATAAGGAAAGCTGGTGTCCCCATTCCTTTAAGAGTGTCTACGGATGAAAAAACGTATTAGAAAGGAGGGGTGTGGGCACATTCAAACCACAGCCTGCTTAATCGGTGAGGAGAGTGCTGTGTGTAAGCTAAAATTTTAAAAGAGAAGAAAGGCCAATAGAGCACTAGTCTTATAAAAGGGGGTTGTGCCAACAAGCCAATAAATACTAGAAAGAAAATTGGTACCCCAGTGGGACTTTACAGGCAGATTAAGGGAGTAATAGAGTAGAGCATCAAAATATAATAAAAAGTATAAACAAACTTTATTGTAGAACAATCATAAAAAATGACCACATGGTCAGTGGTAATTGCGAAGGTAAAAGCAGACATTTGATGACCTACAAAAAAGTAAACAAAGCACCTTCTAATACAGAGATGCTGGAGCACTGACTGGCCAATGTAAGGTGTCAGGACAGAATCTTGAGGTGCTCACAAGGTAACCCAATGCATTTCAGAGCTAAATGTTTTTTTCTTCTTCAGGGTAAAAAGAGGGTTGCCAAAGTTCTACAATATAATAATGCACTGGTGAGAAATACAGTAAAACCTTGGTTTGAGAGTAACTTGGTTTAAGAGCGCTTTGCAAGACAAGCAAAATTTTCAAATAAATTTTGACTTGATATACAAGCGATGTCTTGATATACAAGTAGCCTCAAGTCACAGCTGAGTATAAAAGAGAAGAGAGGTGCCTCCAAGTGTAGCAATATGGTTAAATGTAATGAAGGTACAACATTTAGCAACTCACATGGTTGATGATTGTAACAGGCACATCTAAGGATGCAGGCATCCGGGGTAAAGCTGTCCACATATACCATCCTCTGCACCGTCATCTACGTCATCCTTTCTATGCTGTCCCTCGCTTTCAGATCGCTTTACTGCAGGGTGGTCTTCCCGGTCAGGATTACAGACTAGCAGCCGGCAGTGCAGAAGATGGTCTATGTGGACAGCTTTACCCCGATGCCTGCATACTTAGATGTGCCTGTTTTATTCATCAACCATGTGAATTGCTAAATGTTGAACCTTCATTAAATGGAACCATATTGCTACACTTAGAGGCGCCTCTCTTCTCTTTGATACCCTGCAGCTCCTGCTGGATTTTGCTTCCAATCCCCTTGTGGAAGTGGCTATTTGTGGATGGACATTTTATGGTTACACAACCTATCGCAATGCTATAATCTTTTTATATGGACTATAAATTGAAGGACTTATGAATAAATGGTTGTGGAACGAATCATCTGAGTTTCAATTATTCCTTATGGGGAAATTCGCTTTGATATAAGAGTGCTTTGGATTACAAGCATGCTTCCGGAACGAATTATGCTCGCAATCCAAGGTTTTACTGTATATGTTCATAACAGCAAACAGGAGAGTCATATTCAAACAGATGAGATATATATATTTACGTACGGTCATCATAAAAAGTGCATATAGCAGATGTGTATTAGCACGCAGTACATGCCCACCAGACTGGCTCAACCAAATAGTCTAGGTGTAGCCATGCCGCTTTTGTCTGCACATGCAGGGATTGTCTAACAGTTTTACCCAGCAATGGGAATCTATAGATACATAAAAAGTAAAAATACTATGTGGTAGGAAAGAAAGCGAGAAAAAAAAATAATAATTGCAAAATAATGTAAAAAAAATAAATAAAAAATATTGTTATATATCATAGAGTAGTAGTACTGCATCAAGATGTGTTGAAACACTTACTGGTTCAATGGATCAACAGTCATGTGACTGTACATCACGGTTTGGCCCATATATATATATATATATATATATATATACACACACACACACACATATTATATATATATATATATATATATATATATATATATATAAGCTTGCTCCTCCCCTCTCCATGAGAAATACCATGGAAAATGGTGAAAGGGGTGAAAAACAAAAAGTGAAAAACAAACGTGTCTTTTGCTCTAGATTGATGGCCCAGTGTTCAGCCATAATAGGCGCAAGGAGAGTCACCCCGGCTCAGAGGCGTACCTAGGGTCTCCAGCGCCTTGACGAGGAACTGTATCGGCGCCCCCCCCCTCCCCCCAGGGAGAGAGAGTTTCACAGAGAGAGACGGGGGGGTTTACAGAGAGAGGGGGTGACAGAGAGAAGGGATGACAGAGAGGGGGGATGAGAGGGGGGGTGACAGGGAGAGAGAGGGGGGTGACAGGGAGTGAGAGGGGGGTGACAGGGAGTGACAGGGGGGTGACAGGGAGTGAGAAGGGGGTGACAGGGAGTGAGAAGGGGGTGACGGAGTGCGAGGGGGTGACAGGGAGTGCGAGGGGGGTGACGGAGTGAGAAGGGGGTGACAGGGAGTGAGAAGGGGGTGACAGGGAGTGAGAAGGGGGTGACAGGGAGTGAGAGGGGGGTGACAGGGAGTGCGAGGGGGGTGACAGGGAGTGCGAGGGGGGTGACGGAGTGAGAAGGGGGTGACAGGGAGTGAGAAGGGGGTGACAGGGACTGAGAGGGGGTGACAGGGAGTGCGAGGGGGTGACAGGGAGTGAAAAGGGGGTGACAGTGCCTGATTAAACCGCCCCCAGTCACACACGGTCACAGATACCGGTCTGCACACACTTCATGCTACCTTACCGCATCTCGGGCCCGGCTCCCCGCAGACACACACACTCCCCCCCCATCACTGGGCACGCTCCCCCTCACCTCCGATCAACACAGCATCTCACGGGAATATGCTGCACTCATCTCAGCAGCCGAGGGCAGCACTTGTCCGCGAATAACCGGGTGGGCGGGGACAGGCACCTTCCAGTATAATCACAGAGCGGGGCCAGATCACATCTAAGGCTGGATGGGCGGAAGGCAAGGTGAAGAAAGGGGGGGGGCGCCGGCTGCCGGCGTTGCAGGCTGAACGGAGGAGCAGTATTTCACTGCTACACTGCCAATGTTTTTGTGCCCCCCCCCCTCAGCCGGCGCCCCTGTGGGCACCGTTCTGGCCAACCCCACGGTACGTCCCTGCCCCGGCTTGTTCCCTGACGACACAATTACTGCGTCAGCTGACACTTGGGAGCAAAATCCACAGCGCCCCTGGCATCAATGGAGTGCGGGCACATTATAAGAGGCTGCCCCCTGTGCTATCCAAGCTGCTCCCCAAGTTGGACAGCTGGGTAGCCTGCGTGTGTCAGGCAGTGCAAGACGAAAGCATGGAGGCAACATCTAGTGGGCTTCTAGTATGCAGTGGGAAAATACATTTACAGAGCAAGATACCATGTTCATACGCACCTATTAGATAATATGAAAAACGCAATAATAATAATAATAGACATTCTACCTAGCTTAAGACATATAGGGGGGGGGGGGGAGAAAATGTATAGTTCCAATTACAAAGATGCACACAACGTATACATCATTTCTCATGGGGCATGAAATATTCTGCATAAGAAGGGGAACAGACCACAAAAAAGGTAGAGGGGGCGCATAGTTCCCTGAATGAGAATGTAAAACACTGGTACAGATTGTGAGACTATACCAGTTCTGTTACAAGTCCCTGTCTCAGGCACCCGAGGTGAATCCTTCCAAAAAGGGTTTGAAACTCAGGGCTTCATTGAACCCAGGTGGCTTATTAAGCTTGAGTGTGACAATCCAACTTAGTTCCCGTTGGAGAGGAAATTTGTTAAAATCCCCTCCACAGGAACCTTGGTGAACCCGGTCAAGGGCTAAAATACGAACTGGTGGAAAGGACCCCACATGTACTGAAGACACGTGTATTGTACTTTATTATATTTTGATGTTCTACTCTGTTACTCTCCTAATCTGCCTGTAAAGTCCCACTGGGGTACCAATTTTCTTTCTAAGCTACAATCATTGGTGGTGCCAGTGAGTAAGAGATGTTGGCTTGCATACATATCTCTGATCTGCAAAAGCACTGTGGCTTAACGTTTGTGGTTGTATTCGGAGCAGACTGCAGCACCAATATACTGTATGTGAAAGACTATATTTAAAGTTTTAATACATTCAAGAGTAACAATATTTCTGTATGTGGATATTTGTTTTATCTTTGAACCCATCGCTTAAAGAAAAAAAAAAAAAGGTGAAGAGAAAAGAGACACAAGGTAAATTCTGCTGATAAATGCGGTATTTGCCTTGTGTTGCACTTAGACCAGAAGTAGCCACTGATGGGTCCCCTGATTCTAGATGTCAATGACCCTTTAGCAATGCCACACCTGACAGACAAAGGCTGAAGAAGGAGGATTTATTTGGGGAACACTCAACAATGCAACACAACAACCACAGCAATAAACAATAACAGATAAACAAATTTGTACAACACTACAATGAGAAGACCCCCTGAATCTAGGGGTCCGAACTAAAGGGGCATTATTGGAAACTAAAAGGTCCTTGAGTCTAGTCAAAACTCTCCCACTGGCTAGTGTAGTATTAACCACCCAGAGCTGCGTTGGAGCATTCAGGTCTAGTTTTATCCCACAGTACAGGGCGTAAGTTCCCAAATGTCCCAAGTTAGGGGTGACACTGCCCCTTTAAGAGGTGGGTGGGTAAGGAAGTTTTGCTCAGCACCCTTTCACCAATATGCAGTCTGTTATTAGGCTAAAAAAATAAAAAATTAGGGATGGAGGCACTGTGCTTTACAAGCCAATGCCTCATATAAAGTAAAGGTGGGTTGGGGGAGCTTTGGGGGAGGTTTGGGCTGCTCCCTCCCACCTGTCTCCCATCCATCCATTAGCAACCATGTGCTTCCATTGTGGAGACACTCAAATTAGAAAGTGTTAGGACTGCAGGTAACACAGGGTGCCATGTAGTGGCCCTGCAGCTTACACTTGCGCTTGCAAATGCGTGTCAACTAAACCCCTGTTCTTTATTTATATCATGAGACAGTTCTACTTGGTTTGTGGCAGACTGGAGGGTGAGTACATCAGACTGGGGGCTGGCTGGCTTCCATGCACCTATTTTAATCCTTTTCAACTTTCGTTTTTTCTGATACAGGGATGGAGATGCTGGGCATTACCTGCTGGTGTCTCTATTAAAGTCCCACATAGCCTATATTATGTTATTAGGGCTTTCTTCCACTCTCTGAAGTCTGGAACAAGTGGCGTTGGTGGCAACGTTGGACGCTGCAGTGGCAATCTCTCACGGAGCATATGATGCCCCTTTTCTCTGGCCTGCTGGACCACTCAGCTGTGGCCAAAGTGTGAATGCAGCAACACAGGCTCTCTGAAACTCCAGCAAACTGTCCCAACAGGTTTGAACTAAGCAGCTCCCTGCACTGGCCAGCACAGACTCTCCACTTGAAATTGCCCCAAGCCCCCAACTTTTTTCCTTTGCCTCCTTCTGCCACACCCTGTCCTCCTGGTCCTTATAGTCCCATTCAGTACTTGGCTTGATAGATACTGTCTCTCCTGAAAACTACACCCCATGGTTCTAGGCATCTCCCAGGCTCTTTCCATGGGCTTTGTCTAGCCCTCCTGTGGCTAATCACTGCTCTTCCAAACAGTGGGCCGTGCTCTCTTGCGGCTCGCTGTGTCTGCAACTCTCTGTCTTACTCCTCTCCCTGCATGGTTGCTCTTCTGCTCACTGGTGGCTGGGGAGAGGGAAGAAGCTGCAGCGCTGGCAGCTGTGACATCCCCAAAGACAGCACTGGGCAGGGGCTATGCTTGAAAATCGAATAAGGTCTAATGCCCTATTCAAACTTATGAATAAGGCAGTTTGCAATTAGATATGAAAGACCCAGCTTGAGCTCCCTATGATTAGCTAGCTGTGGGCCAATCGTGAATGGGGCCTAAAGCACTGGTAAGTCTGGTTAATCACGGGTGTGGGAGGTTTTTTTTTTGCATTTGCTCTGAGACGATTGTTATTTATGTTGCAGTTGGGCATATAATTGCTTATACACAAGTGAGACATTGTGGAACCGTTCATGAAAGTATAACTAAAGGGAAATTTTTTTGTTTTGTTTTGGACAGAGTGGAGATAGATTAGAACACCTGTCAGGTTTTTATTACCACCCCTACCCCTGTTAGGGAAATTGTCCTGTTTACTGTTATCATCAAAAGTGAAGGTAAAAGTAAAAGAAACTCAAATTTCGGAATGTCACCAGTACTAGAGGGTAAATCTTACAAAGGGGACACAGATGTTTTAAAAAAAAAAAAAAAAACACACCCAACAGTGGTTACAACCCTTCCTTACTCTATTCAAATTTAAAAAAAAAGTTTGCCTTTAGTTCTACTTTATTTGTTTGGAATTTGTTTTATGATTTGTGTTAAAGAATAGAATGTTATTTACCAATTATCTTGCATTTTTGCGATACGGCACTGCATTACTTTTAAACGGACAATTGCGGGGTTGTGCGATGTACCCAATTAAAATTTATGTCCTTTTTTTCCACAAATAGAGCTTTCTTTTGGTGGAACCTTTAAAGATATGACACCAGGGCATGTGCTAGGTATGTTTTATACTTACCTGGGGTGTTAAAAAGTGATATTTATATGCTGTTTATTTATCTAGAATTGGTTAATATTTGATCTTCATATTACAAATCCCGGCCTTATATTGGCTTTAATATACATGGCCATATACACATGCCCTAGGTTAGTGTTATTTGCAACTACTGCCATATGGACCTCTATAGGAGCTCAGACACCCTGCACGCAGCAGTAATAGCCACCAAAAAAGCCACCTTCTGGAATAACATAAACAAGGAGAAATCCCGAATCTTTTCAAAGGGAGGTTTCTGGAGAACTGACAACCAAATTGAGGTCCTACGGTGGCAATGGAGACCGCACTAGAGGAGCCAGTGACAAAGTCCCTGGATAAAAAGGTACGCTCCAAGGAATGTGTTGCCAATGGACGTTGAAAGAAAACCGCCAAGGCCAAAACCTAGCCCCTAATGGTACCCAAGGCCAGGCGCTGCTCAACCCCTCGTTGGGGGAACCCCAAGAGACTCACAACATGCAATGTACGTCTTCCAGGTATGATGGTAGATCTTCCTAGGAGGTAGATTTTCTAGCCTTTAATAGCGTCGGAATCACAGATTCAGATGAACCTCTATCCTTCAGCACCTGGCTTTCAACAGCTAAGCAGGTAAAGCTAGCAACTGTAAAGCATGATGGAAGATTGGCCCTTGGGACAGCAGAACTTCCCTGAGAGGAAGTCTCCAAGGAGCATCGGTGACCAGCCATACCAAGACCGACGAGGCAAGGCTGGAGCCACTAGAACATGTCTTGCATCCAGACCCTGAGTACAATCAGTGCCGAGGACACCTTCTCCACGGGGACAGGCTGGCATCCGGGGTAATAACCGTTTAGTACAGGGGGAGAAAGGATTTTCCCTGTTGAAGTGCCAGAGAACTAAACCACCTCTAGAGACAGTGGATTTTTGTCCCATTTCACCAGAATCTCCTTTTCCAGAGATCTCGTGTGGAACTGTGCAAAACGGAACTGCCTCAAAAAAGGTAGACACCATCAGGCCTTGCACCCGCATGCAAGCCCGGAGGAATGACCATTTGCTTGACGACAGAAGCAGAATTGCCTCCTGTAATGGAATTTTTCCAGAGGAAGAAACTCTGGCTGAGACCGAGTCCAGAGTCAGACCCAGATAGTCCAGTTTTGTGGACAGAACCAGAGCAGACTTCTGAAGGTTCAGAATCCAACCAAACTCCCTCAGAGTTAGCAGAGTAATCTCCAAGTTGTCCATCAGAGCAGTCAGAGGCTCCGCTCGCATAAGATGATCGTCCAGGTACCTCAGTACTGCGACCACCACCCACTGACGCAACAATGTTAGCACCGGGGCCAACACAGCAGATGCAAGACCAAAGGGTAACGCCACAAACTGATAATGCTCCTCGCCCACGGCAAAGTGGAGGAAGTGCTGGTGACTGACTCCTATTGGAATGTGAAGGTAGGCGTTGTTGATGTCGATAGAAGCGAGAAAGTCCCATGATGTAGGGACGCCACTACCGTGCAAACGGACTCCATTCAGAACTTCTGTACCCGTAACAAAGCAGTTTAGCGCCTTGAGGTCCAGAATTGGACGTACCTTGCCTTTCTTCTTGGGAACTATAAAGAGGTTTGAGTAAAACCCCTGAAAACATTCCGAAGTCGAAACAATCCCCCCTTGAAGTAACAAGTCTTGCACTGCCTCAAAGAGACCCCGTAAGAGATCTTAGGACAAGTGCAGGTTGGATGGGAAGAACCTTTCTGAAGGATAAGGCAGAAACTCGATCTTGTAGTCGGACCGAATGACTTCATGGACCCACTTGTCCTCTACCAGGGAGGTTCACGGATCCAGAAACCAGCTCAGACGTCCCTCCACCCCAGATACGGATGAAGGCGCCCTTCATGCAGAGGAAGCCTTGTCCACAGGTCTGGAAGAGCCCGCTCATGGCTTGCCAGACCAGGTCCTCTTGGAACCTCCAGTGGAGGCCCTGAAGTGCTTTGATTAGATTAGATTAGATAAGGCCTTCTCAGAACAGCATTTCAGCCAGATAATTCGCCGAAGGACCACTGCTGATACAGGAAGCCTAGAATCAAAAGGAGTCGCATCCAAAGAGGCATTGCAGATAAACTGTAGCCCCCGGACAAACTGATCCGCAAAAGGCAGGCGGAAGTTGTTTCCCCTCCAGGTCCCAGCGTAAAAGTTTAGCCCACTCGGTCAGAATACGCGACACCACGGCAATGGTTAATACCGGCCTAAGTGCCGAACCAGCCACAGTGAACATATGGCGGACAAAAGCCTCCGCCCTCCTAGCAGCCGGATCTTTAAAGGCCAGGGACTCTTCAACCGGAAATAAGGTAGCTTTAATTAACTCGGAAACCGGCGAGTACACTACAGGTGGGACCATCCACTTCTTAGGCAGGGAATCCTCATAAGGATACCACATAGCAAAACACTTAGGGACCACAAGAGTGCATTTTGGACAACTCCACTGATTTGTGAAAATGTTGTCAAAGTAAGCGGCAAAAGGGAACACCTTTTACTGCTTTGGAGGGCCTGTGGGTGCCAAAAGAAACCAGCGCCTCCGACGCAACATCAGCTGCATCCTCCGTTTTAAAAGTTTCAATCACTGACACAATCAGTGCATCCACCAGTGCCTTTTTATGCACGCTAGATGAGCAGAGGAATCATTCTCACTATCTAAGCACTCAGGGTGCGTGGATGCAGACCCAGTAGGGTGACTCTCGTCTGCGGCAGCTGAAACAGTTTCAGGAAATGATGGGACAGAGGAGGGCGGGGGCGCTATAAACTAAGCTCACCCAGATAACAAATCGGGGAGGGCCGCCTGTGATCCCGCAAAGGGGACGCAGACCAAGGGCCCATATATGGACCACCTACTGGACCCCAACAAAAACCAGGGGGGGGGGGGGGGGGTCGCTCTCTGAGCCCCTCCATAGAGGTGCGCATAATAGGAAATAGCCCCCTTAAAAGGGCGTGACGCGGACATGCAGGCAGGGTACCCTGATGGTTCCGCAGCACTAAAAAGGGACAGATGCCCAACACAATAATGGCGACATGGCTGCCATAAAAAAAAAAAAAAAAAAAAAAACGCCCCTACAGCGCCACACCTTCCAAAGCTGGCCATATGGCCTACTAGGCCGCAAGATGCAGCTTAAATTTTTGTGGACGCCCAGTCACAAGTGCACGGATCCCAGCCAGGCAGATGCCCAAAAGAAAGAGCAGGGGCTTCAGATAACCTCACTAGGGACGCCCCCCAACGGAGGCGCCCGACTCGGCTGCAAGGCCTAGCAGGCCACAAGCCGCAGCCTAATATTTTTGTGGACGCCTAGCCACTTGGGAGCGAGCCACAGCAGAGCAAACCACCCAGGAGCAGTGGAGGGGAGGGTGCCCAAATGGAGGGTAGTGGCTTCAGCCACCCTCACTGGGGCTGCCTCACATAGCACCTGACCAGTAGGCCGGATCTAGCGCGTAAGGGAGGGTCCCACGTCCACCCCAAAACCCTCCAGGGAAGAGGTTGGACAGCTACTTACCATGCCAGGAACAGGGTGGGCACCGCTCCCGACTGACCACTGCTCTCTCAGAATGGGGGGACTGTCGGCCAGGAGGAACGCTGCGATTCAGGCCGAGGCCAGGTCATATGTACCCTCACGAGACGTTTAACTCGCAGACCAGCCCCCTGTCCAGTGGGCCTATGTCACGGCTGACCTAGGGCAGGGCTGAGGCCTGGGCGCGCTCACTGGCCAGACTTGGGGGACCCTCTGGATCTAGATTATTCAGTCCGTCATCCAGTCCAGCAGTTGACTGTAGTTTCTCACAGGAACAAAATAAAGATAGGAAAAAAAAATTGCCAGTATCAGAGATCCCATCAAGGAACTAGGTCCTTACTCCTGACTAGTAGTGGGAGTATACCCCCCTGTAACTGCCTCATAGGCATAGTCAAGCTTTTTCCTGCCTAGTGTCCTACTCCTGTAGGGGGCAATATAACCCAATGGTCAAGAAGATAAGGAGCTGTGTCCGTCAATGAACGAAAGAGAAATAAGCATACAGGACAACATAATCCTAGAAAATGTGTCAGGGTGTTATTGCAGTTTGTGGTAATTTTAAGACCCAGCAATAAAAAGTCTTCAGACCCTTGGCAAGCAGGCTGAAGCAAGGGACACTATCTGATCTGTTCTGGAAAATCTATCTCTCTGCAGTGGTCAAACCTTCCCCATAAAGAGTCAGAGCTAAATTGCATTCAGCAGGGAGTGTGAGCTTTGTTGATTATATAGCTCTAGGTCAGCTGAAGAAATGGCAATCCAGTGCAAGGAGACCAAAGTGTACACCTAGATAGTAGCAGACTTCCCTGCAGCTTTATACCTGGGGTCCGAAGATTTTATACTGAAATTAGAGCGGAGGCCCATCAAACATTTTTCTGCACTCTCAATTTAGCTCATCAGTGTTACACTGAACTTTAACCAGGCTTTACATTTTCTCAGACCAGTTGGCAGTGTAAGAACCATGGAGATAAAAAAATAAATAAAAAATACACTGGCATAGCTGTCAAGTCAATGTTTGGTTTGTTTTTTCCTTCATTTATTCATGTGTGTAATAACAATGTGAAAAAACAACTGCTCCACCTGTCTTTTTCTAATTCTTAGGAATTCTTCTTTCCCAACTTGAAAAACTGGGGTTACTCCTAACTTCGCCTTTATCATGTACTTCTACTAACACCATCAAATAAAAACAAAATAGACAAAGATACATAAGCACACAGAAATAATGGAAACATTCAGCAACCTGCTGAAACACTTAAAATGGCCCTTATTGCCCTAACAATACATTAGGTCATTCTGTCATTAAAAAGATGAACTGTGTATCCAGATATTGGACCATCCAAGAAATAAAGCCTCTAGTTCTAGACTCCAGAGGTTCCCATTGGCTCATAGGCATTGTCATTCATTTTGCAACATTTTCCAGTGCAGGTAAAAATTCCCAGACATGGAAAAACAGCTATGCTAAAAAGGCATGAATGCTCCATTTTGGGTGAATGTAATCAAGTAAATACAGTCTTCGGAAAATGCAACGTACTGCAGTAGGCAATAAAGTAGGTCTGGGCAAAAAAAAATGTATGTATACGTGTATATATATATATATATATACACACACATTTATTTATATATATATATATATATATATATATATATATATATATTATACATATACACACACACCTGTATATGTGTGTGTGTGTATATAATAATTATATCTCTGTAATACATGCACATTTTCCCATATTTTATCACTATCAGTGAAAATACAAAAAATATTTTTTTCTAATTTGGAGACCATTGGGAGACTGTAAGCCAGCCCCTGTATAAACCCATCTAACAAGCATGTCCCAACTTGTGAGAATACACAGGACCACAAAAAAAAAACAAAAAAAAAAAAACACCACACACAACAGATGGGTTTGACCTGCGTTCCTCAAACTCCAAAAGATTGAGGGACACAGGAAATCAAACAGTTGGAACATCCAAAAGGAGTCCAACAGCCACTGACAGATCCAAGAAGGGACTAGGAACTGTCTGCAGCTCAAAACTATCACAAGGACCAATGCCCATATCTAAAACAGGACCATGACAGAAGTGATTGTCTATAAAAGGGAATGGCTCCATCCAAAGAACATTGAGCCATTAATAGCAGGAGGCTGTGACCAAAAACCAATCAAAAAAAAAAAAAAAGTAGATCATGATAACTTCCTGGTAAGGAGAAACAAAACATCAGAAGGTGAACTTTAAAAAAAAAAAAAACAGTTTTTTCTTCTTCTAGTCCCATGGGTTTCTGGCTACCCTTCCAATAATAATGTGGTTTTGACAGGAGTTCCACTCACTCCCTGACCCTTCATTGTGGAGTGGGAGGGGTATCTTCGTGATGCACCATATTGTGACAGCGGGCAGTCTGAGAATGTTTGCGGCCCTGAGGGACCAATTCTCGATTCCTAATCACATGTTCTATAGATCTCTACAGGTTGGACACGCGTTCCGTTCCCAATTTTCTAATAGCCCGCCCAGACCTGAACCTGTGTTGGTTCTGGATATCATCAAGAGTACTGAGCCCAAACATCTAATCTCCCTGTTCTACTCGCAGCTCCACACGCCCTCCTCTACCGAGATTGCCTATGCTCTTAAGGCTCGCTGGGAGCAGGATGTTGGGGCTGTGGAGGATGAGGAGTGGGAAGAGGCACTCAAGACCTGTCGGAAGGTTTCCCCCAGGTTGTCGGATAGACTTACCCAGACCTTCATAATCCACCATGCTTACCTCACGCCCCTGGGTTGCAAAATACCAGACTGACTTTGACCCTAGTTGCCCGATGTGCTGCACTGTTGATGGCACCTTTTTCCATCTGCTCTGGGGTTGCCCTCAGCTCCAGGGCTTTTGGCGACAGGTGGTTACTTTCCTCCATGACAAAATGGGATCTCCCTTACAGCTTGCCCCTAAGCAGTGTCTCCTTGGCATATACCTGGATAAAGATATGGACAAATTCACTACTATATTTCTGCAGGAGACATTGTTTATCACTAGGAAGCTCATTGCTAGAAACTGGGTGAGGAACCACCCCCCAACCTTTGGCATGTGGCTGCGAGAGGTTAATTTCATCCCCTTTTATAGACTGCTATACAAGCATAGGGATTGCCTCCTTAAGTTTTATAAGATCTGGGATAGATGGGTGCAATGCCTGGACACATGTTTATAGAAATGTTGCTATGCTCTGCTATGACCCTTGAATGGCTATTGATCGCTGAATGTATTGGTCTTGTTGTTTCCCCAAGCACCTTGTTGATTTCTGTATTGTTGAACGTTACTCTGTACTTGCACAGTTCTTTTACTATTTATTTGTATTGTGCTGAAACCTTAATAAATATCACTGTTTGGAAAAAAAAAAATAATGTGGTTTTGAGGAAAAAAAAAAAAAAAAAAAAAAAAAGGCCCTTCCCCCCTGATGCACTTTTGATGCTTTACCATGAACTCACAAATGGAAGATACTTTTGTGGTGTGTTTTTGAAAACTGCACCAAAGATGCAGCCTACAAGACTTTTCAAAGCTCAGCGCACCCTCAGTGTGAACAGTTACACAGGATTTACCAGGGAATAGTTTGCTTGTGCTTTTGTTGTCCTAAAAAGCACCCCAGTGTGAAAGGGGCCTTATAGCATCATACAATGAGATTCTCACTTTCTTTGGCTAGCTTGTGGCAAGGAAAGGTGTCTGGCCAGGTAATCTTATCTTGGAACCCCTGTTCCTTTTATCCCAGGAGTTGGGATTGTAAGGCTACAATCCCCTGGGCAACTAGTTCAGGTGCGGATGACAGCAAATTGAGCCAGTCAATTCCTGAAGCTGTTTCAGCCACTGTTGGGCTGACTGTTATGGATAGTTGAAACCACCATGGACCTGTCATCTCTCAGATTGCAGGAATCACCAGGTACCTGCATACTCTGGCCCTGCTTTTTACACTGATTAGCTGTACCATAGGTAGTCAAAGAGACAACATCCCTTGAAGGTGGGGGGGATTTAAAGGTGGAGAAGGATCTGGGTGTTCTAGTGGATCATAAGCTTAATAATGGCATGTAATGCAAAGCAGCAATTTCCAAAGAGAGCGTGAGAGGGAGGAGAGGTAGAGAGAGATCCTTTTAACCCTGTAAAAACCATTAGTAAGTGTTTTTGCCTTCCTCTGGATCAACTATGGGTATAGGATTGGGTATATAGGATTGTACTGTATATTTTTTCCCCCTTTTATTGAACTAGATTTTTTTTTACCAGACTAACTATGCAAGGCTAATCAGATCTGATGCATATAAAAACATCTGTGTCCCATCTATATGGCCAAAGCGTTGTGCACTTATTGAATAGACATCAGTCCCATGGGAAACAAGTTCTTCTAACAAGTCATCACAACTAAAAGCACATGGCTTCAGACATTTGTTCCAGCCACTTTATGAAAAAACAGCAAACTACCCAAAGGCGGGAGGGTTCTTCTTAAAGGGAATCTACCTATTCTGACATGGTTTGACAGATTACCACCCGCATAGGAAAAAGGGTCACACAAATCAGTCAATTCAAACTGGTATTTAGGAACAGATTGTAACTGCATGTCAGTGAAGACTCCAAATGACGAGCACACCTTCAACCAGTTTAGTAGTATTCCTGTTAACAGGTCACCATAAAAATTACCTCTCAAATGATAAAGTTCAACCACACTCAGGTAGGGTCCAGGACCCTTCAGGGTGTTTCCAGAATACAGAGCAATGATTCAAATAGCAGGTAAAGAGGAGGGGGTCTTTGGAGCTGTAGGAGCTCTAAGACTCCAAGCCTGGAACAGTGGGCTGATCCTTCAAATGCAGAGTAATGCACACTGCATCAGTAAGGTTTGAAACTCCCCCTGTAAATCGGAGGGAACTTCAGGAGACTGTGGCGCCTCAACAACAGTCTTTACAGAGACAGACTGACTGGAATCTGAATTAGAGAATGAGACCAGGGTCCCAGGCCAAGCTTGGTCCAGGGGCTCAGAGTCAGTCCCCGACTCTTAGTGGATGGTGCCAGAGTATGCTTAGATCCTCCTGCAAAGGCAAAGTGCCTGGCTAAGTGCAAACAGCAAAGAAGCCCAGAGCGGACATAGAGGTCCCAGCAGACATGGGGGAAGGCTCGACCACAACTAACAGAGCTGAGGAAGACTGATGACTAGAATAATAGGGGTTCCAGGTTTCAAAATACACACCCAGTGGTGTAAACGGTGAGGTAGTTTCCGGTGCTTCAGCCAAAACAGACATACTAAGCATTCTAAGACAGAGTCACACCTGGGGCTGTGCTATTGCTCTACGCACAAAAAGTGCTATGTGGCCAACACAATACACAAAGCTCTGGAAAGTGTCACAATGCAGAGCCCAAAAAGGTCACATTTCAGGCTAGCCCTGCATGTGCAGTCCAGCAGATCTAGCTACAGTCTTAAGAGCTAATGCTGAGAACATGCTGGTCCCGTTAGCTGCTATGCAAAGACAAGCTCAAGCAGAAATAATGCACAGAGGAAAGATGCCCAACTTGGAAGGTAGGCTACCAGAAATTGACTATTTTCAGCAGAGCAGAGGAAAAGGTGTTCAAAACTTGTAGGACCTTAGCCAAAAAAAAAAAAAAAGCTGGTGCATGCTGGGTAGAAGAGGGGTTATACAGGGACTGGCTTATTTTTCTGTTTGCCAGTGTCCCAATCGCATGATGACCACAGCATAACTTGACTGTTCTGAATTTCTTGACCTTCAATAGACTAAGAAAAAAAAGGAAAACCTGCTGATAGGCAAGAAATTAAGTGTGCTTCTAACTTTTTGTTTAAACCAACGCAGTGCCTTTTGCCACTGTGCTGCCCATCAAAAGCTATTTTTCTATACCTGCAGTGTTTTTAAAAAGGCAAACAAAGGGAAAAGCAAATGTATTGGAGATTTTTTTTATTATTTTTTAAAAGCACATGTGAACAAAGCCTGAGGGCCGATCATCTTATATAGTATATGTTAAAAGGTGATTAAACACAAAAAAAACTGTGATGAAACGGTTTACTAAAAACAAAATACAAGAAACACGAGCCAAAAGTAACTTCACAGCAAGATTTATTAATACATCCAAAAAGAAAGAAAAATCATTTTGTCACACTATATACAGATAATACACAGTTTTATACACATATTACATCAGGGATTTTTTTACCCATTTTCTTTTTTTTTTTTTCTTACACAAGAAAATATACATAAAAATGTAAACTTCTGTATACAAAAACCCTTGAACAAACTAAACAAGACCAGATAACAAAAAGATTTTCTCTGCTATTTTTGGATTTAAAATGGCAAGATGGTACATTCATTGCCAGACTAGTTGAGAAATGCTAGCTGACTTGCATTAAAAAGCTCCCTGCAAGAAGAATATGACTGACTTCCTTTCTTAAAGAGATCAGGGAGATGCTTTAAATCAAAGAAAAAACACATTTTACATTAACCCCAATCAATGCCTGTGTCCTTACAATGAAATGTTTTATGCAAAAGCCTTCCAAAACACACCTTTTGCTGTATAAAAGTAGAACTGTTAAATACCAATAAGAAATTATGCATTTAAAATACTGTACTTAAACATCTTATAATTGTGCAAGTAAAACCAGCTACGTTTTTAAAAGCCATTGTTTGCAGCACTGAGCATTTTAAGAGGCCCACCGATTTGGTAGATGACTCAAGAAAGATGTTGTATTGTATGTATGCATGCAGATATATCCAATAAGAAATGCATTTTTCA
Source organism: Pelophylax lessonae (assembly GCF_965119305.1). Lineage (NCBI taxonomy): Eukaryota > Metazoa > Chordata > Amphibia > Anura > Ranidae > Pelophylax > Pelophylax lessonae. The sequence continues at coordinate 198,960,338 of NC_138773.1, forward strand.
ATTTGTGGTGCATAACACCACACTGGATGCTTAACCATGCTGGCAAAAAGCCCTCTAAAGAATTATTTTGAAGATGCTTCAATCCGTGTAGCACCACACAATACATCTAAACCGGTCTGTGTGTGGAGCACCCCAAAAAAGCAGAAGCAGAGTCATGAAAATCTCTTGATTTAAAAGCTATAAAAACAGTCCATCTAATTTTGTCCTCAGAATTAAATAGGTCACATAGACACCCAAGTCAATTCATTGCATATTTCAGGTAGCCAGGTGATTAGGCAAATATAGAGTAACAGATAAAATACAGTGTTATACAGAATCAAACTGTCAAAAAGTTAAAGGACGCAGTGTCAAATTCTAAACACCAGTGTTTCATGGTAAACAACCCCTTCTCAGTTTTCCCCCAAACTTGAATTGAAATTTATGGACTGTGAGTCTAGTCTACGTTTGGCGAAATAGAAAAAAAACTGAGCAACCGAACGCAACCCAATGAGATCAGTTAAAGAGAATTACTGGCTGCTAGGCGTTTATACTTCATACTCTGGCTTTGTAAAGCCCATGCCACCAAATGATAGATTTAACGCATGGACCTTGATTGAGCTATGCTTTTCCTGTTTGTCGACTTCCTTAGAGAAAAAAATCTAAACTAAAAAATTAGCACTTAAACCTTTTTTTTGCAAGTAGACATGCTTGCATATTTCACTGTACTTTTCTATTTTCCATTCTGCAATGTTTAAATCAATGGTCATTATAAATCGATTGTAATCCAACAGCAAAAAACACAACACATGCACTGAAGGGGTTAAGTAAAACATCTGAACCTTAGTTAGTAAAATTTAGAAATGTATTTTTTGCAAGAGATTACATTTCAACATATGATTCGAAATATCCCAAGCACTTGCTCCCAGAGAACATTTGTACACATCACAGAATGGTGTGGTGCGGGCTAGATCTGGCAACTGAAGGGCTAACAAAGAATAGCAGACAAGTGTGACAAAACATAAATGCATTTTAAACATAATAAATACTTGCTACCATGCAGTTACATCAATCAAACCAGCATATGCTTTTAGTTTTTAAAAATGGTATACAAATTAAGTTGCCATTTGCATGATATAATTTAACTGGAACAAGAATTTTGCTTAAATTGTTTGGGGCTGCAGTATTCCTAGAAAAATAAAACAATCAAAAGAGACTCCTGCTAAAGAAAAGGCTTAACACTCGCATCCACAGAGTTGCTGTCTTGAATCTTGTTTGTCTTCAAGAGTTTTAGTAGGCAAAACTCTTCAGCATCTGACACACTACCTGGACCCTGCTTCATGTTGTGGTTCCACCCGCTATGTCATTACTGTGGCCTGTAGTGACAGAGGCTGGCGGGAGAAATCACTGAGGGCTCATTTACGCTATTACGCATGACAATGCATTACAATAATGAATCAGATGAATGAGTATTTATGACTGCGTACACTGGCAACCCAATCATGTCAATGGGCTGCTGGAATGCAGTACAAAGATCTAAAGTGGGCTCAAAGCGCAATGGGGGCCAGGCTTCAAATATCCCGAGATTTTATGGCAGCTAAAAAGTTTTCATCTGCTAGAGTTATTAAAGAGGAGAGCAAGGACAAAAGGCATTGCCTACCAAAGAGGTAAATATTAAGCATCCCCCCCCCCCCCCCTCAACGGGTACCATTTTACCTTGTTTGTTTTTAGCCTCAAGTTTTCTTTAAATAATTGTTTAAAACCATTTTTACAAATAATCGAATTAAAACTAGTAAAATATGGTTTTTCTCTGCAACCCTACCCAGATCCACATTCCACAAACTCATTTGACTATCCATTTACTATCGGATTTCTATTGGATTGACTGTCTGCTATATAGCAGATCTAACCTTTGGTTTACTTGATCTAACAGGCAATAGAGAGGAAGGACAGAGGCAATATGGGAACATAAATGTACTGATTATCTGTAGAAATGGATCCCAGCAGTGCTCTGGTTATGGTTTACCCCTCGCTGTGACCCTTTATGTCAAAACCCTGGCGCACTACAACAGCCTTAGGCTGCAGGAGATTTTTCTCGCCTTTACAGATCGGGATATTTTTTACATTATTGCCCTACCTTTTGTCCTTTATTTTTGCTTGGCTCATTGAGTATAGCAGACCTAACTTCAGCGTTTAGTTTAGTTGGACTTTAAGTTATACAGCTGAAGGATCTTTTTCAGTTCTATTTAGCAGGTGAAGCAAGTGGAAGTAAACCCATAGATTTAACAGATTTAAAATCTAAATTAAATAGAATTTAGATTTTATAAAAAAACAGTTACAGTTTTGGCACATGCCGGGAATGTAAATGTCACATTGCTTGTGCTCTCAAACTGTCAAACAATCCAATGACTGGCGTCATAACTTATCACATGTGCAGCACATGGCAGCTGAAGATCAGAGGCCAAGATGACGGCTTCCTTGGCTGAAAACGATCGGAGGGTTTACTTCCACCTTAATCAGAGACCAAACACTAGTGGGGGAGATTAAGAAGTGTGAAAAGTCTGAAAAGACCAAGGAGATATTTGCCAGTTTATCTTATTACTCTACACACAAATGGAATATAAGATTTATGTGGATATTTCTTGAGTTCTAATGTAGAAGTTCCATTTCAATATAGGAGGATTGAGAAGACAGAAAAGAAAACCCTTCCTTTTACAGAAAAAGGTGAAATAATTTCAATGCCATTTCATTGCAAGCAGACATCTGCCTAAATTTGCTTAGCTGTACTAGACAAAATGGCAGAAGAGTTGGTTACAGCACCTGTGGAACCTTTACCTCTGCACAAGCTTTTATATATGTATCCCATCTAATGGATGCTGAATGAAACAGGGACAAAAACACGAGTGATGTTAAAAGGAATACTTTGCATAAGATATGGGGTACTTCAGAATTTGGCACATCTATTTAATGCTTTGCAGAAATAGTATCTAGGGATATAAACACGAATTCACACAAATTCTTTGCTAAACACTCACCACTTTATACTCACTAAGACATTAAATTAGCATCTCCAAAACTTCTTTTTTCATTTACATACATCTTGTAAAAAAGGATGGGAGACGTATACAACATCATACCAATTTGGGGATCAGAGTGAAAAATAAAATTGGGAAGGAATAACTGCAATAGAATTTACTTTTTTTGAAAGGTATAAACTTGAATATCTGCAGAGATCTCAATATCAACTCTTAACTATAATTCAATATCACATGTATCCCACACATTTTTTAATATATTAAACTTTATCTTTGTATACAAACCTACCTAAAACTTACAGATGTGCTAAAAGCTGATGCACACTACACAATGATTTGCATATGCATTGACAGTCATACACCAGGCCCCCTTAAAGTGTCTGGGAAAAGACAACCATCTGTGTCACCATAACAACCAGAAACTGTTGCCATCCGTTGTTACTGGAAGCACATACAGTTTGCTTCTCCTAGACACGAATAAAAAAGGACCAAATTCCTGAACTAGATCTGCATGGTAGCAAGGAAAAAGTGTTTACACCTCGACACGGTATCCCGTAATTCCAGTGTAAAAAAAGTTTGTTTTTTTGTTTTCTTTTTTTAATATCTCATAGTAAAATAAAAAGCTTGTATATAGATATTTTAATATAGCTATCAAATACACATATGCAACATAATCCAATACACTCAATACAGCTTTAGTATAAAATGTATAATTTACGAGGCAATGTTAGCATAAATTAATATAACTTTTCTCTTAAATTCTAATTTAGGGTTTTGGAAAGGCAAAGACAGGGGTAAGGGGATAAGGAAAATCCTTAAATAAAAAATTAAAGCTGAAAAAAAAAAAAAAAAAAAAATATAGCAAGTTCATATTAACCTGGAAAGAGAGCATGGATAAGTACACAGACAAACCTCTACAGACACACTCATACGCATCTGAATTAAGGGACTTCAAATATTCTGTAGATATAGTAACTGCCCTTGTTTCCACCAAGGGAATCCCTGAGACTTGCTATATTCTACGGCAGCTACTGGGGCATAAAACTGGACCTTTTAAAACCTAGAAAGTTGCAGATTACCACTAATAACACAGCCCTTGGCCATGTGTAGGCAACAAGTTGCATGGGACTGGAAAATTAACGGATGCTAATTAGAGCACAGAAATAACACTGTAAAGATCTAAGGTTTATCTCAGTTGCAAAATCACTCAAATAAAACAAACTTTAGCATTACATTTGTTGAACTATCAGCCCCCCCCCAATATAATTAAGTATACATTTGTTCTGCAAAATATGGTATGCAGCTCTGGTCAGTTATTCGGAAGTCGTCCCTATAATATATTTTGTTGTGTACTGTAACGAAATTACCAGTGGAGTCGGTTTCCACAATAAGGTGATCATGTTTGCACACACGGTGTTAGACGGCATTTAAATTGTTGTGTGCACATTGAATGCATATGTCTGCACTGCAATGTCCTTTTATTCATTTTCCATAGCACCCCAGCATGCATACATGGAGTAAGCAATTGCACCTGTCCTAAAGCACAGGGAGAAAAAGTAAGATGGCAGATACTGGTTTGAATCATCAACACGTTAACAGTTGGCTAAACATTAATGGATATGCTTAATGCAGATAGCATTTATGTGCCACAAATGGGTCATAAAATGTGGAAAAGCCATTGAAAAGTATTTCTGAAATAAAGTAACCAATTGCAATCTACTATGAACAAGACCTTTTATTGTCCTTACAGCCAATTTCCACATCATGGTCTTAAGCCCCCCAGCCCCTTACCTTGCTATATTAAAAATATATATCAAATAGAAGATGCAATCCAATTGTTGTTCCAAATATCCTTTACTTCTGATCTTAATGCATACGAGTAAACATACATTTACAAGCAAAAGCACAGTTTCGGACATGCATATGTCCTTCATCAAGCTGCATGCAGCTTGATGAAGGACATATGCATGTCCGAAACTGTGCAGTCACTTGTAAATATAGGTTTACTTCTATGCATGAAGATCAGAAGTAAAAGGATATTTGGAACAATTGGATTGCATCTTCTATTATTTGATGGATACTTTGTGGTAAGAAGGGAGTGCCACAATAGATGTAATCTTTGTGAAAAGAGATCTACACAGCAGAGGTGTTCCACCTTGAAATTGGGTGTGTGATAGAGATTATAATATATATAATATATTATATATATATATATATATATATATATATATATATATATATATATATAAATAAATGCTCCAGTGCTGCCCTGTGGTCATCCTCCAGGTTAACAGATGTCAAAGTGTATTCAGCCCACTTCCAGTGAGCCCAGGCACATATGGACGCACCACCTGCCATTTTCTGTGTCAATTTCGTGCGAGCCCGGGCTGTATAATGGCACATCAATCAAATCACACAACACTATTCGATCTCCTTTTAAAGCAGTAAGATTTGCCCACTGTTACACTGGAGGAGAAGAGGAAGGTATGTATTCTAAAAAAATGTTTTTATGGTTAACTGCAGTTGGAGGAGAAAGGGGGGGGGGGCTGCCAAACCTGGAGTTATGCTTTAGGATGCAGCAGTTAAAACATTTAGCAAAATTGCTTTTTAATTAAAAAGTGATTTAGAGAAATATGCAAGCTGTGAAAAATACCACAGAAGAATAAAGACTGATGGGGCTGTGGGAGATTATAAACGCTAGGCTATTCCAGAAAAAGGAGTACAGTATTTTTTTTAGGACTTTGTTATATGAGCTTTTATTTGTCAAGACCAATAGAATCAAAATTAGTTATTCAATAAATATCTCTATTACTACAAGAAAAGTGAATTTGGAGTTCAACGTAACTGTGTACTTTAAATCTGCTGCGATACATAACCATAGAATGCCTGTACAATAGACTACTACAAGTGTAAAATGTTAACAATTCTCTGCAAATCGGACAATTTTTTAAACATAGTTCACTTTGAGCCATTAACAAAATTTCCATAAATCAAATTTTCCTAGGACAAAATGTTGCAGTGTTGTGTGAGAAGTGCTGAAACTTTACCAGCAATACACAAAAGACTAGGGGTAAACAAATGGCAAGAGCCAGGCAAACAGCATTTTTTAAATACCAGACCACAGCCAATTTTTAAAGTGTTTCTAATGAAAATTGCCCGCTACCTACTTAAGTGAAAGATTAGCACCTACCTCTGATTAGCATTCCATTCACCCTTGCAACTATTTTTAATGGCATGGGCATATAGAATTATACAAATCTAATAATAAATATCTGCAGGCATCTGAATACCATAAAATGGAATGGTATACCAAGAATCTTATCCAAATTATTTTTCTCTACTGAAGTGTTATACAATGAAGTGGAGGTATTGCAATAACCATATCAGATAACAACTCTCCACTTCAAACTCCCACCTCAAAAAGAAAGTGATGGGATGTTAGGGAAAAATAACTTTACGGGTTAAATACTCTGCTTTTCTGCATTAGCAATATTTAGATCTTCTAATAGTCTTATATAGGTGTTACAGTTCTTTTTAGAATGTAATCTTTCTAGGCAGGTAATCCAGGTTTATATTTACACCAATTTAGTGCAAGGAATAATTTATCTTACAATGCATTGCTTATACAGTCATCAAAAAAAAGTCTTCTATGCCAATAAAAAATTAGGTCAACTGCCATCTTGTTCATTTATTGAAGCCAGTCTCTGTTGCACATTTGGACAGTGGGATAAAAAAAAAAAAAAAAAACTCTTTTAGGCTTCATGTACACGTAGCCTATTGGAAAAAGCAGCAATTTTGCTGCGTGTTGCGTCTGTCGGTCATAGTGTTACCAATCCTGAACGTGATTCTTCCCTGTTCAGGAGAGGGAGGTTGAACCTCCCTTAACTACAGCAGCTCCTAAACAATCCTAAAAGCCTATGTGTACAAGGACACATAGGGTTTTATGGCGTTGAGTTTAGAACCTTTGGCAAAAAAGCCAACAGCTCCTAAACTCAAGTTTAGGATCTGTAATGTACATGAAGCCTTACATGCTGTATTTTTGTGCTATAATTTCACCAATCCGCAGGTCTTAAAAGCATTAATATAGGTAAACAGCCAAGTAGTTGAAATTCATAAAGTGTGGACTGTTTTAGTTTTACTTAACAATGGATTTAATTCTGGCCAGCCAGCCACTCCTAAGATTCCCTTATCCTATTTAGACAACATAGCCAGATTCCGAACCCAACCTTTTTAAACAGCGGGAATACAGCCTGGTCAAGAACTTGCCCCCAGTCTGTCACTGTTTAGTGAAGTAGCACTGATGAGATCTCTATACTTTTTCATCCCATTAGCAAATTCTCCCTTTTGCGCTGGCAGTTCTGTGCACTGCCGTAGAGCTAAACTGGCTTACAGTCCTTCTCACCCAGTCTGAATCCTGCTGTACGGGAGGTTATGTTAAACCAATATAAAGACATTGTGGTCCCATTTTTACAGAACAAAAAAAAAAACACATAAGAATTTTGATGAATACCAAATGCGATTACATGTGCATCTTTATATCTGCCTACAGTTATGCTTTAGCTGTGAATCCAGGTGGTATTCCCTGTCAATAGATAGAAACTCAATGTCTTGCTTGATATTCTTTTTAAGGTTCTTTTACTGCTATGATTGCTAGTTATGTAAAATAGTAGAAAATCATGACACTCTCCACACTGGACAAAAAAAAAAAATTATAGGCTGCAACCATTGGGGATGCAAGTGGCTTATTGGGCTACTAAACAGTAACTAGAGAAGTCACAGGCATATTCTTCTATCTAAAGAACAGTTTGGGTCAGTAATTAAACTGGAGGAGAATGCAGCAGGTTGCCTTTTATAAAAACAATTTTTGACAGAACAGCAGCTTGGCCATAACTACATAGAAAATATCAAGGCAAATTGTTCGTTCATGCAAGGCTTGGACCGAGGAGTTGGGGTTTATGATTAGGTAATGACCACAAACTGCATGATGGACATATTTTGCAAACATTTCTACCATACTTGCTGTCTTTTTTGTTCAGTGTTCAGAACACCGCTACATATTGTAGAATGCATGTATAAAGAAAGGGCCCTACAGTCAAATTTACTAAGACTATTTTTCATCTCCGGTTAAAAGATGAAAAATGACCCCTCAGTGCAAGCAAGACCTAAGCAATTGCAACCCTGCCGGCCAACAATTACGGATACATTTTAAATCATTCATTGTAAGCATGCTGCAATTAACATATATCAAATACTTCTCTTGATTTTTTTTGTTGCTTATGTAAAATGGTTTAACCTGTGGCTAAACTAGTCATAAAAGGAAGAAATTCCTGACTACAGTTAGGCATAAAAGGTGAATGTACTGTGCAAAAAAATAAATAAGTAAAAATAGTGACTCACAATTTGACCTTGGTTTTTGGTCAATAATAAAAGGTTAACATACAATACGGACATGAACTGTAAGGGAACATAAGGAGACCACTGTTAAACTTTTCTGCAAATCTATTATAATCAAGTTATATTGTGTAAAATAATGTATTATATCAAATTAATATTTTTTTTCTCAAATTTGTGACCTGAGGAAACTAGTCTACAGAAATTGCACATACCCCATAATAAATACTCCACCTTTACAGGTTTGGATTAGAGGTGCCATTATGTTATAATGAAAAAAATGCACACATTATCCTCAGTGTTCAATTTTGGGAATTCAGTCAAATCAAAAGCAAACAAACCACTGGTAGTGGAAAAAAAGAAAGAAAAGAGAAAAAAAAAAAAGATAAGGACTTATTACCACAAACACAAAAGAGTAGTTAAAATTTTGGGAAAAGCAGCTTCATGTATTCCTCCTTCTCTGACAAAATATTTAATGTAATAGGTCAGCATTATTGAAATGTATTAAAGTTATACACTGGCTACAGCTGGGTAGTGTGTCATCAGACAGCCAGCTACTGCCTTTATGCCTGCTCTCTCCCATAATCAGCTACTGCATATACGCCTGCTTTGGGAAAACTAGCAGCACAAGTCCAATAAATTCTGATGCAGAGATATGAATTTCTATGAAAAGGGAAGGGAAGGATGGGGGCATAAGGAGAGAGTTAAGCTCCTAAACTACAATTACCCTTTAGATGTGTATAATCCTTGTAGTACACTCACTGTGTCCAACATGGTTCTGCAAAGATCATGATAAACCATGAAAATAACAAAGGTTACTGCTCTTATGTGGCATTGCAATCCATGCTGAATTCATTTACCCATGTTGGTACCTGCCTTGTACACCATTTCATTACTGAACTAAAAAATTTAGAACAGGGGGCAAAATATCTTTCTGTACTGTAGCCTAAAATGAGAAGTTCACCCTTTGGAACGTGTAACATGTTCTACCCATATTTAGCTCCTGCCGCCTCTCCCCGCACCCCCTGTCACAATTCAAAAACAGCACAGCCGCTCATACGGTCACGGCATTCATCTGTGAATTAATGAACTACAAAGTACCATCAGCCACTGTGACTGATGGCTTGTAGTTCTAATTGAACTGCGATGATGAGCGCCCTTGTAGTTCATTCACATGCCCTGCAACATTCAAACTGACAGCCCATATGAAGGTACAGGCTGAAAGCTGCAGGACTTGTGTAAGAACCCTAACATTGCACCCCAGATCCACTGATCACAGGTACAATGCTTTACAGGGTCCTGCAGGAAAAAAAAAAATACATGCAGATTTTGTTTGTGCTAAAATATGTGCAGTTATTTTTTCTAAAAAGGTGAATTTATCCTTTAATTCTGACCAGACACGATTTTGCAAGCATTGCAACTGATCCAATCATCACAGCAATAATGGGGTAGCACACAATTCAAAAACTGAGCTAAGATAAATGAGGGGAGCCTATGAAAATTGGCAAGGCCAGCTGAAGAAACCCTTTGACCATTAGAAAAAAACAGTATTTCAGAAAGAGAATTTTCAGGATAAGAAAAGAGCCGAGAGTGCCCCTAGAGATTTCACCTTTCCCTGATACTGTAAAAAGGATCTGCCCAATAATGGCCAGCTAAGTGAACAAACTCGTATATTATCAATAGTGCAGTATATGAACTATTACAGCCAACCACCACAGAATTCTGCAATCACTGTCAAGATTTGGTAGGTTTAAAAGTTTCAAAAAAATAAACACAGTTCTGCTTGAAGCTTGATAAAAGTGTACACCTGTGTGAACTGGACCTTACATTTCAAATTGGGATGGCAGTGGATGTGGCCATTTCTTAAGGCAGTTTACATATAAAATTTTAACTGCATGTTTGGCTACTTGCGTTAAGCTGTAATTTTTTTTAATTGGGAAAATGCAGTATCTTTATTTTACCATAAATTCTATAAGCAGCGCTCCAGGGTCAACTATTCTGCAAGCAAGATTTCAAACATGCAAGTGTCAATAATTCTGACCCACCTTCACTATAGTGGAAGCACTGCTCTGGATAAAGGCTGTACACAGGCTGAGATCCTAAGCAGGTTAAAAGCCTTCCCCCAACCTTACTGCAGAAATTTAAATAAATAGGGTGAATAGTCTGACCTTTCTAATCTTAGCATAGTATCAGCGTTTCTTGCAAATTAACAGTTGTTCACTGAAAGATTTTCTTGCGGACCGAAGTTGCTCTTCAAAGTTTCACAGGGGTATTATAGTCTGCAAATTGTAGTATTATAGAAAAAAAAAATCTGAGCAAGAAGAAGAAGGAGTTACACTTTAAAGGAGATGCATCAAGCCAAAACTTCCCAACAAAGGACTGCTGTGGCTTTAGGATTATACCAGCACAATTTCTGAATAATAGGCCTTAGACTAGACATAAAATCCTGTTCTTGGAGGATTCTTGTGCTCAGGATTTACTTCTACCTGCAGGAGGATTGGACAGTTGTTAAAAAAAAAAAAAAAAAAATGGTAGGTCAGCACAGGTTAAGCTCTTCTACTAGCGTGATTAAATTTTGTAGCAAGCAGTTTCAAGAGCATAAAACAATGTTGGGTGGGACCCGTGTGATTTTATAGAGAGTACTAGCATCCTATTTCAGGAAAGAAAGGCCATCCAAAGCAGTCCAACTGAGGGACGGACAACAGAGAACAACTGATAACCGGTCCAATGTGGACAAATTGGGACTGCCTGCAGCTGAAGAGCCACTCAAGAACTAATGTCCACAGCGGACACCAGAGGAGGCCTAAATTCCCCCACCTAATAGGAAGAAGACAAGACCAGGGGATAATAGAATCAGAACTAAGCTGGATGCCAGAAGAGAAGACTACTCACATCAATAAGAGAAGACTACTCACATCAATAAGAAAGATGGGGGAAATGCCTAAAAGTAGACCATAATATGGACCTGGTCAATATGAATTAACCAGGATATGAAAGATAAAATGTCCAACAGGAAAAGAATCACTGGCTAAGATCATTTGAAACACAGGGAAGGAACATCTCCCCCAAGACTTGGAAAACTGGTAATAGGGGTTGGGGGAGTATACTAGACAGCGTACACTTTTGTTTCCCAGTGTCCAATCCTCCTGTAGGCAGCAATGCACACAACAGTAAACAGTAAACTGCCTGTGACCTCAATATACGAGAATGATTATAACTTAGGAAACTGATTTTAGCACTTTTCCAGAAAGGGCCGGCAAACAGGATAAACATCCTTTTAGGGTGACTGCATGCTGCGGAAACCATAAAGTTATTACTTTTATTGGATACTGTCCCTGACTGATTATGTTATTGTATAGTGATTTTACACTTTTTGGCCTGGGAACATTTTAAAACTATTTGGGTAAACAGGGGAACAATGTTAGACATGTTTCTAAAACTGCTCTGGGTAAAGTCCTACATTTGACATGGCGAAGGCAACATTAAATGTCTTCAAATGGGGTAACCTTAACCAAATGGGTAAGTGATAATCTATTTTCTACTGGTCTACAACCTGACAAAAATATTTAATACATTCAAATTAATTCCAAAAGAAGCCATCTCTATCCCCACATGCAGGAATCCCAACTACAGAATCAGGATAAAGGTCCTTCAAAATCAATCAAATTAGAACTTTTGTTGTAAGAAGCCAAATGTGCAAAAAATGTAAGTTAAAATGGCCATTACAAAGTTACAAAGAGATGGTGGAATAAAACGTTTCCAGTATTAGCATTTAACAGAACCAAAACCATGCATTGTACTCTTGTAGGCTACTTCAACTCAATTTTGTGTTTTCTCTGCCTTTGTCATGCCTTAAATACCTCTTCTATGTTCTGGACCATGCACTGAGTTTAGCAGGAAACATGGAATGGAAGCTACTTAAACAAAGTGCTAGCAACACCACCCCTAAGATTTGGGATTTTTTTTGATTACTACAACACACACAAGCACGCACTCACACACAGACGCATACACAGGGAACAAGATTGGGATAGCTTAATTTCTTTAGAAAAGGACACTGGGTTCATACTGCATTGAAAAAAGAGTATGGAGAAGCAGTACTACCCAATTTACTGCTCTTTCATGGAACGCTCACTTCCCTTGATACCCTAACCTGCTTGCTGCCACGGCTTTGCAGCTCTGCATTAACAACATAGATCCAGATGGCCAACATCAGGTAGTGAAAGACAATGCAGATTTCCTGTGGTCAGAAGCCAAGCAGAAAGTTATAGAACCCAGCGTCACTAGTCTGGGAATAAAAAAAACGGGAAAGCAGACAAACAAGGATAATAGGAGCACCAGTGCCATTACAGCACAAGGAGGACATTGTACTGAATACACTCCTCCTTTCATTAATGTGAAAAAAATATTCCGGGGAATATGTGGTAAGAGGCGCTGAACGTGATAATCGCTTCTCATACTACTTGTTCTTTAACAGGCAAGGAGATCAGTTAGATTTTGTGATTAATGGATGAAGAGGTGTTGTTGGTACTTGTAGCTGTGGCACCTGTTACAGTAAATCCCGCAGGAGGAGCAATGGAGCTATGGCTGGGTTGCAGGTCTTTGGGGATGCCACTGTGAGAAGTTAGCTGATGACCAAAGGCTGCAATAAATTGTGGGAGCTGTTGTTTGGAGGGCGTAGAATCCATGAGTTCAGAGGGAGGGGGGCTTAGGCCACTGAAACTTGTCTGTGGTAACCCCGGAAGCATGTTAGAGCTGTTGGGGGTCACAGTGGAGAAGGTAGGCTGTGAATGTTCTGAATGAGAGACAGCCTGAGGGGTAGACAAAGACGTAGAGAGAAGGTGCCCATCAGAACTGAGGAAGGTGCTGAATGTTGATGGGTCACCAAGGTTCACAGGGAGGTTACCCCAATGAGACTGAGCATTTACCACCCCACTTAGAGACACCTCCATATGGGTGGTGAGCAAGTGCTGCGTAATAATGGGCACCTCTGAAGAAAATGTATCCGTTAAACCATCACCAGCGAAGGAGGCAGCATGTGGAGATGTAATTTGGTCACTATACGGTGAAGGAACATGCTCACTGTCATAATGGCTATCATGAGGAGAAGAATGTGGATGGTCACTGCTGTATTGCTGTTGCGAGGTGATTACATTTTCTGTTTTGCTTAGAATTTCTGCAGGTAGAGGCCGCTGGGAAGAATGGCTGCTTTCATGAAGTTCATGGTATGTACCCGTGAAAGACCTCTCTTCAAGCGAGCTGTGGCTTATTAGAGTTGCAGAACTAAGGCCAACATTGGCAGATGATGAAAACTGCCTCTGAATATGCCCACTCAGAGGTGTAGGAGGGCTAGACAAAGTAGTACGACCAAGGAGGTTTTCATCCAGTTCCAGACTGGTAAAGTTTTCATGAACCATATGCCCGTTGAGTAATTTTCCAAGGTCTGTATGATCTTCTCGGCTCAGCGAGTGGATCCCTGTGGTTCCAGACCCTGCAGAGAATGACGTCATTCCACGATCCGAAAGATCCTGAGCAGTAACACCATCTGCTTGAGTCAGCACGGCAATGGAACTTAGACACTCTAAAGATGTAACTGCTTGAAGAGCCCGCTCCAATTCTTCTGCTTCTTCAGTTGTTGGAAGAAGTTCACCATTTTTACCTGAAAGAAATTGAATTCTGCTGTAGTAGTAAAATGTAACCATTTAAAAGCAATGTCTGATACATTTATTCTAAATTACAAAAAGTCCACGTTTGCACTTGATTAATTAAAAACAAAAATTAACTTTTAGTAATTAAAAAATATTTGAAAAGTGGGATATTAGCAATCACAAGTATGGTATGTCAATTGCACCAAAACCATTACCCTGAAAAAAGTGTACCTTGTTTCATGAATTCCTCCTAAAATAGCAGTTCACTTCCAATGCCTAAGTGCCGTTGGCTCCTCCTGCTCTCAGTGTGCAACCACAGGAAGCCGCTTCCTATGGTGGCACACCTGCGTACTCGCTTTCCAACCAGGCTGTGTGTGTCTATGGGGGGAGGGAGAGGGAACCACATTCCTGCCCAACCCTACCATTAAGAGCAGCCAACTCCAGAGACATTCTGTGAAACACAACATGGTAAGTCAGTAATGGTAAAGATATACTACAGGAAGAACACAGGCAATATTGGTGACTAGTCCTTTGTTCTCTGCTTGTATTTTTGGGACATGTTCATTGTCACTGTTGTAGAGCCTTCTAGGTAAGGGGAGTAAATCAGGCAGCCCCATGAAGGAGTACCTGACTAATTTTGAATTGATCATAATAAGACATGCTGAGTTTACAAGGTAAAAATGTTTATATAGCATAGTTACCTTCAAAAAAGTCAAAGTCTTGTAGGTCATCAGGCAGACGTGGAAGGACATCTGAGAAATCTTCCTGATTCAGTTCCAGATCATGAGGAATGTCAGTGATCTCACTAGTGATGTCATCCGGGAGCTCTTCAGTGCTCAAGTCTGGTGTGGATGGACTTCTACAGAACAGAAGAAACAGATGTCTATCGCTTTACAGAACAATGTTAACATACATATATATATACATATATATATATATATATATATATATATATATATATATATATATATATATATATATATATATATATAAAAGGGATGCACAGAAATGAAAATTTTGGGCCGAAACCGAAAATGCAGGATGCCCTTGGCCGAAAATGACTTTTTCCCCCAAAAAAATTTAAAATGGATAGAACAGGGGCATACACCAAAAACAGGCAGCGGCGCACACCTGTCGCTGCCACCCTGTCACAGTATATGTACTGTGATGGGTTGGCAAGAGGTTAATTTAATTACCAATGATATTAGTATTATGCAGCATGAGGGAGTTAATGCAGTATAGTATTATGCAGCATGAGGGCGAGCTGCCGCTAATAACTATAACTATGTGAGCCTTCACTTCACTGTCAGCGGAGATACATGCCTGACAGTGAAGTGAAGCTCACATAGTTACAGCTATTAGCGGCCACTCCCGCCGCCCCCCCGCCCGGTGTCAGGTCACTTCTCTTTCATACATGGTCGCGCTGAGCTGACAGGGAAGGATCACATAGTTCTAGTATCTATAGCGGCCGCTCGCCCCACCCCCCCGCCTGGTATGTCCATTCATGCACACATCTAGTAGTAGGACGTCATTGAGAGGCGGGACTTTTAAAACCTGCCCTGCACCCTCCTCCTTCCTCACGGCGTCCATTATTTTCGGCAATGTTAACCCATTATCGGCCAAAATGGGATAGGCCCATTTTCGGCCGATAATTTCGGTGGCCGAAATGTCGGTGCATCCCTAATTTATTTATATAAACATATACACACACATACATATACGTACATACACACACACACACACACACACACACACACACACACACACACACACACACAGTGGGGGGGGGGGGGGGCAAGAACAAGTATTTGATGCACTGCTGATTTTCCAGGTTTTCCTACTTACAAAGCATGTAGAGGTCTGTAATTTTTATCATAGGTACTCTTCAACTGTGAGAGACGGAATCTAAAACAATAAAATTCAGAAAATCACATTGTAGGATTTTTTAAGTAATTAATTTGCATTTGATTGCATGACATAAGTATTTGATACATCAGAAAAAGCAGAACTTAATATTTGGTACAGAAACCTTTCCTTGCAAATACATAGATCATACATTTCCTGTAGTTCTTGACCAGTTTTGCACACACTGCAGCAGGGAATTTGACACACTCCTCCATACAGAGCTTCTGCAGATCGTTCAGGTTTGGGGCTGTCGCTGGGCAATACAGACTTTCAACTCCCTCCAAAGATTTTCTATTGGGTTCAGGTCTGGAGACTGGCTAGGCCACTCCAAGACCTTGAGATGCTTCTTACGGAGCCACTCCTTAGTTGCCCTAGCTGTGTGTTTCAGGTCGTTGTCATGCTGGAAGACCCAGCCATGACCCATCTTCAATGCGCTTACTGAGGGAATGAGGTTGTTGGCCAAGATCTCACGATACATGGCCCCATCGATCCTCCCCTCAATACGGTGCAGGCGTCCTGTCCTTTGCAGAAAAGCATCCCGAAGGAATGAGGTTTCCTCCTCCATGCTTCACAGTCGGGATGGTGTTCTTGGGGTTGTACTCATCCTTCTTCCTCCAAACACGACGGTGGAGTTTAGACCAAAAAGCTCTATTTTTGTCTCATCAGACAACGTGACCTTCTCCCACTCCTCCTCTGGATCATCCAGATGGTCACTGACAAACTTCAAACGGGCCTGGACATGAGCTGGCTTGAGCAGGGGGACCTTGTGTCGGCTGTATGATTTTTATCCATGACAGCGTAGCGTGTTACTAATCATTTTCTTTGAGACTGTGGTCCCAGCTCTCTTCAGGTCATTGACCAGGTCCTGCCGTGTAGTTCTGGGCTGATCCCTTACCTTCCTCATGATCATTGATGCCCCACGAGGTGAGATCTTGCATGGAGCCCCAGACCAAGGGAGATTGACAGTCATCTTGAACTTCTTCCATTTTCAAATAATTGCGCCAACAGTAGTTGCCTTCTCACCAATCTGTTTGCCTATTGTCCTATAGCCCATCCCAGCCTTGTGCATGGCTACAATTTTATCCCTGATGTCCTTACACAGCTCTCTGGTCTTGGCCATCGTGGAGAGGTTGGAGTCTGAGTGTGTGGACAGGTGTCCTTTATACAGGTGAGTTCAAACCGGTGCAGTTATAATACAGGTAATGGGTGGAGAACAGGAGGGTTTCTTAAAGAAAAAAATAACAGGTCTGTGAGAGCCGGAATTCTTACTGATTGGTAGGTGATCAAATAGTTATGTCAAGCAATAAAATGCAAATTAATTATTTAAAAATCATACAAATGTGATTTTCTGGATTTCTTAGATTCCGTCTCTCACAGTTGAAGAGTACCTATGGTAAAAATTACAGACCTCTACATGCTTTGCAAGTAGGAAAACCTGCAAAATTGGCAGTGTATCAAATACTTGTTCGTGTGTGTGTGTGTGTGTGTGTGTGTGTGTGTGTGTGTGTGTGTGTGTGTGTGTGTATATTCCCCAAAATATTTATTTTTCGTTTTGAATAGCTTAGAAAAGGGTTAAAATCCCAGTCCACTAATTCTAATCTAATCCTTTGCTGTCGGTCCCTTCCCTTGTCATAGGACACAACAGGAAGTCAGAGGAAATCTGTAAAATAAAGAGGGATGATAACCTTCTTAGATAGCTCCATTGATAGATTTCCTATTCCGGTTTGGTGTAAAGTGAGAAGCCTCTGGCTGAGGAAAGAGGCCTGATCACCCTTCGGAAACACATCCCAATTGGCTGCTCCTGGGCTTGACAGGTAGTTCCGACAGAGCATGACAGCTCTCTCCTCATGGCGATTAGCAGTTTGGCTGTCTGTAATTTGCACCCCTCCCCACGGCGGCTCAGTCTACCTGCAGCTCCAACACTCTCTGGACTCTCCCTGGGTGATCCCACCCTGTTACCACCCACCTGTCGCCAATGATTGCCTTGTGGGTGAATTTTGTGTTATTTTGGTTTTCCACATTTAACTATGCTACACCAGCAGTGGCTTGGCATCTCGCCTTCCCTTCCCCCTTCTTTGTTATTGCCTATATACACAAAGATCAGGTCAGTTTTATCTCTGGCACACAGGGACCAGACCAGGTGAGACGAGTAGTTATTTCACTGCTTCAGTCTAGAAGGGATGGGGGGTGCTCCCCAAGAGGGGTTCTTACTTTCTATAAAATCTTTAGAAGGTGTTTGACTTGGTTTCGTGGCCTTACCTGTTCGGGCTCCTGGAGACCTGGGGATATGGTTCGCATTTCCTAAACATTTTGCGGATGTTATATTTGAATCCCATAGCCCAAGGTCAGGCTTCCTAGTTACTCTTCAGACCTGGTCAGGGTTGCAGTGATCATGCTTGCGACCAAGCCTTGGTGTTTCATCACTGTAAGGGGACCTAAAGACAGCAGGAAAGACTTCCGCTCTGGCGCCTGATTTTCTGCGTCGTCTTATGAATTGTCCCTTCGGAATGTTGGTTAACCAGGGTTTGTGATGGCAACTCGTAAGTGGGATTCTGCCTTGATGTCTGATGTTGGCTACATAAAGGACCCCAAGAGCCTGCCTTAAAGGGACCACCACTGGACCAGTCACTTCCATATTGGAGATCCTGCTACCTATTGGTATAAACACTCATTAAGAGTGTCTTGGAGGTGAGCGGCCATTTCACTCATTTAAGGAAACATGCTCACCACCGTATTGAAAGCAGTTTCTCGCACTTAGTGAATGTCCACAGTTTCCCGCACATCCGGCAATTTTTGCACATCAGCACCTTCTTTATGAACTTTTTATGAATTGTTTATGATTATTCGCTTCCATATAAAGCAATTTTCCTTTATAAGGTTTTCATACCCCTGCTCTTGGTCGTTTGGGGTATCCTTCGTTACCATATTTTTAATTTTTACTATTTATTATTTCCAGTCACAGTTCACGTATTACACAGTTCTATCTGTTTTTCTACTGTGTTATTACCATCACTACATTTTGATCAGACCATTTTGTCCTCCATCCTCGGATCTGATCAGTTACCATCACTTGGCACCTTAGTTCACTGTCACTTTCCTCTTTACAGTGACTTTATTTATTACTGTTCTTTTCTTCTGCTGCTATTTATTGTGGTTTAGTTTTTATGCACTTTCTGCACACGTGCACTTTACCACATCACTATATATATTTATTTGATGTCATTGATGATTACCTTGCATTTATGCTTGTTATTTATTAGCTTTATTGGGATTGATTGAGCGCCGATTTTATTGATTCGTTAATTTGCTTTGATGTATGTGGTGACCCTACTAAAAATTAGCTGCTAATCCTTGGTCCCCATCTTCACCCTATATCCACTACTCATTTTATCTATTTATTACATCTGGTATATGGTCAAGCGCATAGGTTTTTCTTATTTCATCTTTATCTCAACAAAATTGCCTCTGGTTTCTTATCTTTCTAAGTTACAAACTCTTCACCATTAAGTTTTCAGGGCTGTCAGTCCTATGGAACCATTTATCACATGGTGGGAATGCCCCAGACTATAGAGATTATGAAAAAGAGTATTTGCGCTATTGAGACGAGTACAAGAGTCCCAGTACCACAAACATCATGCATTGCTCTTCTGAAAGCCGCCTGGGAAGGTTCCGCAAGCTATGAAAAAATTGATATTTTTTTATCCCTTGGTGGCTAAACTGACTATAGCCCGATCATGGAAAAAGGCTTCTGTGCCCATCTCTTTGCTGACGCAGAAAGGTCTATTGGATCATGCTCAATGAAAAATTTGCTAGTATATTCAATAAAACTAGTAAACTATTTGATAAGGTCTGGAGCCCATGGGCTCGATATATGCACAATGAACTGTAATGATCATAGCTTATCTGTATGGTGGATAATATGGTCACCATTCTACATCCCTTGTCCTCCAGGTTGCTTTCTTTTCACTCTTTTCTGTCTTTCCCTCCTTCTGTGTCCCTAGGAATATGCACAATGTGCAGATCGCATCATGATGCAGTTTTCACAGCTGACAGTTATTCTCTTTCGATGATCTTGGTGTCTCTCCCTACGTAGTTGGAAGGCTGAGATGTTCCCATTTTTGCTTTCTTTGGGTTTACTGTATGGCTAACTTTAAAATGACAGGAGTAAATGGTTTTAACCAGATTATCCTTGCGGGGGGAGCTTTATGATCCATTCCCACTTTGTATACTGGATGTTTTATACAAAAAAATTTCAATAAATACTTTGAAAGTAAAAACAGGGGAAGCTGGAGTTTAGTCTTTACAATTTGTTAGTCCCTTATGTAAAGTCCATCTAAATCTACTAGTCTAACACTACACTCTTCTGCTGTCCAAATAGGTGACCACACTGCTTTGCCACCCTGAGGACAGAAGGTGCGTTACTAGCCAGATCACCAGGTGAAAAAAAATCGAAGGGGAGGTTGGGGGGGGGGGGGGGACCTCAAAAATAAACTAAACTATTGTACCCATATTATCTAAGGATTGGTAAACTGCATTATATTGCATATTAAATCTAGTGTGCCTACTTTTCCCTAGCATAACAAGTGCTTTAGTGTATTCGATGCACTTGTCCTTGAAAATGTACAAAAGTAACACAAATATGCTAAATAAATTGTATTATCTGTACTTTGACAAGTGTAGGACACAGATATACACTCAGCCACTTTATTAGGCACACTTGTTCAATTGCTTGGTAAACACAAATTGCTAATCAGCCAATCACATAGAAGCAACTCAATGCATTTTAGGCGTCTAGACATGGTGAAGACGACTTGCTAAAGCATCAGAATAGGGAAGAAAGGGGATTTAAGTGACTTTGAACGTAACATGGTTTTTGGTGCCAGACAGGCTGATGTGACCATTTAAAAATGCTGATCTACTGGGATTTTTACACACACAACCATCTCTAGGGTTTACAGAGAATGGTCCAAAAAACAGAATGAGTGGCAGTTGTGTTAACGGAAATGCCTTATTGAGGTCTGAGGATAATAAGCAGGTTTGAGATGATAGAAAGGCAACAGTAACTCAAATAACCACTTGTTACAACAAAGGTATGCAGATTACCATCTCTAAATTAACACATTGAGCTTTGAAGCAGATGGGCTACAGCAGCAGAAGACCTCACCGGGTGCCTCTCCTGCCAGCCAAGATAAGGAAAAGGAAGCTACAATTCACACAGGCTCACCAAAATTGGACAATAGAAGATTGTAAAAACTTTCCTGGTCTGACGAGTCTTGATTTCAGCTGCAACATTCAGATGGTGGGGTCAGAATTTGGCATAAACATGAAAGCATGGATTCATCCTGCCTTGTATCAACAGTTTTGGCTGGTGGTGTAATGGTGTGGGGGATATTTTATTGGCACCCTTCTGGCCCCTAAGTACCAATTAGGCAACGTTTAAATGCCACGCCATGGAGTATTGTTGCTGACCAAGTCCATCCCTTTATGACTACAGTGTACCCATCTTCTGATGGCTCCTTCCAGCAGGATAATGCACCATGTCACAAAGCTCAAATCATCTCAAACTGGTCCTGAGCATGACAGTAAGTTCACTGCACTCCAATGGCCTCCACAGCCACCAGATCTCAATCCAATAGGACACCTTTGGGATGTGATGGAACAGGAGATTGGCATCATGGATGTGCAGCTGACAAATCTGCAGCAACTGCGTGATGCTCTCATGTCAATATAGACCAAAACCTCTGAGGAATGTTTCCAACACCTTGTTGAATCTACGTCACAAAGAAATAAGGCAGTTCTGTAGGCAAAAGGGGGTGCAACCTGGTACTAGCAAGGTGTATCTAATAAACTGGCCTGTAAGTGTATTTTAAATAGACTCATGCAAGGCATACGAATGAGAAAATGCATACATACCAAGAATACCCTCAAGGAGAGAGATTATAAAGCCACAAATTCACCATACTATACTCAAGAAAATCAAGTACTAACCTTATACTGGAGACTTCAACTGGCAGTGAGAGGCTGCTGGGCATACAAAGATTGCCTTGTGGCAATGCAGGCGGAATGGGCTTCTGAGGGCGTTTGGGACCCCGCCGCCTCTTTTTCTTGTGTTTTTTGGTGAGTGCTGGGGGCTTGGTCTTTTTCCTGGGTTTCCTCTGCTGCTGGTGTTGAATTTTACGTGAATTGTCTCCTCGCAGAAAATTGTCCTAATAGGATATTTAGGGGGGGAAAAAAATAAAGAAAAAAAATAAATAAAGGTATATATTTTAATAATAGGCAAGTGCTAACTGGCTAGCTTCAATATTTTCTAAATTAAAAGAGTAACTCCCTCTTTTTTAAATACTGAATCTTCTGACTTAAAGCGGAGTTCCAGCCATTTACTCACCTGTCCAACGGTCCAGCGATGCGGCCGCCGGAAGCCTCGATCCTCAACCTCGGCGCCGGCATCACTGCTGTGGGCACCCGGCTGTTACAGTTTGCGGCTTCACAGCCGGGTACCCACTGCGCATGCGCGAGTCGCGCTGCGCGCCGTGATTGGCCGGCAATCTTCTGGGACCTCTGACGTGTCCCAGAAGATTGCAGGGAGGGAGGGGGAGAGGAGAACTTCCGCTCAGGGTGCCGCGGCGCTCCGAGCGGAAGTGGGAGCGGGTACCTGTCAAAACTAGGTACCCGCTCCCCCCCCCAAAAAATGACATGCCAAATGTGGCATGTCGGGGGGTCAGGACTCCCTAAAGCGGAAGTTCCACTTTTGGGTGGAACTCCGCTTTAATAAGAAACAGACACGCACAAGTCTTCACCACTGGTGGGTCCTTTCCAGGTCTTCAAAACCTGGTGCCACCATCTTGGCTATGGGAGCTGCCTGTGAATTCCTGTTTTACAGTCAGCTCCCCACTGTGCATGCACAAGATTGAGCTGCGCTATCCAATTGGTCCCACAGCCTTATAGAACGTGCAAGGTTGCGGGCGGATCAAGCCTAGGCAGGAATTGCAGAAGTGGGAGAAGGTACGTCAGAAAAAAAAAAAGTTTACCCGCCGCAAAAAAAAACAAAAAAAAAAACAATCAAATATGTTTGGGGAAGGGGGTGAATTAGTGGTATTTTTACTTTTAAATTAAAGTTCACTTTAAGATGATGCAGATGCAGCAAATAAGAATGCCTTAACTGCAAGCTTGTTTCAGAGCAGTGTGTCCAAGTCTGGAAAGTAGAATCATAACACCCAAGCAGCTAACATTGATGGAAAGATTCACCAACAGCAGCCAGCATAATTATCGAATGACAGGTTTCCTTTAGATAACTCAGAAAGTGTGCTAAAAATCTTATTTTCAGCAAAAAAAAAGGAAGAATGAATTAGAAGAAAAAAAAATAAAAATTCACCTTTACCAGCAAGTCAGAAGGGATGAATGAATAAGTACCTAAATGCTGGTTAGATATAGTTTTTATTACAGTATGCACAAAGGGCATTGTAAAAGTTAGATTACCTCTATGATGACCACAACAGTAGCCATATACGCTCCATTCACACTTTGTTATTTGCAATCATGAGTGGAACCGCTGCATTTCCACCCATGATTCCAAATCCTTTGGCAAAAAGAGCAAAACACACAACACACGTTTGCCATTTATTCTAAATGGCACCCCAAATGCAATGGGATTTTGATGCGATTGTCGAGTGCTGCAATCGCAGCAATACACGCCTTTAAGCTCGTCACACAAGGAGCAGGAACTTCTTTTGGGCATCAAGCGCATATATGGTAGCCCAATTAAGTAAACACAGACCGATTGATAAAATTATTTCTGTACACAAAACAAAATAATGTAGCAACATAGCAATAGGTATAGTAGACAATCAAAAGAGATATAGAGAAAATATATACACACACACACACACACATACATACATACAATTTTTTTTTTCTCCTTTTCTTTCACTCCCTAAACACTGTGTTCCAGCAAGCATGCTTACCATTTTCTTAGCATGTTCTTCACAAAGGGGTGTCTGATGTGTGATGTCAAACACAGGCACAGAGCACTGCTGCCCATCAGCAAACTTCGCTGTGCAACTGGTGAAAAGCTGCTGAGAGCGGTTTGACAGGATATCTGACAGACTGTTAAGAAGAACTACAATTTGCCAACAGCAGCTATACACTGAAAAAAGAATTACACCATATAAATCCACTTATCTAACAGGAAAAGAGGGCCTCCAGCTTGGATGCACTGTATAATAACTCAAATAGTGCAGCGCAACAGATAAGGAATATTAAAAGAAAGTATATTTATCAAAATATCCATAAATGTATGATTCATAACTCCATATAGTTTTTCAAAGCTTTAAAAGTGCTTCCAATTAGGCATGCAAGTGTCAATGTGAATCAATTCATTCCACCACAGACATAAGCAGCCGCTCACCTCCTTGTTATTACCAATATGGTCTCAATACGCCTTCCCCAATAGGGGAAATAATTCCTCCAGTGGGCACTCAGCAACAACTATATGAATCCATCTGTGGCGTATATGCAGAAAAAAAACAAGACAACATCTAGTGCTCTGCTTAATAGTACAATTTATTAAAACAGGTAAAAGAACTCACAAGTCCGGCACTTGTAACAAGCGTATAGGAGGATCACTCCTAGTACAGGCTATACACCAAAAAGATGGCTGCAGGTGATGTCACTAGTGGGGCTGGGAAGCCGCGTTGCTAGACTATTGATTTTAATGGAAGGCATCCAGCTACCATGGAGCCTGAAGGTATATTTAAGAGTGGGCAGACTCCACAGCCCCATTCATACTGACGAAGTCCCTCCTATGACGTAACACGTACAGGGGAGGAACTACATTTGATGTCACCCACGGCTATCTTTTTGGTGTACAACCTGTACTATGAGCACTCATCGTATGCACTTGTTACAAGTGCGGGAATTGTAAGTTCTTTGACCCGTTTTAAGAAGTTGTACTATTAAGCAGAGAGCATTAAATGTTGCTTTGTATTGTTTCTGCATATATGCCACAGATTTATTCAGACCGTTGTTGCTCAGGACCCACTGGAGGATTTGCGTCCCCTTATTGGGGGAAGGCACATTGAGACCATATTGGTCATAACAAGGAGGTGAACAGCTGCCTATGACTGTGGTGGAGGGAATGGATTCACATTGGACACCTGCAAGCACTTCCTCACAGTGATCATAAAATTTGTGGACTTTTAAAGCTTTGAAAAACTATATGGACTTATGAATCATAAATTTAAGAATATTTTGAAGAATATATATTTTTTTATTATTCCTGATCATTTTGCGCTGCACTATTTGAGCTATTATACAGTGCATCCAGAAAGTATTCACATCACTTCACTTTGTCCACATTTTGTTATATTACAGCCTTATTCTAAAATGTATCAAATTCATTATTTTTCTCACATCTTTCGACATCTTGATCCTGATTGGAGTCCACCTGTGGTAAATTCAGTTGATTGGACATGATTTGGAAAGGCACACACCTGTCTATATAAGGTCCCACAGTTAACAGGGCATGTCAGAGCACAAACCAAGCCATAAAGTCCAAGGAATTGTCTTTAGACCTCAGAGACAGGATTGGCTCTCCTCTCACACTGTGACAGGCAACTCAGTTTACATTGTGATCAGACACAGATAAACAAGTGGTAAAGGGCCACTGTGGTTGGCCCTTTACCATGATCAGAGAATGTGTCCGATGCACACCACAGGGGGCACGTGAGAGGCGTGGTTTAGGGAGGATTTCCATGGAAGCCACACTGTATCCGTCTGTAGGCTATGGCAAGTTTAGGAAGTGGTTAAACCATAAGAGGAATCTTTAGTTGTACTTTCTAATTTATTAGTAGCATATAGTGTTAAAGCTGAATCTGCACGAATATTATACAAGTGGTTTTAGTGTAGTCTAATTTGAAGCCCCCCATAACTGCATCCACCGTACTTGGTTGATAGAAACATCCACAATGCTAGAAAAAGGATACGCTGAAAACAGTGTCTCGTGTATGGGAGGGCACGGTTTGAGCATGCTTGGCTCTTCACAGTTGCACTGCAGAGTATTGGTTCTGTTCCTCTGAGTTCTGGTTGAATAGGTCTGTTGTCAGAAATTAAACATAACCATAATTATAATACAATTATTCATAATAGGAATCTCTACTCTCTCAAAAGACAAAGACAAAACTACATTAACAATTACACATACTATGTTATTATTTTGTTAACGGTTTCAGAAACTCCGAATAAAATTTAGACAGACTATATAAACTTGTTTTTTGGGGTCCAAAACCATTCAAGATTTTTACTTTAAAATACTGTGAAGAGCATCAATGTCTTGACAGAAGGTGAACTTGTCAGGTCCACCTACATAAACTGTATAAACAAATGTTAATAAATGCAGGAAAAAAAGTACCTTTCAGCGTCTCCATGTCCATTCCCTTGTGGCTGATGAGGCCACATTATATTAAGCCCTTAGTCTAACTAGCAAGTTCAATACCTTCTATGTGCCACTGAGAGTCAGGTATTTGACAGCTGAATGAAACGGATGGAGGGGTGGGTCCAAGGTCATCCAAGGATAAAGAAGCAGATTTCAAACTTGTGCAGACACCATTTTACCAGTAATAGTAGTTTATTCACAATAGGGGGCAACTTGCTTACTTGAATTAAAAATAAAAGCTGAACTTTAGGGAAAAAAAAAAGTATATACTTCCATAGTATCAGCCCACTCCAGCCCAGTCGTGTGATATAGATCCGGTGTCAGCTGCATGAGAGAGAGGAGGGACCTTTAACAATGGCTGCACCATAGAAGCCTATGGGTGCTGTCATCACTCCAGGCTTTCACAGCAGTTGTTGGGCACTCTGTCCATTCCCCTGCAGCAGCTCCTGGCTGGTACAAGAGATCAAGTCACTGTACCAGAGTGCATTGAAAATAGGCACGTATATACACTCTTTTTTTTTTTAACGCAGGTTAGTGTAGGTGTTAGGAAGAGGGGGTGGGTTAGGATAAATTACTCTGCCTCAATGACAATAAAAGGGTTTACAACCTGATGACCTTACTGTCCAGATGGGATGTATTATCCAAAATGTAACAACTTACAAGCACAATCATTGTTTGTTACAGCTTGCAAATGCAAACGTAAAATGTGACACCAGGTTTTAGAAGCAGGTGGCTCTGCAGGTGAAACAGAATCTCCTAAAGTGCCAGGGGCAAGCTTGTCAGATAAATAGTAACATAGGTCGAAAAACTTTTGAACATTTTGCATATCCTTGCCTGGTTTTCATGTGTGCAGCCATGCTTAATTCTTGTATCAGTTGCCCTGCAGACTCCGGTTCTTTCATGGCTGCTTTCTGCAACGCTTTCCGGAATGTGTGGCGATATTTCTTATGACACGATTCTGCTCGCTCCAGGCGGCAGAGGTGCTTGTATTTCTGTTGAAAATAAGTGCAAAGTTGTGCAACCCTGGAGCTCCTGCTATGCGCTTCTTCCGCATCATGCCTACAACACAGGAGGAGAAAGAATAGAAGATGATTAGAGAATGTTCTAATTTACCTCCACTCAGTGCAAAACTACAAAAAAAAAAAAAAAGAAGAAGCAGAAGTTGTTTTGCCTTAATACTATGAGAACTATTAAAAAAAAATATTCATAATCTTCTGGTATTGATCTCTTATTTACAATTGACATCATAATTTCATGCCAGACTTAGTATTTTTGTGTTCCCACTGTCCAATAATATATTTACAGCAACAAATCTAACATCCCCTTGATATGCCACATGACCCTGTGGCGTAACGCGTAGGGGAGAGGCTTTAAGTCGTCACGACCCTCTGCACATGAGGCACTGCGGTAACTATACTCTTGGGATTACAGTCTGTATCTTGCTGGATTGGATACACATGCAGGTATAGCTTGGTGCACTATGAGCACCTGATAAATGTGAGTGCATATCTAGAGTTTTTTTTAATTAATAAATTGGTTTTAAAAAAGGATTAAAGCACTGTGTATGATGATGATTTCCTTAATTTGTATGACAGAGTGGAGGTATTGAGAGAAGACGATTTTAGAAATGAAGGGGACATTGATTATTTGTGACATCCAGAAAAAAATATTCTTTAGCCCATGTTGGTGGGATGCAAGCGCATTGAGACCATACTTACCTGCAGGGCAGCCATCAGAAAATTTGGGGCCCCTTACAAAAGCTTTAGGCCTGGGCCCCCCAGGCTTGACCACCAACATTCCCCAGGGCCTCGCAGTGTCCCTGTACCCACATGAAAAGAATGCACCAAGGGCAGGTGCTCCTCCCACCCATGCCGGACAGCTGGGCCCCTCAGGATGCCTGGGCCCCCTACATGTGTATGGGCTGTCCCCCCCTGATGGCAGTCCTGCTTACCTGTACCGTCACATATCCCAGGTGGGAGCACATCTGGTGAAGGGTGCACATATCTCACTAGGAGTGGAATTGGCACTAATCAGTGCATTGGGATCAGAAGTGAGCGAAGTGCTGACATCACTAAAAACTGTTTTATTTACCACTATTGTATCATATTGTGTGTGCAGTGACTTTTGAAGTTATTCTTTATATTCTTATTTTTAATGTATTTGTTTTTGTTCATTTATGGTGTAAAATGTTTTTCAGGCTTGTTCAGAACATACAATTGAGGTATTTTCACAGCACTGTAAGATTTTAGTTGGAAATATTGTGAAGCGTGCCACCAGTTGGTTATTATATAACCAATCTAACTAAACCAGTGCAGAGTGTTTGGATCAGTAAAAGAGGATTTTTGGTTGCTTTGTATGGTTTATTACAATAGACCCCACAGAAAAACTTACTTTTTGCAGTCGTGTTGGAGACTCTCTCGGAATGACCATGCAACTTGGTATGGAGATTCTCTATCTGATTCGTCTTGTTCCTCTCCACTATCTTCTGACCAATCCAGCCCTGTTGGGAGGGGAAAAATATCTGCATTTCATCACCTTTTAATGAAACAACCTGCAAATACCCGAGCCTGTCTTTAAATCAATTCCTATACTCTTGAGGAGTACCTGGGATCCAAAGACCAGGCTATACACCAAACCCGATTATAGAGGTTTCAAATCTTAGCTGGTTCAGCAAGGACTAGCTGAGAACAAAACTATCTATAGGTAGGCTGATTGTACCAAAGTTGATTAACCAATCGACTTGGATACAACCAGCATGCTGGGTTTAAACATGTGATTATTTCCAGAGGCTATAGCCGCTAGCAGTAATCACTGTGTTCTCTCAGCAGGGACAGCTCCCCTCATCCCCCCTACCATGAGAACACAATGGCTCTGCGGGAGGGATTCCCCTCATCAACACAATAAGTGGGGGGAATCAAGTGATTTTCTTTCCTGCAACCTGTAGTTACAAGAAAGAAAATTGCACCTTCAACAGCTGGCTCAAGACTTCTACTTTTCCCAAAATGCCTGGACACATTTACTGTCCAAAAAAGTTCTGACATTTGATAGCTGAATGACTGGGGTGTGATTTAACATCAGGAATTCAATCTCAGAAGTTGAGGCACCATTTGCAGCCTGGGGAGAAAAAAAAAAAAAAAAAAAAAAAAATCCAAGGGGCCACCTTACACACTGACCTTCAGCAGTGATAGATCGATAGAGATATTATATATAGATAAAACATATTTTATGGATAGGCAGATATGCACTTTCCCAGATATATTGGTATCGGCCCAAGAACTGGCCGATATTGTCAATATTTTTGGGACGCCATTCTGCCTTCTTAGGCCGCCTCCCTCGCCTTGGACAGCCTCGTCTGGAGTCAGGACTAGTCTCACGGGAGTGTATCACAACCATACACCCACCCACAGCAGCCCGGAGCCAGCCGGCCACCCACATCCACAGGCCCTGTACCAGCCAGCCACAGGCACTGTACCAGCGAGCCAGCCAGCCAC
Organism: Pelophylax lessonae; assembly: GCF_965119305.1. NCBI lineage: Eukaryota > Metazoa > Chordata > Amphibia > Anura > Ranidae > Pelophylax > Pelophylax lessonae. The sequence goes on from NC_138773.1 coordinate 198,990,213, forward strand.
AGGCCCTGTACACCAGTGAGCCAGCCACCCACAGGCCCTGTACCAGCGAGCCACCCACTGCCCCTGTGCCAGCCACCAACCACAGGGTGCCAGCCAGCCAGCCACACACCACAGGGTGCCAGACAGCCAGCCACCCACAGGTCCTGTACCAGCAAGCCGTAAACAGGCCCTGTGCAAGCCACCCACCACAGGGTGCCAGCAAGCCAGCCACCCACCGCAGGGTGCCAGCAAGCTAGCCACCCACCGCAGGGTGCCAGCAAGCTAGCCACCCACCGCAGGGTGCCAGCAAGCTAGCCACCCACCGCAGGGTGCCAGCAAGCCAGCCACCCACCGCAGGGTGCCAGCAAGCCAGCCACCCACCACAGGGTGCCAGCAAGCCAGCCACCCACCACAGGGTGCCAGCAAGCCATTAAGCATAAACAAAAATGAAAATTGGCTTATTTTTCAAAACTTTAAACGAGGCCGATACCAATACGTTGTGACCAAAATATCAGTATCGGCCCTGAAAAAAAACACATCGGTCTATCCCTAATCATATTATATATATATATATATATATATATATATATATATATATATATATATACATATATATATATATATATATATATACATATATATATATATATATATATATATATATATACATATATATATATATACACATAAATACATACACACACATATATATATATATATATATATATATATATATATATATATATAGCACTGCCCCCGTAAGGACTGCTTGATATTCACTTTGTGGGTTCACCCTGGTTACCAGCACATGGCCATAAGCAAAGACATTTCCTTAATTCTCCTTGGCTCAGACTCCAATAACCAGTCCAAGGGTATTTGGTTGTTTTTGTTGTTTATTGTAGAATGGGGATAGGAGAAGGAAATAGTTAGATACTTTAACTATTAACAGTGATTGAGGACTCCTATCTTCTCTGCTTTGCAATAGGTATGGAATAGCCTGCCTTCCGGATGAATAGGAATTAAGGCTCCTATCTATAAGACGACTTGATGAACAATTAGTTATCTTCAGGACACTCTCCCTAGTATCCTCTCTCTTCCTCTGCCGACTCCCGTCCACTGACTATCCTACTAGCAGGGGTAGCATGGGTTCACATACTTTGTCTTGTATGAAAAGCATGTAATTGCAACAGCAAAAACGTTCCAAAAAGCATTAACGGTTACCATTGAAGATATGCTGTTTGTGTAAATCTGTTCTTCTGAAGAGTACTGGAAAATAATCTGTCCAGCCCATGCAATAAACAGTTGAACTGTACGGACATAATTGCTTAGTCTACTCTGGCAATGTGAAAGACTGGTTTGCATAAAAAGTGAAGATCCAAATGTTCTGACACAGAACACAGATACTCTTTAATAGAACTGTGATCAGGTTCACTTGACAAACATCTGTCTTCACAAACATTTTAAAATGTGCCAGATGCTTGTAGGTTTTCTGTTCATACTGCTGACTAAACACGCAAAACAAAGAAATCTGCAACATAGCAAAGACCAACAACATCTTACTTTACTCTGAGCACATTTCGGTTTTAAAAAAAAAAAAAAACAAAAAGAAAAAAAAAAAACTTAAAAATCGAAAAGAAAAGCGGTTTGCATTGCCCTGTAAAACACGGCATTTCATTCTACAAGTAAATAATCGGTCTTAAAGCCCAACTCTAGCCAAAACTTTCTAACATTTAGGGGATCATGAGGAAGGGTTAAAAACAAGTCTGTGTGCCTATAGGGGAAAGTTATTCCCACTTTCTGTCATTGCAAAAAAGTCATTTTTATTTCTTTCATAGTCCTCTGTTCCAGTGGTACTAGAATAGACTGCCTGCTGCTGCATTCATGCAGTCTTTTTCCCATCAACTGCAATGGAGAGAAAAAAAAAAAATGGGGGGGGGGGGGCTAGTCTCACTAGATTGGGTGCTTTAAATCAAGGCAAGTGCACACTACAAAAGGATATGCTGTGTTCAGTTTTCATTTAAAAAAAATATACTTTAACCACTTGACCTCCAGAGGTTTTACCCCCCCCCTTCATGGCCAGGTAATTTCTTGCGGCACTGTTACTTTAAGGGACAATTGCGCAGTCATGCAACGCTGTACCCAAATTAAATTTATGTAATTTTAGCACAACAATAGAGCTTTCTTTTGGTGGTATTTGATCACCACAGCAGCGGTTTTTATTTTTTTCGCTATAAACAAAAAAAGACTGCCAATTTCGAAAACAAAATAATATTTTTTACTTTCTGCTATAGAACATATCCAATTTAAAAAAAAAAGTTCAATAAATTCAGATTTCTTCATAAATTTAGGCCAATATGTATTCGGATAATTTTTGGTAAAAAAAAATCCCAATAAGCATATACTGATTGGTTTGTGCAAAAGTTAGTTATATAGTCCACAAACTATGGGATCTTTATTAGAAGTTTTTATTTTTTGATTTTTTTTAACTAGTAATGGCAATAAAAAGTTGAACATAAAGTTCAGAAGGTGGGACTTTATATGAGGCTATGCCCATGGGGATAGATGCCTCCATCCCTGGTCATATAAATATAAGGGGAAAGAAAAAATTAAATTGGTAAAAAAGGGGTTCATCGGGCAGTGGGCTTGTTAAAAAGATAATATAGTAGAAACATAATAAATTAACAGAACATTATTGTAAATTGGTACAGGCAGTCCATTGCCAAAAGCGTAACTAACAGGGGAAAAAATAAAAAAGGGGGGGAAATGGGACTTTGTGTGAAGTGTGTGAACAAGCGGTTGGTAATAAGAATGGTAAAATCACTAATAAAAGAAAGAAACAAGTTTATTAATAAATGTAAACTTGTATAACATTGCATAGTACATACATATAATGCTCAAATCCATTATACAGTACAGGGCATAATAAATGAAAACACATATTGCGATGATAAAAATGTACATAAAATCAGAGGTAACTATAGGTAAGCATATATAAAGTTCAAATAAATGGTATAGTAAAGGATGCATCAATAGTAGGCTTGACGTGTTTCGTGGACAATTCCACTTTATCAAGAGCAAATGCATCTTACAAAGGATTCAGTAGTAGAGTCAATGTTCAATAATAGAAGAACATCCTGAAGCATTGGTCCAGAGGGCAAAACATCCATGCTGGGAGCTGTGGGAGCCCACTCAGCAGCCATAACAGGGCACATCAGGAGGACACTCAGGGAAAGCGTGATAGAACCAAGGTGATGAGTAGGGGACTCTCCTTGGTTCTATCACGCTTTCCCTGAGTGTCCTGATGTGCCCTGTTATGGCTGCTGAGTGGGCTCCCACAGCTCCCGGCATGGATGTTTTGCCCTCTGGACCAATGCTTCAGGATGTTCTTATATCATTGAACATTGACTCTACTACTGAATCTTTTGTAAGATGCATTTGCTCTTGATAAAGTGGAATTGTCCACAAAACGCGTCAAGCCTACTATCGATGCATCCTTTACTATACCATTTATTTGGACTTTATAAGTTACCTCTGATTTTATGCACATTTTATCATCGCAATATGCGTTTTCATTTATTATGCCTGTACTGTATCATGGATTTGAGCATTATATGTATTTACTATGTAATTTATGCAATGTTATACAAGTATACATGATTAAACTTGTTTCTTTCTTTTATCAGTGACTTTATCATTCTTATTGCCAACCCCTTGTTCATACACTTCACACAAAGTCCCATTTCCCCCCCCCCCCCCCTTTTTTTTTTTTTATTGTTTCTCCTGTTACGCTTTTGGCAATGGGCTGCCTGTACCAATTTACAATAATGTACTGTCAATTTATTATGTTTCTACTATATTATCTTTTTAACAAGCCCACTGCCTGATGAACCCCTTTTTTACCAATTTTATTTTTTCTTTCCCCTTCTATTTATAAAACTAGTAATGGCGGCGATCAGTGAATTTTAGCGGGATTGCGATATTCTGACACTGGCATGAATACAGTGTTCACTGCCAAAAATATGCACTGTCACTGTACTAATGATACTGGCTGGGAAGGGGTTAAACAGCTAGCGTGATCAAAGTGTTACTATATGCTTAGCCAGTGTTTGTGTACACAATGTGTGGTGCTTTTACTAAGAGAAGTGATCTCTTTCCTTGCTGATTGGCGGGTGTCGGCGGACATCCATTGGCCAGCACCCGCTGATCGGCTTGTGCTGTGTCTAATCACAGAGTCACCGGCGGCGAGTGCGTGCGCCCCCTACACAGAAGTGCCAGATCCCGTACTAGGTACGTGACCTGCCACAGAAGAGCCGCTCTGCCACCGTAAATCTAAGTGATGCTGTCGACAAGCTGTTAATGTGACACAGATTGTAACTTTTACTGTTGGGAGGAATTTATCTCCCGCCCCCCTGCACAACTGCAACAGAAAAGCACCTGTGCCAACGTTACAATCTTTACAGAGCTTTGAGCTGCTACACAGACAGGTCCACAGCACACTTGTGGGCAAAGGGAACATTTTTCCAGTAAGCTATAAACTCAGGTTTTCCTTGCTGTGTCCGTATTGAGGAAAACAGGTGTCAGGAACAAAAAGGGAGGGAAAATTTCCTTAAAAAGGTAAACTGGCAGCACGAAGGGTCGATGCACACTGGGCTTTAAAAAAATAAATAAGATAAAAATGACTGCTTCTACAGAGTTTAGCGTTTTTGCCTGTAGATTCAGCTCAATGTTATCCTATGTGCCCACGCACATTAGACATTCAAGGCAGAAAAAAAAAAAAAAAAAAAACCCCTTTGAGACTGCGTTTTAGAGAGGAGTTTTCGATCAGTAAAAATACACTAAAAACTCCTAAAACGTATGTACAAAAATGCTCTATAACCACTTGCCGACCACCTGGAATGTACTGCGGGTGAGCGGCCTCTGTAGGCAATGCAATGTACCAGTATTTTGCTGCCTACTTCTGGGTTTAGGGCATGCACATGCACGCTCGACTCTCGCTGTGATTGTACAAAGCGGGAGCCTGTCAGCAAGTCCTAACCAATGATTTAATGCCCGAGGCCTGCTGTGTACATTCACAGCCCAGAGCCCTGTGTTGGCAAACAACACAGAGCTCTGTACAAAGGGAGCGATTTGTCAGTTTCTCATCCCTGCAAAACTTTTTTTAAGCCCAGTGTGCATGAACCTGAAAAACTAGCCAATAATGGAGGTGAGAAGTGGATCCCTCTCCTTTCCCTCTACACATGCCACTGTCAGAATACACCGATTTGTCGCTGCAGTCACTGATCGAAAAAAAAATTTCAACATGGCCCTTCAACGGAAGTCAAACAAACAACGGAGACAGCAAGGACAGCCACACACTGATTACAAATTGGCAGGTTCCAGTCCCAGTTGAACCAGCCAGCTTTCAATTAGTGTATGGCCAGCTTTAGGCTCCAACCCTTCTGCATTATACACAAAACTTCAAGTATGATCTGGGAGTTGAGATTTACTGTATTTATCGGCGTATAACATGCACTTTTTCCTCCTAAAAATGGAGGAAAAAAAGCAACAGTGCGTGTTATATGCCGATATAAAAAGAAAAAAATAGGCCAGGAAGCAGCGCCGATAGGTAGAAAGGGCCAGGGAGAAGGAAGGATGAGCAGTCATTGGAAGTACCGCCTCCTATGCCGAGACGTGTCCTCGGCCCGGCCCGCCCCCTTCTACCTCTTAGCGCTGCTTTCTGGCCTTTTTTAAAATTAGTGTGACTGGCGCTGGCGAGGACATTGCGCTGGCGAGGCTGCATTCATGGGCACTGCACTGGTGAGACTGCATTTGATTTTGTTCTGAGTTCAAAGCTGTTCATTTTAAAATTTCAGCTTTTTTCCTGAAATTTCTCTCCTAAAATTTAGGTGCGTGTTATACACCGATAAATACGGTAATTACACTTGAATGCCACTATTCAGACTTACCCAAATGCGGGAACAAATCGTTTTCTAGTTGCCGTTTTTGTGTGCACAATTTCATCAGTCGCTGCAACCGACTGACACAGGAGGAATAGGTTGGTAAGGCTGTGGCAGTCACCTGGATTTTGTCAGATCGTGGTGGGTCTGTAGAGAGCGGTGGGGCAGAAAGAGGTCTCTTATTAGACAAATTTCTGGTTTGTGCTAATGTGTGCATTACGGGCGATGCTCCCTGTACTGGTAAGCTGGTATTCTGAGGTTGAGGTGACGTACAAGTTAGGCTCTGTGTTAGCCCAGTAGATTTCAGCGATGTTGGTACAGGCTGTACTAGCATTTGCTGCTCTTGAAGAGACAAAGGTTGCAGCTGAGAAGGTGCAGGGTGAGGGCTAAAGTGCTCTTGTTGAACTTTTAAAATCTCTGACTCTTTCTGACGCTGTCGATTCTGTGCCAACTTGCTCTGCAACTTCTTCTTTATAGAAGTCCCTTTCCGAAGCTCTTCTTCTTCCTCCTCCACAGTGAAAGAATCATCCAAGTCTGTTTCCAGGTAATGGAGGGGGAGTCTGGCCCCAGGAGGGGAAAGGGTCATCCCATCCAGTCCATTGGGCATCTTCAAGGCCTGGGTGGGCACTGTTAAACTGAAGGCCACGGTTTCCATTTGATTCCTAGCCTTTACCTCCTCCAGTGCATCATTTTTTTTCTTCCTTTCTTTTTTGGGAATAAAGCCCAGTACCTGCAGGTGACTGTTGCAGTACCTTGTGAATAGAAAAGTAAAAAAAGGAAGAAAGGAATGAATATTAGCACTCCATCAGCAAGGAATACTAAAAAACACATTTTTGATAACGTAAAAACTATTTTAGATTTTTAGGCCTAATTAATGCCAGCAGTTCACCGAGGCTGTCCCTGTTCTCGCTGATTAGAAAACAGTCCTGATGCTGGCCAATTTCTAATAAACTTTTGTTAAGAATTAGGAGACTGCAATGTGCAGCAGTAGTGAAGTTTCCCAGAACAACACTTTTAGGCCTAGTACACACGGGCTGAACGTCAGACAACATTGGCCAGTTCAATAAAAACCATACGGCCCGTGTGTATGGCAACCAGTCCGACAAAAGCTGGCCGAACCAGCAGCTGACTGGCTCCTGATCAGCGCTCAGCCAATGGCTAAAAGCACTGACTGCAGTGTTGTGCGGGAGGAGGAGGGGGGGAGGTTGTCTGTCAGACTCAGAACACAATAGAAAAACAGGGGAGATCACTGTACTAACATCGGATTGTCTACTAGCCTTTAATGAGAAAGAATTGGCTGAATTGTGAAGCCCCTTTCACACAGGTGGATTGTTCAGATCCGCCTGTCCATTTTTTTGGTGGATCTAAAAGGATGCCCCATGCATCTCTATGGGGCATCGGATGTCAGCGGAGACATGTCTGCTGGCATCTGATCCGGTCCGTCAAATCTGGGCAGATGGAAACCCTATTGTCCATCCGTCCAGCGGATCGGATGAGAATGGACAGACGGTCCATCCTCATCTGATTCCCCCATAGAGAACAGAGGGGACCTGACAGCTCTGTGTCCGCACACAGAGCTGTCATCCGCCTGCTTAGCGGGGGATCCATTCCCCGCTGAGATAAACGGAGTCCGCCGACGGACTCCCCAGTGTGAAAAGGGCCTAAGAAAGAGAAAAAAAAAAAAAAAAAAGAAGGAGATCACCGATGATAAAGCTGGCCAGCAGTAGGACAATTTTAATGAGTAATGCTAGGCCCAAATATTCTAATGAGAAAGACCATATATACTAAGGAGACAGGTGCAGTGATTGTGAGCAATATCATTTGAGGTAGCTTTGGCTGCTTTTTTTTTGCACCAAGTTTTTTTTTTCTTTTTAAATGATGCAGCAATTTGCTACAAACAAAAGGGAGCTCCAAGAACAGATGGTCAGTAAAACGTGACTGCTGTACTTTGAGCGCCCAATAAGAACAACAAAGGCAGCAAAGGGGTTGATTTCCCAAAGGTATAGTAATCAATAATCCCAACTGATCTTAAAGGAGAAGTATGGTCAAAGCTTGTTTGGGTCACTCATTTCTTGACTCCTGTAACCCAGATCCAGCTGACAGCAGCTCTGCAGAGATCCCAATAATATTGTCGGAATCCAGCCTTAGTCTCCCAGCACATCTACACCGACAATATGGCTGCTCTGAGCCCCTCTTTGATAGAGAGGGAGCTGGATTGCTTGCCATAGTTCAAACGTCACACAGTGTATTTTTTTTTTTAAACAATATCTCACATGTGAATTTGCATAGCTTTATGCTAACAGCCCAAATCTGGAACTCACAGGATACGCCTCGAACCCTCCCTAAACTGTAGTACTATAGGAGACCTGTCTCTGCCTGAATACTGATGGGACAAAACTTCAGCATTTGCTAGGAGTGTCAACCTTGCCGTCACCTTATGCTTCTCCCACATTACTATAGGCAGCCCATCATAGTGACGGAGCAATAGGAATCTACAAGGGTGGGAAGAGTGCAAATGCCAAAACCAAGAAAAGTCCTGATCCGGGAAAAAAAAAAAAAAAAATAGTTTTGAAGCACTGAAACCTGCTTCAGCATGTGCAGATACATCTAGGTGCCTGTGCTTTACACCTGCCATCAGTGTATTTTAAAGTTAAAAAGGAGAAATCCGCCTTAAAAAAAATAATAACACATATATATTTATATTTATTAGTACAAAAAGCAATAATGTGCAATTATTTTTTGCATTGGAGTCTGTAATGCATTGAAACTGCAATCAGTAGATCATAGTGCTCAACCTGTTGCCCTCCAGCTGTTGCGGAACTACAGGTCCCATGAGGCATTGCAAGCCTCTGACGGTTACAAGCCCGATTCCCAAAGGCAGAAGCATGATGGGAATTGTAGTTCTGCAACAACTGGTGGGGGGGGCACAGATTGAGCACCCATGCAGTAGATTGTAGGTGCAATGCTCTTGCAGATTCTCTCTCTAGCTCAGGTCCATATCAAGGTACAGGATTTTGGTTACAGAGCTTGAGAAAGTATCAAGTGTCGTGACGTCACCCCACTTTTGCTCAATTGAAGACTACAGTAACTTTTGTCACAGCGGAACATGGAACTTGTGTTTCAATTCACAACTCTCTGAATGAATGAACAGCTGTGCTGCCGAATTTATAGATGACAGGGTTTAGCCGGGAGGTGGCTCATGGGGAGGAACCCATAAGATCTGCAAGTGTGGGGGTAGAAGGCTGTAGACAAAATATTGGTTTACCATGAAACTCTGACCAAAAGGCGGATTGACCCTTTAAAGTTAAAGATTTCCACCGATACTAAATCTTCAGCGATCCCTCCCTGATCCTGCCTCTAGCATAGCAGCACATTGACAAATGCCCCTGTGTGACTTCAGCTCTGCTTTTAAACAACCAACATTAGTTACTATATTACATACTTCACATTATGGCAAGTGCTCCTGGGGCCATTGGGCGATTTCAGTTCTGCTGTATATTCTACACAGACTAATGGTTAATGGTAGTTGTGTTCTATATCAGCTTATAATGAAGTCAGTTGGACATACCTACGGTCTTCGGATTTAGGGATGGGATTGGTGCAGCGCTGGCTGTTGTACTTGGCCACATATTCACATTGCTTGAAGGGAGCTGTCTTGTCCTCTAGAACATGTCTGATACAGAAGGCATAGCCATTGAGTCTCCTCTGCTTGCAGAGTTTGGGACTGTAGGAGCATAGGGGCTTATTGTCAACCTCGGAAAAGTGTATGTGTTTGCCTTCATACATCACGTGACTCTGTTCCTTGTGAACATCAGCTGGAAAACAAAAAAGAGAAAAAAGTTAAAGGCTTATCTTATGTATGTGTAAAAATGAAGTGGTCAATATAGTCAAATGACAAAAATGATTATTTTGCATTTTTACATTGGACCAATAAAACCATTCATGAATATACCTGTGGGATCACTACTACAGTGATTGCTGATATCTTTTGGGTCCTCTGCTAAGCTACTGCCCTGCTGCTTAGTTAACACAGGAGGTCACTTCACAGGAGCCATTCAGAAAACACTTTGCATTTTAATCAATAAATTCACTGCTAAAAACCGCAAAGGGGTTGATTAACTAAAACTGCAAAGTGCAATCTCTAGTACAACTGTGCATGATAGCCAATCTGCTTCTAACTTCAGCTTATTCAGTTAGGCCCCTTTCACACATACGGGCCGTTCAGTTCATCAGTTCAGTCACGTCAAAATGTATCAGTTTTCCTCCGTTTTTCGTCCGACGTCATCCATTTTCCGTCCGACGCCATCCGTTTTTTTTGGACGGATGAAAAATAGGGCAGTCAACGGATGGATGAAAAATGGAAGAAGGGACAGCATGTGTGAAAGGGGCCTTAAGCTTTGACAAAAAACCTGGAAGCCGATAGGTTTCTATGCAGAGCTGAACCAGATTTTGTACTCTCCAGTTTGAGTAGATCAACCCCACAGTGGATGTTCCCTGAATGTAACCCATCCCAAAACGATGCCCTCTATGTTCCCCAAGCAGCAGGAAAGTTGCTGGGCATGGAACCAGAAAGCTAATCAAGATCACTGTAGTAGCAGTACATACTACAGTGATTTCCAGCTTCCGCAGACATTTCCAGGTTTTACACATGCATACCTAAAATGATTCTGATAGCATTCTTCACATTAAATGGAGCTTCACCCAAAAAGGGAGGGGGGGGGGGTCACACTTTATGCCCCCCACCTCCCACCACCACCACATTTGGCAAGTAATTTTTTCGGGGGAGGAAGCGGATCTCTAGTTTTAAACAGGTATCCCACTCACTCCTGCTTGGATTGCTTAGGCGAAGGGCTCTTCTCTCCCTCCTTCTCTGTAATCTTCTGGGAAACATCACAGGTCCCAGAAGACTGCAGGGACCATTCACAAAAAGCAGCGCAACTTGCGCAGTGGGCAGCCAGCTGGGAAGCCACAAGCAGCCGAGCTGGCTGTGTACAGTTCAGACGCCGATGCCGGGACCCGGAAAACTAGTAAGAACTAGCCCAGGTGAGGACGGCGCTAGATACCTGGAAAGGTTAAGTGTCTGGTTATAAAAAGTCATCAGTTACAGCATTTGAAGTTACTGACTTTATTTATTTTTTACAGTGGAGAATCTTTTTAAAAAGGTATAAAAATGTCCCATTGGTTTAATTGTCCCCTCACTTTGCCACTGGCTCTTGCTGCGGTCAATGAAATCCAGTAAAGGAGGGAGCAGGGGCGGGGCCGAGCAATGCTGGGTATGTCTATAGATGCACAGAGTTTGGCTCGGTACCAAGCCCACATGTGCGCCTTCCATAGGAACCGGCTTTTTATTGTGGAACACCGAAAACAGGAGGAGCCAGGAGCGCTGGCAGGAGACCTGAGAAGAGCAGGTTTGGGGCTCACTTTGTGCAATACCAGTGCAAAGCACATGCAAGTATACAATGTTTTTTTCTCAATTAAAATAAAACACATTTAAGCTTAAGACTGGTCATATATTATACAATTTTCCTTTAGATTTACCAAAACCCTAAACACTTTCAATTTGTTTGCAATCAGGCAGGCTCTTGCACTACACAGTTGAAGCTAAATCTATAGGAAATGGAAAAGGAAAATTGTAGAATGTATGGCCAGCTTTACAATCACTTTAAATTGGTCCAAACTGGACCAATGTAACTTGGCAAAAATATGGATAGCTGAAATTAAGGTTTAAAGAATTCCATACAAATGAAATGGTAAGTTGGAATAACCGCCCAGGCTGATGAATTGAAAGAATCAATCATTCCAGCTCAACGTCTCACCACTGGGTCTCTTGACAGTGTTATGCTTCAGGTGCCGTAGGAGGGTTGGGGAGGCGTTTAGGCAGCATACAGAATTCAGGAATGGGTCAGGAAACCAGGCAGAAACCATAAAGGAATAACTGCAGACCAAGATAACAGGGATTACATCGGATCTTATTATCCTGGTGTAATGCAAGAAAAAAAAAAAAAGAAGAAGCCAGAACGGTCTGCATCAAGAGGGATTTTTTGGGGTTTAATTAAAATGAATATTCTTGCATTGTATGGGAGGAGATCAAGAGCCAGCCCACATTTCACAGTGTGAGGGAGAGCGCCATCTGCTGAGGGAGTGAAGAATAAGGTATGTCAACTCATTCATCCTCACCTAGGCAAAGAGTAGTTAAAGTGATTGTAAAGTGTAGTACTTTAAAAAACAAATATGTTATACTTACCTCCTCTGTGCAGATGGTTTTGCACAGAGCAGCCCGACCCCCTTTCTCCTGATTGGCTCACTGACTTTGACAGCCGCAGGAGCCAATGGTGCAGCTGTGTCTCAGCCAATCAGGAGGGTAAGTCCCGGACAGCCGAGGGACTCGTGGACATTGCTGGACAGAGAGTGGGCACAGGTAAGTATTAGAGGGTGCTGCTACACGGAAAAGGCTTTGTATCCTAATGCATAGAATGCATCAAGATAAAAAAAAACTTCTCTCCTTTAACCCTTACAGTGGAGAGGGTGAGCCACAAGGGTGAATCCTATTTTTCATTTTGGATACAGCGAGGGAGGGTAGAACCCCTGTCAGTTTATTTTTGTCACCTGTGTCTTATAGCGGAGATTTCCCTTCACTTCCTGTCCTCAAAGCCACAACAGGAAGAGACAGAAAGTCAAAGTGAGGAAAATCCCTGCTTGCCACCAGAATTAGGGTCGCTATTCAAAGATTCCCACTCTGTTCTGGCAACAACTCAAAATTTGGCATTTTCATTCACTCTCGGTTACACTGGTCACCAGAACAAATATAGGAGGTGAATCACCCTAAGAGGGACACTGACAACAATAAAAAATACCTGACGGGTTCTATTCCCTTTGCACAAACCTAAAAAATAAAAAATAAATGATAGTCTTTAGTGGTATTATAATGCAGCTTACAAATTCTTAGTTAGGATGGATGCATTCATTTTTTTTTTTTAGGCTCACTTTCCTTTAATTTTCACCTGGTGATCCGACCAGCAAATCTGTAATTTTTAAAAAGAAATTGCGTCCTGCAGATGTAGCATTTACAGGAATGAGACAAACCATTCACAACTTACAGGGTTGCTTACAATGGTCAACTTTTAGCCATGAAAAACCTTTATCCCAAAGGAAAAAAAAAAAAACTGCTTCACAGCAATTGGAGCTTGGTTTTAATTTGTTAGTGTATCTAAATCTGCTAGTACATCCAACACCCCCCCCCCCCTTTCTACTCCTTCATCCAGATTGTAAGAACTCTAATACAGGAGATGTGTTACAGGTGAGATCACCAGGTGAAAAACAGAGGGGAAAATAAGCCTTAAAAACTGGATTTTTGACTTACCGTAAAATCCTTTTGTCTGAAGTTCATTGACCGACTCCGCTCCATATTCTTCTTAACCATTGGGTTATACAGGAGTAGGACACTAGGCAGGAAAAAAAACTTTACCATGCCTATGAGGCCAAAAGAAGCATCCGAGGATGCCAACACGTCTACTTTGTTCTACTTTGTAGAATTTTGTGAACGCGTGCACAGACGACCAAGTTGCCGCCAAGCTTTTATTACCGACGCCTGAGGGCGAAAAGCCCAAGAGGCACTCAGCGCCCTAGTAGAATGTGCCTTCACGGGGAAAGGTGGAACCTGACCCTTAAGTGAACACGCCTGTACCACTGTCTGCCTGATTCATCTGGATATGGTCGCAGCAGACGCAACCCATTCCTTCCGTAAAGACAAAAAGTCTGACTTCCTGAAAGACTCTGTAACCGCCAAGTAAACCCTAATTGCCCAAACCACATCCTAAGAATGCAAGGTAATTTCCTTGGGATGCTTGGGCTTAGGATAGAGTGAAGGTAGCACAATGTCTTCATTCAAAGGGAAAATAGAAACCACCTTAGGAAAAAAACGATTAGGTTCCAAGTACCACTTTATCACCAGATAAAGCGAACGGCAGGATAGCGCCGCCATTCAGATACTCCGCGAGCAGTGGTAAGAACCACCAAAAAGGCTACCTTCTGTGACAGTGTAAGCAGAGGAATCTCCCTAATGTTTTCAAAGGGTGTTTTTTGAAGAACAGACAGTACCAAGTTAAGGTCTCCACAGAGGTAATGGGGAGCGTAGCGGAGGAGCCATATGGCGAACTCCTTGATTAAAAGTGTGAATTAAGGAATGCGTAGCTAAAGGGTGTTGGAAAAACACAGCCAAAGCCTACACTTGGTCTTTAATAGCCCTCTGTGGAGAAAAGCCAAAATCCTGGCCCCTGAAAAGGAGCGTGGATACATCTTAAGCGATTCACACCATGAGATGTACGATTTCCACAAACAGTGTAACCTAACTAGCCTTCAACAGTGTAGGAATCACTAAGTCAAAAAGATCCCTATCCCTCAATACCTGGCTTTCAACAGCCACGCCGTTAAAGCCAGCGACTGTAAAGCAGGATGAAAGATCGGCCCTTGAGACAGCAGATCTTCCCTGAGAGGAAGTCTCCAAAGAGCATCGGCGACCAACCTTACCAGATCTGCGTACCAAGACTGGCGAGGCCAGTTTTGGAGTTTCTGCGCAAAAGCCTCGGCAGAAGTTTCAGTGGAGGAAACGCATAGATCAGCTGACACGAAGGTGCCACCAGTGTGTCTGTGGCGTCGGCCAGAGGATCCCAAGACCTGGCTACAAACCTCTGTACCTTCTCGAGAAACTAACAGGTCTACATTGGCTGTCCCCCACCGGGCACACAGCAGGTGAAACACCTCCGGGTGCAGGGACCATTTACCCTGATCCAACACCCGACTACTCAAGTAATCCGTCTGCCAGTTCTCCACTCTGGGTATATGCACAGCAGATAGGGCTGAAACACTATTTTCTGCCCATCTTAGCATCTCGGCCACCTCCCGGGGTCGCCAGGACACTCTTGGTGCCCCCTTGATGATTGACGTAAACCGCAGCCGTGGCATTGTCTGACTGAATCCGAACTGGACAATCCTGCAGAGGATTTGTCCAGTGACTCAAGCAAAAGCTTTATCGCGCTGAGTTTGAGAATATTGATCAGAAGTCTGGACTCTTTCAGAGTCCAGGTTCCCTGGACACACAGCTTTCTAAATGCTCCCCCCCACCCCAGCTAGACAGGCTGGCATCTGTGGTTACCACGGTCCAATACAATGGAAGGCAGGACTTGCCCTGACGCAAGGCCAAGGAACGGAGCCACCACAGAATAGCACTTCTCGCGTTTTGACTCAACCGAATCAGATTGTCTAAAGAGTTTGGATCCTTGTTCCACTTGACAAGAATACCAATTTGCAAAGGTGTCCTGTGGAACTGAGCAAACGGAACCGCCCCGATAGTAGACCCGATCAGGCCTAGAGCTTGCATGCAAGTTCACAATGAGGACAAAGTGCTGGATAACAGCATCCGAATCGCTCTCTACAACTTTTGCAGCTTTTCTGGGGGAAGAAACAAAGTCAATCCCAGATATACCAATTTGGAGGCTGGGACCAGAGCAGATTTTTTAAATTTATAATCCAACCGAACTCTTGCAGAGTCCGTACAGTGATTGACAGATCACCCACCAGAACTGAGTGGGAGTCTGCTCTTAAGAGGAGATCTTTCAGGTTCCCTAGTACCGCAATCCCCCGCTGTCACAGTAATGCCAATACATTGGTGAAGACCCTGGGGGCGGAGGCAAGACCAAATGGTAACGCCACAAATTGAGAATGTACAGCAAAGCGAAGAAAACACTGGTGTCCAGCATAAATAGAGATTGTGCAGATATGCGTCCTCGATAGAGGCCAAAAAGTCCCCTTGGTGTAGGAACGCCACTACTGTGCAAATGGACTCCATTCAAAACCGCTGTACGCGCACTAAGCGATTCACAGCCTTGAGGTCAAGAATTGGACGCACTTTCCCTTCTTTCCTGGGAACAGTAAACAGGTTTGAATAAAACCATTGAAAGCTTTCACGAGAGGGAACCGGCACAACCCCCCTTTGCGACAGCAGATCTTGTACCGCCTCTCAGAGATCCCTTAACCGATCTGAAGATAGGCGTAGATTGGACAAGATGAATCTGTCCGATGGTCAGGACCTGAATTTGATTTTGTAACCCGAACGGAGCAGCTCGTGGGCCCATTTGTCCTGAATCAAGGAGGTCCCTGGTTCCGGACAGGAAACAGACATCCCCCCACCCCAGATACGGGTGAAGGAGTCCCTTCAAGCAGACAGATTTGTCCACAGATCTGGAGGGGCCTGTTGTCGGATTACTCGACCACGTCTTCTTAGAACCCCCAGATTACCTAAATGGCTTAGGTACTTTCTCCTGCGTGCTGAAAAATAAGGGCCCTGTCTAATACGCGTTGACTTGCCCTAGCTGATAGAGGAAGAGTACTCTTTCCACCTGTGAGTCCTTTGATCAGTTTATTCAAAAAAGACCCAAAAAGGCGGTCACCCCATAAAGGGGAGATCTGATAGAGCCTTTTTAGAAGCCTGGTCTGCAGACCAGCTTTTTAGCTACACCATGAGTGGTTACCACTATTACGTTTAGAACAACTCCACTGTCTCGCAACAATTTTGTCACAGTAGGCGGGAAAAGGGAGTACCTTTGCCGCTTTTAGGGGATCTGTGGGCCTTAGGGATACCGGCGTCCCCCATGTTAAAATTTTCTGCGCCGATACAATCAATGCATCCACCAGCGCTCTCGCATGCGTATGTGCAGTAAAAAAAGGAATCATCCTCACCGTAGAGCACCTGAAGTGCATAGACGCAGACCCAGTAGTGTCGCTATATGCTAAGCTCACCCTCAGAACATAAGCAGGGGAGGTCGCCAACCACAGTCCCGCAAGGAGACACTGGTTAAAGGTCCACAAAAGGACAAGGGTCGCCCACCATAAAGGACATAGCCCCTTAGACAAGGGAGGAGGGGGCCCGCCAAGATGCCGACGCGCAGGCAGAGTAACCCCACATAACAATGCCCCCGCGGCGCTCCGGTTATAGAGGGGCGTCAGGCAATCCATATGTCCACCCCCCCCTGAGGGGGAAGGAGGGCAGACACCCAGTCGCTGCTCTATCACCCCGGTCAGCAGCTCAAACTGCCTGGTCAACAGCTTGGACAGCCAGCCGCAGTACCGTTGCTCAGCTCGGTCAGGCACTCATGCAAAGCCGCAGCCCAATCCAGCCGATCCGCAGATGAAGAGACATCCCCTCCCCCCCAGCCTATAACCACCACAGGGAGCTCAAAGGACATCCCTGCCCCCGTCACTAACCCCCAAGGGGCTGGGAACTTGCTTAAAGACCCCCGTGTGCGATCTGGACAGCAACAACCACATCCACCCCCCCCCCCCCTTACTGGAGTAAGTGGCAAAGCCAGCTCCTACCTCACCCTGGGAGTGTGGGAGGGGGGCGTGAGGATATGTTGGGCCCAAAAGACCACCATGACTGTTAGAGGGTCTGGGGGAATGGAAAGGGTTTTCCGACCATCCCAAGGAGGGGCCCATGCCCAAAGGGGGGGGGGGGGGACACTACTTAGCCATGGGCACCACTCCGAGCAGACCACCTCCCCATCTTGGCATAGGGGGTGCTGACCGCCAAGGACTACGCTGTGACTTAGGCCGAACCAGGTTGTGTGCGTCCCGGCGAGGAGTTTCACTCGCGGGCCAGCCCCTGTCCATTGGGGCTCTGTCATGGCAAGGCCTAGCGCGGGGCTATAACCTGCACACGCTCGCTGGGCAGACTGGGAGACCTTAAGGATCTAGAATATCCAGTCCAGCTGTTGATTGTAGTTCTCGCAGGGACATAACGAGCTAAAAAAAAAAAAAAAAAAAACATTTTAACAAAAGGTTACCTTTCAAATAAAAAAAAACATGCCAAGACCCAAGTCCCAGCAGGGAACTAGGTCCTACTCCTAAACTAGGCAGAAACAAACTGAATCCTATAGCAGAGTAAGTGGGTGTAGGCCCTCAGGGCCTGCCCCATAGGTGTGGTAAAGTTTTTTTCCTGCCTAGTGTCCTATTCCTGTAGGTGGCAGCATAACCCAATGGTTAAGAAGAATATGGAGCTGCGTCTCTCAATGAACGATAGAGAAAAGGAAATATAAACCCACCATATTGAAGGATTGGCAAGCTGCAATATTTTACATTTTTGGTTTTAATAGCACTTAATATAGACAAGGACAATTGTGTATTCTTGAAAACTTTTTTTCGGATAGGCCAAACAATGAACAAATCTAGAATTCCATGCTTCGTTATATCAAAGCTTCCTTACCCAATTTTAAGCTTTATACATTTCATCAATGTTACTGGTGAAGCATCCTCAAGGACATCTTCACGGATGTATATTCCAAGAGGTCCCCTGTGAAAACATAGAAATTCAATACTTATGCTCTTATGCGTAAGAGAGAACATTACTTGCACTAAATTCAGAAACCAGTTGCAGCTTTTACCCCTAAATAAAAGAAAAAGCATTATTATTGACCATAGGTTTTTGCAGAAGTTATTAAACTAAGAAACACAAAATTTAGATTCACTTAAAAGTGGTTGTTTAGTCACTACTATAAAATCATCTAATCTGTACCTTATCAGAGCGGCTCCCGGTACTCAGCCGATCCCTTGGCTCTATCCTCTGCCCAGCTGACAGCTCCAGTGGGCAGGGTCGAGCACTGCAGCGGTCAGCCGGGGGCAGAGGTGGGGGGGGGGTGAAGAGAGAGCTGATTAGGTACAGATCGGCATATTTTTTCTAAAAGACAGGCACAGGAGCACTTAGTGTTAAATTACAGTTCAGTGAGTAATATTAATTGTGGAAGAACAGTGCAGGGCTGCAGATGGTGGCACGTACACGGACCACGGTGTCAGGGCTGAGCAGACATGATATACCGTGGTCAGTTTGCAGTGGAGAGGGTAGAAACTAGCAGGATCAGCCAATTTTTTTTTTAGGTGTCCCGGGGGACCAAATGACACAGCACAAAAGCACTGTGCTGTATAACATGCTTAAGGCTACATTCACACCTAAACGTAGCGTTTTCGCGCGTTTTTTACCGTGATTTTTGTGCAGGCGTTTTTAGATTAAATAGAGACCAATGGAAAACGCCTGTAATCTGCCCAAAAAGAAGCTCATGTACTTTTTTGAGCGTTGGGCGTTTTGTATACAGCATCAAAACGCTCAGATGTGAACAGGGGCCATTGAAATGAATAGGATTTGTCTTGTTGGGCGTTTTGAGAGCTGATCCTAGAGCAGAAAAACGCCCCAAAAACACCCCAAAACGCCTACATGTGAACGGAGCCTTAAGGAAACAGTATCTGTTGTTTTGTTTTGGGTAACAAACGCATTAAGATCAGACTTGTTTTTCCAGTCACAGAACAGAACTTATATAGAATATGTGAACCCAACATTTCATATTCCTGAGGTGTGCCTGCTGTACCATGTACTTGTATGAGAAAGTATCCTGTTCCCTTTGTATTGCTTCCTTTGTTTGAAATCCCTGGAATTCCTGGCAGTCACTCTTCTTTCCTATTAAAAACTGACCACACTAGGTGTTACCACAGTGTGGTCAGTTTTCTAGCTGTGCTGGGAGCAAATCTAATGATCAGGCTTGTCCTGACAATGGCCCCCCCCTCCCCAACCATTCACTGGGAATACCAGTGCCCTGCCGTTTCCCCTCCCCAGCTCTCTAATCTGCTTAGGCAGCTAAGAACAGAGGGTATGTGATCTCTTTTTTTTTTTTTTTTTTTTTTTTTTTTTTTTTTTTATGTATTGCCAAATATTTTGCCATTAATTTCTATTTTAAAACCAGATGGTTTGTTTTACAAGGTTAGGGATTACATATACTAATTCGCAGTTTTGTTGTAAAATCAATCTGGGCCCCACGCCCCCACCTATGCAGGGCAAAGCAGTAGGCTCACCTAAACAATGACCCCAAAGTTAAAGTGTTAATAAACCCACAACAGTAAAATTAATCTGTATATGCAGTAAAGCATGCTTGTTATACTCACTGTGGAACCCAAGCAGTTAATTCTCTGCATTATGTAAAAAGGCTGTTTGATCCTGTCTTCTCTGATCCTCTCCTTCCACTATCCCCAATCCATCTCCTGATAAGACAGAGCCCCAGTAGGCACTCTGCACATGCTCAGTTTGGTGTGTATTGCTAGTTTTTTTTTTTCCTTGGGAGGGTGCGAGTGATTGGCACAGAACAAATTAGCACTGTGCAGACAGAGGGGTCAGGTAGCCTCATAGGACAGTCAGAGTAGAATGAAAACTCCTTCTACAAGCTTTAACCAGATACTTAGAGAAGTCACAAGATTGCTATATACTGCAGATGAGAAAAGGAATTTAGCATTTCCATGTTCTGTGTGCTTTTGGGGACCAGATATAGTGAATGCGGGGTCCTGGGTTTAGTAACACAAATTTATACTTACCTTCCTTTACTCCCCCACCACTGTATTTGGCTATCAGAACATTTCACAGTACTTTGGCGTATGAATATCATGTGACTCACTGCCCTTCCTCTTACATGAAAACAGTTGTGCCAAGGATTGGCTTTTCAGGCACCCATTATGTCACAAGCGAGCATGGAGTCCTCAGCCCTCTGTAAGCATCAAGTCAGGACCTGGGGGCTCACAGAGGGCATCCTCTATTCACTCAGGTAAGTAAAAGCAGCTGGCAGGGCTTGCACTGAAGAAATGAACCTCTAGCTGTTTTCTGCATAGACAACAATACACAGGTTTACTTTAAGGGCTCATTAACATCACATGCACTGGGGCTACATTGGGCACCATTTCTTTTCATTTTTTCAGGGTTGCAGATTGTTATTCCGCTCATTTGTAAGATTTTAATAAAGTTCTGTGGAACAAATATGTAAACAATGCAATGCCTTGACACATCGGCACCGTGTCTCACAGCGCACATGGCGTGTTCAGTGCGGCTCACTGGTGTGAATGAGCCCTTAAACTTATAACGGAGTTCCGCCCCCCCCTCCTTCCAAAAACTAAAAGTTAGCAGCTACACATACTGGAGCTATTGACTTTTAATATTAGGACACTTACCTGTCCTGGAGTCCAGCTATGTCAACACCACAGCCAATGTTTCTATCGGCTGTCTGGTGCTCCGGCCGCCATTGCCGGCCAGGGAATCTGGCAGTGAAGCCTTGTGGCTTCACGGTCGGGTCCCTACTGCGCAAGTCGCGCTGCACATTCGGATTGGCTCGGCGGCAGAGGGTAGGAGGAGGGGTACTCGCTTCTCCGCGGTGCTGTTTCTGGATGTGGGGAAGAGTACCTGTCAAAAACAGGTGCCTGTTCCCCCCCTGAAAGGTGCCGTATGTGGCACCGGAGGGGGGGGGGGGAAGCAAATGAGCGGACGTTTCACATTTGGGTGGAACTCCGCTTTAAATACAGGCAGACGAAGAGAAAAAAAATATTTCCCGCTTCCTGCCCAGCTCCAGCCCTGCCCCCATACAGGTTGGTGGACATACCTGTATTGACCCATCCTAGTATCCTATGGTCAGCCTTTCAAGTGAACAAGGGGACCCCATATATTCTGTCAGTTTACATTTGCAAAATTCCCTGTTTGAGAACCATGCCGTGGCCTCTCAGGCTGCCCGGAAGGGACGTCAGCAACCAACATTGCCCTCTTCCTAGATGCTCGTGGACTGGAAGCGCGTCACCGGAAGTGACGCTTTGTTCTAATCCTGCCGCCATCTTGCTCCTCCACCGTGAGGAGCTCCAAGAAGCCAAGGCAGCTGCCCCGAGCAGGTGCCCGATGGGGGGCAGGGGATCAGCACCGCCCGCTCTCACCCATACCTATGAGCAGGGACCCCTCACACACACACACAACCGTGTCCGCTGGAGGGATTGTTGGGGCTGGCCGGACCAGCTTGGAAGAACTTGGGGTCAAAACCAGGTAAGGTCTTGGGAGAAGGGGGGGGATTCTGAAAGCTGGGGGGTTGCATATCTCTCAGTTGGGACAAAACCCCAGAGGGGGGCCTGCTCGCCCCAGTGTGCGGCCCCTGACCCCCCACTGCCCCAGGCTCGATGAGCTGGATGGGAGCCTCCTGCAAATAGCACAGAGACTGAAGAAAATAAACTGTTGCAGCTCTCGTGGGTCCAGAGGAAACACAATCAAACTGAGTCTGAAGGCATAACTGACCTTTTTTATAATGGTGGACTAATGGGTTTCCCATTTCAAGTGGGAGGAGCCTATCTCACAGGTGCCGCCCTAGAAGATGATTAGAGAAATATTTATTCATGTATTTTTGCATAAAGACAGATCTACTGTACTGAAAAGACAGAAAGGCTGAATTCCACTGTTCTGTCATTCTGACAGCTGACAGAAGAGGGCAGAGTAATGAGTTCAGTGTACTGTCTAGAAAGGTTTAAATCTTCCATCTTGCATAACTTTAACAGAATCTGGAGGGAAGACCTAGCTGTGGGATCTGGTAGAGGTGCTTGAATTACAACACAGACCGAACAGGATTACAATCAGTATGGCAGGTAAAGAAGTTCACCGATATGTGCTATAGCTGTGTATATAGCGGTCTGCCTAAAAGCCACAGCTCTAAAAAGAGGAGCTCCAGCCACTTATATATAAAAAAAAAAGTCCGGGGCTACAAAAAGTGAAAAAAAAAGATCACCCCAGCCATCTTCATCCGCCGTCCAGCTTTGGCGGCATCTTCACTATGGGCAACCGGCTCTGACAGCTTGCGGCTTCATAGCCGGGTGCCCACTGCACATGCGCGAGTGCCTGCGCGAGTGGATGCAGTCTTCTGGGACCTGTCAGTGTCCCAGAAGACTGCAGGAGGGAAGGAAGGGAAGTGGGAGCAGGTATCTATCAAAATCTGGTACCTGCTCCCCCATTCGCGCCTTAAAAGTTCCAATTGTGAAAGAGGAGCAGGGGACGAGTCCTCAAAGCGGAACGTCCCCTTTAAAGAGACTCAGACAGGAGCACAAAAACACACTCTGCTACAGGCACAAGGTAGGAGCCATAGCAACTGCAGCCTTAAAAACTGGATGAATCCCAGGCTAGGACCCAGCACTTCATAGCCCTGCACCTTGCCTGCCTCCTGCATGTTCCCACTCGGCAGTAAGGCTGACCATCATAGCAGGGCAAGGAAACAGACATAGCATGAGGGGGGAGGTAGCAGAAATATTTGGAACTACCTGTCAAACGAGACGGGGGATTAGGCCATAACCACAAGGCATCTTAGGCTGCTGCAAGCAACCTCTAAATACCTACACTTTACACCTGCAGCAAATTTATAGATTTTATTTTGCAGGACTGCCTACAAACATTCAGGGCAACATTAACACTGACAAGCTACACTGCTTGTATGGCTGCTGGTGCATGCTGGGAATAAACAATGCCAATGAGCTAAACCCAGTGCATCACACGGTTTACTTTTTTTTATTAAAACTTGGATCGAAAGATCACAAGGTACATCTCACTGAGCTCCACACACAATGTTGTTGCAAAATTAAAAAAACTAAACTTTTTTTTTTTTTTACACTTTTTCCAGCACACAAGGGCATGAACTGCCATCATAGGGAACAAAGGCGTTTGTTTTGCCTTGCTTTGGGGGTTACCCAGTGCAATACCAGCACATCTGGTGGGAATAACCCCCTAAAGCAGCCTTTCTCAACCTTTTCAACACAGAGGAACCCTTGAAATAAATTTCTGGTCCCAGGGAACCCC